>NC_135303.1:32268096-32883790 GCF_051311805.1 Agelaius phoeniceus | reverse complement strand
ATTTTGGTGGCGGTACTGCTTTCTTGGGTCAAAGTTAGGCTCCAGAATTGCATACTTCAGGGCAGCAGCACAAGGAAGGCCCGGGCAGCATCTGCTGTGCCTTTCCCAGCGCATGGGACGATGTGATCCTGGCAAAGGGGCGTCTGGCATGGCTCGCCAGCAGCTTTTCTCCCCTTCTCCCAGTTTCTCAACCTTCCTGGCACCTCTCCATTTTCTTGCCCCTCACCTGAGCAAGAGTGCTGGCAAGTTTATGCTCCTTTTTCCAGGAGTAGTAGAACTCCACACACTGGGCCACGGTCTTAGTCTGGATCTGTTGTGAAGAGAAAAAGAAGGAATCGCAAATGGTGTCGGGTGCACTGGGGAAAAAGTAGACTATGGAGTGAACTAGGAAGTAAAAGCATGAATGAAATGGAGTAGGGTGTAAAATGAAATCAACCTGGGGAAAGAGAGGCATCATGCAATGTCTTAAACCCTGTATGATGCTAGGTGCTAATACACGCAATGCACAGATCAACAACAAGCACAGTTTGTCTTTCCCCACTTCACTCCAGTTATGCCAGCACAGTGTCTTGTGGAAGCAGCAGCAGACCTGTGCCACAAGTCTGACAGAATAAAGCTTCATCTTCCAAAAGAGCTTGGAGAAAAGGGCTGGAGAGGCAGGATCATCCTTTTGACACAGGCTTTTGATGTCCCCTTTTCTTACTTCTTGAAGATACGTGGTACTTGAGAAGAGAGAGACTGAAGCCCAGTGCTTGTTCCCAGAAATAAGCAAGCTTTCCTGCTGCTGATCTGCTCGGGTAAAGAATGTCCCGTGGCTTTCTTTACCTGCTTCTGGATGAGATGAAAATCCTTGCCGTAGGTGTGGAAAGCCTTTTGGAAGGACTCCTTCTCCTCAGGTGTCCATCTATCAGAGCCTGGCAATAAAAAGCAGCGGCTAGTAAAGGGATCCCTTGATCCACACCAAGTAGATCCCACTGGCTGCCGAAAGAAAATGGTCGCAGGCCGTCATTCACGTGGGTGTACGTGTCTGCTCCCTCAGAAGGTCATGAAGACAAGAGCAGGCATTGCCCGGGGAGAAGGATTGGAAAACAAGTAAAGCTGAAGGACTAGATGCTGGTGCTTTCCCCAGCCGCAGAGGAGACAAGACCTTGTGCTGGTGTTAAGCACAATTTCTTGAAGCAGAAACCCTTGCCACAAGAATGAAGGGGACGGCAGCATCTGTCAGGGACGCAAGAAGCTCTGCTTTGCTTACCTGCGTAATGATAATCAGCCATGGGATGGCCTTGAGGTGTTGCAGGCCCCTCTGAGAGCAGCATCTCCAGAGCCTCCTGCAAGATCAAGAGGGAAAAGGCTTTAGCCGCCCCAGCACATTAAAAATGAGCCAAAAAAACACAGGTGCCGCCTTCCAGCTCCTTTGCCTCTCCAGACATTCAAGCGACTCTATCCCATGTGGGTGGAACACTGTCATTTGCTCCCAGTCCCTAGTTTTTGCTGTCCAACCCTTTGATCCTGGTCCCCAAGAGTGGCCTTTTGCTCACCAAGCTGAGGATTTTGCTGCTCCTGCAGCCAGAATGGCCTCAGCTGACTGAGGCTTCTGGGAATTTCCCCTCCTAAGGTCTTAGAGAACCCAGATCTCCAGGCCATTTACAAGGCAGCAGGACCTTCTGCCGCTGCCGCCTCCAGGAGGGAGATTCTCCCTGCTGGAGCCCTTTGGGCTCAGCCCTGACGCAGCTGGAGGAGACCCAGCAGGCAGCAAGTGCTCTGCTCCCTGTTAAGACCCTTCTTCCAAGAGCAGCCAGGAAAGGCTGTCCCAGTGCCCAGGCCCTCTGCATTCCCTGTGCCCTCTTCTCTGTGCCCAAACAGCCGCTTCTTACCGGAACGCTGCCGCGTGCCTGGTGCAGGCAGTGCAGGGCGCGCTCCAGGTTAGCTGCTGCCCCGGGAATGCCACGGGAGCTGGCCATGTCCAACAGTTCTCTTACTGCAAGCATAAGAAAAAACCCACCGAAAGTCAGCCTGGAGGCCAGCAAGGGCAAAGACTGCCATGCAAGGCAGAAGGAAAGGCCGGCAGCTAAAGACAGCAGCTTGGAGAGCATGAAAAGGAGAGCAAAGACAGGGCCAGCTGAAGCAAGGGCCCACGCAGTGCTGGCTCTCCCTCCAAAGCAGCTTCTGTAAGAAGAAGTGGGGGCCAATCTCCCCTCTTCCAGTGGCAAACGGCCCTGACCAATTGGGAGAGCAAGGTGCTTGCTCTTTCTCCTTGCCTCTAACACTTCTACATGGGAAGATGGGCGAGACAAGGAGAGAAGCAGAGCCTGCAAAAGGCTGCCTTTTTAGGCAAAAGGAGCCTTTTCAAGACCCAAGTAGCTCAGGGCTGGAAGCAAAGCTACCTCTGTCAGGTTTTTCCATGTCAGAGTCATCCTCCCCCCAGGGCTTCCAGACCAGGCTTGCAGGCTCTTCATCCTCACTTGGTGCTCTGCTCTGCAGCTCTGGGAGCTCAGCCTGAAAGTCGCTGCCAACATTGATGCGTCTAAAGGAAGAAGGAGGTGGAGGTGAGAAAGGCAAGTGGTCAAGAGAGCCTTGCTGTGCACCCACAGGCTTGAACCAATCCCAGCCTGACTCTGAAAGAGCAGTTCTCCTCCTCGCCATTCCTCCAGTTTGCTGTGCTTTAACCCTAGGCCAAAACTCACGGCTGAATCTGGGCTCTTGCTTTCCTTTTCATTGTGCCTCTCCTTTCCACCTGAAAGAGATCAAAGCAATGCTCCAGTTCAAAATCCTTCTGCCAAGGATGTGTCAGTAGCCTTCCTTCTCATCCTCATCATTGCAAAGCCTGAGCTCCTGTGTCCCAGCTCCTTTCTCTTTGCTCTCATTGCTGCCTTTTTGACATGGAATGTCCTAGGCAGGACCCTCTAGCAGTCAGCAGCTTCCTCAGGAGGGCAAGCAGAAGGCCATGCACTACTCTCTTCACTCCCGGGGCCACTGAGAAGAGCCAAGAGAATGGCAGGGAAGATGTGCCAGTGCAGGCTTAGGTTGGATCGAAGGAAAAGCTTCTTCAGCCAGAGGCTGCTTGGGCACTGCAACAGCCTCCCCAGGGAAGGGGGCACAGCACCAAGGCTGACTGAGCTCCAAAAGTGTTTGGACACTGCTCTTGGGCACAGGCTGTGATTGTTGAGGCTGCCCCGGGCAGGCCCTGCAGTTGGCCTCAGTGACCTTTGAGAATCCCTTCCAAGGCAGAAAATTCTGTGCTACTGTGATTGTGCTCTTGAGGAGATGGCATTTGACGGCCGCCCCTGAGCATGAGGTAGAACCAGCCCTACGTGCACTGAAAAAAGAATCTCTAAAGATCTTAAAATAGAATGGATCTAGAAGCGATGGAACTAGGTAAGTAGATAAGAATTGCTGATCCCAGATGGTTTTTGAAGTTGAAAGCCTGTGTTTGAGGAGAAGCCCAGTCAAATGCTTCCATGCCCTGAACGACAGGGATGCCAGAGGAGAAGTGGCATCATTGTGCTGTTTGAAGCTTTGGAGCGGGTATGAGCAGAGTCAGGGCATAAGGGGATTTGTTGACACTGAAGCCCTGACCTGCTCAGCCAGGAACAATTTGTTTTGGGGTCAGCACAAGATAGTTTGAGGACTGAAATG
Source organism: Agelaius phoeniceus (assembly GCF_051311805.1). Classification (NCBI taxonomy): domain Eukaryota; kingdom Metazoa; phylum Chordata; class Aves; order Passeriformes; family Icteridae; genus Agelaius; species Agelaius phoeniceus. The sequence continues at coordinate 32,880,154 of NC_135303.1, read as the reverse complement.
GGTGCTAAGAACGTTTAATCAGGTGATGCGTGGACGAGGATCTGCAACTGCACTGGGACACCTCTCTAGGTCCTCTATGGAAAGGTCTGTGTTTCCCCTGGAGGCAACATGATTCTTTCAAAAGCTGCACCCTGCTTTCACATGGAAGCTCGTCTGGGGAAAGTGAGCACGCAGCCTGTGTGTCGTGCTTGGTGGGAGAGGCAGCTGGAGCCTCCTGCCCCTGTGCTAGTGCTTTGAGGGCAAACGGGGATTTTCTTACCTTGGACGGTTCCCAAGTGCTCTGGGGATGCCCGGAGGCAGACGAGGAGACCAGGATGTCGGTGCAGAGGCCGGGTCTGGCGCTGAGTGCAGAAGGCGGCTGCTCAGGGACAGCCCAGGAGCTGATCCTGCAGCTGCTGCTCCAGCAGCGTTCCAGCAAGGGCCGCAGGAGCAGGAGACAACGACGGTTGCTATGGGCACAGCCCAACATTCCATCTAGAACCCCCGGGGGAGCCATGGGACAGAAAGGGGCATGGGCCGCCTTCTGCTGCAAGTTTGCTCTGAGAAGCTTCCCATTGGGCCTTTTCTCCTCAGTCGTCTGATGAGACGGGCAAAAGCAGTGCAGGGACAGCCCTGGCTCTTCCCAGTGCTTCTTTGCAAGGTGCCTCCAGCTGAAGGTGCACAGGAGCCTGCCTCTGTGCAAGGGCCCAGACCTCATCTCCTGCCCTGGAGAGCCAGAAGGGCTCCTCCCACTGGCTCTCCTCCAGCTCTGAGAGGAGCTGGAATTTGCAAGTTGTCCAGCGCAGAGCCAGCTCCAAAGCTTCCTCTCAAAGTGGAGGCATTCATCCTGCCCCCTTTCTCAATTCTCCTTTTGCTGCCCAATAATGTCACTGCATGGTTTCCCTCCTTTGGGCCTCTGAGCTGGTCTCTCACCTCATCACTCCTCCCTTGAAACTTGGAGAAACAGGATCTTTTTCAGGCCAACTGATGGGGGGACACACACACACACACAGGGACAGCACACGGGCAATTCTCTAGCAAACATTCAGGCAGAATTTCTAGATCCCTCTTCCAGCTCCCTTGGAGAAGCTCGGTGGTTGTCCCAAAAGACTCTGGCATTCCTCTAAGAAAGCAACACTAACAGAATTACCTTTCCACACTGCTGGCCTTCACATTGCTTTTAACGCCTAGATCGCCGATATGACAAAAGCCAGGCAGCTTTGCTGCTTTCCTGCCTGTCCTTAAGGAAAAGCAAATCTTGCTTCAGTCCCAATCTTGCTTCCTTCCCAGCCTGCATGTTACCCACTGGCCAGCAAACTGAGGGGGCAGCTGGAACAAGTCCCACTGCAAGGCAGATACTTTGTAGCCTCCAAAGCCCACCTGCACCGGCTCCATCAGACAAGGGCAAGCTTGCCTCGGCTTCCCAGAAGCAGCCTGCCAATTGCCCCCTCCCTCGCCCCCTCTCCATCCACCCTCCACAGCCCCTGCCACCAAAGCCTTGCTAGGCAGGGCCATTTGCTGGCCTCCATAAAAGAGTGACTTGGATTCTTCTTTGGCGCAAGTGCCCCAGCTGTGACAAGTCAGAGGATAATGATCACACCCGCTCGGCTTTAGCTAAGGAGATTGCTGGAGGCCCAGAGCGCGACACTGGTCCTTTCAGGAGAAACTGAAACTGACCTAGCCATGCCTTTGTGGTGCATGCCGATAGGAATTGGATAGAATCGGAGGGCGTAGAAACGTCCTCCAAGCTGGTCAGCTCCATCAGTCCCCCAAAATGAAACAAAGTTATCTGGCTGGACTCCAAAAAGGACTCAACCCGCTGCCTTTATGCCAGAAAATATGGTGAGACCAGACCACTCATCTAGATGCAATTCAGTGAATTAAACAAAGCCTCCCTTTCCACTCCCAGCTGAGATGTTGAGGAATCAAAGGCTGAAGCCCCAGCAGTATTTCACTGGCAGTAAAGGAGACACACATCAGGAAGTCCTGCCAGCTGAGCAAGGGGCCGGGCCTGGGGGAGGTGGCGCCTGCCCAGATTCTACTCTCAGGGCAAGTGCCGTCTTTGCAACACCAGGCAAATGGAACAAACATTGCCAAAGTCATTTCATACAGACAAAAAGACAAAATGGAACAAACTTTGGTTAAATGATAAAGACCCATTGGCTCTCAACAAAGGCAAAATGACAAAAGGCAGAGCATAGACAACACCCAACCTTTGAAATTTATTTGAGAAATCTAATCAAACTAATGAATCTCCAATAATACTAATGGATCTTAACTACTAAATTGAGGAGATTCCTATCATGTCAACTAACTAAGTAGAAGTTTAAACTACACTAAAAGCTTAAAAACCAGTCCTATTCCTATCGAGTCCTGTTGACACCTAACTCTTGCTAGCCCTGGACAAGCTGCAGGGTTGTCTAATTTCAAAGTCTTTTCTTCTTGGGGAGAGGCTCTGCTTCCTTCCGAGGCCGATGTCTTCTGCTGTGGTTGTTCCTTTCCTTCATGCTTTCAAACACCCTGCAAGATAGGAAACAAACCATCCATTGCTGACGCTAGTACACACCATGAAAGCAAGTGCCGAGATCTCCGTTTGAGTATGAATTTCTGTCTTGTCGGGCAGTGGCACATTTGTCAATGGATCAGCACCATGAGTCTGATGGTTCTACTTTCAATGCCTTGAAATGTCTTCCTCCTTTTGCTGCGTCCTCTTTTGAATTTGATCAGCAGCATCAAACCAAGCTTTGATGGATCTATTCCTACTTGTATCAACTGTGTCTTGTTGGGGCACGGCAAGGTTTCATTGTGAAGGCTGGGTTTTACCTAAGCTCTTTGGGTTTGAGGTGGGTGTTAAGCTTGAGCACGGCTGCCGGGGGCGATGCTGCAGGTGCCCCCAGCTTCCCCTGCGGTGCCTTTGAAAAGGGTCAGCCCGTTTCAGTCCAAAGGCGCAGCTTTGAGCAGAAAGAGGAGGAACTTGCGCACCGTTTGCACTGCCCGCAGGGAAAGGGGCCTCCCGCCGAAGGGGGCGGCTGGCGCGGTTGGCAGCAGGGACACTGGGCGCTGCGAGCCCTCTTGCGGCTTCTCTTCCCTGTCTCCCCATTCTCCTTTCTGGGAGGGCTTTTCCTCCTCCTTGCTTTGCCCACACTCTGGAGATCAAAGAGTCCTTATCAATGCTTCCTTCCTCTCACAAAGCTGGAAATCAGAGCATCCAGCAGAAAAATCTATCGGCCTAAGCAAATCCTTCCAAAGCCTCAAGAGCTGAGAAAACGGCTGCCTTTGCCAATGGGCTGCGGCGGGCTGCCAACACAGAGCTTGGAGGAAAATACTCCTCTTTTCTACAGGCCAAAGGGGTGGGAGAAAGACCTGGCTATTTAGAGCTCTACATTTCTTATTTCTACCTTTCTGCCTAACATCTATTTCTCTCTGCTTTTCCTCCACAAATGTCTAGGCAATGGCATTTCAATTACGTCCAATTAGGGTAGACACATGCTTAGCCATTTTCTAGTCCCCAAAATGATCTCCCTCTCTCTCTCTCTCTCTCTCTCTCACATGATGGGAAGCAAATTGCTCTTTGCCACTAAGGAACGTTTTAGGGGAGCCACAGCACTGGCAGCTCCTTCTTGGGGAGTATGCTGGGATGCTAGAAAATCTCCCTGAAAATCTGCAGCATATCCACAAAGGCAGCCTGGATTGCTGATGTCAGCAAGCAGTGGGGAATTTGGGGTCTGATTGGAGTCAACGAGGCTGCCAGCCCTTGAGAAGCCTGTCTCTGGAGAGTCAAAGCCCATTTTGGTGGCGGTACTGCTTTCTTGGGTCAAAGTTAGGCTCCAGAATTGCATACTTCAGGGCAGCAGCACAAGGAAGGCCCGGGCAGCATCTGCTGTGCCTTTCCCAGCGCATGGGACGATGTGATCCTGGCAAAGGGGCGTCTGGCATGGCTCGCCAGCAGCTTTTCTCCCCTTCTCCCAGTTTCTCAACCTTCCTGGCACCTCTCCATTTTCTTGCCCCTCACCTGAGCAAGAGTGCTGGCAAGTTTATGCTCCTTTTTCCAGGAGTAGTAGAACTCCACACACTGGGCCACGGTCTTAGTCTGGATCTGTTGTGAAGAGAAAAAGAAGGAATCGCAAATGGTGTCGGGTGCACTGGGGAAAAAGTAGACTATGGAGTGAACTAGGAAGTAAAAGCATGAATGAAATGGAGTAGGGTGTAAAATGAAATCAACCTGGGGAAAGAGAGGCATCATGCAATGTCTTAAACCCTGTATGATGCTAGGTGCTAATACACGCAATGCACAGATCAACAACAAGCACAGTTTGTCTTTCCCCACTTCACTCCAGTTATGCCAGCACAGTGTCTTGTGGAAGCAGCAGCAGACCTGTGCCACAAGTCTGACAGAATAAAGCTTCATCTTCCAAAAGAGCTTGGAGAAAAGGGCTGGAGAGGCAGGATCATCCTTTTGACACAGGCTTTTGATGTCCCCTTTTCTTACTTCTTGAAGATACGTGGTACTTGAGAAGAGAGAGACTGAAGCCCAGTGCTTGTTCCCAGAAATAAGCAAGCTTTCCTGCTGCTGATCTGCTCGGGTAAAGAATGTCCCGTGGCTTTCTTTACCTGCTTCTGGATGAGATGAAAATCCTTGCCGTAGGTGTGGAAAGCCTTTTGGAAGGACTCCTTCTCCTCAGGTGTCCATCTATCAGAGCCTGGCAATAAAAAGCAGCGGCTAGTAAAGGGATCCCTTGATCCACACCAAGTAGATCCCACTGGCTGCCGAAAGAAAATGGTCGCAGGCCGTCATTCACGTGTGTGTACGTGTCTGCTCCCTCAGAAGGTCATGAAGACAAGAGCAGGCATTGCCCGGGGAGAAGGATTGGAAAACAAGTAAAGCTGAAGGACTAGATGCCGGTGCTTTCCCCAGCCGCAGAGGAGACAAGACCTTGTGCTGGTGTTAAGCACAATTTCTTGAAGCAGAAACCCTTGCCACAAGAATGAAGGGGACGGCAGCATCTGTCAGGGACGCAAGAAGCTCTGCTTTGCTTACCTGCGTAATGATAATCAGCCATGGGATGGCCTTGAGGTGTTGCAGGCCCCTCTGAGAGCAGCATCTCCAGAGCCTCCTGCAAGATCAAGAGGGAAAAGGCTTTAGCCGCCCCAGCACATTAAAAATGAGCCAAAAAAACACAGGTGCCGCCTTTCAGCTCCTTTGCCTCTCCAGACATTCAAGCGACTCTATCCCATGTGGGTGGAACACTGTCATTTGCTCCCAGTCCCTAGTTTTTGCTGTCCAACCCTTTGATCCTGGTCCCCAAGAGTGGCCTTTTGCTCACCAAGCTGAGGATTTTGCTGCTCCTGCAGCCAGAATGGCCTCAGCTGACTGAGGCTTCTGGGAATTTCCCCTCCTAAGGTCTTAGAGAACCCAGATCTCCAGGCCATTTACAAGGCAGCAGGACCTTCTGCCGCTGCCGCCTCCAGGAGGGAGATTCTCCCTGCTGGAGCCCTTTGGGCTCAGCCCTGACGCAGCTGGAGGAGACCCAGCAGGCAGCAAGTGCTCTGCTCCCTGTTAAGACCCTTCTTCCAAGAGCAGCCAGGAAAGGCTGTCCCAGTGCCCAGGCCCTCTGCATTCCCTGTGCCCTCTTCTCTGTGCCCAAACAGCCGCTTCTTACCGGAACGCTGCCGCGTGCCTGGTGCAGGCAGTGCAGGGCGCGCTCCAGGTTAGCTGCTGCCCCGGGAATGCCACGGGAGCTGGCCATGTCCAACAGTTCTCTTACTGCAAGCATAAGAAAAAACCCACCGAAAGTCAGCCTGGAGGCCAGCAAGGGCAAAGACTGCCATGCAAGGCAGAAGGAAAGGCCGGCAGCTAAAGACAGCAGCTTGGAGAGCATGAAAAGGAGAGCAAAGACAGGGCCAGCTGAAGCAAGGGCCCACGCAGTGCTGGCTCTCCCTTCAAAGCAGCTTCTGTAAGAAGAAGTGGGGGCCAATCTCCCCTCTTCCAGTGGCAAACGGCCCTGACCAATTGGGAGAGCAAGGTGCTTGCTCTTTCTCCTTGCCTCTAACACTTCTACATGGGAAGATGGGCGAGACAAGGAGAGAAGCAGAGCCTGCAAAAGGCTGCCTTTTTAGGCAAAAGGAGCCTTTTCAAGACCCAAGTAGCTCAGGGCTGGAAGCAAAGCTACCTCTGTCAGGTTTTTCCATGTCAGAGTCATCCTCCCCCCAGGGCTTCCAGACCAGGCTTGCAGGCTCTTCATCCTCACTTGGTGCTCTGCTCTGCAGCTCTGGGAGCTCAGCCTGAAAGTCGCTGCCAACATTGATGCGTCTAAAGGAAGAAGGAGGTGGAGGTGAGAAAGGCAAGTGGTCAAGAGAGCCTTGCTGTGCACCCACAGGCTTGAACCAATCCCAGCCTGACTCTGAAAGAGCAGTTCTCCTCCTCGCCATTCCTCCAGTTTGCTGTGCTTTAACCCTAGGCCAAAACTCACGGCTGAATCTGGGCTCTTGCTTTCCTTTTCATTGTGCCTCTCCTTTCCACCTGAAAGAGATCAAAGCAATGCTCCAGTTCAAAATCCTTCTGCCAAGGATGTGTCAGTAGCCTTCCTTCTCATCCTCATCATTGCAAAGCCTGAGCTCCTGTGTCCCAGCTCCTTTCTCTTTGCTCTCATTGCTGCCTTTTTGACATGGAATGTCCTAGGCAGGACCCTCTAGCAGTCAGCAGCTTCCTCAGGAGGGCAAGCAGAAGGCCATGCACTACTCTCTTCACTCCCGGGGCCACTGAGAAGAGCCAAGAGAATGGCAGGGAAGATGTGCCAGTGCAGGCTTAGGTTGGATAGAAGGAAAAGCTTCTTCAGCCACAGGCTGCTTGGGCACTGCAACAGCCTCCCCAGGGAAGGGGGCACAGCACCAAGGCTGACTGAGCTCCAAAAGTGTTTGGACACTGCTCTTGGGCACAGGCTGTGATTGTTGAGGCTGCCCCGGGCAGGCCCTGCAGTTGGCCTCAGTGACCTTTGAGAATCCCTTCCAAGGCAGAAAATTCTGTGCTACTGTGATTGTGCTCTTGAGGAGATGGCATTTGACGGCCGCCCCTGAGCATGAGGTAGAACCAGCCCTACGTGCACTGAAAAAAGAATCTCTAAAGATCTTAAAATAGAATGGATCTAGAAGCGATGGAACTAGGTAAGTAGATAAGAATTGCTGATCCCAGATGGTTTTTGAAGTTGAAAGCCTGTGTTTGAGGAGAAGCCCAGTCAAATGCTTCCATGCCCTGAACGACAGGGATGCCAGAGGAGAAGTGGCATCATTGTGCTGTTTGAAGCTTTGGAGCGGGTATGAGCAGAGTCAGGGCATAAGGGGATTTGTTGACACTGAAGCCCTGACCTGCTCAGCCAGGAACAATTTGTTTTGGGGTCAGCACAAGATAGTTTGAGGACTGAAATGGGTGCTAAGAACGTTTAATCAGGTGATGCGTGGACGAGGATCTGCAACTGCACTGGGACACCTCTCTAGGTCCTCTATGGAAAGGTCTGTGTTTCCCCTGGAGGCAACATGATTCTTTCAAAAGCTGCACCCTGCTTTCACATGGAAGCTCGTCTGGGGAAAGTGAGCACGCAGCCTGTGTGTCGTGCTTGGTGGGAGAGGCAGCTGGAGCCTCCTGCCCCTGTGCTAGTGCGTTGAGGGCAAACGGGGATTTTCTTACCTTGGACGGTTCCCAAGTGCTCTGGGGATGCCCAGAGGCAGACGAGGAGACCAGGATGTCGGTGCAGAGGCCGGGTCTGGCGCTGAGTGCAGAAGGCGGCTGCTCAGGGACAGCCCAGGAGCTGATCCTGCAGCTGCTGCTCCAGCAGCGTTCCAGCAAGGGCCGCAGGAGCAGGAGACAACGACGGTTGCTATGGGCACAGCCCAACATTCCATCTAGAACCCCCGGGGGAGCCATGGGACAGAAAGGGGCATGGGCCGCCTTCTGCTGCAAGTTTGCTCTGAGAAGCTTCCCATTGGGCCTTTTCTCCTCAGTCGTCTGATGAGACGGGCAAAAGCAGTGCAGGGACAGCCCTGGCTCTTCCCGGTGCTTCTTTGCAAGGTGCCTCCAGCTGAAGGTGCACAGGAGCCTGCCTCTGTGCAAGGGCCCAGACCTCATCTCCTGCCCTGGAGAGCCAGAAGGGCTCCTCCCACTGGCTCTCCTCCAGCTCTGAGAGGAGCTGGAATTTGCAAGTTGTCCAGCGCAGAGCCAGCTCCAAAGCTTCCTCTCAAAGTGGAGGCATTCATCCTGCCCCCTTTCTCAATTCTCCTTTTGCTGCCCAATAATGTCACTGCATGGTTTCCCTCCTTTGGGCCTCTGAGCTGGTCTCTCACCTCATCACTCCTCCCTTGAAACTTGGAGAAACAGGATCTTTTTCAGGCCAACTGATGGGGGGACACACACACACACACAGGGACAGCACACGGGCAATTCTCTAGCAAACATTCAGGCAGAATTTCTAGATCCCTCTTCCAGCTCCCTTGGAGAAGCTCGGTGGTTGTCCCAAAAGACTCTGGCATTCCTCTAAGAAAGCAACACTAACAGAATTACCTTTCCACACTGCTGGCCTTCACATTGCTTTTAACGCCTAGATCGCCGATATGACAAAAGCCAGGCAGCTTTGCTGCTTTCCTGCCTGTCCTTAAGGAAAAGCAAATCTTGCTTCAGTCCCAATCTTGCTTCCTTCCCAGCCTGCATGTTACCCACTGGCCAGCAAACTGAGGGGGCAGCTGGAACAAGTCCCACTGCAAGGCAGATACTTTGTAGCCTCCAAAGCCCACCTGCACCGGCTCCATCAGACAAGGGCAAGCTTGCCTCGGCTTCCCAGAAGCAGCCTGCCAATTGCCCCCTCCCTCGCCCCCTCTCCATCCACCCTCCACAGCCCCTGCCACCAAAGCCTTGCTAGGCAGGGCCATTTGCTGGCCTCCATAAAAGAGTGACTTGGATTCTTCTTTGGCGCAAGTGCCCCAGCTGTGACAAGTCAGAGGATAATGATCACACCCGCTCGGCTTTAGCTAAGGAGATTGCTGGAGGCCCAGAGCGCGACACTGGTCCTTTCAGGAGAAACTGAAACTGACCTAGCCATGCCTTTGTGGTGCATGCCGATAGGAATTGGATAGAATCGGAGGGCGTAGAAACGTCCTCCAAGCTGGTCAGCTCCATCAGTCCCCCAAAATGAAACAAAGTTATCTGGCTGGACTCCAAAAAGGACTCAACCCGCTGCCTTTATGCCAGAAAATATGGTGAGACCAGACCACTCATCTAGATGCAATTCAGTGAATTAAACAAAGCCTCCCTTTCCACTCCCAGCTGAGATGTTGAGGAATCAAAGGCTGAAGCCCCAGCAGTATTTCACTGGCAGTAAAGGAGACACACATCAGGAAGTCCTGCCAGCTGAGCAAGGGGCCGGGCCTGGGGGAGGTGGCGCCTGCCCAGATTCTACTCTCAGGGCAAGTGCCGTCTTTGCAACACCAGGCAAATGGAACAAACATTGCCAAAGTCATTTCATACAGACAAAAAGACAAAATGGAACAAACTTTGGTTAAATGATAAAGACCCATTGGCTCTCAACAAAGGCAAAATGACAAAAGGCAGAGCATAGACAACACCCAACCTTTGAAATTTATTTGAGAAATCTAATCAAACTAATGAATCTCCAATAATACTAATGGATCTTAACTACTAAATTGAGGAGATTCCTATCATGTCAACTAACTAAGTAGAAGTTTAAACTACACTAAAAGCTTAAAAACCAGTCCTATTCCTATCGAGTCCTGTTGACACCTAACTCTTGCTAGCCCTGGACAAGCTGCAGGGTTGTCTAATTTCAAAGTCTTTTCTTCTTGGGGAGAGGCTCTGCTTCCTTCCGAGGCCGATGTCTTCTGCTGTGGTTGTTCCTTTCCTTCATGCTTTCAAACACCCTGCAAGATAGGAAACAAACCATCCATTGCTGACGCTAGTACACACCATGAAAGCAAGTGCCGAGATCTCCGTTTGAGTATGAATTTCTGTCTTGTCGGGCAGTGGCACATTTGTCAATGGATCAGCACCATGAGTCTGATGGTTCTACTTTCAATGCCTTGAAATGTCTTCCTCCTTTTGCTGCGTCCTCTTTTGAATTTGATCAGCAGCATCAAACCAAGCTTTGATGGATCTATTCCTACTTGTATCAACTGTGTCTTGTTGGGGCACGGCAAGGTTTCATTGTGAAGGCTGGGTTTTACCTAAGCTCTTTGGGTTTGAGGTGGGTGTTAAGCTTGAGCACGGCTGCCGGGGGCGATGCTGCAGGTGCCCCCAGCTTCCCCTGCGGTGCCTTTGAAAAGGGTCAGCCCGTTTCAGTCCAAAGGCGCAGCTTTGAGCAGAAAGAGGAGGAACTTGCGCACCGTTTGCACTGCCCGCAGGGAAAGGGGCCTCCCGCCGAAGGGGGCGGCTGGCGCGGTTGGCAGCAGGGACACTGGGCGCTGCGAGCCCTCTTGCGGCTTCTCTTCCCTGTCTCCCCATTCTCCTTTCTGGGAGGGCTTTTCCTCCTCCTTGCTTTGCCCACACTCTGGAGATCAAAGAGTCCTTATCAATGCTTCCTTCCTCTCACAAAGCTGGAAATCAGAGCATCCAGCAGAAAAATCTATCGGCCTAAGCAAATCCTTCCAAAGCCTCAAGAGCTGAGAAAACGGCTGCCTTTGCCAATGGGCTGCGGCGGGCTGCCAACACAGAGCTTGGAGGAAAATACTCCTCTTTTCTACAGGCCAAAGGGGTGGGAGAAAGACCTGGCTATTTAGAGCTCTACATTTCTTATTTCTACCTTTCTGCCTAACATCTATTTCTCTCTGCTTTTCCTCCACAAATGTCTAGGCAATGGCATTTCAATTACGTCCAATTAGGGTAGACACATGCTTAGCCATTTTCTAGTCCCCAAAATGATCTCCCTCTCTCTCTCTCTCTCTCTCTCTCTCTCTCTCACATGATGGGAAGCAAATTGCTCTTTGCCGCTAAGGAACGTTTTAGGGGAGCCACAGCACTGGCAGCTCCTTCTTGGGGAGTATGCTGGGATGCTAGAAAATCTCCCTGAAAATCTGCAGCATATCCACAAAGGCAGCCTGGATTGCTGATGTCAGCAAGCAGTGGGGAATTTGGGGTCTGATTGGAGTCAACGAGGCTGCCAGCCCTTGAGAAGCCTGTCTCTGGAGAGTCAAAGCCCATTTTGGTGGCGGTACTGCTTTCTTGGGTCAAAGTTAGGCTCCAGAATTGCATACTTCAGGGCAGCAGCACAAGGAAGGCCCGGGCAGCATCTGCTGTGCCTTTCCCAGCGCATGGGACGATGTGATCCTGGCAAAGGGGCGTCTGGCATGGCTCGCCAGCAGCTTTTCTCCCCTTCTCCCAGTTTCTCAACCTTCCTGGCACCTCTCCATTTTCTTGCCCCTCACCTGAGCAAGAGTGCTGGCAAGTTTATGCTCCTTTTTCCAGGAGTAGTAGAACTCCACACACTGGGCCACGGTCTTAGTCTGGATCTGTTGTGAAGAGAAAAAGAAGGAATCGCAAATGGTGTCGGGTGCACTGGGGAAAAAGTAGACTATGGAGTGAACTAGGAAGTAAAAGCATGAATGAAATGGAGTAGGGTGTAAAATGAAATCAACCTGGGGAAAGAGAGGCATCATGCAATGTCTTAAACCCTGTATGATGCTAGGTGCTAATACACGCAATGCACAGATCAACAACAAGCACAGTTTGTCTTTCCCCACTTCACTCCAGTTATGCCAGCACAGTGTCTTGTGGAAGCAGCAGCAGACCTGTGCCACAAGTCTGACAGAATAAAGCTTCATCTTCCAAAAGAGCTTGGAGAAAAGGGCTGGAGAGGCAGGATCATCCTTTTGACACAGGCTTTTGATGTCCCCTTTTCTTACAACTTGAAGATACTTGGTACTTGAGAAGAGAGAGACTGAAGCCCAGTGCTTGTTCCCAGAAATAAGCAAGCTTTCCTGCTGCTGATCTGCTCGGGTAAAGAATGTCCCGTGGCTTTCTTTACCTGCTTCTGGATGAGATGAAAATCCTTGCCGTAGGTGTGGAAAGCCTTTTGGAAGGACTCCTTCTCCTCAGGTGTCCATCTATCAGAGCCTGGCAATAAAAAGCAGCAGGTAGGAAACGGATCCCTTGATCCACACCAAGTAGATCCCACTGGCTGCCGAAAGAAAATGGTCGCAGGCCGTCATTCACGTGGGTGTACGTGTCTGCTCCCTCAGAAGGCCATGAAGACAAGAGCAGGCATTGCCCGGGGAGAAGGATTGGAAAACAAGTAGAGCTGAAGGACTAGATGCCGGTGCTTTCCCCAGCCGCAGAGGAGACAAGACCTTGTGCTGGTGTTAAGCACAATTTCTTGAAGCAGAAACCCTTGCCACAAGAATGAAGGGGCCGGCAGCATCTGTCAGGGACGCAAGAAGCTCTGCTTTGCTTACCTGCGTAATGATAATCAGCCATGGGATGGCCTTGAGCTGTTGCAGGCCCCTCTGAGAGCAGCATCTCCAGAGCCTCCTGCATGATCAAGAGGGAAAAGGCTTTAGCCGCCCCAGCACATTAAAAATGAGCCAAAAATTCACAGGTGCCGCCTTCCAGCTCCTTTGCCTCTCCAGACATTCAAGCGACTCTATCCCATGTGGGTGGAACACTGTCATTTGCTCCCAGTCCCTAGTTTTTGCTGTCCAACCCTTTGATCCTGGTCCCCAAGAGTGGCCTTTTGCTCACCAAGCTGAGGATTTTGCTGCTCCTGCAGCCAGAATGGCCTCAGCTGACTGAGGCTTCTGGGAATTTCCCCTCCTAAGGTCTTAGAGAACCCAGATCTCCAGGCCATTTACAAGGCAGCAGGACCTTCTGCCGCTGCCGCCTCCAGGAGGGAGATTCTCCCTGCTGGAGCCCTTTGGGCTCAGCCCTGACGCAGCTGGAGGAGACCCAGCAGGCAGCAAGTGCTCTGCTCCCTGTTAAGACCCTTCTTCCAAGAGCAGCCAGGAAAGGCTGTCCCAGTGCCCAGGCCCTCTGCATTCCCTGTGCCCTCTTCTCTGTGCCCAAACAGCCGCTTCTTACCGGAACGCTGCCGCGTGCCTGGTGCAGGCAGTGCAGGGCGCGCTCCAGGTTAGCTGCTGCCCCGGGAATGCCACGGGAGCTGGCCATGTCCAACAGTTCTCTTACTGCAAGCATAAGAAAAAACCCACCGAAAGTCAGCCTGGAGGCCAGCAAGGGCAAAGACTGCCATGCAAGGCAGAAGGAAAGGCCGGCAGCTAAAGACAGCAGCTTGGAGAGCATGAAAAGGAGAGCAAAGACAGGGCCAGCTGAAGCAAGGGCCCACGCAGTGCTGGCTCTCCCTCCAAAGCAGCTTCTGTAAGAAGAAGTGGGGGCCAATCTCCCCTCTTCCAGTGGCAAACGGCCCTGACCAATTGGGAGAGCAAGGTGCTTGCTCTTTCTCCTTGCCTCTAACACTTCTACATGGGAAGATGGGCGAGACAAGGAGAGAAGCAGAGCCTGCAAAAGGCTGCCTTTTTAGGCAAAAGGAGCCTTTTCAAGACCCAAGTAGCTCAGGGCTGGAAGCAAAGCTACCTCTGTCAGGTTTTTCCATGTCAGAGTCATCCTCCCCCCAGGGCTTCCAGACCAGGCTTGCAGGCTCTTCATCCTCACTTGGTGCTCTGCTCTGCATCTCTGGGAGCTCAGCCTGAAAGTCGCTGCCAACATTGATGCGTCTAAAGGAAGAAGGAGGTGGAGGTGAGAAAGGCAAGTGGTCAAGAGAGCCTTGCTGTGCACCCACAGGCTTGAACCAATCCCAGCCTGACTCTGAAAGAGCAGTTCTCCTCCTCGCCATTCCTCCAGTTTGCTGTGCTTTAACCCTAGGCCAAAACTCACGGCTGAATCTGGGCTCTTGCTTTCCTTTTCATTGTGCCTCTCCTTTCCACCTGAAAGAGATCAAAGCAATGCTCCAGTTCAAAATCCTTCTGCCAAGGATGTGTCAGTAGCCTTCCTTCTCATCCTCATCATTGCAAAGCCTGAGCTCCTGTGTCCCAGCTCCTTTCTCTTTGCTCTCATTGCTGCCTTTTTGACATGGAATGTCCTAGGCAGGACCCTCTAGCAGTCAGCAGCTTCCTCAGGAGGGCAAGCAGAAGGCCATGCACTACTCTCTTCACTCCCGGGGCCACTGAGAAGAGCCAAGAGAATGGCAGGGAAGATGTGCCAGTGCAGGCTTAGGTTGGATAGAAGGAAAAGCTTCTTCAGCCACAGGCTGCTTGGGCACTGCAACAGCCTCCCCAGGGAAGGGGGCACAGCACCAAGGCTGACTGAGCTCCAAAAGTGTTTGGACACTGCTCTTGGGCACAGGCTGTGATTGTTGAGGCTGCCCCGGGCAGGCCCTGCAGTTGGCCTCAGTGACCTTTGAGAATCCCTTCCAAGGCAGAAAATTCTGTGCTACTGTGATTGTGCTCTTGAGGAGATGGCATTTGACGGCCGCCCCTGAGCATGAGGTAGAACCAGCCCTACGTGCACTGAAAAAAGAATCTCTAAAGATCTTAAAATAGAATGGATCTAGAAGCGATGGAACTAGGTAAGTAGATAAGAATTGCTGATCCCAGATGGTTTTTGAAGTTGAAAGCCTGTGTTTGAGGAGAAGCCCAGTCAAATGCTTCCATGCCCTGAACGACAGGGATGCCAGAGGAGAAGTGGCATCATTGTGCTGTTTGAAGCTTTGGAGCGGGTATGAGCAGAGTCAGGGCATAAGGGGATTTGTTGACACTGAAGCCCTGACCTGCTCAGCCAGGAACAATTTGTTTTGGGGTCAGCACAAGATAGTTTGAGGACTGAAATGGGTGCTAAGAACGTTTAATCAGGTGATGCGTGGACGAGGATCTGCAACTGCACTGGGACACCTCTCTAGGTCCTCTATGGAAAGGTCTGTGTTTCCCCTGGAGGCAACATGATTCTTTCAAAAGCTGCACCCTGCTTTCACATGGAAGCTCATCTGGGGAAAGTGAGCACGCAGCCTGTGTGTCGTGCTTGGTGGGAGAGGCAGCTGGAGCCTCCTGCCCCTGTGCTAGTGCTTTGAGGGCAAACGGGGATTTTCTTACCTTGGACGGTTCCCAAGTGCTCTGGGGATGCCCGGAGGCAGACGAGGAGACCAGGATGTCGGTGCAGAGGCCGGGTCTGGCGCTGAGTGCAGAAGGCGGCTGGTCAGGGACAGCCCAGGAGCTGATCCTGCAGCTGCTGCTCCAGCAGCGTTCCAGCAAGGGCCGCAGGAGCAGGAGACAACGACGGTTGCTATGGGCACAGCCCAACATTCCATCTAGAACCCCCGGGGGAGCCATGGGACAGAAAGGGGCATGGGCCGCCTTCTGCTGCAAGTTTGCTCTGAGAAGCTTCCCATTGGGCCTTTTCTCCTCAGTCGTCTGATGAGACGGGCAAAAGCAGTGCAGGGACAGCCCTGGCTCTTCCCAGTGCTTCTTTGCAAGGTGCCTCCAGCTGAAGGTGCACAGGAGCCTGCCTCTGTGCAAGGGCCCAGACCTCATCTCCTGCCCTGGAGAGCCAGAAGGGCTCCTCCCACTGGCTCTCCTCCAGCTCTGAGAGGAGCTGGAATTTGCAAGTTGTCCAGCGCAGAGCCAGCTCCAAAGCTTCCTCTCAAAGTGGAGGCATTCATCCTGCCCCCTTTCTCAATTCTCCTTTTGCTGCCCAATAATGTCACTGCATGGTTTCCCTCCTTTGGGCCTCTGAGCTGGTCTCTCACCTCATCACTCCTCCCTTGAAACTTGGAGAAACAGGATCTTTTTCAGGCCAACTGATGGGGGGACACACACACACACACACAGGGACAGCACACGGGCAATTCTCTAGCAAACATTCAGGCAGAATTTCTAGATCCCTCTTCCAGCTCCCTTGGAGAAGCTCGGTGGTTGTCCCAAAAGACTCTGGCATTCCTCTAAGAAAGCAACACTAACAGAATTACCTTTCCACACTGCTGGCCTTCACATTGCTTTTAACGCCTAGATCGCCGATATGACAAAAGCCAGGCAGCTTTGCTGCTTTCCTGCCTGTCCTTAAGGAAAAGCAAATCTTGCTTCAGTCCCAATCTTGCTTCCTTCCCAGCCTGCATGTTACCCACTGGCCAGCAAACTGAGGGGGCAGCTGGAACAAGTCCCACTGCAAGGCAGATACTTTGTAGCCTCCAAAGCCCACCTGCACCGGCTCCATCAGACAAGGGCAAGCTTGCCTCGGCTTCCCAGAAGCAGCCTGCCAATTGCCCCCTCCCTCGCCCCCTCTCCATCCACCCTCCACAGCCCCTGCCACCAAAGCCTTGCTAGGCAGGGCCATTTGCTGGCCTCCATAAAAGAGTGACTTGGATTCTTCTTTGGCGCAAGTGCCCCAGCTGTGACAAGTCAGAGGATAATGATCACACCCGCTCGGCTTTAGCTAAGGAGATTGCTGGAGGCCCAGAGCGCGACACTGGTCCTTTCAGGAGAAACTGAAACTGACCTAGCCATGCCTTTGTGGTGCATGCCGATAGGAATTGGATAGAATCGGAGGGCGTAGAAACGTCCTCCAAGCTGGTCAGCTCCATCAGTCCCCCAAAATGAAACAAAGTTATCTGGCTGGACTCCAAAAAGGACTCAACCCGCTGCCTTTATGCCAGAAAATATGGTGAGACCAGACCACTCATCTAGATGCAATTCAGTGAATTAAACAAAGCCTCCCTTTCCACTCCCAGCTGAGATGTTGAGGAATCAAAGGCTGAAGCCCCAGCAGTATTTCACTGGCAGTAAAGGAGACACACATCAGGAAGTCCTGCCAGCTGAGCAAGGGGCCGGGCCTGGGGGAGGTGGCGCCTGCCCAGATTCTACTCTCAGGGCAAGTGCCGTCTTTGCAACACCAGGCAAATGGAACAAACATTGCCAAAGTCATTTCATACAGACAAAAAGACAAAATGGAACAAACTTTGGTTAAATGATAAAGACCCATTGGCTCTCAACAAAGGCAAAATGACAAAAGGCAGAGCATAGACAACACCCAACCTTTGAAATTTATTTGAGAAATCTAATCAAACTAATGAATCTCCAATAATACTAATGGATCTTAACTACTAAATTGAGGAGATTCCTATCATGTCAACTAACTAAGTAGAAGTTTAAACTACACTAAAAGCTTAAAAACCAGTCCTATTCCTATCGAGTCCTGTTGACACCTAACTCTTGCTAGCCCTGGACAAGCTGCAGGGTTGTCTAATTTCAAAGTCTTTTCTTCTTGGGGAGAGGCTCTGCTTCCTTCCGAGGCCGATGTCTTCTGCTGTGGTTGTTCCTTTCCTTCATGCTTTCAAACACCCTGCAAGATAGGAAACAAACCATCCATTGCTGACGCTAGTACACACCATGAAAGCAAGTGCCGAGATCTCCGTTTGAGTATGAATTTCTGTCTTGTCGGGCAGTGGCACATTTGTCAATGGATCAGCACCATGAGTCTGATGGTTCTACTTTCAATGCCTTGAAATGTCTTCCTCCTTTTGCTGCGTCCTCTTTTGAATTTGATCAGCAGCATCAAACCAAGCTTTGATGGATCTATTCCTACTTGTATCAACTGTGTCTTGTTGGGGCACGGCAAGGTTTCATTGTGAAGGCTGGGTTTTACCTAAGCTCTTTGGGTTTGAGGTGGGTGTTAAGCTTGAGCACGGCTGCCGGGGGCGATGCTGCAGGTGCCCCCAGCTTCCCCTGCGGTGCCTTTGAAAAGGGTCAGCCCGTTTCAGTCCAAAGGCGCAGCTTTGAGCAGAAAGAGGAGGAACTTGCGCACCGTTTGCACTGCCCGCAGGGAAAGGGGCCTCCCGCCGAAGGGGGCGGCTGGCGCGGTTGGCAGCAGGGACACTGGGCGCTGCGAGCCCTCTTGCGGCTTCTCTTCCCTGTCTCCCCATTCTCCTTTCTGGGAGGGCTTTTCCTCCTCCTTGCTTTGCCCACACTCTGGAGATCAAAGAGTCCTTATCAATGCTTCCTTCCTCTCACAAAGCTGGAAATCAGAGCATCCAGCAGAAAAATCTATCGGCCTAAGCAAATCCTTCCAAAGCCTCAAGAGCTGAGAAAACGGCTGCCTTTGCCAATGGGCTGCGGCGGGCTGCCAACACAGAGCTTGGAGGAAAATACTCCTCTTTTCTACAGGCCAAAGGGGTGGGAGAAAGACCTGGCTATTTAGAGCTCTACATTTCTTATTTCTACCTTTCTGCCTAACATCTATTTCTCTCTGCTTTTCCTCCACAAATGTCTAGGCAATGGCATTTCAATTACGTCCAATTAGGGTAGACACATGCTTAGCCATTTTCTAGTCCCCAAAATGATCTCCCTCTCTCTCTCTCTCTCTCTCTCTCTCTCTCTCACATGATGGGAAGCAAATTGCTCTTTGCCGCTAAGGAACGTTTTAGGGGAGCCACAGCACTGGCAGCTCCTTCTTGGGGAGTATGCTGGGATGCTAGAAAATCTCCCTGAAAATCTGCAGCATATCCACAAAGGCAGCCTGGATTGCTGATGTCAGCAAGCAGTGGGGAATTTGGGGTCTGATTGGAGTCAACGAGGCTGCCAGCCCTTGAGAAGCCTGTCTCTGGAGAGTCAAAGCCCATTTTGGTGGCGGTACTGCTTTCTTGGGTCAAAGTTAGGCTCCAGAATTGCATACTTCAGGGCAGCAGCACAAGGAAGGCCCGGGCAGCATCTGCTGTGCCTTTCCCAGCGCATGGGACGATGTGATCCTGGCAAAGGGGCGTCTGGCATGGCTCGCCAGCAGCTTTTCTCCCCTTCTCCCAGTTTCTCAACCTTCCTGGCACCTCTCCATTTTCTTGCCCCTCACCTGAGCAAGAGTGCTGGCAAGTTTATGCTCCTTTTTCCAGGAGTAGTAGAACTCCACACACTGGGCCACGGTCTTAGTCTGGATCTGTTGTGAAGAGAAAAAGAAGGAATCGCAAATGGTGTCGGGTGCACTGGGGAAAAAGTAGACTATGGAGTGAACTAGGAAGTAAAAGCATGAATGAAATGGAGTAGGGTGTAAAATGAAATCAACCTGGGGAAAGAGAGGCATCATGCAATGTCTTAAACCCTGTATGATGCTAGGTGCTAATACACGCAATGCACAGATCAACAACAAGCACAGTTTGTCTTTCCCCACTTCACTCCAGTTATGCCAGCACAGTGTCTTGTGGAAGCAGCAGCAGACCTGTGCCACAAGTCTGACAGAATAAAGCTTCATCTTCCAAAAGAGCTTGGAGAAAAGGGCTGGAGAGGCAGGATCATCCTTTTGACACAGGCTTTTGATGTCCCCTTTTCTTACAACTTGAAGATACTTGGTACTTGAGAAGAGAGAGACTGAAGCCCAGTGCTTGTTCCCAGAAATAAGCAAGCTTTCCTGCTGCTGATCTGCTCGGGTAAAGAATGTCCCGTGGCTTTCTTTACCTGCTTCTGGATGAGATGAAAATCCTTGCCGTAGGTGTGGAAAGCCTTTTGGAAGGACTCCTTCTCCTCAGGTGTCCATCTATCAGAGCCTGGCAATAAAAAGCAGCAGGTAGGAAACGGATCCCTTGATCCACACCAAGTAGATCCCACTGGCTGCCGAAAGAAAATGGTCGCAGGCCGTCATTCACGTGGGTGTACGTGTCTGCTCCCTCAGAAGGCCATGAAGACAAGAGCAGGCATTGCCCGGGGAGAAGGATTGGAAAACAAGTAGAGCTGAAGGACTAGATGCCGGTGCTTTCCCCAGCCGCAGAGGAGACAAGACCTTGTGCTGGTGTTAAGCACAATTTCTTGAAGCAGAAACCCTTGCCACAAGAATGAAGGGGCCGGCAGCATCTGTCAGGGACGCAAGAAGCTCTGCTTTGCTTACCTGCGTAATGATAATCAGCCATGGGATGGCCTTGAGCTGTTGCAGGCCCCTCTGAGAGCAGCATCTCCAGAGCCTCCTGCATGATCAAGAGGGAAAAGGCTTTAGCCGCCCCAGCACATTAAAAATGAGCCAAAAATTCACAGGTGCCGCCTTCCAGCTCCTTTGCCTCTCCAGACATTCAAGCGACTCTATCCCATGTGGGTGGAACACTGTCATTTGCTCCCAGTCCCTAGTTTTTGCTGTCCAACCCTTTGATCCTGGTCCCCAAGAGTGGCCTTTTGCTCACCAAGCTGAGGATTTTGCTGCTCCTGCAGCCAGAATGGCCTCAGCTGACTGAGGCTTCTGGGAATTTCCCCTCCTAAGGTCTTAGAGAACCCAGATCTCCAGGCCATTTACAAGGCAGCAGGACCTTCTGCCGCTGCCGCCTCCAGGAGGGAGATTCTCCCTGCTGGAGCCCTTTGGGCTCAGCCCTGACGCAGCTGGAGGAGACCCAGCAGGCAGCAAGTGCTCTGCTCCCTGTTAAGACCCTTCTTCCAAGAGCAGCCAGGAAAGGCTGTCCCAGTGCCCAGGCCCTCTGCATTCCCTGTGCCCTCTTCTCTGTGCCCAAACAGCCGCTTCTTACCGGAACGCTGCCGCGTGCCTGGTGCAGGCAGTGCAGGGCGCGCTCCAGGTTAGCTGCTGCCCCGGGAATGCCACGGGAGCTGGCCATGTCCAACAGTTCTCTTACTGCAAGCATAAGAAAAAACCCACCGAAAGTCAGCCTGGAGGCCAGCAAGGGCAAAGACTGCCATGCAAGGCAGAAGGAAAGGCCGGCAGCTAAAGACAGCAGCTTGGAGAGCATGAAAAGGAGAGCAAAGACAGGGCCAGCTGAAGCAAGGGCCCACGCAGTGCTGGCTCTCCCTCCAAAGCAGCTTCTGTAAGAAGAAGTGGGGGCCAATCTCCCCTCTTCCAGTGGCAAACGGCCCTGACCAATTGGGAGAGCAAGGTGCTTGCTCTTTCTCCTTGCCTCTAACACTTCTACATGGGAAGATGGGCGAGACAAGGAGAGAAGCAGAGCCTGCAAAAGGCTGCCTTTTTAGGCAAAAGGAGCCTTTTCAAGACCCAAGTAGCTCAGGGCTGGAAGCAAAGCTACCTCTGTCAGGTTTTTCCATGTCAGAGTCATCCTCCCCCCAGGGCTTCCAGACCAGGCTTGCAGGCTCTTCATCCTCACTTGGTGCTCTGCTCTGCATCTCTGGGAGCTCAGCCTGAAAGTCGCTGCCAACATTGATGCGTCTAAAGGAAGAAGGAGGTGGAGGTGAGAAAGGCAAGTGGTCAAGAGAGCCTTGCTGTGCACCCACAGGCTTGAACCAATCCCAGCCTGACTCTGAAAGAGCAGTTCTCCTCCTCGCCATTCCTCCAGTTTGCTGTGCTTTAACCCTAGGCCAAAACTCACGGCTGAATCTGGGCTCTTGCTTTCCTTTTCATTGTGCCTCTCCTTTCCACCTGAAAGAGATCAAAGCAATGCTCCAGTTCAAAATCCTTCTGCCAAGGATGTGTCAGTAGCCTTCCTTCTCATCCTCATCATTGCAAAGCCTGAGCTCCTGTGTCCCAGCTCCTTTCTCTTTGCTCTCATTGCTGCCTTTTTGACATGGAATGTCCTAGGCAGGACCCTCTAGCAGTCAGCAGCTTCCTCAGGAGGGCAAGCAGAAGGCCATGCACTACTCTCTTCACTCCCGGGGCCACTGAGAAGAGCCAAGAGAATGGCAGGGAAGATGTGCCAGTGCAGGCTTAGGTTGGATAGAAGGAAAAGCTTCTTCAGCCACAGGCTGCTTGGGCACTGCAACAGCCTCCCCAGGGAAGGGGGCACAGCACCAAGGCTGACTGAGCTCCAAAAGTGTTTGGACACTGCTCTTGGGCACAGGCTGTGATTGTTGAGGCTGCCCCGGGCAGGCCCTGCAGTTGGCCTCAGTGACCTTTGAGAATCCCTTCCAAGGCAGAAAATTCTGTGCTACTGTGATTGTGCTCTTGAGGAGATGGCATTTGACGGCCGCCCCTGAGCATGAGGTAGAACCAGCCCTACGTGCACTGAAAAAAGAATCTCTAAAGATCTTAAAATAGAATGGATCTAGAAGCGATGGAACTAGGTAAGTAGATAAGAATTGCTGATCCCAGATGGTTTTTGAAGTTGAAAGCCTGTGTTTGAGGAGAAGCCCAGTCAAATGCTTCCATGCCCTGAACGACAGGGATGCCAGAGGAGAAGTGGCATCATTGTGCTGTTTGAAGCTTTGGAGCGGGTATGAGCAGAGTCAGGGCATAAGGGGATTTGTTGACACTGAAGCCCTGACCTGCTCAGCCAGGAACAATTTGTTTTGGGGTCAGCACAAGATAGTTTGAGGACTGAAATGGGTGCTAAGAACGTTTAATCAGGTGATGCGTGGACGAGGATCTGCAACTGCACTGGGACACCTCTCTAGGTCCTCTATGGAAAGGTCTGTGTTTCCCCTGGAGGCAACATGATTCTTTCAAAAGCTGCACCCTGCTTTCACATGGAAGCTCGTCTGGGGAAAGTGAGCACGCAGCCTGTGTGTCGTGCTTGGTGGGAGAGGCAGCTGGAGCCTCCTGCCCCTGTGCTAGTGCTTTGAGGGCAAACGGGGATTTTCTTACCTTGGACGGTTCCCAAGTGCTCTGGGGATGCCCGGAGGCAGACGAGGAGACCAGGATGTCGGTGCAGAGGCCGGGTCTGGCGCTGAGTGCAGAAGGCGGCTGGTCAGGGACAGCCCAGGAGCTGATCCTGCAGCTGCTGCTCCAGCAGCGTTCCAGCAAGGGCCGCAGGAGCAGGAGACAACGACGGTTGCTATGGGCACAGCCCAACATTCCATCTAGAACCCCCGGGGGAGCCATGGGACAGAAAGGGGCATGGGCCGCCTTCTGCTGCAAGTTTGCTCTGAGAAGCTTCCCATTGGGCCTTTTCTCCTCAGTCGTCTGATGAGACGGGCAAAAGCAGTGCAGGGACAGCCCTGGCTCTTCCCAGTGCTTCTTTGCAAGGTGCCTCCAGCTGAAGGTGCACAGGAGCCTGCCTCTGTGCAAGGGCCCAGACCTCATCTCCTGCCCTGGAGAGCCAGAAGGGCTCCTCCCACTGGCTCTCCTCCAGCTCTGAGAGGAGCTGGAATTTGCAAGTTGTCCAGCGCAGAGCCAGCTCCAAAGCTTCCTCTCAAAGTGGAGGCATTCATCCTGCCCCCTTTCTCAATTCTCCTTTTGCTGCCCAATAATGTCACTGCATGGTTTCCCTCCTTTGGGCCTCTGAGCTGGTCTCTCACCTCATCACTCCTCCCTTGAAACTTGGAGAAACAGGATCTTTTTCAGGCCAACTGATGGGGGGACACACACACACACACACAGGGACAGCACACGGGCAATTCTCTAGCAAACATTCAGGCAGAATTTCTAGATCCCTCTTCCAGCTCCCTTGGAGAAGCTCGGTGGTTGTCCCAAAAGACTCTGGCATTCCTCTAAGAAAGCAACACTAACAGAATTACCTTTCCACACTGCTGGCCTTCACATTGCTTTTAACGCCTAGATCGCCGATATGACAAAAGCCAGGCAGCTTTGCTGCTTTCCTGCCTGTCCTTAAGGAAAAGCAAATCTTGCTTCAGTCCCAATCTTGCTTCCTTCCCAGCCTGCATGTTACCCACTGGCCAGCAAACTGAGGGGGCAGCTGGAACAAGTCCCACTGCAAGGCAGATACTTTGTAGCCTCCAAAGCCCACCTGCACCGGCTCCATCAGACAAGGGCAAGCTTGCCTCGGCTTCCCAGAAGCAGCCTGCCAATTGCCCCCTCCCTCGCCCCCTCTCCATCCACCCTCCACAGCCCCTGCCACCAAAGCCTTGCTAGGCAGGGCCATTTGCTGGCCTCCATAAAAGAGTGACTTGGATTCTTCTTTGGCGCAAGTGCCCCAGCTGTGACAAGTCAGAGGATAATGATCACACCCGCTCGGCTTTAGCTAAGGAGATTGCTGGAGGCCCAGAGCGCGACACTGGTCCTTTCAGGAGAAACTGAAACTGACCTAGCCATGCCTTTGTGGTGCATGCCGATAGGAATTGGATAGAATCGGAGGGCGTAGAAACGTCCTCCAAGCTGGTCAGCTCCATCAGTCCCCCAAAATGAAACAAAGTTATCTGGCTGGACTCCAAAAAGGACTCAACCCGCTGCCTTTATGCCAGAAAATATGGTGAGACCAGACCACTCATCTAGATGCAATTCAGTGAATTAAACAAAGCCTCCCTTTCCACTCCCAGCTGAGATGTTGAGGAATCAAAGGCTGAAGCCCCAGCAGTATTTCACTGGCAGTAAAGGAGACACACATCAGGAAGTCCTGCCAGCTGAGCAAGGGGCCGGGCCTGGGGGAGGTGGCGCCTGCCCAGATTCTACTCTCAGGGCAAGTGCCGTCTTTGCAACACCAGGCAAATGGAACAAACATTGCCAAAGTCATTTCATACAGACAAAAAGACAAAATGGAACAAACTTTGGTTAAATGATAAAGACCCATTGGCTCTCAACAAAGGCAAAATGACAAAAGGCAGAGCATAGACAACACCCAACCTTTGAAATTTATTTGAGAAATCTAATCAAACTAATGAATCTCCAATAATACTAATGGATCTTAACTACTAAATTGAGGAGATTCCTATCATGTCAACTAACTAAGTAGAAGTTTAAACTACACTAAAAGCTTAAAAACCAGTCCTATTCCTATCGAGTCCTGTTGACACCTAACTCTTGCTAGCCCTGGACAAGCTGCAGGGTTGTCTAATTTCAAAGTCTTTTCTTCTTGGGGAGAGGCTCTGCTTCCTTCCGAGGCCGATGTCTTCTGCTGTGGTTGTTCCTTTCCTTCATGCTTTCAAACACCCTGCAAGATAGGAAACAAACCATCCATTGCTGACGCTAGTACACACCATGAAAGCAAGTGCCGAGATCTCCGTTTGAGTATGAATTTCTGTCTTGTCGGGCAGTGGCACATTTGTCAATGGATCAGCACCATGAGTCTGATGGTTCTACTTTCAATGCCTTGAAATGTCTTCCTCCTTTTGCTGCGTCCTCTTTTGAATTTGATCAGCAGCATCAAACCAAGCTTTGATGGATCTATTCCTACTTGTATCAACTGTGTCTTGTTGGGGCACGGCAAGGTTTCATTGTGAAGGCTGGGTTTTACCTAAGCTCTTTGGGTTTGAGGTGGGTGTTAAGCTTGAGCACGGCTGCCGGGGGCGATGCTGCAGGTGCCCCCAGCTTCCCCTGCGGTGCCTTTGAAAAGGGTCAGCCCGTTTCAGTCCAAAGGCGCAGCTTTGAGCAGAAAGAGGAGGAACTTGCGCACCGTTTGCACTGCCCGCAGGGAAAGGGGCCTCCCGCCGAAGGGGGCGGCTGGCGCGGTTGGCAGCAGGGACACTGGGCGCTGCGAGCCCTCTTGCGGCTTCTCTTCCCTGTCTCCCCATTCTCCTTTCTGGGAGGGCTTTTCCTCCTCCTTGCTTTGCCCACACTCTGGAGATCAAAGAGTCCTTATCAATGCTTCCTTCCTCTCACAAAGCTGGAAATCAGAGCATCCAGCAGAAAAATCTATCGGCCTAAGCAAATCCTTCCAAAGCCTCAAGAGCTGAGAAAACGGCTGCCTTTGCCAATGGGCTGCGGCGGGCTGCCAACACAGAGCTTGGAGGAAAATACTCCTCTTTTCTACAGGCCAAAGGGGTGGGAGAAAGACCTGGCTATTTAGAGCTCTACATTTCTTATTTCTACCTTTCTGCCTAACATCTATTTCTCTCTGCTTTTCCTCCACAAATGTCTAGGCAATGGCATTTCAATTACGTCCAATTAGGGTAGACACATGCTTAGCCATTTTCTAGTCCCCAAAATGATCTCCCTCTCTCTCTCTCTCTCTCTCTCTCTCTCTCTCACATGATGGGAAGCAAATTGCTCTTTGCCGCTAAGGAACGTTTTAGGGGAGCCACAGCACTGGCAGCTCCTTCTTGGGGAGTATGCTGGGATGCTAGAAAATCTCCCTGAAAATCTGCAGCATATCCACAAAGGCAGCCTGGATTGCTGATGTCAGCAAGCAGTGGGGAATTTGGGGTCTGATTGGAGTCAACGAGGCTGCCAGCCCTTGAGAAGCCTGTCTCTGGAGAGTCAAAGCCCATTTTGGTGGCGGTACTGCTTTCTTGGGTCAAAGTTAGGCTCCAGAATTGCATACTTCAGGGCAGCAGCACAAGGAAGGCCCGGGCAGCATCTGCTGTGCCTTTCCCAGCGCATGGGACGATGTGATCCTGGCAAAGGGGCGTCTGGCATGGCTCGCCAGCAGCTTTTCTCCCCTTCTCCCAGTTTCTCAACCTTCCTGGCACCTCTCCATTTTCTTGCCCCTCACCTGAGCAAGAGTGCTGGCAAGTTTATGCTCCTTTTTCCAGGAGTAGTAGAACTCCACACACTGGGCCACGGTCTTAGTCTGGATCTGTTGTGAAGAGAAAAAGAAGGAATCGCAAATGGTGTCGGGTGCACTGGGGAAAAAGTAGACTATGGAGTGAACTAGGAAGTAAAAGCATGAATGAAATGGAGTAGGGTGTAAAATGAAATCAACCTGGGGAAAGAGAGGCATCATGCAATGTCTTAAACCCTGTATGATGCTAGGTGCTAATACACGCAATGCACAGATCAACAACAAGCACAGTTTGTCTTTCCCCACTTCACTCCAGTTATGCCAGCACAGTGTCTTGTGGAAGCAGCAGCAGACCTGTGCCACAAGTCTGACAGAATAAAGCTTCATCTTCCAAAAGAGCTTGGAGAAAAGGGCTGGAGAGGCAGGATCATCCTTTTGACACAGGCTTTTGATGTCCCCTTTTCTTACAACTTGAAGATACTTGGTACTTGAGAAGAGAGAGACTGAAGCCCAGTGCTTGTTCCCAGAAATAAGCAAGCTTTCCTGCTGCTGATCTGCTCGGGTAAAGAATGTCCCGTGGCTTTCTTTACCTGCTTCTGGATGAGATGAAAATCCTTGCCGTAGGTGTGGAAAGCCTTTTGGAAGGACTCCTTCTCCTCAGGTGTCCATCTATCAGAGCCTGGCAATAAAAAGCAGCAGGTAGGAAACGGATCCCTTGATCCACACCAAGTAGATCCCACTGGCTGCCGAAAGAAAATGGTCGCAGGCCGTCATTCACGTGGGTGTACGTGTCTGCTCCCTCAGAAGGCCATGAAGACAAGAGCAGGCATTGCCCGGGGAGAAGGATTGGAAAACAAGTAGAGCTGAAGGACTAGATGCCGGTGCTTTCCCCAGCCGCAGAGGAGACAAGACCTTGTGCTGGTGTTAAGCACAATTTCTTGAAGCAGAAACCCTTGCCACAAGAATGAAGGGGCCGGCAGCATCTGTCAGGGACGCAAGAAGCTCTGCTTTGCTTACCTGCGTAATGATAATCAGCCATGGGATGGCCTTGAGCTGTTGCAGGCCCCTCTGAGAGCAGCATCTCCAGAGCCTCCTGCATGATCAAGAGGGAAAAGGCTTTAGCCGCCCCAGCACATTAAAAATGAGCCAAAAATTCACAGGTGCCGCCTTCCAGCTCCTTTGCCTCTCCAGACATTCAAGCGACTCTATCCCATGTGGGTGAAACACTGGGATTTGCTCCCAGTCCCTAGTTTTTGCTGTCCAACCCTTTGATCCTGGTCCCCAAGAGTGGCCTTTTGCTCACCAAGCTGAGGATTTTGCTGCTCCTGCAGCCAGAATGGCCTCAGCTGACTGAGGCTTCTGGGAATTTCCCCTCCTAAGGTCTTAGAGAACCCAGATCTCCAGGCCATTTACAAGGCAGCAGGACCTTCTGCCGCTGCCGCCTCCAGGAGGGAGATTCTCCCTGCTGGAGCCCTTTGGGCTCAGCCCTGACGCAGCTGGAGGAGACCCAGCAGGCAGCAAGTGCTCTGCTCCCTGTTAAGACCCTTCTTCCAAGAGCAGCCAGGAAAGGCTGTCCCAGTGCCCAGGCCCTCTGCATTCCCTGTGCCCTCTTCTCTGTGCCCAAACAGCCGCTTCTTACCGGAACGCTGCCGCGTGCCTGGTGCAGGCAGTGCAGGGCGCGCTCCAGGTTAGCTGCTGCCCCGGGAATGCCACGGGAGCTGGCCATGTCCAACAGTTCTCTTACTGCAAGCATAAGAAAAAACCCACCGAAAGTCAGCCTGGAGGCCAGCAAGGGCAAAGACTGCCATGCAAGGCAGAAGGAAAGGCCGGCAGCTAAAGACAGCAGCTTGGAGAGCATGAAAAGGAGAGCAAAGACAGGGCCAGCTGAAGCAAGGGCCCACGCAGTGCTGGCTCTCCCTCCAAAGCAGCTTCTGTAAGAAGAAGTGGGGGCCAATCTCCCCTCTTCCAGTGGCAAACGGCCCTGACCAATTGGGAGAGCAAGGTGCTTGCTCTTTCTCCTTGCCTCTAACACTTCTACATGGGAAGATGGGCGAGACAAGGAGAGAAGCAGAGCCTGCAAAAGGCTGCCTTTTTAGGCAAAAGGAGCCTTTTCAAGACCCAAGTAGCTCAGGGCTGGAAGCAAAGCTACCTCTGTCAGGTTTTTCCATGTCAGAGTCATCCTCCCCCCAGGGCTTCCAGACCAGGCTTGCAGGCTCTTCATCCTCACTTGGTGCTCTGCTCTGCAGCTCTGGGAGCTCAGCCTGAAAGTCGCTGCCAACATTGATGCGTCTAAAGGAAGAAGGAGGTGGAGGTGAGAAAGGCAAGTGGTCAAGAGAGCCTTGCTGTGCACCCACAGGCTTGAACCAATCCCAGCCTGACTCTGAAAGAGCAGTTCTCCTCCTCGCCATTCCTCCAGTTTGCTGTGCTTTAACCCTAGGCCAAAACTCACGGCTGAATCTGGGCTCTTGCTTTCCTTTTCATTGTGCCTCTCCTTTCCACCTGAAAGAGATCAAAGCAATGCTCCAGTTCAAAATCCTTCTGCCAAGGATGTGTCAGTAGCCTTCCTTCTCATCCTCATCATTGCAAAGCCTGAGCTCCTGTGTCCCAGCTCCTTTCTCTTTGCTCTCATTGCTGCCTTTTTGACATGGAATGTCCTAGGCAGGACCCTCTAGCAGTCAGCAGCTTCCTCAGGAGGGCAAGCAGAAGGCCATGCACTACTCTCTTCACTCCCGGGGCCACTGAGAAGAGCCAAGAGAATGGCAGGGAAGATGTGCCAGTGCAGGCTTAGGTTGGATAGAAGGAAAAGCTTCTTCAGCCACAGGCTGCTTGGGCACTGCAACAGCCTCCCCAGGGAAGGGGGCACAGCACCAAGGCTGACTGAGCTCCAAAAGTGTTTGGACACTGCTCTTGGGCACAGGCTGTGATTGTTGAGGCTGCCCCGGGCAGGCCCTGCAGTTGGCCTCAGTGACCTTTGAGAATCCCTTCCAAGGCAGAAAATTCTGTGCTACTGTGATTGTGCTCTTGAGGAGATGGCATTTGACGGCCGCCCCTGAGCATGAGGTAGAACCAGCCCTACGTGCACTGAAAAAAGAATCTCTAAAGATCTTAAAATAGAATGGATCTAGAAGCGATGGAACTAGGTAAGTAGATAAGAATTGCTGATCCCAGATGGTTTTTGAAGTTGAAAGCCTGTGTTTGAGGAGAAGCCCAGTCAAATGCTTCCATGCCCTGAACGACAGGGATGCCAGAGGAGAAGTGGCATCATTGTGCTGTTTGAAGCTTTGGAGCGGGTATGAGCAGAGTCAGGGCATAAGGGGATTTGTTGACACTGAAGCCCTGACCTGCTCAGCCAGGAACAATTTGTTTTGGGGTCAGCACAAGATAGTTTGAGGACTGAAATGGGTGCTAAGAACGTTTAATCAGGTGATGCGTGGACGAGGATCTGCAACTGCACTGGGACACCTCTCTAGGTCCTCTATGGAAAGGTCTGTGTTTCCCCTGGAGGCAACATGATTCTTTCAAAAGCTGCACCCTGCTTTCACATGGAAGCTCGTCTGGGGAAAGTGAGCACGCAGCCTGTGTGTCGTGCTTGGTGGGAGAGGCAGCTGGAGCCTCCTGCCCCTGTGCTAGTGCTTTGAGGGCAAACGGGGATTTTCTTACCTTGGACGGTTCCCAAGTGCTCTGGGGATGCCCGGAGGCAGACGAGGAGACCAGGATGTCGGTGCAGAGGCCGGGTCTGGCGCTGAGTGCAGAAGGCGGCTGGTCAGGGACAGCCCAGGAGCTGATCCTGCAGCTGCTGCTCCAGCAGCGTTCCAGCAAGGGCCGCAGGAGCAGGAGACAACGACGGTTGCTATGGGCACAGCCCAACATTCCATCTAGAACCCCCGGGGGAGCCATGGGACAGAAAGGGGCATGGGCCGCCTTCTGCTGCAAGTTTGCTCTGAGAAGCTTCCCATTGGGCCTTTTCTCCTCAGTCGTCTGATGAGACGGGCAAAAGCAGTGCAGGGACAGCCCTGGCTCTTCCCAGTGCTTCTTTGCAAGGTGCCTCCAGCTGAAGGTGCACAGGAGCCTGCCTCTGTGCAAGGGCCCAGACCTCATCTCCTGCCCTGGAGAGCCAGAAGGGCTCCTCCCACTGGCTCTCCTCCAGCTCTGAGAGGAGCTGGAATTTGCAAGTTGTCCAGCGCAGAGCCAGCTCCAAAGCTTCCTCTCAAAGTGGAGGCATTCATCCTGCCCCCTTTCTCAATTCTCCTTTTGCTGCCCAATAATGTCACTGCATGGTTTCCCTCCTTTGGGCCTCTGAGCTGGTCTCTCACCTCATCACTCCTCCCTTGAAACTTGGAGAAACAGGATCTTTTTCAGGCCAACTGATGGGGGGACACACACACACACACAGGGACAGCACACGGGCAATTCTCTAGCAAACATTCAGGCAGAATTTCTAGATCCCTCTTCCAGCTCCCTTGGAGAAGCTCGGTGGTTGTCCCAAAAGACTCTGGCATTCCTCTAAGAAAGCAACACTAACAGAATTACCTTTCCACACTGCTGGCCTTCACATTGCTTTTAACGCCTAGATCGCCGATATGACAAAAGCCAGGCAGCTTTGCTGCTTTCCTGCCTGTCCTTAAGGAAAAGCAAATCTTGCTTCAGTCCCAATCTTGCTTCCTTCCCAGCCTGCATGTTACCCACTGGCCAGCAAACTGAGGGGGCAGCTGGAACAAGTCCCACTGCAAGGCAGATACTTTGTAGCCTCCAAAGCCCACCTGCACCGGCTCCATCAGACAAGGGCAAGCTTGCCTCGGCTTCCCAGAAGCAGCCTGCCAATTGCCCCCTCCCTCGCCCCCTCTCCATCCACCCTCCACAGCCCCTGCCACCAAAGCCTTGCTAGGCAGGGCCATTTGCTGGCCTCCATAAAAGAGTGACTTGGATTCTTCTTTGGCGCAAGTGCCCCAGCTGTGACAAGTCAGAGGATAATGATCACACCCTCTCGGCTTTAGCTAAGGAGATTGCTGGAGGCCCAGAGCGCGACACTGGTCCTTTCAGGAGAAACTGAAACTGACCTAGCCATGCCTTTGTGGTGCATGCCGATAGGAATTGGATAGAATCGGAGGGCGTAGAAACGTCCTCCAAGCTGGTCAGCTCCATCAGTCCCCCAAAATGAAACAAAGTTATCTGGCTGGACTCCAAAAAGGACTCAACCCGCTGCCTTTATGCCAGAAAATATGGTGAGACCAGACCACTCATCTAGATGCAATTCAGTGAATTAAACAAAGCCTCCCTTTCCACTCCCAGCTGAGATGTTGAGGAATCAAAGGCTGAAGCCCCAGCAGTATTTCACTGGCAGTAAAGGAGACACACATCAGGAAGTCCTGCCAGCTGAGCAAGGGGCCGGGCCTGGGGGAGGTGGCGCCTGCCCAGATTCTACTCTCAGGGCAAGTGCCGTCTTTGCAACACCAGGCAAATGGAACAAACATTGCCAAAGTCATTTCATACAGACAAAAAGACAAAATGGAACAAACTTTGGTTAAATGATAAAGACCCATTGGCTCTCAACAAAGGCAAAATGACAAAAGGCAGAGCATAGACAACACCCAACCTTTGAAATTTATTTGAGAAATCTAATCAAACTAATGAATCTCCAATAATACTAATGGATCTTAACTACTAAATTGAGGAGATTCCTATCATGTCAACTAACTAAGTAGAAGTTTAAACTACACTAAAAGCTTAAAAACCAGTCCTATTCCTATCGAGTCCTGTTGACACCTAACTCTTGCTAGCCCTGGACAAGCTGCAGGGTTGTCTAATTTCAAAGTCTTTTCTTCTTGGGGAGAGGCTCTGCTTCCTTCCGAGGCCGATGTCTTCTGCTGTGGTTGTTCCTTTCCTTCATGCTTTCAAACACCCTGCAAGATAGGAAACAAACCATCCATTGCTGACGCTAGTACACACCATGAAAGCAAGTGCCGAGATCTCCGTTTGAGTATGAATTTCTGTCTTGTCGGGCAGTGGCACATTTGTCAATGGATCAGCACCATGAGTCTGATGGTTCTACTTTCAATGCCTTGAAATGTCTTCCTCCTTTTGCTGCGTCCTCTTTTGAATTTGATCAGCAGCATCAAACCAAGCTTTGATGGATCTATTCCTACTTGTATCAACTGGGTCTTGTTGGGGCACGGCAAGGTTTCATTGTGAAGGCTGGGTTTTACCTAAGCTCTTTGGGTTTGAGGTGGGTGTTAAGCTTGAGCACGGCTGCCGGGGGCGATGCTGCAGGTGCCCCCAGCTTCCCCTGCGGTGCCTTTGAAAAGGGTCAGCCCGTTTCAGTCCAAAGGCGCAGCTTTGAGCAGAAAGAGGAGGAACTTGCGCACCGTTTGCACTGCCCGCAGGGAAAGGGGCCTCCCGCCGAAGGGGGCGGCTGGCGCGGTTGGCAGCAGGGACACTGGGCGCTGCGAGCCCTCTTGCGGCTTCTCTTCCCTGTCTCCCCATTCTCCTTTCTGGGAGGGCTTTTGCTCCTCCTTGCTTTGCCCACACTCTGGAGATCAAAGAGTCCTTATCAATGCTTCCTTCCTCTCACAAAGCTGGAAATCAGAGCATCCAGCAGAAAAATCTATCGGCCTAAGCAAATCCTTCCAAAGCCTCAAGAGCTGAGAAAACGGCTGCCTTTGCCAATGGGCTGCGGCGGGCTGCCAACACAGAGCTTGGAGGAAAATACTCCTCTTTTCTACAGGCCAAAGGGGTGGGAGAAAGACCTGGCTATTTAGAGCTCTACATTTCTTATTTCTACCTTTCTGCCTAACATCTATTTCTCTCTGCTTTTCCTCCACAAATGTCTAGGCAATGGCATTTCAATTACGTCCAATTAGGGTAGACACATGCTTAGCCATTTTCTAGTCCCCAAAATGATCTCCCTCTCTCTCTCTCTCTCTCTCTCTCTCTCTCTCTCACATGATGGGAAGCAAATTGCTCTTTGCCGCTAAGGAACGTTTTAGGGGAGCCACAGCACTGGCAGCTCCTTCTTGGGGAGTATGCTGGGATGCTAGAAAATCTCCCTGAAAATCTGCAGCATATCCACAAAGGCAGCCTGGATTGCTGATGTCAGCAAGCAGTGGGGAATTTGGGGTCTGATTGGAGTCAACGAGGCTGCCAGCCCTTGAGAAGCCTGTCTCTGGAGAGTCAAAGCCCATTTTGGTGGCGGTACTGCTTTCTTGGGTCAAAGTTAGGCTCCAGAATTGCATACTTCAGGGCAGCAGCACAAGGAAGGCCCGGGCAGCATCTGCTGTGCCTTTCCCAGCGCATGGGACGATGTGATCCTGGCAAAGGGGCGTCTGGCATGGCTCGCCAGCAGCTTTTCTCCCCTTCTCCCAGTTTCTCAACCTTCCTGGCACCTCTCCATTTTCTTGCCCCTCACCTGAGCAAGAGTGCTGGCAAGTTTATGCTCCTTTTTCCAGGAGTAGTAGAACTCCACACACTGGGCCACGGTCTTAGTCTGGATCTGTTGTGAAGAGAAAAAGAAGGAATCGCAAATGGTGTCGGGTGCACTGGGGAAAAAGTAGACTATGGAGTGAACTAGGAAGTAAAAGCATGAATGAAATGGAGTAGGGTGTAAAATGAAATCAACCTGGGGAAAGAGAGGCATCATGCAATGTCTTAAACCCTGTATGATGCTAGGTGCTAATACACGCAATGCACAGATCAACAACAAGCACAGTTTGTCTTTCCCCACTTCACTCCAGTTATGCCAGCACAGTGTCTTGTGGAAGCAGCAGCAGACCTGTGCCACAAGTCTGACAGAATAAAGCTTCATCTTCCAAAAGAGCTTGGAGAAAAGGGCTGGAGAGGCAGGATCATCCTTTTGACACAGGCTTTTGATGTCCCCTTTTCTTACAACTTGAAGATACTTGGTACTTGAGAAGAGAGAGACTGAAGCCCAGTGCTTGTTCCCAGAAATAAGCAAGCTTTCCTGCTGCTGATCTGCTCGGGTAAAGAATGTCCCGTGGCTTTCTTTACCTGCTTCTGGATGAGATGAAAATCCTTGCCGTAGGTGTGGAAAGCCTTTTGGAAGGACTCCTTCTCCTCAGGTGTCCATCTATCAGAGCCTGGCAATAAAAAGCAGCGGCTAGTAAACAGATCCCTTGATCCACACCAAGTAGATCCCACTGGCTGCCGAAAGAAAATGGTCGCAGGCCGTCATTCACGTGTGTGTACGTGTCTGCTCCCTCAGAAGGTCATGAAGACAAGAGCAGGCATTGCCCGGGGAGAAGGATTGGAAAACAAGTAAAGCTGAAGGACTAGATGCTGGTGCTTTCCCCAGCCGCAGAGGAGACAAGACCTTGTGCTGGTGTTAAGCACAATTTCTTGAAGCAGAAACCCTTGCCACAACAATGAAGGGGACGGCAGCATCTGTCAGGGACGCAAGAAGCTCTGCTTTGCTTACCTGCGTAATGATAATCAGCCATGGGATGGCCTTGAGCTGTTGCAGGCCCCTCTGAGAGCAGCATCTCCAGAGCCTCCTGCAAGATCAAGAGGGAAAAGGCTTTAGCCGCCCCAGCACATTAAAAATGAGACAAAAAATCACAGGTGCTGCCTTTCAGCTCCTTTGCCTCTCCAGACATTCAAGCAACTGTATCCCATGTGGGTGAAACACTGTCATTTGCTCCCAGTCCCTAGTTTTTGCTGCCCAACCCTTTGATCCTGGTCCCCAAGAGTGGCCTTTTGCTCACCAAGCTGAGGATTTTGCTGCTCCTGCAGCCAGAATGGCCTCAGCTGACTGAGGCTTCTGGGAATTTCCCCTCCAAAGGTCTTAGAGAACCCAGATCTCCAGGCCATTTACAAGGCAGCAGGACCTTCCGCCGCCGCCGCCTCCAGGAGGGAGATTCTCCCTGCTGGAGCCCTTTGGGCTCAGCCCTGACGCAGCTGGAGGAGACCCAGCAGGCAGCAAGTGCTCTGCTCCCTGTTAAGACCCTTCTTCCAAGAGCAGCCAGGAAAGGCTGTCCCAGTGCCCAGGCCTTCTGCATTCCCTGTGCCCTCTCCTCTGCGCCCAAACAGCCGCTTCTTACCGGAACGCTGCCGCGTGCCTGGTGCAGGCAGTGCAGGGCGCGCTCCAGGTTAGCTGCTGCCCCGGGAATGCCACGGGAGCTGGCCATGTCCAACAGTTCTCTTACTGCAAGCACAAGAAAAAACCCACCGAAAGTCAGCCTGGAGGCCAGCAAAGGGCAAAGGTTGCCATGCAAGGCAGAAGGAAAGGCCGGCAGCTAAAGACAGCAGCTTGGAGAGAGAGCATGAAAAGGAGAGCAAAGACAGAGCCAGCTGAAGCAAGGGCCCACGCAGTGCTGGCTCTCCCTCCAAAGCAGCTTCTGTAAGAAGAAGTGGGGGCCAATCTCCCCTCTTCCAGTGGCAAACGGCCCTGACCAGTTTGGAGAGCAAGGTGCTTGCTCTTTCTCCTTGCCTCTAACACTTCTACATGGGAAGATGGGCGAGACAAGGAGAGAATCAGAGCCTGCAAAACGCTGCCTTTTTAGGCATAAGGAGCCTTTTCAAGACCCAAGTAGCTCAGGGCTGGAAGCAAAGCTTGAAGCAAAGCTACCTCTGTCAGGTTTTTCCATGTCAGAGTCATCCTCTCCCCAGGGCTTCCAGACCAGGGTTGCAGGCTCTTCATCCTCACTTGGTGCTCTGTTCTGCAGCTCTGGGAGCTCAGCCTGAAAGTCGCTGCCAACATTGATGTGTCTAAAGGAAGAAGGAGGTGGAGGTGAGAAAGGCAAGTGGTCAAGAGAGCCTTGCTGTGCACCCACAGGCTTGAACCAATCCCAGCCTGACTGTGAAAGAGCAGTTCTCCTCCTCGCCATTCCTCCAGTTTGCTGTCCTTTAACCCTAGGCCAAAACTCACGGCTGAATCTGGGCTCTTGCTTTCCTTTTCATTGTGCCTCTCCTTTCCACCTGAAAGAGATCAAAGCAATGCTCCAGTTCAAAATCCTTCTGCCAAGGATGTGTCAGTAGCCTTCCTTCTCATCCTCATCATTGCAAAGCCCGAGCTCCCGTGTCCCAGCTCCTTTCTCTTTGCTCTCATTGCTGCCTTTTTGACATGGAATGTCCTAGGCAGGACCCTCCAGCAGTCAGCAGCTTCCTCAGGAGGGCAAGCAGAAGGCCATGCACTACTCTCTTCACTCCCGGGGCCACTGAGAAGAGCCAAGAGAATGGCAGGGGAGATGTGCCAGTGCAGGCTTAGGTTGGATCGAAGGAAAAGCTTCTTCAGCCAGAGGCTGCTTGGGCACTGCAACAGCCTCCCCAGGGAAGGGGGCACAGCACCAAGGCTGACTGAGCTCCAAAAGTGTTTGGACACTGCTCTTGGGCACAGGCTGTGATTGTTGAGGCTGCCCCGGGCAGGCCCTGCAGTTGGGCTCAGTGATCTTTCAGAATCCCTTCCAAGCCAGAAAATTCTGTGCTACTGTGATTGTGCTCTTGAGGAGATGGCATTTGACGGCCGCCCCTGAGCATGAGGTAGAACCAGCCCTACCTGCACTGAAAAAAGAATCTCTAAAGATCTTAAAATAGAAGGGATCTATAGGCGATGTAAATACGTAAGTAGATAAGAATTGCTGATCCCAGATGGTTTTTGAAGTTGAAAGCCTGTGTTTGCAGAGAAGCCCAGTCAAATGCTTCCATGCCCTGAACGACAGGGATGCCAGAGGAGAAGTGCCATCATTGTGGTGTTTGAAGCTTTGGAGCGGGTGTGAGCAGAGTCAGGGCATAAGGGGATTTGTTGACACTGAAGCCCTGACCTGCTCAGCCAGGAACAATTTGTTTTGGGGTCAGCACAAGATAGTTTGAGGACTGAAATGGGTGCCAAGAACGTTTAATCAGGTGATGCGTGGACGAGGATCTGCAACTGCACTGGGACACCTCTCTAGGTCCTCTATGGAAAGGTCTGTGTTTCCCCTGGAGGCAACACAATTCCTTCAGAAGCTGCACCCTGCTTTCACGTGGAAGCTCGTCTGGGGAAAGTGAGCACGCAGCCTGTGTGTCGTGCTTGGTGGGAGAGGCAGCTGGAGCCTCCTGCCCTTGTGCTAGTGCTTTGAGGGCAAACGGGGATTTTCTTACCTTGGAGGGTTCCCAAGTGCTCTGGGGATGCCCGGAGGCAGACGAGGAGACCAGGATGTCGGTGCAGAGGCCGGGTCTGGCGCTGAGTGCAGAAGGCGGCTGGTCAGGGACAGCCCAGGAGCTGATCCTGCAGCTGCTGCTCCAGCGCTGCTCCAGCAGTGTTCCAGCAAGGGCCGCAGGAGCAGGAGACAACGACAGTTGCTATGGGCACAGCCCAACATTCCATCTGGAACCCCTGGGGGAGCCATGGGACAGAAAGGGGCATGGGCCGCCTCTGCCCCTTGTACTTCTTCTGCTGCAAGTTTGCTCTGAGAAGCTTCCCATTGGGCCTTTTCTCCTCAGTCGTCTGATGAGACGGGCAAAAGCAGTGCAGGGACAGCCCTGGCTCTTCCCGGTGCTTCTCTGCAAGGTTCCTCCAGCTGAAGGTGCACAGGAGCCTGCCTCTGTGCAAGGGCCCAGACCTCATCTCCTGCCCTGGAGAACCAGAAGGGCTCCTCCCACTGGCTCTCCTCCAGCTCTGAGAGGAGCTGGAATTTGCAAGTTGCCTAGCGCAGAGCCAACTCCAAAGCTTCCTCTCAAAGTGGAGGCATTCATCCTGCCCCCTTTCTCAATTCTCCTTTTGCTGCCCAATAATGTCACTGCATGGTTTCCCTCCTTTGGGCCTCTGAGCTGGTCTCTCACCTCATCACTCCTCCCTTGAAACTTGGAGAAACAGGATCTTTTTCAGGCCAACTGATGGGGACACACACACACACGCACAGGGACAGCACACGGGCATTTCTCTAGCAAACATTCAGGCAGAATTTCTAGATCCCTCTTCCAGCTCCCTTGGAGAAGCTCGGTGGTTGTCCCAAAAGACTCTGGCATTCCTCTAAGGAAGCAACACTTACAGAATTGCCTTTCCACACTGCTGGCCTTCACATTGCTTTTAACGCCTAGATCCCAGATATGAGAAAAAGCCAGGCAGCTTTGCTGCTTTCTTGCCTGTCCTTAAGGAAAAGCAAATCTTGCTTCAGTCCCAATCTTGCTTCCTTCCCAGCCTGCATGTTACCCACTGGCCAGCAAACTGAGGGGGCAGCTGGAACAAGTCCCACTGCAAGGCAGATACTTTGTAGCCTCCAAAGCCCACCTGCACCGGCTCCATCAGACAAGGGCAAGCTTGCCTCGGCTTCCCAGAAGCAGCCTGCCAATTGCCCCCTCCCTCGCCCCCTCTCCATCCACCCTCCACAGCCCCTGCCACCAAAGCCTTGCTAGGCAGGGCCATTTGCTGGCCTCCATAAAAGAGTGACTTGGATTCTTCTTTGGCGCAAGTGCCCCAGCTGTGACAAGTCAGAGGATAATGATCACACCCGCTCGGCTTTAGCTAAGGAGATTGCTGGAGGCCCAGAGCGGGACACTGGTCCTTTCAGGAGAAACTGCAACTGAACTAGCCATGCCTTTGTGGTGCATGCCGATAGGAATTGGATAGAATCGGAGGGCTTAGAAACGTCCTCCAAGCTGGTCAGCTCCATCAGTCCCCCAAAATGAAAGAAATTTTTCTGTCTGGGCTCCAAAAAGGACTCAACCCGCTGCTTTTATGCCAGAAAATATGGTGAGACCAGACCACTCATCTAGATGCAATTCAGTGAATTAAACAAAGCCTCCCTTTCCACTCCCAGCTGAGATGTTGAGGAATCAAAGGCTGAAGCCCCAGCGGTATTTCACTGGCAGTAAAGGAGACACACCTCAGGAAGTCCTGCCAGCTTAGCAAGGGGCTGGGCCTGGGGGAGGTGGCGCCTGCCCAGCTTCTTCTCTCAGGGCAAGTGCCGTCTTTGCAACACCAGGCAAATGGAACAAACATTGCTGGAGTGCTTTCATACAGACAAACAGACAAAATGGAACAAACATTGGTTTAATGATAAAGACAGATTAGGTCTCAACAAAGGCAAAATGACAAAGAGCATATGGCAGAGCATACAAAACACCCAACCTCTGACATTTACTGATAAATCTAATAATACTAATGAGTCCTGAATAATACTAATGTACCTTAACTACTAAATTGAGGAGGTTACTATCATGTAAACTAACGAAGTAGAAGATTAAACAACCCAAAAAGCTTAAAAAACAGTCCTATTCCTATCTAACTAATATCTAACAGTTGTATTCCTATCTAACTAATCTGCCTAACTCTTGCTAGCCCTGGACAACCTGCAGGGTTGTCTAATTTGGTCTTTTCTTCTTGGGGAGAGGCTCTGCTGTCTTCCGAGGCCGATGTCTTCTGCTGTGTTTGTTCCTTTCCTTCATGCTTTCAAACACCCTGCAAGATAGGAAGCAAACCATCCATTGCTCACGCTAGTACACACCATGAAACCAAGTGCCAAGATCTCCGTTTGAGTATGAATTTCTGTCTTTTCGGGCAGTGGCACATTTGTCAATGGATCAGCACCATGAGTCTGATGGTTCTACTTTCAATGCCTTGAAATGTCTTCCTCCTTTTGCTGCATCCTCTTTTGAATTTGATCAGCAGCATCAAACCAAGCTTTGATGGATCTATTCCTACTTGTATCAACTGGGTCTTGTTGGGGCACGGCAAGGTTTCATTGTGAAGGCTGGGTTTTACCTAAGCTCTTTGGGTTTGAGGTGGGTGTTAAGCTTGAGCACGGCTGCCGGGGGCGATGCTGCAAGTGCCCCCAGCTTCCCCTGCGGTGCCTTTGAAAAGGGTCAGCCCCTTTTAGTCCAAAGGCGCAGCTTTGAGCAGAAAGAGGAGGAACTTGCGCACCGTTTGCACTGCCCGCAGGGAAAGGGGCCTCCCGCCGAAGGGGGCGGCTGGCGCGGTTGGCAGCAGGGACACTGGGCGCTGCGAGCCCTCTTGCGGCTTCTCTTCCCTGGCTCCCCGTTCTCCTTTCTGGGAGGGCTTTTGCTCCTCTTTGCTTTGCCCACGCTCTGGAAATCAAAGAGTCCTTATCAATGCTTCCTTCCTCTCACAAAGCTGGAAATCAGAGCATCCAGCACAAAAATCTATCGGCCTAAGCAAATCCTTCCAAAGCCTCAAGAGCTGAGAAAACGGCTGCCTTTGCCAATGGGCTGCGGCGGGCTGCCAAGCCAGAGCTTGGAGGAAAATACTCCTCTTTTCTACAGGCCAAAGGGGTGGGAGAAAGACCTGGCTATTTAGAGCTCTACATTTCTTATTTCTACCTTTCTGCCTAACATCTATTTCTCTCTGCTTTTCCTCCACAAATGTCTAGGCAATGGCATTTCAATTCAGTCCAATTAGGGTAGACACATGCTTAGCCATTTTCTAGTCCCCAAAATAATCTCCCTCCCTATCTCTCTCTCTCTCTCTCTCTCTCTCTCACATGATGGGAAGCAAATTGCTCTTTGCCGCTAAGGAAAGATTTAGGGGAGCCACAGCACCAGCAGCTCCTTCTTGGGGACTATGCTGGCATGCTAGAAAAACTCCCTGAAAATCTGCAGCATATCCACAAAGGCAGCCTGGACTGCTGATGTCAGCAAGCAGTGGGGAATTTGGGGTCTGATTGGAGTCAGCGAGGGTGCCAGCCCTTGAGAAGCCCATCTGTAGAGAGTCAAAGCCCATTTTGGTGGCGGTGCTGCTTTCTTGGGTCAAAGTTAGGCTCCAGAATTGCATACTTCAGGGCAGCAGCACAAGGAAGGCCCGGGCAGCATCTGCTGTGCCTTTCCCAGCACATGGGACGATGTGATCCTGGCAAAGGGGCATCTGGCATGGCTCGCCAGCAGCTTTTCTCCCCTTCTCCCAGTTTCTCGACCTTCCTGGCACCTCTCCATTTTCTTGCCCCTCACCTGAGCAAGAGTGCTGGCAAGTTTATGCTCCTTTTTCCAGGAGTAGTAGTACTCCACACACTGGGCCACGGTCTTAGTCTGGATCTGTTGTGAAGAGAAAAAGAAGGAATCGAAAATGGTGTCGGGTGCACTGGGGAAAAAGTAGACTATGGAGTGAACTAGGAAGTAAAAGCATGAATGAAATGGAGTAGGGTGTAAAATGAAATCAACATGGAGAAAGAGAGGCATCATGCAATGTCTTAAACCCTGTATGATGCTAGGTGCTAATACACGCAATGCACAGATCAACAACAAATCCACCTAGCACAGTTCTTCTTTCCCCGCTTCACTCCAGTTATGCCAGCACAGCGTCTTGTGGAAGCAGCAGCAGACCTGTGCCACAAGTCTGACAGAATAAAGCTTCATCTTCCAAAAGAGCTTGGAGAAAAGGGCTGGAGAGGCAGGATCATCCTTTTGACACAGGCTTTTGATGTCCCCTTTTGTTACTACTTGAAGATACTTGCTCCTTGAGAAGAGAGAGACTGAAGCCCAGTGCTTGTTCCCAGAAATAAGCAAGCTTTCCTGCTGCTGATCTGCTCGGGTAAAGAATGTCCCGTGGCTTTACCTGCTTCTGGATGAGATGAAAATCCTTGCCGTAGGTGTGGAAAGCCTTTTGGAAGGACTCCTTCTCCTCAGGTGTCCATCTATCAGAGCCTGGCAATAAAAAGCAGCGGCTAGTAAACAGATCCCTTGATCCACACCAAGTAGATTCCTCTGGCTGCCGAAAGAAAACGGTCGCAGGCCGTCATTCACGTGGGTGTACGTGTCTGCTCCCTCAGAAGGGCGTGAAGACAAGAGCAGGCATTGCCCGGGGAGAAGGATTGGAAAACAAGTAAAGCTGAAGGACTAGATGCTGGTGCTTTGCCCACCCACAGAGGAGACAAGACCTTGTGCTGGTGTTAAGCACAATTTCTT
This sequence comes from Agelaius phoeniceus, assembly GCF_051311805.1. NCBI lineage: Eukaryota > Metazoa > Chordata > Aves > Passeriformes > Icteridae > Agelaius > Agelaius phoeniceus. The sequence goes on along the minus strand of NC_135303.1, from coordinate 32,838,080 downwards.
GAAGCAGAAACGCTTGCCACAACAATGAAGGGGACGGCAGCATCTGTCAGGGACGCAAGAAGCTCTGCTTTGCTTACCTGCGTAATGATAATCAGCCATGGGATGGCCTTGAGCTGTTGCAGGCCCCTCTGAGAGCAGCATCTCCAGAGCCTCCTGCAAGATCAAGAGGGAAAAGGCTTTAGCCGCCCCAGCACATTAAAAATGAGCCAAAAAATCACAGGTGCTGCCTTTCAGCTCCTTTGCCTCTCCAGACATTCAAGCAACTGTATCCCATGTGGGTGAAACACTGTCATTTGCTCCCAGTCCCTAGTTTTTGCTGCCCAACCCTTTGATCCTGGTCCCCAAGAGTGGCCTTTTGCTCACCAAGCTGAGGATTTTGCTGCTCCTGCAGCCAGAATGGCCTCAGCTGACTGAGGCTTCTGGGAATTTCCCCTCCAAATGTCTTAGAGAAGCCAAATCTCCAGGCCATTTACAAGGCAGCAGGACCTTCCGCCGCCGCCGCCTCCAGGAGGGAGATTCTCCCTGCTGGAGCCCTTTGGGCTCAGCCCTGACGCAGCTGGAGGAGACCCAGCAGGCAGCAAGTGCTCTGCTCCCTGTTAAGACCCTTCTTCCAAGAGCAGCCAGGAAAGGCTGTCCCAGTGCCCAGGCCTTCTGCATTCCCTGTGCCCTCTCCTCTGCGCCCAAACAGCCGCTTCTTACCGGAACGCAGCCGCGTGCCTGGTGCAGGCAGTGCAGGGCGCGCTCCAGGTTAGCTGCTGCCCCGGGAATGCCACGGGAGCTGGCCATGTCCAACAGTTCTCTTACTGCAAGCACAAGAAAAAACCCACCGAAAGTCAGCCTGGAGGCCAGCAAAGGGCAAAGGTTGCCATGCAAGGCAGAAGGAAAGGCCGGCAGCTAAAGACAGCAGCTTGGAGAGAGAGCATGAAAAGGAGAGCAAAGACAGAGCCAGCTGAAGCAAGGGCCCACGCAGTGCTGGCTCTCCCTCCAAAGCAGCTTCTGTAAGAAGAAGTGGGGGCCAATCTCCCCTCTTCCAGTGGCAAACGGCCCTGACCAGTTTGGAGAGCAAGGTGCTTGCTCTTTCTCCTTGCCTCTAACACTTCTACATGGGAAGATGGGCGAGACAAGGAGAGAAGCAGAGCCTGCAAAAGGCTGCCTTTTTAGGCATAAGGAGCCTTTTCAAGACCCAAGTAGCTCAGGGCTGGAAGCAAAGCTTGAAGCAAAGCTACCTCTGTCAGGTTTTTCCATGTCAGAGTCATCCTCTCCCCAGGGCTTCCAGACCAGGGTTGCAGGCTCTTCATCCTCACTTGCTGCTCTGTTCTGCAGCTCTGGGAGCTCAGCCTGAAAGTCGCTGCCAACATTGATGTGTCTAAAGGAAGAAGGAGGTGGAGGTGAGAAAGGCAAGTGGTCAAGAGAGCCTTGCTGTGCACCCACAGGCTTGAACCAATCCCAGCCTGACTGTGAAAGAGCAGTTCTCCTCCTCGCCATTCCTCCAGTTTGCTGTCCTTTAACCCTAGGCCAAAACTCACGGCTGAATCTGGGCTCTTGCTTTCCTTTTCATTGTGCCTCTCCTTTCCACCTGAAAGAGATCAAAGCAATGCTCCAGGTCAAAATCCTTCTGCCAAGGATGTGTCAGTAGCCTTCCTTCTCATCCTCATCATTGCAAAGCCCGAGCTCCCGTGTCCCAGCTCCTTTCTCTTTGCTGTCATTGCTGCCTTTTTGACATGGAATGTCCTAGGCAGGACCCTCCAGCAGTCAGCAGCTTCCTCAGGAGGGCAAGCAGAAGGCCATGCACTACTCTCTTCACTCCCGGGGCCACGGAGAAGAGCCAAGAGAATGGCAGGGGAGATGTGCCAGTGCAGGCTTAGGTTGGATCGAAGGAAAAGCTTCTTCAGCCAGAGGCTGCTTGGGCACTGCAACAGCCTCCCCAGGGAAGGGGGCACAGCACCAAGGCTGACTGAGCTCCAAAAGTGTTTGGACACTGCTCTTGGGCACAGGCTGTGATTGTTGAGGCTGCCCCGGGCAGGCCCTGCAGTTGGCCTCAGTGATCTTTCAGAATCCCTTCCAAGGCAGAAAATTCTGTGCTACTGTGATTGTGCTCTTGAGGAGATGGCATTTGACGGCCGCCCCTGAGCATGAGGTAGAACCAGCCCTACGTGCACTGAAAAAAGAATCTCTAAAGATCTTAAAATAGAAGGGATCTATAGGCGATGTAAATACGTAAGTAGATAAGAATTGCTGATCCCAGATGGTTTTTGAAGTTGAAAGCCTGTGTTTGCAGAGAAGCCCAGTCAAATGCTTCCATGCCCTGAACGACAGGGATGCCAGAGGAGAAGTGCCATCATTGTGGTGTTTGAAGCTTTGGAGCGGGTGTGAGCAGAGTCAGGGCATAAGGGGATTTGTTGACACTGAAGCCCTGACCTGCTCAGCCAGGAACAATTTGTTTTGGGGTCAGCACAAGATAGTTTGAGGACTGAAATGGGTGCCAAGAACGTTTAATCAGGTGATGCGTGGACGAGGATCTGCAACTGCACTGCGACACCTCTCTAGGTCCTCTATGGAAAGGTCTGTGTTTCCCCTGGAGGCAACACAATTCCTTCAGAAGCTGCACCCTGCTTTCACGTGGAAGCTCGTCTGGGGAAAGTGAGCACGCAGCCTGTGTGTCGTGCTTGGTGGGAGAGGCAGCTGGAGCCTCCTGCCCTTGTGCTAGTGCTTTGAGGGCAAACGGGGATTTTCTTACCTTGGAGGGTTCCCAAGTGCTCTGGGGATGCCCGGAGGCAGACGAGGAGACCAGGATGTCGGTGCAGAGGCCGGGTCTGGCGCTGAGTGCAGAAGGCGGCTGGTCAGGGACAGCCCAGGAGCTGATCCTGCAGCTGCTGCTCCAGCGCTGCTCCAGCAGTGTTCCAGCAAGGGCCGCAGGAGCAGGAGACAACGACAGTTGCTATGGGCACAGCCCAACATTCCATCTAGAACCCCTGGGGGAGCCATGGGACAGAAAGGGGCATGGGCCGCCTCTGCCCCTTGTACTTCTTCTGCTGCAAGTTTGCTCTGAGAAGCTTCCCATTGGGCCTTTTCTCCTCAGTCGTCTGATGAGACGGGCAAAAGCAGTGCAGGGACAGCCCTGGCTCTTCCCGGTGCTTCTCTGCAAGGTTCCTCCAGCTGAAGGTGCACAGGAGCCTGCCTCTGTGCAAGGGCCCAGACCTCATCTCCTGCCCTGGAGAACCAGAAGGGCTCCTCCCACTGGCTCTCCTCCAGCTCTGAGAGGAGCTGGAATTTGCAAGTTGCCTAGCGCAGAGCCAACTCCAAAGCTTCCTCTCAAAGTGGAGGCATTCATCCTGCCCCCTTTCTCAATTCTCCTTTTGCTGCCCAATAATGTCACTGCATGGTTTCCCTCCTTTGGGCCTCTGAGCTGGTCTCTCACCTCATCACTCCTCCCTTGAAACTTGGAGAAACAGGATGTTTTTCAGGCCAACTGATGGGGACACACACACACACGCACAGGGACAGCACACGGGCATTTCTCTAGCAAACATTCAGGCAGAATTTCTAGATCCCTCTTCCAGCTCCCTTGGAGAAGCTCGGTGGTTGTCCCAAAAGACTCTGGCATTCCTCTAAGGAAGCAACACTTACAGAATTGCCTTTCCACACTGCTGGCCTTCACATTGCTTTTAACGCCTAGATCCCAGATATGAGAAAAAGCCAGGCAGCTTTGCTGCTTTCTTGCCTGTCCTTAAGGAAAAGCAAATCTTGCTTCAGTCCCAATCTTGCTTCCTTCCCAGCCTGCATGTTACCCACTGGCCAGCAAACTGAGGGGGCAGCTGGAACAAGTCCCACTGCAAGGCAGATACTTTGTAGCCTCCAAAGCCCACCTGCACCGGCTCCATCAGACAAGGGCAAGCTTGCCTCGGCTTCCCAGAAGCAGCCTGCCAATTGCCCCCTCCCTCGCCCCCTCTCCATCCACCCTCCACAGCCCCTGCCACCAAAGCCTTGCTAGGCAGGGCCATTTGCTGGCCTCCATAAAAGAGTGACTTGGATTCTTCTTTGGCGCAAGTGCCCCAGCTGTGACAAGTCAGAGGATAATGATCACACCCGCTCAGCTTTAGCTAAGGAGATTGCTGGAGGCCCAGAGCGGGACACTGGTCCTTTCAGGAGAAACTGCAACTGAACTAGCCATGCCTTTGTGGTGCATGCCGATAGGAATTGGATAGAATCGGAGGGCTTAGAAACGTCCTCCAAGCTGGTCAGCTCCATCAGTCCCCCAAAATGAAAGAAATTTTTCTGTCTGGGCTCCAAAAAGGACTCAACCCGCTGCTTTTATGCCAGAAAATATGGTGAGACCAGACCACTCATCTAGATGCAATTCAGTGAATTAAACAAAGCCTCCCTTTCCACTCCCAGCTGAGATGTTGAGGAATCAAAGGCTGAAGCCCCAGCGGTATTTCACTGGCAGTAAAGGAGACACACCTCAGGAAGTCCTGCCAGCTGAGCAAGGGGCTGGGCCTGGGGGAGGTGGCGCCTGCCCAGCTTCTTCTCTCAGGGCAAGTGCCGTCTTTGCAACACCAGGCAAATGGAACAAACATTGCTGGAGTGCTTTCATACAGACAAACAGACAAAATGGAACAAACATTGGTTTAATGATAAAGACAGATTAGGTCTCAACAAAGGCAAAATGACAAAGAGCATATGGCAGAGCATACAAAACACCCAACCTCTGACATTTACTGATAAATTTAATAATACTAATGAGTCCTGAATAATACTAATGTACCTTAACTACTAAATTGAGGAGGTTACTATCATGTAAACTAACTAAGTAGAAGATTAAACAACCCAAAAAGCTTAAAAAACAGTCCTATTCCTATCTAACTAATATCTAACAGTTGTATTCCTATCTAACTAATCTGCCTAACTCTTGCTAGCCCTGGACAACCTGCAGGGTTGTCTAATTTGGTCTTTTCTTCTTGGGGAGAGGCTCTGCTGTCTTCCGAGGCCGATGTCTTCTGCTGTGTTTGTTCCTTTCCTTCATGCTTTCAAACACCCTGCAAGATAGGAAGCAAACCATCCATTGCTCACGCTAGTACACACCATGAAACCAAGTGCCAAGATCTCCGTTTGAGTATGAATTTCTGTCTTTTCGGGCAGTGGCACATTTGTCAATGGATCAGCACCATGAGTCTGATGGTTCTACTTTCAATGCCTTGAAATGTCTTCCTCCTTTTGCTGCATCCTCTTTTGAATTTGATCAGCAGCATCAAACCAAGCTTTGATGGATCTATTCCTACTTGTATCAACTGGGTCTTGTTGGGGCACGGCAAGGTTTCATTGTGAAGGCTGGGTTTTACCTAAGCTCTTTGGGTTTGAGGTGGGTGTTAAGCTTGAGCACGGCTGCCGGGGGCGATGCTGCAAGTGCCCCCAGCTTCCCCTGCGGTGCCTTTGAAAAGGGTCAGCCCCTTTTAGTCCAAAGGCGCAGCTTTGAGCAGAAAGAGGAGGAACTTGCGCACCGTTTGCACTGCCCGCAGGGAAAGGGGCCTCCCGCCGAAGGGGGCGGCTGGCGCGGTTGGCAGCAGGGACACTGGGCGCTGCGAGCCCTCTTGCGGCTTCTCTTCCCTGGCTCCCCGTTCTCCTTTCTGGGAGGGCTTTTGCTCCTCTTTGCTTTGCCCACGCTCTGGAAATCAAAGAGTCCTTATCAATGCTTCCTTCCTCTCACAAAGCTGGAAATCAGAGCATCCAGCACAAAAATCTATCGGCCTAAGCAAATCCTTCCAAAGCCTCAAGAGCTGAGAAAACGGCTGCCTTTGCCAATGGGCTGCGGCGGGCTGCCAAGCCAGAGCTTGGAGGAAAATACTCCTCTTTTCTACAGGCCAAAGGGGTGGGAGAAAGACCTGGCTATTTAGAGCTCTACATTTCTTATTTCTACCTTTCTGCCTAACATCTATTTCTCTCTGCTTTTCCTCCACAAATGTCTAGGCAATGGCATTTCAATTCAGTCCAATTAGGGTAGACACATGCTTAGCCATTTTCTAGTCCCCAAAATAATCTCCCTCCCTGTCTCTCTCTCTCTCTCTCTCTCTCTCTCTCACATGATGGGAAGCAAATTGCTCTTTGCCGCTAAGGAAAGATTTAGGGGAGCCACAGCACCAGCAGCTCCTTCTTGGGGACTATGCTGGCATGCTAGAAAAACTCCCTGAAAATCTGCAGCATATCCACAAAGGCAGCCTGGACTGCTGATGTCAGCAAGCAGTGGGGAATTTGGGGTCTGATTGGAGTCAGCGAGGGTGCCAGCCCTTGAGAAGCCCATCTGTAGAGAGTCAAAGCCCATTTTGGTGGCGGTGCTGCTTTCTTGGGTCAAAGTTAGGCTCCAGAATTGCATACTTCAGGGCAGCAGCACAAGGAAGGCCCGGGCAGCATCTGCTGTGCCTTTCCCAGCACATGGGACGATGTGATCCTGGCAAAGGGGCATCTGGCATGGCTCGCCAGCAGCTTTTCTCCCCTTCTCCCAGTTTCTCGACCTTCCTGGCACCTCTCCATTTTCTTGCCCCTCACCTGAGCAAGAGTGCTGGCAAGTTTATGCTCCTTTTTCCAGGAGTAGTAGTACTCCACACACTGGGCCACGGTCTTAGTCTGGATCTGTTGTGAAGAGAAAAAGAAGGAATCGAAAATGGTGTCGGGTGCACTGGGGAAAAAGTAGACTATGGAGTGAACTAGGAAGTAAAAGCATGAATGAAATGGAGTAGGGTGTAAAATGAAATCAACATGGAGAAAGAGAGGCATCATGCAATGTCTTAAACCCTGTATGATGCTAGGTGCTAATACACGCAATGCACAGATCAACAACAAATCCACCTAGCACAGTTCTTCTTTCCCCGCTTCACTCCAGTTATGCCAGCACAGCGTCTTGTGGAAGCAGCAGCAGACCTGTGCCACAAGTCTGACAGAATAAAGCTTCATCTTCCAAAAGAGCTTGGAGAAAAGGGCTGGAGAGGCAGGATCATCCTTTTGACACAGGCTTTTGATGTCCCCTTTTGTTACTACTTGAAGATACTTGCTCCTTGAGAAGAGAGAGACTGAAGCCCAGTGCTTGTTCCCAGAAATAAGCAAGCTTTCCTGCTGCTGATCTGCTCGGGTAAAGAATGTCCCGTGGCTTTACCTGCTTCTGGATGAGATGAAAATCCTTGCCGTAGGTGTGGAAAGCCTTTTGGAAGGACTCCTTCTCCTCAGGTGTCCATCTATCAGAGCCTGGCAATAAAAAGCAGCGGCTAGTAAACAGATCCCTTGATCCACACCAAGTAGATTCCTCTGGCTGCCGAAAGAAAACGGTCGCAGGCCGTCATTCACGTGGGTGTACGTGTCTGCTCCCTCAGAAGGGCGTGAAGACAAGAGCAGGCATTGCCCGGGGAGAAGGATTGGAAAACAAGTAAAGCTGAAGGACTAGATGCTGGTGCTTTGCCCACCCACAGAGGAGACAAGACCTTGTGCTGGTGTTAAGCACAATTTCTTGAAGCAGAAACGCTTGCCACAACAATGAAGGGGACGGCAGCATCTGTCAGGGACGCAAGAAGCTCTGCTTTGCTTACCTGCGTAATGATAATCAGCCATGGGATGGCCTTGAGGTGTTGCAGGCCCCTCTGAGAGCAGCATCTCCAGAGCCTCCTGCAAGATCAAGAGGGAAAAGGCTTTAGCCGCCCCAGCACATTAAAAATGAGCCAAAAAATCACAGGTGCTGCCTTTCAGCTCCTTTGCCTCTCCAGACATTCAAGCAACTGTATCCCATGTGGGTGAAACACTGTCATTTGCTCCCAGTCCCTAGTTTTTGCTGCCCAACCCTTTGATCCTGGTCCCCAAGAGTGGCCTTTTGCTCACCAAGCTGAGGATTTTGCTGCTCCTGCAGCCAGAATGGCCTCAGCTGACTGAGGCTTCTGGGAATTTCCCCTCCAAATGTCTTAGAGAAGCCAAATCTCCAGGCCATTTACAAGGCAGCAGGACCTTCCGCCGCCGCCGCCTCCAGGAGGGAGATTCTCCCTGCTGGAGCCCTTTGGGCTCAGCCCTGACGCAGCTGGAGGAGACCCAGCAGGCAGCAAGTGCTCTGCTCCCTGTTAAGACCCTTCTTCCAAGAGCAGCCAGGAAAGGCTGTCCCAGTGCCCAGGCCTTCTGCATTCCCTGTGCCCTCTCCTCTGCGCCCAAACAGCCGCTTCTTACCGGAACGCAGCCGCGTGCCTGGTGCAGGCAGTGCAGGGCGCGCTCCAGGTTAGCTGCTGCCCCGGGAATGCCACGGGAGCTGGCCATGTCCAACAGTTCTCTTACTGCAAGCACAAGAAAAAACCCACCGAAAGTCAGCCTGGAGGCCAGCAAAGGGCAAAGGTTGCCATGCAAGGCAGAAGGAAAGGCCGGCAGCTAAAGACAGCAGCTTGGAGAGAGAGCATGAAAAGGAGAGCAAAGACAGAGCCAGCTGAAGCAAGGGCCCACGCAGTGCTGGCTCTCCCTCCAAAGCAGCTTCTGTAAGAAGAAGTGGGGGCCAATCTCCCCTCTTCCAGTGGCAAACGGCCCTGACCAGTTTGGAGAGCAAGGTGCTTGCTCTTTCTCCTTGCCTCTAACACTTCTACATGGGAAGATGGGCGAGACAAGGAGAGAAGCAGAGCCTGCAAAAGGCTGCCTTTTTAGGCATAAGGAGCCTTTTCAAGACCCAAGTAGCTCAGGGCTGGAAGCAAAGCTTGAAGCAAAGCTACCTCTGTCAGGTTTTTCCATGTCAGAGTCATCCTCTCCCCAGGGCTTCCAGACCAGGGTTGCAGGCTCTTCATCCTCACTTGGTGCTCTGTTCTGCAGCTCTGGGAGCTCAGCCTGAAAGTCGCTGCCAACATTGATGTGTCTAAAGGAAGAAGGAGGTGGAGGTGAGAAAGGCAAGTGGTCAAGAGAGCCTTGCTGTGCACCCACAGGCTTGAACCAATCCCAGCCTGACTGTGAAAGAGCAGTTCTCCTCCTCGCCATTCCTCCAGTTTGCTGTCCTTTAACCCTAGGCCAAAACTCACGGCTGAATCTGGGCTCTTGCTTTCCTTTTCATTGTGCCTCTCCTTTCCACCTGAAAGAGATCAAAGCAATGCTCCAGGTCAAAATCCTTCTGCCAAGGATGTGTCAGTAGCCTTCCTTCTCATCCTCATCATTGCAAAGCCCGAGCTCCCGTGTCCCAGCTCCTTTCTCTTTGCTGTCATTGCTGCCTTTTTGACATGGAATGTCCTAGGCAGGACCCTCCAGCAGTCAGCAGCTTCCTCAGGAGGGCAAGCAGAAGGCCATGCACTACTCTCTTCACTCCCGGGGCCACGGAGAAGAGCCAAGAGAATGGCAGGGGAGATGTGCCAGTGCAGGCTTAGGTTGGATCGAAGGAAAAGCTTCTTCAGCCAGAGGCTGCTTGGGCACTGCAACAGCCTCCCCAGGGAAGGGGGCACAGCACCAAGGCTGACTGAGCTCCAAAAGTGTTTGGACACTGCTCTTGGGCACAGGCTGTGATTGTTGAGGCTGCCCCGGGCAGGCCCTGCAGTTGGGCTCAGTGATCTTTCAGAATCCCTTCCAAGGCAGAAAATTCTGTGCTACTGTGATTGTGCTCTTGAGGAGATGGCATTTGACGGCCGCCCCTGAGCATGAGGTAGAACCAGCCCTACGTGCACTGAAAAAAGAATCTCTAAAGATCTTAAAATAGAAGGGATCTATAGGCGATGTAAATACGTAAGTAGATAAGAATTGCTGATCCCAGATGGTTTTTGAAGTTGAAAGCCTGTGTTTGCAGAGAAGCCCAGTCAAATGCTTCCATGCCCTGAACGACAGGGATGCCAGAGGAGAAGTGCCATCATTGTGGTGTTTGAAGCTTTGGAGCGGGTGTGAGCAGAGTCAGGGCATAAGGGGATTTGTTGACACTGAAGCCCTGACCTGCTCAGCCAGGAACAATTTGTTTTGGGGTCAGCACAAGATAGTTTGAGGACTGAAATGGGTGCCAAGAACGTTTAATCAGGTGATGCGTGGACGAGGATCTGCAACTGCACTGCGACACCTCTCTAGGTCCTCTATGGAAAGGTCTGTGTTTCCCCTGGAGGCAACACAATTCCTTCAGAAGCTGCACCCTGCTTTCACGTGGAAGCTCGTCTGGGGAAAGTGAGCACGCAGCCTGTGTGTCGTGCTTGGTGGGAGAGGCAGCTGGAGCCTCCTGCCCTTGTGCTAGTGCTTTGAGGGCAAACGGGGATTTTCTTACCTTGGAGGGTTCCCAAGTGCTCTGGGGATGCCCGGAGGCAGACGAGGAGACCAGGATGTCGGTGCAGAGGCCGGGTCTGGCGCTGAGTGCAGAAGGCGGCTGGTCAGGGACAGCCCAGGAGCTGATCCTGCAGCTGCTGCTCCAGCGCTGCTCCAGCAGTGTTCCAGCAAGGGCCGCAGGAGCAGGAGACAACGACAGTTGCTATGGGCACAGCCCAACATTCCATCTAGAACCCCTGGGGGAGCCATGGGACAGAAAGGGGCATGGGCCGCCTCTGCCCCTTGTACTTCTTCTGCTGCAAGTTTGCTCTGAGAAGCTTCCCATTGGGCCTTTTCTCCTCAGTCGTCTGATGAGACGGGCAAAAGCAGTGCAGGGACAGCCCTGGCTCTTCCCGGTGCTTCTCTGCAAGGTTCCTCCAGCTGAAGGTGCACAGGAGCCTGCCTCTGTGCAAGGGCCCAGACCTCATCTCCTGCCCTGGAGAACCAGAAGGGCTCCTCCCACTGGCTCTCCTCCAGCTCTGAGAGGAGCTGGAATTTGCAAGTTGCCTAGCGCAGAGCCAACTCCAAAGCTTCCTCTCAAAGTGGAGGCATTCATCCTGCCCCCTTTCTCAATTCTCCTTTTGCTGCCCAATAATGTCACTGCATGGTTTCCCTCCTTTGGGCCTCTGAGCTGGTCTCTCACCTCATCACTCCTCCCTTGAAACTTGGAGAAACAGGATCTTTTTCAGGCCAACTGATGGGGACACACACACACACGCACAGGGACAGCACACGGGCATTTCTCTAGCAAACATTCAGGCAGAATTTCTAGATCCCTCTTCCAGCTCCCTTGGAGAAGCTCGGTGGTTGTCCCAAAAGACTCTGGCATTCCTCTAAGGAAGCAACACTTACAGAATTGCCTTTCCACACTGCTGGCCTTCACATTGCTTTTAACGCCTAGATCCCAGATATGAGAAAAAGCCAGGCAGCTTTGCTGCTTTCTTGCCTGTCCTTAAGGAAAAGCAAATCTTGCTTCAGTCCCAATCTTGCTTCCTTCCCAGCCTGCATGTTACCCACTGGCCAGCAAACTGAGGGGGCAGCTGGAACAAGTCCCACTGCAAGGCAGATACTTTGTAGCCTCCAAAGCCCACCTGCACCGGCTCCATCAGACAAGGGCAAGCTTGCCTCGGCTTCCCAGAAGCAGCCTGCCAATTGCCCCCTCCCTCGCCCCCTCTCCATCCACCCTCCACAGCCCCTGCCACCAAAGCCTTGCTAGGCAGGGCCATTTGCTGGCCTCCATAAAAGAGTGACTTGGATTCTTCTTTGGCGCAAGTGCCCCAGCTGTGACAAGTCAGAGGATAATGATCACACCCGCTCAGCTTTAGCTAAGGAGATTGCTGGAGGCCCAGAGCGGGACACTGGTCCTTTCAGGAGAAACTGCAACTGAACTAGCCATGCCTTTGTGGTGCATGCCGATAGGAATTGGATAGAATCGGAGGGCTTAGAAACGTCCTCCAAGCTGGTCAGCTCCATCAGTCCCCCAAAATGAAAGAAATTTTTCTGTCTGGGCTCCAAAAAGGACTCAACCCGCTGCTTTTATGCCAGAAAATATGGTGAGACCAGACCACTCATCTAGATGCAATTCAGTGAATTAAACAAAGCCTCCCTTTCCACTCCCAGCTGAGATGTTGAGGAATCAAAGGCTGAAGCCCCAGCGGTATTTCACTGGCAGTAAAGGAGACACACGTCAGGAAGTCCTGCCAGCTTAGCAAGGGGCTGGGCCTGGGGGAGGTGGCGCCTGCCCAGCTTCTTCTCTCAGGGCAAGTGCCGTCTTTGCAACACCAGGCAAATGGAACAAACATTGCTGGAGTGCTTTCATACAGACAAACAGACAAAATGGAACAAACATTGGTTTAATGATAAAGACAGATTAGGTCTCAACAAAGGCAAAATGACAAAGAGCATATGGCAGAGCATACAAAACACCCAACCTCTGACATTTACTGATAAATTTAATAATACTAATGAGTCCTGAATAATACTAATGTACCTTAACTACTAAATTGAGGAGGTTACTATCATGTAAACTAACTAAGTAGAAGATTAAACAACCCAAAAAGCTTAAAAAACAGTCCTATTCCTATCTAACTAATATCTAACAGTTGTATTCCTATCTAACTAATCTGCCTAACTCTTGCTAGCCCTGGACAACCTGCAGGGTTGTCTAATTTGGTCTTTTCTTCTTGGGGAGAGGCTCTGCTGTCTTCCGAGGCCGATGTCTTCTGCTGTGTTTGTTCCTTTCCTTCATGCTTTCAAACACCCTGCAAGATAGGAAGCAAACCATCCATTGCTCACGCTAGTACACACCATGAAACCAAGTGCCAAGATCTCCGTTTGAGTATGAATTTCTGTCTTTTCGGGCAGTGGCACATTTGTCAATGGATCAGCACCATGAGTCTGATGGTTCTACTTTCAATGCCTTGAAATGTCTTCCTCCTTTTGCTGCATCCTCTTTTGAATTTGATCAGCAGCATCAAACCAAGCTTTGATGGATCTATTCCTACTTGTATCAACTGTGTCTTGTTGGGGCACGGCAAGGTTTCATTGTGAAGGCTGGGTTTTACCTAAGCTCTTTGGGTTTGAGGTGGGTGTTAAGCTTGAGCACGGCTGCCGGGGGCGATGCTGCAAGTGCCCCCAGCTTCCCCTGCGGTGCCTTTGAAAAGGGTCAGCCCCTTTTAGTCCAAAGGCGCAGCTTTGAGCAGAAAGAGGAGGAACTTGCGCACCGTTTGCACTGCCCGCAGGGAAAGGGGCCTCCCGCCGAAGGGGGCGGCTGGCGCGGTTGGCAGCAGGGACACTGGGCGCTGCGAGCCCTCTTGCGGCTTCTCTTCCCTGGCTCCCCGTTCTCCTTTCTGGGAGGGCTTTTGCTCCTCTTTGCTTTGCCCACGCTCTGGAAATCAAAGAGTCCTTATCAATGCTTCCTTCCTCTCACAAAGCTGGAAATCAGAGCATCCAGCACAAAAATCTATCGGCCTAAGCAAATCCTTCCAAAGCCTCAAGAGCTGAGAAAACGGCTGCCTTTGCCAATGGGCTGCGGCGGGCTGCCAAGCCAGAGCTTGGAGGAAAATACTCCTCTTTTCTACAGGCCAAAGGGGTGGGAGAAAGACCTGGCTATTTAGAGCTCTACATTTCTTATTTCTACCTTTCTGCCTAACATCTATTTCTCTCTGCTTTTCCTCCACAAATGTCTAGGCAATGGGATTTCAATTCAGTCCAATTAGGGTAGACACATGCTTAGCCATTTTCTAGTCCCCAAAATAATCTCCCTCCCTGTCTCTCTCTCTCTCTCTCTCTCTCTCTCTCACATGATGGGAAGCAAATTGCTCTTTGCCGCTAAGGAAAGATTTAGGGGAGCCACAGCACCAGCAGCTCCTTCTTGGGGACTATGCTGGCATGCTAGAAAAACTCCCTGAAAATCTGCAGCATATCCACAAAGGCAGCCTGGACTGCTGATGTCAGCAAGCAGTGGGGAATTTGGGGTCTGATTGGAGTCAGCGAGGGTGCCAGCCCTTGAGAAGCCCATCTGTAGAGAGTCAAAGCCCATTTTGGTGGCGGTGCTGCTTTCTTGGGTCAAAGTTAGGCTCCAGAATTGCATACTTCAGGGCAGCAGCACAAGGAAGGCCCGGGCAGCATCTGCTGTGCCTTTCCCAGCACATGGGACGATGTGATCCTGGCAAAGGGGCATCTGGCATGGCTCGCCAGCAGCTTTTCTCCCCTTCTCCCAGTTTCTCGACCTTCCTGGCACCTCTCCATTTTCTTGCCCCTCACCTGAGCAAGAGTGCTGGCAAGTTTATGCTCCTTTTTCCAGGAGTAGTAGTACTCCACACACTGGGCCACGGTCTTAGTCTGGATCTGTTGTGAAGAGAAAAAGAAGGAATCGAAAATGGTGTCGGGTGCACTGGGGAAAAAGTAGACTATGGAGTGAACTAGGAAGTAAAAGCATGAATGAAATGGAGTAGGGTGTAAAATGAAATCAACATGGAGAAAGAGAGGCATCATGCAATGTCTTAAACCCTGTATGATGCTAGGTGCTAATACACGCAATGCACAGATCAACAACAAATCCACCTAGCACAGTTCTTCTTTCCCCGCTTCACTCCAGTTATGCCAGCACAGCGTCTTGTGGAAGCAGCAGCAGACCTGTGCCACAAGTCTGACAGAATAAAGCTTCATCTTCCAAAAGAGCTTGGAGAAAAGGGCTGGAGAGGCAGGATCATCCTTTTGACACAGGCTTTTGATGTCCCCTTTTGTTACTACTTGAAGATACTTGCTCCTTGAGAAGAGAGAGACTGAAGCCCAGTGCTTGTTCCCAGAAATAAGCAAGCTTTCCTGCTGCTGATCTGCTCGGGTAAAGAATGTCCCGTGGCTTTACCTGCTTCTGGATGAGATGAAAATCCTTGCCGTAGGTGTGGAAAGCCTTTTGGAAGGACTCCTTCTCCTCAGGTGTCCATCTATCAGAGCCTGGCAATAAAAAGCAGCGGCTAGTAAACAGATCCCTTGATCCACACCAAGTAGATTCCTCTGGCTGCCGAAAGAAAACGGTCGCAGGCCGTCATTCACGTGGGTGTACGTGTCTGCTCCCTCAGAAGGGCGTGAAGACAAGAGCAGGCATTGCCCGGGGAGAAGGATTGGAAAACAAGTAAAGCTGAAGGACTAGATGCTGGTGCTTTGCCCACCCACAGAGGAGACAAGACCTTGTGCTGGTGTTAAGCACAATTTCTTGAAGCAGAAACGCTTGCCACAACAATGAAGGGGACGGCAGCATCTGTCAGGGACGCAAGAAGCTCTGCTTTGCTTACCTGCGTAATGATAATCAGCCATGGGATGGCCTTGAGCTGTTGCAGGCCCCTCTGAGAGCAGCATCTCCAGAGCCTCCTGCAAGATCAAGAGGGAAAAGGCTTTAGCCGCCCCAGCACATTAAAAATGAGCCAAAAAATCACAGGTGCTGCCTTTCAGCTCCTTTGCCTCTCCAGACATTCAAGCAACTGTATCCCATGTGGGTGAAACACTGTCATTTGCTCCCAGTCCCTAGTTTTTGCTGCCCAACCCTTTGATCCTGGTCCCCAAGAGTGGCCTTTTGCTCACCAAGCTGAGGATTTTGCTGCTCCTGCAGCCAGAATGGCCTCAGCTGACTGAGGCTTCTGGGAATTTCCCCTCCAAATGTCTTAGAGAAGCCAAATCTCCAGGCCATTTACAAGGCAGCAGGACCTTCCGCCGCCGCCGCCTCCAGGAGGGAGATTCTCCCTGCTGGAGCCCTTTGGGCTCAGCCCTGACGCAGCTGGAGGAGACCCAGCAGGCAGCAAGTGCTCTGCTCCCTGTTAAGACCCTTCTTCCAAGAGCAGCCAGGAAAGGCTGTCCCAGTGCCCAGGCCTTCTGCATTCCCTGTGCCCTCTCCTCTGCGCCCAAACAGCCGCTTCTTACCGGAACGCAGCCACGTGCCTGGTGCAGGCAGTGCAGGGCGCGCTCCAGGTTAGCTGCTGCCCCGGGAATGCCACGGGAGCTGGCCATGTCCAACAGTTCTCTTACTGCAAGCACAAGAAAAAACCCACCGAAAGTCAGCCTGGAGGCCAGCAAAGGGCAAAGGTTGCCATGCAAGGCAGAAGGAAAGGCCGGCAGCTAAAGACAGCAGCTTGGAGAGAGAGCATGAAAAGGAGAGCAAAGACAGAGCCAGCTGAAGCAAGGGCCCACGCAGTGCTGGCTCTCCCTCCAAAGCAGCTTCTGTAAGAAGAAGTGGGGGCCAATCTCCCCTCTTCCAGTGGCAAACGGCCCTGACCAGTTTGGAGAGCAAGGTGCTTGCTCTTTCTCCTTGCCTCTAACACTTCTACATGGGAAGATGGGCGAGACAAGGAGAGAAGCAGAGCCTGCAAAAGGCTGCCTTTTTAGGCATAAGGAGCCTTTTCAAGACCCAAGTAGCTCAGGGCTGGAAGCAAAGCTTGAAGCAAAGCTACCTCTGTCAGGTTTTTCCATGTCAGAGTCATCCTCTCCCCAGGGCTTCCAGACCAGGGTTGCAGGCTCTTCATCCTCACTTGGTGCTCTGTTCTGCAGCTCTGGGAGCTCAGCCTGAAAGTCGCTGCCAACATTGATGTGTCTAAAGGAAGAAGGAGGTGGAGGTGAGAAAGGCAAGTGGTCAAGAGAGCCTTGCTGTGCACCCACAGGCTTGAACCAATCCCAGCCTGACTGTGAAAGAGCAGTTCTCCTCCTCGCCATTCCTCCAGTTTGCTGTCCTTTAACCCTAGGCCAAAACTCACGGCTGAATCTGGGCTCTTGCTTTCCTTTTCATTGTGCCTCTCCTTTCCACCTGAAAGAGATCAAAGCAATGCTCCAGGTCAAAATCCTTCTGCCAAGGATGTGTCAGTAGCCTTCCTTCTCATCCTCATCATTGCAAAGCCCGAGCTCCCGTGTCCCAGCTCCTTTCTCTTTGCTGTCATTGCTGCCTTTTTGACATGGAATGTCCTAGGCAGGACCCTCCAGCAGTCAGCAGCTTCCTCAGGAGGGCAAGCAGAAGGCCATGCACTACTCTCTTCACTCCCGGGGCCACGGAGAAGAGCCAAGAGAATGGCAGGGGAGATGTGCCAGTGCAGGCTTAGGTTGGATCGAAGGAAAAGCTTCTTCAGCCAGAGGCTGCTTGGGCACTGCAACAGCCTCCCCAGGGAAGGGGGCACAGCACCAAGGCTGACTGAGCTCCAAAAGTGTTTGGACACTGCTCTTGGGCACAGGCTGTGATTGTTGAGGCTGCCCCGGGCAGGCCCTGCAGTTGGGCTCAGTGATCTTTCAGAATCCCTTCCAAGGCAGAAAATTCTGTGCTACTGTGATTGTGCTCTTGAGGAGATGGCATTTGACGGCCGCCCCTGAGCATGAGGTAGAACCAGCCCTACGTGCACTGAAAAAAGAATCTCTAAAGATCTTAAAATAGAAGGGATCTATAGGCGATGTAAATACGTAAGTAGATAAGAATTGCTGATCCCAGATGGTTTTTGAAGTTGAAAGCCTGTGTTTGCAGAGAAGCCCAGTCAAATGCTTCCATGCCCTGAACGACAGGGATGCCAGAGGAGAAGTGCCATCATTGTGGTGTTTGAAGCTTTGGAGCGGGTGTGAGCAGAGTCAGGGCATAAGGGGATTTGTTGACACTGAAGCCCTGACCTGCTCAGCCAGGAACAATTTGTTTTGGGGTCAGCACAAGATAGTTTGAGGACTGAAATGGGTGCCAAGAACGTTTAATCAGGTGATGCGTGGACGAGGATCTGCAACTGCACTGCGACACCTCTCTAGGTCCTCTATGGAAAGGTCTGTGTTTCCCCTGGAGGCAACACAATTCCTTCAGAAGCTGCACCCTGCTTTCACGTGGAAGCTCGTCTGGGGAAAGTGAGCACGCAGCCTGTGTGTCGTGCTTGGTGGGAGAGGCAGCTGGAGCCTCCTGCCCTTGTGCTAGTGCTTTGAGGGCAAACGGGGATTTTCTTACCTTGGAGGGTTCCCAAGTGCTCTGGGGATGCCCGGAGGCAGACGAGGAGACCAGGATGTCGGTGCAGAGGCCGGGTCTGGCGCTGAGTGCAGAAGGCGGCTGGTCAGGGACAGCCCAGGAGCTGATCCTGCAGCTGCTGCTCCAGCGCTGCTCCAGCAGTGTTCCAGCAAGGGCCGCAGGAGCAGGAGACAACGACAGTTGCTATGGGCACAGCCCAACATTCCATCTAGAACCCCTGGGGGAGCCATGGGACAGAAAGGGGCATGGGCCGCCTCTGCCCCTTGTACTTCTTCTGCTGCAAGTTTGCTCTGAGAAGCTTCCCATTGGGCCTTTTCTCCTCAGTCGTCTGATGAGACGGGCAAAAGCAGTGCAGGGACAGCCCTGGCTCTTCCCGGTGCTTCTCTGCAAGGTTCCTCCAGCTGAAGGTGCACAGGAGCCTGCCTCTGTGCAAGGGCCCAGACCTCATCTCCTGCCCTGGAGAACCAGAAGGGCTCCTCCCACTGGCTCTCCTCCAGCTCTGAGAGGAGCTGGAATTTGCAAGTTGCCTAGCGCAGAGCCAACTCCAAAGCTTCCTCTCAAAGTGGAGGCATTCATCCTGCCCCCTTTCTCAATTCTCCTTTTGCTGCCCAATAATGTCACTGCATGGTTTCCCTCCTTTGGGCCTCTGAGCTGGTCTCTCACCTCATCACTCCTCCCTTGAAACTTGGAGAAACAGGATCTTTTTCAGGCCAACTGATGGGGACACACACACACACGCACAGGGACAGCACACGGGCATTTCTCTAGCAAACATTCAGGCAGAATTTCTAGATCCCTCTTCCAGCTCCCTTGGAGAAGCTCGGTGGTTGTCCCAAAAGACTCTGGCATTCCTCTAAGGAAGCAACACTTACAGAATTGCCTTTCCACACTGCTGGCCTTCACATTGCTTTTAACGCCTAGATCCCAGATATGAGAAAAAGCCAGGCAGCTTTGCTGCTTTCTTGCCTGTCCTTAAGGAAAAGCAAATCTTGCTTCAGTCCCAATCTTGCTTCCTTCCCAGCCTGCATGTTACCCACTGGCCAGCAAACTGAGGGGGCAGCTGGAACAAGTCCCACTGCAAGGCAGATACTTTGTAGCCTCCAAAGCCCACCTGCACCGGCTCCATCAGACAAGGGCAAGCTTGCCTCGGCTTCCCAGAAGCAGCCTGCCAATTGCCCCCTCCCTCGCCCCCTCTCCATCCACCCTCCACAGCCCCTGCCACCAAAGCCTTGCTAGGCAGGGCCATTTGCTGGCCTCCATAAAAGAGTGACTTGGATTCTTCTTTGGCGCAAGTGCCCCAGCTGTGACAAGTCAGAGGATAATGATCACACCCGCTCAGCTTTAGCTAAGGAGATTGCTGGAGGCCCAGAGCGGGACACTGGTCCTTTCAGGAGAAACTGCAACTGAACTAGCCATGCCTTTGTGGTGCATGCCGATAGGAATTGGATAGAATCGGAGGGCTTAGAAACGTCCTCCAAGCTGGTCAGCTCCATCAGTCCCCCAAAATGAAAGAAATTTTTCTGTCTGGGCTCCAAAAAGGACTCAACCCGCTGCTTTTATGCCAGAAAATATGGTGAGACCAGACCACTCATCTAGATGCAATTCAGTGAATTAAACAAAGCCTCCCTTTCCACTCCCAGCTGAGATGTTGAGGAATCAAAGGCTGAAGCCCCAGCGGTATTTCACTGGCAGTAAAGGAGACACACGTCAGGAAGTCCTGCCAGCTTAGCAAGGGGCTGGGCCTGGGGGAGGTGGCGCCTGCCCAGCTTCTTCTCTCAGGGCAAGTGCCGTCTTTGCAACACCAGGCAAATGGAACAAACATTGCTGGAGTGCTTTCATACAGACAAACAGACAAAATGGAACAAACATTGGTTTAATGATAAAGACAGATTAGGTCTCAACAAAGGCAAAATGACAAAGAGCATATGGCAGAGCATACAAAACACCCAACCTCTGACATTTACTGATAAATTTAATAATACTAATGAGTCCTGAATAATACTAATGTACCTTAACTACTAAATTGAGGAGGTTACTATCATGTAAACTAACTAAGTAGAAGATTAAACAACCCAAAAAGCTTAAAAAACAGTCCTATTCCTATCTAACTAATATCTAACAGTTGTATTCCTATCTAACTAATCTGCCTAACTCTTGCTAGCCCTGGACAACCTGCAGGGTTGTCTAATTTGGTCTTTTCTTCTTGGGGAGAGGCTCTGCTGTCTTCCGAGGCCGATGTCTTCTGCTGTGTTTGTTCCTTTCCTTCATGCTTTCAAACACCCTGCAAGATAGGAAGCAAACCATCCATTGCTCACGCTAGTACACACCATGAAACCAAGTGCCAAGATCTCCGTTTGAGTATGAATTTCTGTCTTTTCGGGCAGTGGCACATTTGTCAATGGATCAGCACCATGAGTCTGATGGTTCTACTTTCAATGCCTTGAAATGTCTTCCTCCTTTTGCTGCATCCTCTTTTGAATTTGATCAGCAGCATCAAACCAAGCTTTGATGGATCTATTCCTACTTGTATCAACTGTGTCTTGTTGGGGCACGGCAAGGTTTCATTGTGAAGGCTGGGTTTTACCTAAGCTCTTTGGGTTTGAGGTGGGTGTTAAGCTTGAGCACGGCTGCCGGGGGCGATGCTGCAAGTGCCCCCAGCTTCCCCTGCGGTGCCTTTGAAAAGGGTCAGCCCCTTTTAGTCCAAAGGCGCAGCTTTGAGCAGAAAGAGGAGGAACTTGCGCACCGTTTGCACTGCCCGCAGGGAAAGGGGCCTCCCGCCGAAGGGGGCGGCTGGCGCGGTTGGCAGCAGGGACACTGGGCGCTGCGAGCCCTCTTGCGGCTTCTCTTCCCTGGCTCCCCGTTCTCCTTTCTGGGAGGGCTTTTGCTCCTCTTTGCTTTGCCCACGCTCTGGAAATCAAAGAGTCCTTATCAATGCTTCCTTCCTCTCACAAAGCTGGAAATCAGAGCATCCAGCACAAAAATCTATCGGCCTAAGCAAATCCTTCCAAAGCCTCAAGAGCTGAGAAAACGGCTGCCTTTGCCAATGGGCTGCGGCAGGCTGCCAAGCCAGAGCTTGGAGGAAAATACTCCTCTTTTCTACAGGCCAAAGGGGTGGGAGAAAGACCTGGCTATTTAGAGCTCTACATTTCTTATTTCTACCTTTCTGCCTAACATCTATTTCTCTCTGCTTTTCCTCCACAAATGTCTAGGCAATGGCATTTCAATTCAGTCCAATTAGGGTAGACACATGCTTAGCCATTTTCTAGTCCCCAAAATAATCTCCCTCCCTGTCTCTCTCTCTCTCTCTCTCTCTCTCTCTCACATGATGGGAAGCAAATTGCTCTTTGCCGCTAAGGAAAGATTTAGGGGAGCCACAGCACCAGCAGCTCCTTCTTGGGGACTATGCTGGCATGCTAGAAAAACTCCCTGAAAATCTGCAGCATATCCACAAAGGCAGCCTGGACTGCTGATGTCAGCAAGCAGTGGGGAATTTGGGGTCTGATTGGAGTCAGCGAGGGTGCCAGCCCTTGAGAAGCCCATCTGTAGAGAGTCAAAGCCCATTTTGGTGGCGGTGCTGCTTTCTTGGGTCAAAGTTAGGCTCCAGAATTGCATACTTCAGGGCAGCAGCACAAGGAAGGCCCGGGCAGCATCTGCTGTGCCTTTCCCAGCACATGGGACGATGTGATCCTGGCAAAGGGGCATCTGGCATGGCTCGCCAGCAGCTTTTCTCCCCTTCTCCCAGTTTCTCGACCTTCCTGGCACCTCTCCATTTTCTTGCCCCTCACCTGAGCAAGAGTGCTGGCAAGTTTATGCTCCTTTTTCCAGGAGTAGTAGTACTCCACACACTGGGCCACGGTCTTAGTCTGGATCTGTTGTGAAGAGAAAAAGAAGGAATCGAAAATGGTGTCGGGTGCACTGGGGAAAAAGTAGACTATGGAGTGAACTAGGAAGTAAAAGCATGAATGAAATGGAGTAGGGTGTAAAATGAAATCAACATGGAGAAAGAGAGGCATCATGCAATGTCTTAAACCCTGTATGATGCTAGGTGCTAATACACGCAATGCACAGATCAACAACAAATCCACCTAGCACAGTTCTTCTTTCCCCGCTTCACTCCAGTTATGCCAGCACAGCGTCTTGTGGAAGCAGCAGCAGACCTGTGCCACAAGTCTGACAGAATAAAGCTTCATCTTCCAAAAGAGCTTGGAGAAAAGGGCTGGAGAGGCAGGATCATCCTTTTGACACAGGCTTTTGATGTCCCCTTTTGTTACTACTTGAAGATACTTGCTCCTTGAGAAGAGAGAGACTGAAGCCCAGTGCTTGTTCCCAGAAATAAGCAAGCTTTCCTGCTGCTGATCTGCTCGGGTAAAGAATGTCCCGTGGCTTTACCTGCTTCTGGATGAGATGAAAATCCTTGCCGTAGGTGTGGAAAGCCTTTTGGAAGGACTCCTTCTCCTCAGGTGTCCATCTATCAGAGCCTGGCAATAAAAAGCAGCGGCTAGTAAACAGATCCCTTGATCCACACCAAGTAGATTCCTCTGGCTGCCGAAAGAAAACGGTCGCAGGCCGTCATTCACGTGGGTGTACGTGTCTGCTCCCTCAGAAGGGCGTGAAGACAAGAGCAGGCATTGCCCGGGGAGAAGGATTGGAAAACAAGTAAAGCTGAAGGACTAGATGCTGGTGCTTTGCCCACCCACAGAGGAGACAAGACCTTGTGCTGGTGTTAAGCACAATTTCTTGAAGCAGAAACGCTTGCCACAACAATGAAGGGGACGGCAGCATCTGTCAGGGACGCAAGAAGCTCTGCTTTGCTTACCTGCGTAATGATAATCAGCCATGGGATGGCCTTGAGCTGTTGCAGGCCCCTCTGAGAGCAGCATCTCCAGAGCCTCCTGCAAGATCAAGAGGGAAAAGGCTTTAGCCGCCCCAGCACATTAAAAATGAGCCAAAAAATCACAGGTGCTGCCTTTCAGCTCCTTTGCCTCTCCAGACATTCAAGCAACTGTATCCCATGTGGGTGAAACACTGTCATTTGCTCCCAGTCCCTAGTTTTTGCTGCCCAACCCTTTGATCCTGGTCCCCAAGAGTGGCCTTTTGCTCACCAAGCTGAGGATTTTGCTGCTCCTGCAGCCAGAATGGCCTCAGCTGACTGAGGCTTCTGGGAATTTCCCCTCCAAATGTCTTAGAGAAGCCAAATCTCCAGGCCATTTACAAGGCAGCAGGACCTTCCGCCGCCGCCGCCTCCAGGAGGGAGATTCTCCCTGCTGGAGCCCTTTGGGCTCAGCCCTGACGCAGCTGGAGGAGACCCAGCAGGCAGCAAGTGCTCTGCTCCCTGTTAAGACCCTTCTTCCAAGAGCAGCCAGGAAAGGCTGTCCCAGTGCCCAGGCCTTCTGCATTCCCTGTGCCCTCTCCTCTGCGCCCAAACAGCCGCTTCTTACCGGAACGCTGCCGCGTGCCTGGTGCAGGCAGTGCAGGGCGCGCTCCAGGTTAGCTGCTGCCCCGGGAATGCCACGGGAGCTGGCCATGTCCAACAGTTCTCTTACTGCAAGCACAAGAAAAAACCCACCGAAAGTCAGCCTGGAGGCCAGCAAAGGGCAAAGGTTGCCATGCAAGGCAGAAGGAAAGGCCGGCAGCTAAAGACAGCAGCTTGGAGAGAGAGCATGAAAAGGAGAGCAAAGACAGAGCCAGCTGAAGCAAGGGCCCACGCAGTGCTGGCTCTCCCTCCAAAGCAGCTTCTGTAAGAAGAAGTGGGGGCCAATCTCCCCTCTTCCAGTGGCAAACGGCCCTGACCAGTTTGGAGAGCAAGGTGCTTGCTCTTTCTCCTTGCCTCTAACACTTCTACATGGGAAGATGGGCGAGACAAGGAGAGAAGCAGAGCCTGCAAAACGCTGCCTTTTTAGGCATAAGGAGCCTTTTCAAGACCCAAGTAGCTCAGGGCTGGAAGCAAAGCTTGAAGCAAAGCTACCTCTGTCAGGTTTTTCCATGTCAGAGTCATCCTCTCCCCAGGGCTTCCAGACCAGGGTTGCAGGCTCTTCATCCTCACTTGGTGCTCTGTTCTGCAGCTCTGGGAGCTCAGCCTGAAAGTCGCTGCCAACATTGATGTGTCTAAAGGAAGAAGGAGGTGGAGGTGAGAAAGGCAAGTGGTCAAGAGAGCCTTGCTGTGCACCCACAGGCTTGAACCAATCCCAGCCTGACTGTGAAAGAGCAGTTCTCCTCCTCGCCATTCCTCCAGTTTGCTGTGCTTTAACCCTAGGCCAAAACTCACGGCTGAATCTGGGCTCTTGCTTTCCTTTTCATTGTGCCTCTCCTTTCCACCTGAAAGAGATCAAAGCAATGCTCCAGTTCAAAATCCTTCTGCCAAGGATGTGTCAGTAGCCTTCCTTCTCATCCTCATCATTGCAAAGCCCGAGCTCCCGTGTCCCAGCTCCTTTCTCTTTGCTCTCATTGCTGCCTTTTTGACATGGAATGTCCTAGGCAGGACCCTCCAGCAGTCAGCAGCTTCCTCAGGAGGGCAAGCAGAAGGCCATGCACTACTCTCTTCACTCCCGGGGCCACGGAGAAGAGCCAAGAGAATGGCAGGGGAGATGTGCCAGTGCAGGCTTAGGTTGGATCGAAGGAAAAGCTTCTTCAGCCAGAGGCTGCTTGGGCACTGCAACAGCCTCCCCAGGGAAGGGGGCACAGCACCAAGGCTGACTGAGCTCCAAAAGTGTTTGGACACTGCTCTTGGGCACAGGCTGTGATTGTTGAGGCTGCCCCGGGCAGGCCCTGCAGTTGGGCTCAGTGATCTTTCAGAATCCCTTCCAAGGCAGAAAATTCTGTGCTACTGTGATTGTGCTCTTGAGGAGATGGCATTTGACGGCCACCCCTGAGCATGAGGTAGAACCAGCCCTACGTGCACTGAAAAAAGAATCTCTAAAGATATTAAAATAGAAGGGATCTATAGGCGATGTAAATACGTAAGTAGATAAGAATTGCTGATCCCAGATGGTTTTTGAAGTTGAAAGCCTGTGTTTGCAGAGAAGCCCAGTCAAATGCTTCCATGCCCTGAACGACAGGGATGCCAGAGGAGAAGTGCCATCATTGTGGTGTTTGAAGCTTTGGAGCGGGTGTGAGCAGAGTCAGGGCATAAGGGGATTTGTTGACACTGAAGCCCTGACCTGCTCAGCCAGGAACAATTTGTTTTGGGGTCAGCACAAGATAGTTTGAGGACTGAAATGGGTGCCAAGAACGTTTAATCAGGTGATGCGTGGACGAGGATCTGCAACTGCACTGGGACACCTCTCTAGGTCCTCTATGGAAAGGTCTGTGTTTCCCCTGGAGGCAACACAATTCCTTCAGAAGCTGCACCCTGCTTTCACGTGGAAGCTCGTCTGGGGAAAGTGAGCACGCAGCCTGTGTGTCGTGCT
Organism: Agelaius phoeniceus; assembly: GCF_051311805.1. NCBI lineage: Eukaryota > Metazoa > Chordata > Aves > Passeriformes > Icteridae > Agelaius > Agelaius phoeniceus. The sequence goes on along the minus strand of NC_135303.1, from coordinate 32,812,931 downwards.
TGGTGGGAGAGGCAGCTGGAGCCTCCTGCCCTTGTGCTAGTGCTTTGAGGGCAAACGGGGATTTTCTTACCTTGGAGGGTTCCCAAGTGCTCTGGGGATGCCCGGAGGCAGACGAGGAGACCAGGATGTCGGTGCAGAGGCCGGGTCTGGCGCTGAGTGCAGAAGGCGGCTGGTCAGGGACAGCCCAGGAGCTGATCCTGCAGCTGCTGCTCCAGCGCTGCTCCAGCAGTGTTCCAGCAAGGGCCGCAGGAGCAGGAGACAACGACAGTTGCTATGGGCACAGCCCAACATTCCATCTAGAACCCCCGGGGGAGCCATGGGACAGAAAGGGGCATGGGCCGCCTCTGCCCCTTGTACTTCTTCTGCTGCAAGTTTGCTCTGAGAAGCTTCCCATTGGGCCTTTTCTCCTCAGTCGTCTGATGAGACGGGCAAAAGCAGTGCAGGGACAGCCCTGGCTCTTCCCGGTGCTTCTCTGCAAGGTTCCTCCAGCTGAAGGTGCACAGGAGCCTGCCTCTGTGCAAGGGCCCAGACCTCATCTCCTGCCCTGGAGAACCAGAAGGGCTCCTCCCACTGGCTCTCCTCCAGCTCTGAGAGGAGCTGGAATTTGCAAGTTGCCTAGCGCAGAGCCAACTCCAAAGCTTCCTCTCAAAGTGGAGGCATTCATCCTGCCCCCTTTCTCAATTCTCCTTTTGCTGCCCAATAATGTCACTGCATGGTTTCCCTCCTTTGGGCCTCTGAGCTGGTCTCTCACCTCATCACTCCTCCCTTGAAACTTGGAGAAACAGGATCTTTTTCAGGCCAACTGATGGGGACACACACACACACGCACAGGGACAGCACACGGGCATTTCTCTAGCAAACATTCAGGCAGAATTTCTAGATCCCTCTTCCAGCTCCCTTGGAGAAGCTCGGTGGTTGTCCCAAAAGACTCTGGCATTCCTCTAAGGAAGCAACACTTACAGAATTGCCTTTCCACACTGCTGGCCTTCACATTGCTTTTAACGCCTAGATCCCAGATATGAGAAAAAGCCAGGCAGCTTTGCTGCTTTCCTGCCTGTCCTTAAGGAAAAGCAAATCTTGCTTCAGTCCCAATCTTGCTTCCTTCCCAGCCTGCATGTTACCCACTGGCCAGCAAACTGAGGGGGCAGCTGGAACAAGTCCCACTGCAAGGCAGATACTTTGTAGCCTCCAAAGCCCACCTGCACCGGCTCCATCAGACAAGGGCAAGCTTGCCTCGGCTTCCCAGAAGCAGCCTGCCAATTGCCCCCTCCCTCGCCCCCTCTCCATCCACCCTCCACAGCCCCTGCCACCAAAGCCTTGCTAGGCACGGCCATTTGCTGGCCTCCATAAAAGAGTGACTTGGATTCTTCTTTGGCGCAAGTGCCCCAGCTGTGACAAGTCAGAGGATAATGATCACACCCGCTCGGCTTTAGCTAAGGAGATTGCTGGAGGCCCAGAGCGGGACACTGGTCCTTTCAGGAGAAACTGCAACTGAACTAGCCATGCCTTTGTGGTGCATGCCGATAGGAATTGGATAGAATCGGAGGGCTTAGAAACGTCCTCCAAGCTGGTCAGCTCCATCAGTCCCCCAAAATGAAAGAAATTTTTCTGTCTGGGCTCCAAAAAGGACTCAACCCGCTGCTTTTATGCCAGAAAATATGGTGAGACCAGACCACTCATCTAGATGCAATTCAGTGAATTAAACAAAGCCTCCCTTTCCACTCCCAGCTGAGATGTTGAGGAATCAAAGGCTGAAGCCCCAGCGGTATTTCACTGGCAGTAAAGGAGACACACCTCAGGAAGTCCTGCCAGCTTAGCAAGGGGCTGGGCCTGGGGGAGGTGGCGCCTGCCCAGCTTCTTCTCTCAGGGCAAGTGCCGTCTTTGCAACACCAGGCAAATGGAACAAACATTGCTGGAGTGCTTTCATACAGACAAACAGACAAAATGGAACAAACATTGGTTTAATGATAAAGACAGATTAGGTCTCAACAAAGGCAAAATGACAAAGAGCATATGGCAGAGCATACAAAACACCCAACCTCTGACATTTACTGATAAATCTAATAATACTAATGAGTCCTGAATAATACTAATGTACCTTAACTACTAAATTGAGGAGGTTACTATCATGTAAACTAACTAAGTAGAAGATTAAACAACCCAAAAAGCTTAAAAAACAGTCCTATTCCTATCTAACTAATATCTAACAGTTGTATTCCTATCTAACTAATCTGCCTAACTCTTGCTAGCCCTGGACAACCTGCAGGGTTGTCTAATTTGGTCTTTTCTTCTTGGGGAGAGGCTCTGCTGTCTTCCGAGGCCGATGTCTTCTGCTGTGTTTGTTCCTTTCCTTCATGCTTTCAAACACCCTGCAAGATAGGAAGCAAACCATCCATTGCTCACGCTAGTACACACCATGAAACCAAGTGCCAAGATCTCCGTTTGAGTATGAATTTCTGTCTTTTCGGGCAGTGGCACATTTGTCAATGGATCAGCACCATGAGTCTGATGGTTCTACTTTCAATGCCTTGAAATGTCTTCCTCCTTTTGCTGCATCCTCTTTTGAATTTGATCAGCAGCATCAAACCAAGCTTTGATGGATCTATTCCTACTTGTATCAACTGGGTCTTGTTGGGGCACGGCAAGGTTTCATTGTGAAGGCTGGGTTTTACCTAAGCTCTTTGGGTTTGAGGTGGGTGTTAAGCTTGAGCACGGCTGCCGGGGGCGATGCTGCAAGTGCCCCCAGCTTCCCCTGCGGTGCCTTTGAAAAGGGTCAGCCCCTTTTAGTCCAAAGGCGCAGCTTTGAGCAGAAAGAGGAGGAACTTGCGCACCGTTTGCACTGCCCGCAGGGAAAGGGGCCTCCCGCCGAAGGGGGCGGCTGGCGCGGTTGGCAGCAGGGACACTGGGCGCTGCGAGCCCTCTTGCGGCTTCTCTTCCCTGGCTCCCCGTTCTCCTTTCTGGGAGGGCTTTTGCTCCTCTTTGCTTTGCCCACACTCTGGAAATCAAAGAGTCCTTATCAATGCTTCCTTCCTCTCACAAAGCTGGAAATCAGAGCATCCAGCACAAAAATCTATCGGCCTAAGCAAATCCTTCCAAAGCCTCAAGAGCTGAGAAAACGGCTGCCTTTGCCAATGGGCTGCGGCAGGCTGCCAAGCCAGAGCTTGGAGGAAAATACTCCTCTTTTCTACAGGCCAAAGGGGTGGGAGAAAGACCTGGCTATTTAGAGCTCTACATTTCTTATTTCTACCTTTCTGCCTAACATCTATTTCTCTCTGCTTTTCCTCCACAAATGTCTAGGCAATGGCATTTCAATTCAGTCCAATTAGGGTAGACACATGCTTAGCCATTTTCTAGTCCCCAAAATAATCTCCCTCCCTGTCTCTCTCTCTCTCTCTCTCTCTCTCTCTCACATGATGGGAAGCAAATTGCTCTTTGCCGCTAAGGAAAGATTTAGGGGAGCCACAGCACCAGCAGCTCCTTCTTGGGGACTATGCTGGCATGCTAGAAAAACTCCCTGAAAATCTGCAGCATATCCACAAAGGCAGCCTGGACTGCTGATGTCAGCAAGCAGTGGGGAATTTGGGGTCTGATTGGAGTCAGCGAGGGTGCCAGCCCTTGAGAAGCCCATCTGTAGAGAGTCAAAGCCCATTTTGGTGGCGGTGCTGCTTTCTTGGGTCAAAGTTAGGCTCCAGAATTGCATACTTCAGGGCAGCAGCACAAGGAAGGCCCGGGCAGCATCTGCTGTGCCTTTCCCAGCACATGGGACGATGTGATCCTGGCAAAGGGGCATCTGGCATGGCTCGCCAGCAGCTTTTCTCCCCTTCTCCCAGTTTCTCGACCTTCCTGGCACCTCTCCATTTTCTTGCCCCTCACCTGAGCAAGAGTGCTGGCAAGTTTATGCTCCTTTTTCCAGGAGTAGTAGTACTCCACACACTGGGCCACGGTCTTAGTCTGGATCTGTTGTGAAGAGAAAAAGAAGGAATCGAAAATGGTGTCGGGTGCACTGGGGAAAAAGTAGACTATGGAGTGAACTAGGAAGTAAAAGCATGAATGAAATGGAGTAGGGTGTAAAATGAAATCAACATGGAGAAAGAGAGGCATCATGCAATGTCTTAAACCCTGTATGATGCTAGGTGCTAATACACGCAATGCACAGATCAACAACAAATCCACCTAGCACAGTTCTTCTTTCCCCGCTTCACTCCAGTTATGCCAGCACAGCGTCTTGTGGAAGCAGCAGCAGACCTGTGCCACAAGTCTGACAGAATAAAGCTTCATCTTCCAAAAGAGCTTGGAGAAAAGGGCTGGAGAGGCAGGATCATCCTTTTGACACAGGCTTTTGATGTCCCCTTTTGTTACTACTTGAAGATACTTGCTCCTTGAGAAGAGAGAGACTGAAGCCCAGTGCTTGTTCCCAGAAATAAGCAAGCTTTCCTGCTGCTGATCTGCTCGGGTAAAGAATGTCCCGTGGCTTTACCTGCTTCTGGATGAGATGAAAATCCTTGCCGTAGGTGTGGAAAGCCTTTTGGAAGGACTCCTTCTCCTCAGGTGTCCATCTATCAGAGCCTGGCAATAAAAAGCAGCGGCTAGTAAACAGATCCCTTGATCCACACCAAGTAGATTCCTCTGGCTGCCGAAAGAAAACGGTCGCAGGCCGTCATTCACGTGGGTGTACGTGTCTGCTCCCTCAGAAGGGCGTGAAGACAAGAGCAGGCATTGCCCGGGGAGAAGGATTGGAAAACAAGTAAAGCTGAAGGACTAGATGCTGGTGCTTTGCCCACCCACAGAGGAGACAAGACCTTGTGCTGGTGTTAAGCACAATTTCTTGAAGCAGAAACGCTTGCCACAACAATGAAGGGGACGGCAGCATCTGTCAGGGACGCAAGAAGCTCTGCTTTGCTTACCTGCGTAATGATAATCAGCCATGGGATGGCCTTGAGCTGTTGCAGGCCCCTCTGAGAGCAGCATCTCCAGAGCCTCCTGCAAGATCAAGAGGGAAAAGGCTTTAGCCGCCCCAGCACATTAAAAATGAGCCAAAAAATCACAGGTGCTGCCTTTCAGCTCCTTTGCCTCTCCAGACATTCAAGCAACTGTATCCCATGTGGGTGAAACACTGTCATTTGCTCCCAGTCCCTAGTTTTTGCTGCCCAACCCTTTGATCCTGGTCCCCAAGAGTGGCCTTTTGCTCACCAAGCTGAGGATTTTGCTGCTCCTGCAGCCAGAATGGCCTCAGCTGACTGAGGCTTCTGGGAATTTCCCCTCCAAATGTCTTAGAGAAGCCAAATCTCCAGGCCATTTACAAGGCAGCAGGACCTTCCGCCGCCGCCGCCTCCAGGAGGGAGATTCTCCCTGCTGGAGCCCTTTGGGCTCAGCCCTGACGCAGCTGGAGGAGACCCAGCAGGCAGCAAGTGCTCTGCTCCCTGTTAAGACCCTTCTTCCAAGAGCAGCCAGGAAAGGCTGTCCCAGTGCCCAGGCCTTCTGCATTCCCTGTGCCCTCTCCTCTGCGCCCAAATAGCCGCTTCTTACCGGAACGCTGCCGCGTGCCTGGTGCAGGCAGTGCAGGGCGCGCTCCAGGTTAGCTGCTGCCCCGGGAATGCCACGGGAGCTGGCCATGTCCAACAGTTCTCTTACTGCAAGCACAAGAAAAAACCCACCGAAAGTCAGCCCGGAGGCCAGCAAAGGGCAAAGGTTGCCATGCAAGGCAGAAGGAAAGGCCGGCAGCTAAAGACAGCAGCTTGGAGAGAGAGCATGAAAAGGAGAGCAAAGACAGAGCCAGCTGAAGCAAGGGCCCACGCAGTGCTGGCTCTCCCTCCAAAGCAGCTTCTGTAAGAAGAAGTGGGGGCCAATCTCCCCTCTTCCAGTGGCAAACGGCCCTGACCAGTTTGGAGAGCAAGGTGCTTGCTCTTTCTCCTTGCCTCTAACACTTCTACATGGGAAGATGGGCGAGACAAGGAGAGAAGCAGAGCCTGCAAAACGCTGCCTTTTTAGGCATAAGGAGCCTTTTCAAGACCCAAGTAGCTCAGGGCTGGAAGCAAAGCTTGAAGCAAAGCTACCTCTGTCAGGTTTTTCCATGTCAGAGTCATCCTCTCCCCAGGGCTTCCAGACCAGGGTTGCAGGCTCTTCATCCTCACTTGGTGCTCTGTTCTGCAGCTCTGGGAGCTCAGCCTGAAAGTCGCTGCCAACATTGATGTGTCTAAAGGAAGAAGGAGGTGGAGGTGAGAAAGGCAAGTGGTCAAGAGAGCCTTGCTGTGCACCCACAGGCTTGAACCAATCCCAGCCTGACTGTGAAAGAGCAGTTCTCCTCCTCGCCATTCCTCCAGTTTGCTGTGCTTTAACCCTAGGCCAAAACTCACGGCTGAATCTGGGCTCTTGCTTTCCTTTTCATTGTGCCTCTCCTTTCCACCTGAAAGAGATCAAAGCAATGCTCCAGTTCAAAATCCTTCTGCCAAGGATGTGTCAGTAGCCTTCCTTCTCATCCTCATCATTGCAAAGCCCGAGCTCCCGTGTCCCAGCTCCTTTCTCTTTGCTGTCATTGCTGCCTTTTTGACATGGAATGTCCTAGGCAGGACCCTCCAGCAGTCAGCAGCTTCCTCAGGAGGGCAAGCAGAAGGCCATGCACTACTCTCTTCACTCCCGGGGCCACGGAGAAGAGCCAAGAGAATGGCAGGGGAGATGTGCCAGTGCAGGCTTAGGTTGGATCGAAGGAAAAGCTTCTTCAGCCAGAGGCTGCTTGGGCACTGCAACAGCCTCCCCAGGGAAGGGGGCACAGCACCAAGGCTGACTGAGCTCCAAAAGTGTTTGGACACTGCTCTTGGGCACAGGCTGTGATTGTTGAGGCTGCCCCGGGCAGGCCCTGCAGTTGGGCTCAGTGATCTTTCAGAATCCCTTCCAAGGCAGAAAATTCTGTGCTACTGTGATTGTGCTCTTGAGGAGATGGCATTTGACGGCCACCCCTGAGCATGAGGTAGAACCAGCCCTACGTGCACTGAAAAAAGAATCTCTAAAGATATTAAAATAGAAGGGATCTATAGGCGATGTAAATACGTAAGTAGATAAGAATTGCTGATCCCAGATGGTTTTTGAAGTTGAAAGCCTGTGTTTGAGGAGAAGCCCAGTCAAATGCTTCCATGCCCTGAACGACAGGGATGCCAGAGGAGAAGTGCCATCATTGTGGTGTTTGAAGCTTTGGAGCGGGTGTGAGCAGAGTCAGGGCATAAGGGGATTTGTTGACACTGAAGCCCTGACCTGCTCAGCCAGGAACAATTTGTTTTGGGGTCAGCACAAGATAGTTTGAGGACTGAAATGGGTGCCAAGAACGTTTAATCAGGTGATGCGTGGACGAGGATCTGCAACTGCACTGGGACACCTCTCTAGGTCCTCTATGGAAAGGTCTGTGTTTCCCCTGGAGGCAACACAATTCCTTCAGAAGCTGCACCCTGCTTTCACGTGGAAGCTCGTCTGGGGAAAGTGAGCACGCAGCCTGTGTGTCGTGCTTGGTGGGAGAGGCAGCTGGAGCCTCCTGCCCTTGTGCTAGTGCTTTGAGGGCAAACGGGGATTTTCTTACCTTGGAGGGTTCCCAAGTGCTCTGGGGATGCCCGGAGGCAGACGAGGAGACCAGGATGTCGGTGCAGAGGCCGGGTCTGGCGCTGAGTGCAGAAGGCGGCTGGTCAGGGACAGCCCAGGAGCTGATCCTGCAGCTGCTGCTCCAGCGCTGCTCCAGCAGTGTTCCAGCAAGGGCCGCAGGAGCAGGAGACAACGACAGTTGCTATGGGCACAGCCCAACATTCCATCTAGAACCCCCGGGGGAGCCATGGGACAGAAAGGGGCATGGGCCGCCTCTGCCCCTTGTACTTCTTCTGCTGCAAGTTTGCTCTGAGAAGCTTCCCATTGGGCCTTTTCTCCTCAGTCGTCTGATGAGACGGGCAAAAGCAGTGCAGGGACAGCCCTGGCTCTTCCCGGTGCTTCTCTGCAAGGTTCCTCCAGCTGAAGGTGCACAGGAGCCTGCCTCTGTGCAAGGGCCCAGACCTCATCTCCTGCCCTGGAGAACCAGAAGGGCTCCTCCCACTGGCTCTCCTCCAGCTCTGAGAGGAGCTGGAATTTGCAAGTTGCCTAGCGCAGAGCCAACTCCAAAGCTTCCTCTCAAAGTGGAGGCATTCATCCTGCCCCCTTTCTCAATTCTCCTTTTGCTGCCCAATAATGTCACTGCATGGTTTCCCTCCTTTGGGCCTCTGAGCTGGTCTCTCACCTCATCACTCCTCCCTTGAAACTTGGAGAAACAGGATCTTTTTCAGGCCAACTGATGGGGACACACACACACACACCCAGGGACAGCACACGGGCATTTCTCTAGCAAACATTCAGGCAGAATTTCTAGATCCCTCTTCCAGCTCCCTTGGAGAAGCTCGGTGGTTGTCCCAAAAGACTCTGGCATTCCTCTAAGGAAGCAACACTTACAGAATTGCCTTTCCACACTGCTGGCCTTCACATTGCTTTTAACGCCTAGATCCCAGATATGAGAAAAAGCCAGGCAGCTTTGCTGCTTTCCTGCCTGTCCTTAAGGAAAAGCAAATCTTGCTTCAGTCCCAATCTTGCTTCCTTCCCAGCCTGCATGTTACCCACTGGCCAGCAAACTGAGGGGGCAGCTGGAACAAGTCCCACTGCAAGGCAGATACTTTGTAGCCTCCAAAGCCCACCTGCACCGGCTCCATCAGACAAGGGCAAGCTTGCCTCGGCTTCCCAGAAGCAGCCTGCCAATTGCCCCCTCCCTCGCCCCCTCTCCATCCACCCTCCACAGCCCCTGCCACCAAAGCCTTGCTAGGCAGGGCCATTTGCTGGCCTCCATAAAAGAGTGACTTGGATTCTTCTTTGGCGCAAGTGCCCCAGCTGTGACAAGTCAGAGGATAATGATCACACCCGCTCGGCTTTAGCTAAGGAGATTGCTGGAGGCCCAGAGCGGGACACTGGTCCTTTCCGGAGAAACTGCAACTGAACTAGCCATGCCTTTGTGGTGCATGCCGATAGGAATTGGATAGAATCGGAGGGCTTAGAAACGTCCTCCAAGCTGGTCAGCTCCATCAGTCCCCCAAAATGAAAGAAATTTTTCTGTCTGGGCTCCAAAAAGGACTCAACCCGCTGCTTTTATGCCAGAAAATATGGTGAGACCAGACCACTCATCTAGATGCAATTCAGTGAATTAAACAAAGCCTCCCTTTCCACTCCCAGCTGAGATGTTGAGGAATCAAAGGCTGAAGCCCCAGCGGTATTTCACTGGCAGTAAAGGAGACACACCTCAGGAAGTCCTGCCAGCTGAGCAAGGGGCTGGGCCTGGGGGAGGTGGCGCCTGCCCAGCTTCTTCTCTCAGGGCAAGTGCCGTCTTTGCAACACCAGGCAAATGGAACAAACATTGCTGGAGTGCTTTCATACAGACAAACAGACAAAATGGAACAAACATTGGTTTAATGATAAAGACAGATTAGGTCTCAACAAAGGCAAAATGACAAAGAGCATATGGCAGAGCATACAAAACACCCAACCTCTGACATTTACTGATAAATCTAATAATACTAATGAGTCCTGAATAATACTAATGTACCTTAACTACTAAATTGAGGAGGTTACTATCATGTAAACTAACTAAGTAGAAGATTAAACAACCCAAAAAGCTTAAAAAACAGTCCTATTCCTATCTAACTAATATCTAACAGTTGTATTCCTATCTAACTAATCTGCCTAACTCTTGCTAGCCCTGGACAACCTGCAGGGTTGTCTAATTTGGTCTTTTCTTCTTGGGGAGAGGCTCTGCTGTCTTCCGAGGCCGATGTCTTCTGCTGTGTTTGTTCCTTTCCTTCATGCTTTCAAACACCCTGCAAGATAGGAAGCAAACCATCCATTGCTCACGCTAGTACACACCATGAAACCAAGTGCCAAGATCTCCGTTTGAGTATGAATTTCTGTCTTTTCGGGCAGTGGCACATTTGTCAATGGATCAGCACCATGAGTCTGATGGTTCTACTTTCAATGCCTTGAAATGTCTTCCTCCTTTTGCTGCATCCTCTTTTGAATTTGATCAGCAGCATCAAACCAAGCTTTGATGGATCTATTCCTACTTGTATCAACTGGGTCTTGTTGGGGCACGGCAAGGTTTCATTGTGAAGGCTGGGTTTTACCTAAGCTCTTTGGGTTTGAGGTGGGTGTTAAGCTTGAGCACGGCTGCCGGGGGCGATGCTGCAAGTGCCCCCAGCTTCCCCTGCGGTGCCTTTGAAAAGGGTCAGCCCCTTTTAGTCCAAAGGTGCAGCTTTGAGCAGAAAGAGGAGGAACTTGCGCACCGTTTGCACTGCCCGCAGGGAAAGGGGCCTCCCGCCGAAGGGGGCGGCTGGCGCGGTTGGCAGCAGGGACACTGGGCGCTGCGAGCCCTCTTGCGGCTTCTCTTCCCTGGCTCCCCGTTCTCCTTTCTGGGAGGGCTTTTGCTCCTCTTTGCTTTGCCCACGCTCTGGAAATCAAAGAGTCCTTATCAATGCTTCCTTCCTCTCACAAAGCTGGAAATCAGAGCATCCAGCACAAAAATCTATCGGCCTAAGCAAATCCTTCCAAAGCCTCAAGAGCTGAGAAAACGGCTGCCTTTGCCAATGGGCTGCGGCGGGCTGCCAAGCCAGAGCTTGGAGGAAAATACTCCTCTTTTCTACAGGCCAAAGGGGTGGGAGAAAGACCTGGCTATTTAGAGCTCTACATTTCTTATTTCTACCTTTCTGCCTAACATCTATTTCTCTCTGCTTTTCCTCCACAAATGTCTAGGCAATGGCATTTCAATTCAGTCCAATTAGGGTAGACACATGCTTAGCCATTTTCTAGTCCCCAAAATAATCTCCCTCCCTATCTCTCTCTCTCTCTCTCTCTCTCTCTCACATGATGGGAAGCAAATTGCTCTTTGCCGCTAAGGAAAGATTTAGGGGAGCCACAGCACCAGCAGCTCCTTCTTGGGGACTATGCTGGCATGCTAGAAAAACTCCCTGAAAATCTGCAGCATATCCACAAAGGCAGCCTGGACTGCTGATGTCAGCAAGCAGTGGGGAATTTGGGGTCTGATTGGAGTCAGCGAGGGTGCCAGCCCTTGAGAAGCCCATCTGTAGAGAGTCAAAGCCCATTTTGGTGGCGGTGCTGCTTTCTTGGGTCAAAGTTAGGCTCCAGAATTGCATACTTCAGGGCAGCAGCACAAGGAAGGCCCGGGCAGCATCTGCTGTGCCTTTCCCAGCACATGGGACGATGTGATCCTGGCAAAGGGGCATCTGGCATGGCTCGCCAGCAGCTTTTCTCCCCTTCTCCCAGTTTCTCGACCTTCCTGGCACCTCTCCATTTTCTTGCCCCTCACCTGAGCAAGAGTGCTGGCAAGTTTATGCTCCTTTTTCCAGGAGTAGTAGTACTCCACACACTGGGCCACGGTCTTAGTCTGGATCTGTTGTGAAGAGAAAAAGAAGGAATCGAAAATGGTGTCGGGTGCACTGGGGAAAAAGTAGACTATGGAGTCAACTAGGAAGTAAAAGCATGAAGTAAATGGAGTAGGGTGTAAAATGAAATCAACATGGAGAAAGAGAGGCATCATGCAATGTCTTAAACCCTGTATGATGCTAGGTGCTAATACACGCAATGCACAGATCAACAACAAATCCACCTAGCACAGTTCTTCTTTCCCCGCTTCACTCCAGTTATGCCAGCACAGCGTCTTGTGGAAGCAGCAGCAGACCTGTGCCACAAGTCTGACAGAATAAAGCTTCATCTTCCAAAAGAGCTTGGAGAAAAGGGCTGGAGAGGCAGGATCATCCTTTTGACACAGGCTTTTGATGTCCCCTTTTGTTACTACTTGAAGATACTTGCTCCTTGAGAAGAGAGAGACTGAAGCCCAGTGCTTGTTCCCAGAAATAAGCAAGCTTTCCTGCTGCTGATCTGCTCGGGTAAAGAATGTCCCGTGGCTTTACCTGCTTCTGGATGAGATGAAAATCCTTGCCGTAGGTGTGGAAAGCCTTTTGGAAGGACTCCTTCTCCTCAGGTGTCCATCTATCAGAGCCTGGCAATAAAAAGCAGCGGCTAGTAAACAGATCCCTTGATCCACACCAAGTAGATTCCTCTGGCTGCCGAAAGAAAACGGTCGCAGGCCGTCATTCACGTGGGTGTACGTGTCTGCTCCCTCAGAAGGGCGTGAAGACAAGAGCAGGCATTGCCCGGGGAGAAGTATTGGAAAACAAGTAGAGCTGAAGGACTAGATGCTGGTGCTTTGCCCACCCACAGAGGAGACAAGACCTTGTGCTGGTGTTAAGCACAATTTCTTGAAGCAGAAACGCTTGCCACAACAATGAAGGGGACGGCAGCATCTGTCAGGGACGCAAGAAGCTCTGCTTTGCTTACCTGCGTAATGATAATCAGCCATGGGATGGCCTTGAGGTGTTGCAGGCCCCTCTGAGAGCAGCATCTCCAGAGCCTCCTGCAAGATCAAGAGGGAAAAGGCTTTAGCCACCCCAGCACATTAAAAATGAGCCAAAAAATCACAGGTGCTGCCTTTCAGCTCCTTTGCCTCTCCAGACATTCAAGCGACTGTATCCCATGTGGGTGAAACACTGTCATTTGCTCCCAGTCCCTAGTTTTTGCTGCCCAACCCTTTGATCCTGGTCCCCAAGAGTGGCCTTTTGCTCACCAAGCTGAGGATTTTGCTGCTCCTGCAGCCAGAATGGCCTCAGCTGACTGAGGCTTCTGGGAATTTCCCCTCCAAAGGTCTTAGAGAACCCAGATCTCCAGGCCATTTACAAGGCAGCAGGACCTTCCGCCGCCGCCGCCTCCAGGAGGGAGATTCTCCCTGCTGGAGCCCTTTGGGCTCAGCCCTGACGCAGCTGGAGGAGACCCAGCAGGCAGCAAGTGCTCTGCTCCCTGTTAAGACCCTTCTTCCAAGAGCAGCCAGGAAAGGCTGTCCCAGTGCCCAGGCCTTCTGCATTCCCTGTGCCCTCTCCTCTGCGCCCAAACAGCCGCTTCTTACCGGAACGCTGCCGCGTGCCTGGTGCAGGCAGTGCAGGGCGCGCTCCAGGTTAGCTGCTGCCCCGGGAATGCCACGGGAGCTGGCCATGTCCAACAGTTCTCTTACTGCAAGCACAAGAAAAAACCCACCGAAAGTCAGCCTGGAGGCCAGCAAAGGGCAAAGGTTGCCATGCAAGGCAGAAGGAAAGGCCGGCAGCTAAAGACAGCAGCTTGGAGAGAGAGCATGAAAAGGAGAGCAAAGACAGAGCCAGCTGAAGCAAGGGCCCACGCAGTGCTGGCTCTCCCTCCAAAGCAGCTTCTGTAAGAAGAAGTGGGGGCCAATCTCCCCTCTTCCAGTGGCAAACGGCCCTGACCAGTTTGGAGAGCAAGGTGCTTGCTCTTTCTCCTTGCCTCTAACACTTCTACATGGGAAGATGGGCGAGACAAGGAGAGAAGCAGAGCCTGCAAAACGCTGCCTTTTTAGGCATAAGGAGCCTTTTCAAGACCCAAGTAGCTCAGGGCTGGAAGCAAAGCTTGAAGCAAAGCTACCTCTGTCAGGTTTTTCCATGTCAGAGTCATCCTCTCCCCAGGGCTTCCAGACCAGGGTTGCAGGCTCTTCATCCTCACTTGGTGCTCTGTTCTGCAGCTCTGGGAGCTCAGCCTGAAAGTCGCTGCCAACATTGATGTGTCTAAAGGAAGAAGGAGGTGGAGGTGAGAAAGGCAAGTGGTCAAGAGAGCCTTGCTGTGCACCCACAGGCTTGAACCAATCCCAGCCTGACTGTGAAAGAGCAGTTCTCCTCCTCGCCATTCCTCCAGTTTGCTGTGCTTTAACCCTAGGCCAAAACTCACGGCTGAATCTGGGCTCTTGCTTTCCTTTTCATTGTGCCTCTCCTTTCCACCTGAAAGAGATCAAAGCAATGCTCCAGGTCAAAATCCTTCTGCCAAGGATGTGTCAGTAGCCTTCCTTCTCATCCTCATCATTGCAAAGCCCGAGCTCCCGTGTCCCAGCTCCTTTCTCTTTGCTGTCATTGCTGCCTTTTTGACATGGAATGTCCTAGGCAGGACCCTCCAGCAGTCAGCAGCTTCCTCAGGAGGGCAAGCAGAAGGCCATGCACTACTCTCTTCACTCCCGGGGCCACGGAGAAGAGCCAAGAGAATGGCAGGGGAGATGTGCCAGTGCAGGCTTAGGTTGGATCGAAGGAAAAGCTTCTTCAGCCAGAGGCTGCTTGGGCACTGCAACAGCCTCCCCAGGGAAGGGGGCACAGCACCAAGGCTGACTGAGCTCCAAAAGTGTTTGGACACTGCTCTTGGGCACAGGCTGTGATTGTTGAGGCTGCCCCGGGCAGGCCCTGCAGTTGGGCTCAGTGATCTTTCAGAATCCCTTCCAAGGCAGAAAATTCTGTGCTACTGTGATTGTGCTCTTGAGGAGATGGCATTTGACGGCCGCCCCTGAGCATGAGGTAGAACCAGCCCTACGTGCACTGAAAAAAGAATCTCTAAAGATCTTAAAATAGAATGGATCTATAGGCGATGTAAATACGTAAGTAGATAAGAATTGCTGATCCCAGATGGTTTTTGAAGTTGAAAGCCTGTGTTTGCAGAGAAGCCCAGTCAAATGCTTCCATGCCCTGAACGACAGGGATGCCAGAGGAGAAGTGCCATCATTGTGGTGTTTGAAGCTTTGGAGCGGGTGTGAGCAGAGTCAGGGCATAAGGGGATTTGTTGACACTGAAGCCCTGACCTGCTCAGCCAGGAACAATTTGTTTTGGGGTCAGCACAAGATAGTTTGAGGACTGAAATGGGTGCCAAGAACGTTTAATCAGGTGATGCGTGGACGAGGATCTGCAACTGCACTGGGACACCTCTCTAGGTCCTCTATGGAAAGGTCTGTGTTTCCCCTGGAGGCAACACAATTCCTTCAGAAGCTGCACCCTGCTTTCACGTGGAAGCTCGTCTGGGGAAAGTGAGCACGCAGCCTGTGTGTCGTGCTTGGTGGGAGAGGCAGCTGGAGCCTCCTGCCCTTGTGCTAGTGCTTTGAGGGCAAACGGGGATTTTCTTACCTTGGAGGGTTCCCAAGTGCTCTGGGGATGCCCGGAGGCAGACGAGGAGACCAGGATGTCGGTGCAGAGGCCGGGTCTGGCGCTGAGTGCAGAAGGCGGCTGGTCAGGGACAGCCCAGGAGCTGATCCTGCAGCTGCTGCTCCAGCGCTGCTCCAGCAGTGTTCCAGCAAGGGCCGCAGGAGCAGGAGACAACGACAGTTGCTATGGGCACAGCCCAACATTCCATCTGGAACCCCTGGGGGAGCCATGGGACAGAAAGGGGCATGGGCCGCCTCTGCCCCTTGTACTTCTTCTGCTGCAAGTTTGCTCTGAGAAGCTTCCCATTGGGCCTTTTCTCCTCAGTCGTCTGATGAGACGGGCAAAAGCAGTGCAGGGACAGCCCTGGCTCTTCCCGGTGCTTCTCTGCAAGGTTCCTCCAGCTGAAGGTGCACAGGAGCCTGCCTCTGTGCAAGGGCCCAGACCTCATCTCCTGCCCTGGAGAACCAGAAGGGCTCCTCCCACTGGCTCTCCTCCAGCTCTGAGAGGAGCTGGAATTTGCAAGTTGCCTAGCGCAGAGCCAACTCCAAAGCTTCCTCTCAAAGTGGAGGCATTCATCCTGCCCCCTTTCTCAATTCTCCTTTTGCTGCCCAATAATGTCACTGCATGGTTTCCCTCCTTTGGGCCTCTGAGCTGGTCTCTCACCTCATCACTCCTCCCTTGAAACTTGGAGAAACAGGATCTTTTTCAGGCCAACTGATGGGGACACACACACACACACCCAGGGACAGCACACGGGCATTTCTCTAGCAAACATTCAGGCAGAATTTCTAGATCCCTCTTCCAGCTCCCTTGGAGAAGCTCGGTGGTTGTCCCAAAAGACTCTGGCATTCCTCTAAGGAAGCAACACTTACAGAATTGCCTTTCCACACTGCTGGCCTTCACATTGCTTTTAACGCCTAGATCCCAGATATGAGAAAAAGCCAGGCAGCTTTGCTGCTTTCCTGCCTGTCCTTAAGGAAAAGCAAATCTTGCTTCAGTCCCAATCTTGCTTCCTTCCCAGCCTGCATGTTACCCACTGGCCAGCAAACTGAGGGGGCAGCTGGAACAAGTCCCACTGCAAGGCAGATACTTTGTAGCCTCCAAAGCCCACCTGCACCGGCTCCATCAGACAAGGGCAAGCTTGCCTCGGCTTCCCAGAAGCAGCCTGCCAATTGCCCCCTCCCTCGCCCCCTCTCCATCCACCCTCCACAGCCCCTGCCACCAAAGCCTTGCTAGGCAGGGCCATTTGCTGGCCTCCATAAAAGAGTGACTTGGATTCTTCTTTGGCGCAAGTGCCCCAGCTGTGACAAGTCAGAGGATAATGATCACACCCGCTCGGCTTTAGCTAAGGAGATTGCTGGAGGCCCAGAGCGGGACACTGGTCCTTTCAGGAGAAACTGCAACTGAACTAGCCATGCCTTTGTGGTGCATGCCGATAGGAATTGGATAGAATCGGAGGGCTTAGAAACGTCCTCCAAGCTGGTCAGCTCCATCAGTCCCCCAAAATGAAAGAAATTTTTCTGTCTGGGCTCCAAAAAGGACTCAACCCGCTGCTTTTATGCCAGAAAATATGGTGAGACCAGACCACTCATCTAGATGCAATTCAGTGAATTAAACAAAGCCTCCCTTTCCACTCCCAGCTGAGATGTTGAGGAATCAAAGGCTGAAGCCCCAGCGGTATTTCACTGGCAGTAAAGGAGACACACCTCAGGAAGTCCTGCCAGCTTAGCAAGGGGCTGGGCCTGGGGGAGGTGGCGCCTGCCCAGCTTCTTCTCTCAGGGCAAGTGCCGTCTTTGCAACACCAGGCAAATGGAACAAACATTGCTGGAGTGCTTTCATACAGACAAACAGACAAAATGGAACAAACATTGGTTTAATGATAAAGACAGATTAGGTCTCAACAAAGGCAAAATGACAAAGAGCATATGGCAGAGCATACAAAACACCCAACCTCTGACATTTACTGATAAATCTAATAATACTAATGAGTCCTGAATAATACTAATGTACCTTAACTACTAAATTGAGGAGGTTACTATCATGTAAACTAACTAAGTAGAAGATTAAACAACCCAAAAAGCTTAAAAAACAGTCCTATTCCTATCTAACTAATATCTAACAGTTGTATTCCTATCTAACTAATCTGCCTAACTCTTGCTAGCCCTGGACAACCTGCAGGGTTGTCTAATTTGGTCTTTTCTTCTTGGGGAGAGGCTCTGCTGTCTTCCGAGGCCGATGTCTTCTGCTGTGTTTGTTCCTTTCCTTCATGCTTTCAAACACCCTGCAAGATAGGAAGCAAACCATCCATTGCTCACGCTAGTACACACCATGAAACCAAGTGCCAAGATCTCCGTTTGAGTATGAATTTCTGTCTTTTCGGGCAGTGGCACATTTGTCAATGGATCAGCACCATGAGTCTGATGGTTCTACTTTCAATGCCTTGAAATGTCTTCCTCCTTTTGCTGCATCCTCTTTTGAATTTGATCAGCAGCATCAAACCAAGCTTTGATGGATCTATTCCTACTTGTATCAACTGGGTCTTGTTGGGGCACGGCAAGGTTTCATTGTGAAGGCTGGGTTTTACCTAAGCTCTTTGGGTTTGAGGTGGGTGTTAAGCTTGAGCACGGCTGCCGGGGGCGATGCTGCAAGTGCCCCCAGCTTCCCCTGCGGTGCCTTTGAAAAGGGTCAGCCCCTTTTAGTCCAAAGGCGCAGCTTTGAGCAGAAAGAGGAGGAACTTGCGCACCGTTTGCACTGCCCGCAGGGAAAGGGGCCTCCCGCCGAAGGGGGCGGCTGGCGCGGTTGGCAGCAGGGACACTGGGCGCTGCGAGCCCTCTTGCGGCTTCTCTTCCCTGGCTCCCCGTTCTCCTTTCTGGGAGGGCTTTTGCTCCTCTTTGCTTTGCCCACGCTCTGGAAATCAAAGAGTCCTTATCAATGCTTCCTTCCTCTCACAAAGCTGGAAATCAGAGCATCCAGCACAAAAATCTATCGGCCTAAGCAAATCCTTCCAAAGCCTCAAGAGCTGAGAAAACGGCTGCCTTTGCCAATGGGCTGCGGCGGGCTGCCAAGCCAGAGCTTGGAGGAAAATACTCCTCTTTTCTACAGGCCAAAGGGGTGGGAGAAAGACCTGGCTATTTAGAGCTCTACATTTCTTATTTCTACCTTTCTGCCTAACATCTATTTCTCTCTGCTTTTCCTCCACAAATGTCTAGGCAATGGCATTTCAATTCAGTCCAATTAGGGTAGACACATGCTTAGCCATTTTCTAGTCCCCAAAATAATCTCCCTCCCTATCTCTCTCTCTCTCTCTCTCTCTCTCTCACATGATGGGAAGCAAATTGCTCTTTGCCGCTAAGGAAAGATTTAGGGGAGCCACAGCACCAGCAGCTCCTTCTTGGGGACTATGCTGGCATGCTAGAAAAACTCCCTGAAAATCTGCAGCATATCCACAAAGGCAGCCTGGACTGCTGATGTCAGCAAGCAGTGGGGAATTTGGGGTCTGATTGGAGTCAGCGAGGGTGCCAGCCCTTGAGAAGCCCATCTGTAGAGAGTCAAAG
The DNA here is from genome assembly GCF_051311805.1 of Agelaius phoeniceus. Taxonomy (NCBI): domain Eukaryota; kingdom Metazoa; phylum Chordata; class Aves; order Passeriformes; family Icteridae; genus Agelaius; species Agelaius phoeniceus. Next base: position 32,794,303 of record NC_135303.1, on the reverse strand, counting down.
CCCATTTTGGTGGCGGTGCTGCTTTCTTGGGTCAAAGTTAGGCTCCAGAATTGCATACTTCAGGGCAGCAGCACAAGGAAGGCCCGGGCAGCATCTGCTGTGCCTTTCCCAGCACATGGGACGATGTGATCCTGGCAAAGGGGCATCTGGCATGGCTCGCCAGCAGCTTTTCTCCCCTTCTCCCAGTTTCTCGACCTTCCTGGCACCTCTCCATTTTCTTGCCCCTCACCTGAGCAAGAGTGCTGGCAAGTTTATGCTCCTTTTTCCAGGAGTAGTAGTACTCCACACACTGGGCCACGGTCTTAGTCTGGATCTGTTGTGAAGAGAAAAAGAAGGAATCGAAAATGGTGTCGGGTGCACTGGGGAAAAAGTAGACTATGGAGTCAACTAGGAAGTAAAAGCATGAAGTAAATGGAGTAGGGTGTAAAATGAAATCAACATGGAGAAAGAGAGGCATCATGCAATGTCTTAAACCCTGTATGATGCTAGGTGCTAATACACGCAATGCACAGATCAACAACAAATCCACCTAGCACAGTTCTTCTTTCCCCGCTTCACTCCAGTTATGCCAGCACAGCGTCTTGTGGAAGCAGCAGCAGACCTGTGCCACAAGTCTGACAGAATAAAGCTTCATCTTCCAAAAGAGCTTGGAGAAAAGGGCTGGAGAGGCAGGATCATCCTTTTGACACAGGCTTTTGATGTCCCCTTTTGTTACTACTTGAAGATACTTGCTCCTTGAGAAGAGAGAGACTGAAGCCCAGTGCTTGTTCCCAGAAATAAGCAAGCTTTCCTGCTGCTGATCTGCTCGGGTAAAGAATGTCCCGTGGCTTTACCTGCTTCTGGATGAGATGAAAATCCTTGCCGTAGGTGTGGAAAGCCTTTTGGAAGGACTCCTTCTCCTCAGGTGTCCATCTATCAGAGCCTGGCAATAAAAAGCAGCGGCTAGTAAACAGATCCCTTGATCCACACCAAGTAGATTCCTCTGGCTGCCGAAAGAAAACGGTCGCAGGCCGTCATTCACGTGGGTGTACGTGTCTGCTCCCTCAGAAGGTCGTGAAGACAAGAGCAGGCATTGCCCGGAGAGAAGGATTGGAAAACAAGTAAAGCTGAAGGACTAGATGCTGGTGCTTTGCCCACCCACAGAGGAGACAAGACCTTGTGCTGGTGTTAAGCACAATTTCTTGAAGCAGAAACGCTTGCCACAACAATGAAGGGGACGGCAGCATCTGTCAGGGACGCAAGAAGCTCTGCTTTGCCTACCTGCGTAATGATAATCAGCCATGGGATGGCCTTGAGCTGTTGCAGGCCCCTCTGAGAGCAGCATCTCCAGAGCCTCCTGCAAGATCAAGAGGGAAAAGGCTTTAGCCACCCCAGCACATTAAAAATGAGCCAAAAAATCACAGGTGCTGCCTTTCAGCTCCTTTGCCTCTCCAGACATTCAAGCGACTGTATCCCATGTGGGTGAAACACTGTCATTTGCTCCCAGTCCCTAGTTTTTGCTGCCCAACCCTTTGATCCTGGTCCCCAAGAGTGGCCTTTTGCTCACCAAGCTGAGGATTTTGCTGCTCCTGCAGCCAGAATGGCCTCAGCTGACTGAGGCTTCTGGGAATTTCCCCTCCAAAGGTCTTAGAGAACCCAGATCTCCAGGCCATTTACAAGGCAGCAGGACCTTCCGCCGCCGCCGCCTCCAGGAGGGAGATTCTCCCTGCTGGAGCCCTTTGGGCTCAGCCCTGACGCAGCTGGAGGAGACCCAGCAGGCAGCAAGTGCTCTGCTCCCTGTTAAGACCCTTCTTCCAAGAGCAGCCAGGAAAGGCTGTCCCAGTGCCCAGGCCTTCTGCATTCCCTGTGCCCTCTCCTCTGCGCCCAAACAGCCGCTTCTTACCGGAACGCTGCCGCGTGCCTGGTGCAGGCAGTGCAGGGCGCGCTCCAGGTTAGCTGCTGCCCCGGGAATGCCACGGGAGCTGGCCATGTCCAACAGTTCTCTTACTGCAAGCACAAGAAAAAACCCACCGAAAGTCAGCCTGGAGGCCAGCAAAGGGCAAAGGTTGCCATGCAAGGCAGAAGGAAAGGCCGGCAGCTAAAGACAGCAGCTTGGAGAGAGAGCATGAAAAGGAGAGCAAAGACAGAGCCAGCTGAAGCAAGGGCCCACGCAGTGCTGGCTCTCCCTCCAAAGCAGCTTCTGTAAGAAGAAGTGGGGGCCAATCTCCCCTCTTCCAGTGGCAAACGGCCCTGACCAGTTTGGAGAGCAAGGTGCTTGCTCTTTCTCCTTGCCTCTAACACTTCTACATGGGAAGATGGGCGAGACAAGGAGAGAAGCAGAGCCTGCAAAACGCTGCCTTTTTAGGCATAAGGAGCCTTTTCAAGACCCAAGTAGCTCAGGGCTGGAAGCAAAGCTTGAAGCAAAGCTACCTCTGTCAGGTTTTTCCATGTCAGAGTCATCCTCTCCCCAGGGCTTCCAGACCAGGGTTTCAGGCTCTTCATCCTCACTTGGTGCTCTGTTCTGCAGCTCTGGGAGCTCAGCCTGAAAGTCGCTGCCAACATTGATGTGTCTAAAGGAAGAAGGAGGTGGAGGTGAGAAAGGCAAGTGGTCAAGAGAGCCTTGCTGTGCACCCACAGGCTTGAACCAATCCCAGCCTGACTGTGAAAGAGCAGTTCTCCTCCTCGCCATTCCTCCAGTTTGCTGTGCTTTAACCCTAGGCCAAAACTCACGGCTGAATCTGGGCTCTTGCTTTCCTTTTCATTGTGCCTCTCCTTTCCACCTGAAAGAGATCAAAGCAATGCTCCAGGTCAAAATCCTTCTGCCAAGGATGTGTCAGTAGCCTTCCTTCTCATCCTCATCATTGCAAAGCCCGAGCTCCCGTGTCCCAGCTCCTTTCTCTTTGCTGTCATTGCTGCCTTTTTGACATGGAATGTCCTAGGCAGGACCCTCCAGCAGTCAGCAGCTTCCTCAGGAGGGCAAGCAGAAGGCCATGCACTACTCTCTTCACTCCCGGGGCCACGGAGAAGAGCCAAGAGAATGGCAGGGGAGATGTGCCAGTGCAGGCTTAGGTTGGATCGAAGGAAAAGCTTCTTCAGCCACAGGCTGCTTGGGCACTGCAACAGCCTCCCCAGGGAAGGGGGCACAGCACCAAGGCTGACTGAGCTCCAAAAGTGTTTGGACACTGCTCTTGGGCACAGGCTGTGATTGTTGAGGCTGCCCCGGGCAGGCCCTGCAGTTGGGCTCAGTGATCTTTCAGAATCCCTTCCAAGGCAGAAAATTCTGTGCTACTGTGATTGTGCTCTTGAGGAGATGGCATTTGACGGCCGCCCCTGAGCATGAGGTAGAACCAGCCCTACGTGCACTGAAAAAAGAATCTCTAAAGATCTTAAAATAGAATGGATCTATAGGCGATGTAAATACGTAAGTAGATAAGAATTGCTGATCCCAGATGGTTTTTGAAGTTGAAAGCCTGTGTTTGCAGAGAAGCCCAGTCAAATGCTTCCATGCCCTGAACGACAGGGATGCCAGAGGAGAAGTGCCATCATTGTGGTGTTTGAAGCTTTGGAGCGGGTGTGAGCAGAGTCAGGGCATAAGGGGATTTGTTGACACTGAAGCCCTGACCTGCTCAGCCAGGAACAATTTGTTTTGGGGTCAGCACAAGATAGTTTGAGGACTGAAATGGGTGCCAAGAACGTTTAATCAGGTGATGCGTGGACGAGGATCTGCAACTGCACTGGGACACCTCTCTAGGTCCTCTATGGAAAGGTCTGTGTTTCCCCTGGAGGCAACACAATTCCTTCAGAAGCTGCACCCTGCTTTCACGTGGAAGCTCGTCTGGGGAAAGTGAGCACGCAGCCTGTGTGTCGTGCTTGGTGGGAGAGGCAGCTGGAGCCTCCTGCCCTTGTGCTAGTGCTTTGAGGGCAAACGGGGATTTTCTTACCTTGGAGGGTTCCCAAGTGCTCTGGGGATGCCCGGAGGCAGACGAGGAGACCAGGATGTCGGTGCAGAGGCCGGGTCTGGCGCTGAGTGCAGAAGGCGGCTGGTCAGGGACAGCCCAGGAGCTGATCCTGCAGCTGCTGCTCCAGCGCTGCTCCAGCAGTGTTCCAGCAAGGGCCGCAGGAGCAGGAGACAACGACAGTTGCTATGGGCACAGCCCAACATTCCATCTGGAACCCCTGGGGGAGCCATGGGACAGAAAGGGGCATGGGCCGCCTCTGCCCCTTGTACTTCTTCTGCTGCAAGTTTGCTCTGAGAAGCTTCCCATTGGGCCTTTTCTCCTCAGTCGTCTGATGAGACGGGCAAAAGCAGTGCAGGGACAGCCCTGGCTCTTCCCGGTGCTTCTCTGCAAGGTTCCTCCAGCTGAAGGTGCACAGGAGCCTGCCTCTGTGCAAGGGCCCAGACCTCATCTCCTGCCCTGGAGAACCAGAAGGGCTCCTCCCACTGGCTCTCCTCCAGCTCTGAGAGGAGCTGGAATTTGCAAGTTGCCTAGCGCAGAGCCAACTCCAAAGCTTCCTCTCAAAGTGGAGGCATTCATCCTGCCCCCTTTCTCAATTCTCCTTTTGCTGCCCAATAATGTCACTGCATGGTTTCCCTCCTTTGGGCCTCTGAGCTGGTCTCTCACCTCATCACTCCTCCCTTGAAACTTGGAGAAACAGGATCTTTTTCAGGCCAACTGATGGGGACACACACACACACACCCAGGGACAGCACACGGGCATTTCTCTAGCAAACATTCAGGCAGAATTTCTAGATCCCTCTTCCAGCTCCCTTGGAGAAGCTCGGTGGTTGTCCCAAAAGACTCTGGCATTCCTCTAAGGAAGCAACACTTACAGAATTGCCTTTCCACACTGCTGGCCTTCACATTGCTTTTAACGCCTAGATCCCAGATATGAGAAAAAGCCAGGCAGCTTTGCTGCTTTCCTGCCTGTCCTTAAGGAAAAGCAAATCTTGCTTCAGTCCCAATCTTGCTTCCTTCCCAGCCTGCATGTTACCCACTGGCCAGCAAACTGAGGGGGCAGCTGGAACAAGTCCCACTGCAAGGCAGATACTTTGTAGCCTCCAAAGCCCACCTGCACCGGCTCCATCAGACAAGGGCAAGCTTGCCTCGGCTTCCCAGAAGCAGCCTGCCAATTGCCCCCTCCCTCGCCCCCTCTCCATCCACCCTCCACAGCCCCTGCCACCAAAGCCTTGCTAGGCAGGGCCATTTGCTGGCCTCCATAAAAGAGTGACTTGGATTCTTCTTTGGCGCAAGTGCCCCAGCTGTGACAAGTCAGAGGATAATGATCACACCCGCTCGGCTTTAGCTAAGGAGATTGCTGGAGGCCCAGAGCGGGACACTGGTCCTTTCCGGAGAAACTGCAACTGAACTAGCCATGCCTTTGTGGTGCATGCCGATAGGAATTGGATAGAATCGGAGGGCTTAGAAACGTCCTCCAAGCTGGTCAGCTCCATCAGTCCCCCAAAATGAAAGAAATTTTTCTGTCTGGGCTCCAAAAAGGACTCAACCCGCTGCTTTTATGCCAGAAAATATGGTGAGACCAGACCACTCATCTAGATGCAATTCAGTGAATTAAACAAAGCCTCCCTTTCCACTCCCAGCTGAGATGTTGAGGAATCAAAGGCTGAAGCCCCAGCGGTATTTCACTGGCAGTAAAGGAGACACACCTCAGGAAGTCCTGCCAGCTGAGCAAGGGGCTGGGCCTGGGGGAGGTGGCGCCTGCCCAGCTTCTTCTCTCAGGGCAAGTGCCGTCTTTGCAACACCAGGCAAATGGAACAAACATTGCTGGAGTGCTTTCATACAGACAAACAGACAAAATGGAACAAACATTGGTTTAATGATAAAGACAGATTAGGTCTCAACAAAGGCAAAATGACAAAGAGCATATGGCAGAGCATACAAAACACCCAACCTCTGACATTTACTGATAAATCTAATAATACTAATGAGTCCTGAATAATACTAATGTACCTTAACTACTAAATTGAGGAGGTTACTATCATGTAAACTAACTAAGTAGAAGATTAAACAACCCAAAAAGCTTAAAAAACAGTCCTATTCCTATCTAACTAATATCTAACAGTTGTATTCCTATCTAACTAATCTGCCTAACTCTTGCTAGCCCTGGACAACCTGCAGGGTTGTCTAATTTGGTCTTTTCTTCTTGGGGAGAGGCTCTGCTGTCTTCCGAGGCCGATGTCTTCTGCTGTGTTTGTTCCTTTCCTTCATGCTTTCAAACACCCTGCAAGATAGGAAGCAAACCATCCATTGCTCACGCTAGTACACACCATGAAACCAAGTGCCAAGATCTCCGTTTGAGTATGAATTTCTGTCTTTTCGGGCAGTGGCACATTTGTCAATGGATCAGCACCATGAGTCTGATGGTTCTACTTTCAATGCCTTGAAATGTCTTCCTCCTTTTGCTGCATCCTCTTTTGAATTTGATCAGCAGCATCAAACCAAGCTTTGATGGATCTATTCCTACTTGTATCAACTGGGTCTTGTTGGGGCACGGCAAGGTTTCATTGTGAAGGCTGGGTTTTACCTAAGCTCTTTGGGTTTGAGGTGGGTGTTAAGCTTGAGCACGGCTGCCGGGGGCGATGCTGCAAGTGCCCCCAGCTTCCCCTGCGGTGCCTTTGAAAAGGGTCAGCCCCTTTTAGTCCAAAGGCGCAGCTTTGAGCAGAAAGAGGAGGAACTTGCGCACCGTTTGCACTGCCCGCAGGGAAAGGGGCCTCCCGCCGAAGGGGGCGGCTGGCGCGGTTGGCAGCAGGGACACTGGGCGCTGCGAGCCCTCTTGCGGCTTCTCTTCCCTGGCTCCCCGTTCTCCTTTCTGGGAGGGCTTTTGCTCCTCTTTGCTTTGCCCACGCTCTGGAAATCAAAGAGTCCTTATCAATGCTTCCTTCCTCTCACAAAGCTGGAAATCAGAGCATCCAGCACAAAAATCTATCGGCCTAAGCAAATCCTTCCAAAGCCTCAAGAGCTGAGAAAACGGCTGCCTTTGCCAATGGGCTGCGGCGGGCTGCCAAGCCAGAGCTTGGAGGAAAATACTCCTCTTTTCTACAGGCCAAAGGGGTGGGAGAAAGACCTGGCTATTTAGAGCTCTACATTTCTTATTTCTACCTTTCTGCCTAACATCTATTTCTCTCTGCTTTTCCTCCACAAATGTCTAGGCAATGGCATTTCAATTCAGTCCAATTAGGGTAGACACATGCTTAGCCATTTTCTAGTCCCCAAAATAATCTCCCTCCCTATCTCTCTCTCTCTCTCTCTCTCTCTCTCACATGATGGGAAGCAAATTGCTCTTTGCCGCTAAGGAAAGATTTAGGGGAGCCACAGCACCAGCAGCTCCTTCTTGGGGACTATGCTGGCATGCTAGAAAAACTCCCTGAAAATCTGCAGCATATCCACAAAGGCAGCCTGGACTGCTGATGTCAGCAAGCAGTGGGGAATTTGGGGTCTGATTGGAGTCAGCGAGGGTGCCAGCCCTTGAGAAGCCCATCTGTAGAGAGTCAAAGCCCATTTTGGTGGCGGTGCTGCTTTCTTGGGTCAAAGTTAGGCTCCAGAATTGCATACTTCAGGGCAGCAGCACAAGGAAGGCCCGGGCAGCATCTGCTGTGCCTTTCCCAGCACATGGGACGATGTGATCCTGGCAAAGGGGCATCTGGCATGGCTCGCCAGCAGCTTTTCTCCCCTTCTCCCAGTTTCTCGACCTTCCTGGCACCTCTCCATTTTCTTGCCCCTCACCTGAGCAAGAGTGCTGGCAAGTTTATGCTCCTTTTTCCAGGAGTAGTAGTACTCCACACACTGGGCCACGGTCTTAGTCTGGATCTGTTGTGAAGAGAAAAAGAAGGAATCGAAAATGGTGTCGGGTGCACTGGGGAAAAAGTAGACTATGGAGTGAACTAGGAAGTAAAAGCATGAATGAAATGGAGTAGGGTGTAAAATGAAATCAACATGGAGAAAGAGAGGCATCATGCAATGTCTTAAACCCTGTATGATGCTAGGTGCTAATACACGCAATGCACAGATCAACAACAAATCCACCTAGCACAGTTCTTCTTTCCCCGCTTCACTCCAGTTATGCCAGCACAGCGTCTTGTGGAAGCAGCAGCAGACCTGTGCCACAAGTCTGACAGAATAAAGCTTCATCTTCCAAAAGAGCTTGGAGAAAAGGGCTGGAGAGGCAGGATCATCCTTTTGACACAGGCTTTTGATGTCCCCTTTTGTTACTACTTGAAGATACTTGCTCCTTGAGAAGAGAGAGACTGAAGCCCAGTGCTTGTTCCCAGAAATAAGCAAGCTTTCCTGCTGCTGATCTGCTCGGGTAAAGAATGTCCCGTGGCTTTACCTGCTTCTGGATGAGATGAAAATCCTTGCCGTAGGTGTGGAAAGCCTTTTGGAAGGACTCCTTCTCCTCAGGTGTCCATCTATCAGAGCCTGGCAATAAAAAGCAGCGGCTAGTAAACAGATCCCTTGATCCACACCAAGTAGATTCCTCTGGCTGCCGAAAGAAAACGGTCGCAGGCCGTCATTCACGTGGGTGTACGTGTCTGCTCCCTCAGAAGGTCGTGAAGACAAGAGCAGGCATTGCCCGGAGAGAAGGATTGGAAAACAAGTAAAGCTGAAGGACTAGATGCTGGTGCTTTGCCCACCCACAGAGGAGACAAGACCTTGTGCTGGTGTTAAGCACAATTTCTTGAAGCAGAAACGCTTGCCACAACAATGAAGGGGACGGCAGCATCTGTCAGGGACGCAAGAAGCTCTGCTTTGCCTACCTGCGTAATGATAATCAGCCATGGGATGTCCTTGAGGTGTTGCAGGCCCCTCTGAGAGCAGCATCTCCAGAGCCTCCTGCAAGATCAAGAGGGAAAAGGCTTTAGCCGCCCCAGCACATTAAAAATGAGCCAAAAAATCACAGGTGCTGCCTTTCAGCTCCTTTGCCTCTCCAGACATTCAAGCGACTGTATCCCATGTGGGTGAAACACTGGGATTTGCTCCCAGTCCCTAGTTTTTGCTGCCCAACCCTTTGATCCTGGTCCCCAAGAGTGGCCTTTTGCTCACCAAGCTGAGGATTTTGCTGCTCCTGCAGCCAGAATGGCCTCAGCTGAGTGAGGCTTCTGGGAATTTCCCCTCCAAATGTCTTAGAGAAGCCAAATCTCCAGGCCATTTACAAGGCAGCAGGACCTTCCGCCGCCGCCGCCTCCAGGAGGGAGATTCTCCCTGCTCCCTGTTAAGACCCTTCTTCCAAGAGCAGCCAGGAAAGGCTGTCCCAGTGCCCAGGCCTTCTGCATTCCCTGTGCCCTCTCCTCTGCGCCCAAACAGCCGCTTCTTACCGGAACGCTGCCGCGTGCCTGGTGCAGGCAGTGCAGGGCGCGCTCCAGGTTAGCTGCTGCCCCGGGAATGCCACGGGAGCTGGCCATGTCCAACAGTTCTCTTACTGCAAGCACAAGAAAAAACCCACCGAAAGTCAGCCTGGAGGCCAGCAAAGGGCAAAGGTTGCCATGCAAGGCAGAAGGAAAGGCCGGCAGCTAAAGACAGCAGCTTGGAGAGAGAGCATGAAAAGGAGAGCAAAGACAGAGCCAGCTGAAGCAAGGGCCCACGCAGTGCTGGCTCTCCCTCCAAAGCAGCTTCTGTAAGAAGAAGTGGGGGCCAATCTCCCCTCTTCCAGTGGCAAACGGCCCTGACCAGTTTGGAGAGCAAGGTGCTTGCTCTTTCTCCTTGCCTCTAACACTTCTACATGGGAAGATGGGCGAGACAAGGAGAGAAGCAGAGCCTGCAAAACGCTGCCTTTTTAGGCATAAGGAGCCTTTTCAAGACCCAAGTAGCTCAGGGCTGGAAGCAAAGCTTGAAGCAAAGCTACCTCTGTCAGGTTTTTCCATGTCAGAGTCATCCTCTCCCCAGGGCTTCCAGACCAGGGTTGCAGGCTCTTCATCCTCACTTGGTGCTCTGCTCTGCAGCTCTGGGAGCTCAGCCTGAAAGTCGCTGCCAACATTGATGTGTCTAAAGGAAGAAGGAGGTGGAGGTGAGAAAGGCAAGTGGTCAAGAGAGCCTTGCTGTGCACCCACAGGCTTGAACCAATCCCAGCCTGACTGTGAAAGAGCAGTTCTCCTCCTCGCCATTCCTCCAGTTTGCTGTGCTTTAACCCTAGGCCAAAACTCACGGCTGAATCTGGGCTCTTGCTTTCCTTTTCATTGTGCCTCTCCTTTCCACCTGAAAGAGATCAAAGCAATGCTCCAGTTCAAAATCCTTCTGCCAAGGATGTGTCAGTAGCCTTCCTTCTCATCCTCATCATTGCAAAGCCCGAGCTCCCGTGTCCCAGCTCCTTTCTCTTTGCTGTCATTGCTGCCTTTTTGACATGGAATGTCCTAGGCAGGACCCTCCAGCAGTCAGCAGCTTCCTCAGGAGGGCAAGCAGAAGGCCATGCACTACTCTCTTCACTCCCGGGGCCACGGAGAAGAGCCAAGAGAATGGCAGGGGAGATGTGCCAGTGCAGGCTTAGGTTGGATCGAAGGAAAAGCTTCTTCAGCCACAGGCTGCTTGGGCACTGCAACAGCCTCCCCAGGGAAGGGGGCACAGCACCAAGGCTGACTGAGCTCCAAAAGTGTTTGGACACTGCTCTTGGGCACAGGCTGTGATTGTTGAGGCTGCCCCGGGCAGGCCCTGCAGTTGGGCTCAGTGATCTTTCAGAATCCCTTCCAAGGCAGAAAATTCTGTGCTACTGTGATTGTGCTCTTGAGGAGATGGCATTTGACGGCCGCCCCTGAGCATGAGGTAGAACCAGCCCTACGTGCACTGAAAAAAGAATCTCTAAAGATCTTAAAATAGAATGGATCTATAGGCGATGTAAATACGTAAGTAGATAAGAATTGCTGATCCCAGATGGTTTTTGAAGTTGAAAGCCTGTGTTTGCAGAGAAGCCCAGTCAAATGCTTCCATGCCCTGAACGACAGGGATGCCAGAGGAGAAGTGCCATCATTGTGGTGTTTGAAGCTTTGGAGCGGGTGTGAGCAGAGTCAGGGCATAAGGGGATTTGTTGACACTGAAGCCCTGACCTGCTCAGCCAGGAACAATTTGTTTTGGGGTCAGCACAAGATAGTTTGAGGACTGAAATGGGTGCCAAGAACGTTTAATCAGGTGATGCGTGGACGAGGATCTGCAACTGCACTGGGACACCTCTCTAGGTCCTCTATGGAAAGGTCTGTGTTTCCCCTGGAGGCAACACAATTCCTTCAGAAGCTGCACCCTGCTTTCACGTGGAAGCTCGTCTGGGGAAAGTGAGCACGCAGCCTGTGTGTCGTGCTTGGTGGGAGAGGCAGCTGGAGCCTCCTGCCCTTGTGCTAGTGCTTTGAGGGCAAACGGGGATTTTCTTACCTTGGAGGGTTCCCAAGTGCTCTGGGGATGCCCGGAGGCAGACGAGGAGACCAGGATGTCGGTGCAGAGGCCGGGTCTGGCGCTGAGTGCAGAAGGCGGCTGGTCAGGGACAGCCCAGGAGCTGATCCTGCAGCTGCTGCTCCAGCGCTGCTCCAGCAGTGTTCCAGCAAGGGCCGCAGGAGCAGGAGACAACGACAGTTGCTATGGGCACAGCCCAACATTCCATCTAGAACCCCCGGGGGAGCCATGGGACAGAAAGGGGCATGGGCCGCCTCTGCCCCTTGTACTTCTTCTGCTGCAAGTTTGCTCTGAGAAGCTTCCCATTGGGCCTTTTCTCCTCAGTCGTCTGATGAGACGGGCAAAAGCAGTGCAGGGACAGCCCTGGCTCTTCCCGGTGCTTCTCTGCAAGGTTCCTCCAGCTGAAGGTGCACAGGAGCCTGCCTCTGTGCAAGGGCCCAGACCTCATCTCCTGCCCTGGAGAACCAGAAGGGCTCCTCCCACTGGCTCTCCTCCAGCTCTGAGAGGAGCTGGAATTTGCAAGTTGCCTAGCGCAGAGCCAACTCCAAAGCTTCCTCTCAAAGTGGAGGCATTCATCCTGCCCCCTTTCTCAATTCTCCTTTTGCTGCCCAATAATGTCACTGCATGGTTTCCCTCCTTTGGGCCTCTGAGCTGGTCTCTCACCTCATCACTCCTCCCTTGAAACTTGGAGAAACAGGATCTTTTTCAGGCCAACTGATGGGGACACACACACACACACCCAGGGACAGCACACGGGCATTTCTCTAGCAAACATTCAGGCAGAATTTCTAGATCCCTCTTCCAGCTCCCTTGGAGAAGCTCGGTGGTTGTCCCAAAAGACTCTGGCATTCCTCTAAGGAAGCAACACTTACAGAATTGCCTTTCCACACTGCTGGCCTTCACATTGCTTTTAACGCCTAGATCCCAGATATGAGAAAAAGCCAGGCAGCTTTGCTGCTTTCCTGCCTGTCCTTAAGGAAAAGCAAATCTTGCTTCAGTCCCAATCTTGCTTCCTTCCCAGCCTGCATGTTACCCACTGGCCAGCAAACTGAGGGGGCAGCTGGAACAAGTCCCACTGCAAGGCAGATACTTTGTAGCCTCCAAAGCCCACCTGCACCGGCTCCATCAGACAAGGGCAAGCTTGCCTCGGCTTCCCAGAAGCAGCCTGCCAATTGCCCCCTCCCTCGCCCCCTCTCCATCCACCCTCCACAGCCCCTGCCACCAAAGCCTTGCTAGGCAGGGCCATTTGCTGGCCTCCATAAAAGAGTGACTTGGATTCTTCTTTGGCGCAAGTGCCCCAGCTGTGACAAGTCAGAGGATAATGATCACACCCGCTCGGCTTTAGCTAAGGAGATTGCTGGAGGCCCAGAGCGGGACACTGGTCCTTTCAGGAGAAACTGCAACTGAACTAGCCATGCCTTTGTGGTGCATGCCGATAGGAATTGGATAGAATCGGAGGGCTTAGAAACGTCCTCCAAGCTGGTCAGCTCCATCAGTCCCCCAAAATGAAAGAAATTTTTCTGTCTGGGCTCCAAAAAGGACTCAACCCGCTGCTTTTATGCCAGAAAATATGGTGAGACCAGACCACTCATCTAGATGCAATTCAGTGAATTAAACAAAGCCTCCCTTTCCACTCCCAGCTGAGATGTTGAGGAATCAAAGGCTGAAGCCCCAGCGGTATTTCACTGGCAGTAAAGGAGACACACCTCAGGAAGTCCTGCCAGCTTAGCAAGGGGCTGGGCCTGGGGGAGGTGGCGCCTGCCCAGCTTCTTCTCTCAGGGCAAGTGCCGTCTTTGCAACACCAGGCAAATGGAACAAACATTGCTGGAGTGCTTTCATACAGACAAACAGACAAAATGGAACAAACATTGGTTTAATGATAAAGACAGATTAGGTCTCAACAAAGGCAAAATGACAAAGAGCATATGGCAGAGCATACAAAACACCCAACCTCTGACATTTACTGATAAATCTAATAATACTAATGAGTCCTGAATAATACTAATGTACCTTAACTACTAAATTGAGGAGGTTACTATCATGTAAACTAACTAAGTAGAAGATTAAACAACCCAAAAAGCTTAAAAAACAGTCCTATTCCTATCTAACTAATATCTAACAGTTGTATTCCTATCTAACTAATCTGCCTAACTCTTGCTAGCCCTGGACAACCTGCAGGGTTGTCTAATTTGGTCTTTTCTTCTTGGGGAGAGGCTCTGCTGTCTTCCGAGGCCGATGTCTTCTGCTGTGTTTGTTCCTTTCCTTCATGCTTTCAAACACCCTGCAAGATAGGAAGCAAACCATCCATTGCTCACGCTAGTACACACCATGAAACCAAGTGCCAAGATCTCCGTTTGAGTATGAATTTCTGTCTTTTCGGGCAGTGGCACATTTGTCAATGGATCAGCACCATGAGTCTGATGGTTCTACTTTCAATGCCTTGAAATGTCTTCCTCCTTTTGCTGCATCCTCTTTTGAATTTGATCAGCAGCATCAAACCAAGCTTTGATGGATCTATTCCTACTTGTATCAACTGGGTCTTGTTGGGGCACGGCAAGGTTTCATTGTGAAGGCTGGGTTTTACCTAAGCTCTTTGGGTTTGAGGTGGGTGTTAAGCTTGAGCACGGCTGCCGGGGGCGATGCTGCAAGTGCCCCCAGCTTCCCCTGCGGTGCCTTTGAAAAGGGTCAGCCCCTTTTAGTCCAAAGGCGCAGCTTTGAGCAGAAAGAGGAGGAACTTGCGCACCGTTTGCACTGCCCGCAGGGAAAGGGGCCTCCCGCCGAAGGGGGCGGCTGGCGCGGTTGGCAGCAGGGACACTGGGCGCTGCGAGCCCTCTTGCGGCTTCTCTTCCCTGGCTCCCCGTTCTCCTTTCTGGGAGGGCTTTTGCTCCTCTTTGCTTTGCCCACGCTCTGGAAATCAAAGAGTCCTTATCAATGCTTCCTTCCTCTCACAAAGCTGGAAATCAGAGCATCCAGCACAAAAATCTATCGGCCTAAGCAAATCCTTCCAAAGCCTCAAGAGCTGAGAAAACGGCTGCCTTTGCCAATGGGCTGCGGCGGGCTGCCAAGCCAGAGCTTGGAGGAAAATACTCCTCTTTTCTACAGGCCAAAGGGGTGGGAGAAAGACCTGGCTATTTAGAGCTCTACATTTCTTATTTCTACCTTTCTGCCTAACATCTATTTCTCTCTGCTTTTCCTCCACAAATGTCTAGGCAATGGCATTTCAATTCAGTCCAATTAGGGTAGACACATGCTTAGCCATTTTCTAGTCCCCAAAATAATCTCCCTCCCTATCTCTCTCTCTCTCTCTCTCTCTCTCTCACATGATGGGAAGCAAATTGCTCTTTGCCGCTAAGGAAAGATTTAGGGGAGCCACAGCACCAGCAGCTCCTTCTTGGGGACTATGCTGGCATGCTAGAAAAACTCCCTGAAAATCTGCAGCATATCCACAAAGGCAGCCTGGACTGCTGATGTCAGCAAGCAGTGGGGAATTTGGGGTCTGATTGGAGTCAGTGAGGGTGCCAGCCCTTGAGAAGCCCATCTGTAGAGAGTCAAAGCCCATTTTGGTGGCGGTGCTGCTTTCTTGGGTCAAAGTTAGGCTCCAGAATTGCATACTTCAGGGCAGCAGCACAAGGAAGGCCCGGGCAGCATCTGCTGTGCCTTTCCCAGCACATGGGACGATGTGATCCTGGCAAAGGGGCATCTGGCATGGCTCGCCAGCAGCTTTTCTCCCCTTCTCCCAGTTTCTCGACCTTCCTGGCACCTCTCCATTTTCTTGCCCCTCACCTGAGCAAGAGTGCTGGCAAGTTTATGCTCCTTTTTCCAGGAGTAGTAGTACTCCACACACTGGGCCACGGTCTTAGTCTGGATCTGTTGTGAAGAGAAAAAGAAGGAATCGAAAATGGTGTCGGGTGCACTGGGGAAAAAGTAGACTATGGAGTGAACTAGGAAGTAAAAGCATGAAGTAAATGGAGTAGGGTGTAAAATGAAATCAACATGGAGAAAGAGAGGCATCATGCAATGTCTTAAACCCTGTATGATGCTAGGTGCTAATACACGCAATGCACAGATCAACAACAAATCCACCTAGCACAGTTCTTCTTTCCCCGCTTCACTCCAGTTATGCCAGCACAGCGTCTTGTGGAAGCAGCAGCAGACCTGTGCCACAAGTCTGACAGAATAAAGCTTCATCTTCCAAAAGAGCTTGGAGAAAAGGGCTGGAGAGGCAGGATCATCCTTTTGACACAGGCTTTTGATGTCCCCTTTTGTTACTACTTGAAGATACTTGCTCCTTGAGAAGAGAGAGACTGAAGCCCAGTGCTTGTTCCCAGAAATAAGCAAGCTTTCCTGCTGCTGATCTGCTCGGGTAAAGAATGTCCCGTGGCTTTACCTGCTTCTGGATGAGATGAAAATCCTTGCCGTAGGTGTGGAAAGCCTTTTGGAAGGACTCCTTCTCCTCAGGTGTCCATCTATCAGAGCCTGGCAATAAAAAGCAGCGGCTAGTAAACAGATCCCTTGATCCACACCAAGTAGATTCCTCTGGCTGCCGAAAGAAAACGGTCGCAGGCCGTCATTCACGTGGGTGTACGTGTCTGCTCCCTCAGAAGGTCGTGAAGACAAGAGCAGGCATTGCCCGGAGAGAAGGATTGGAAAACAAGTAAAGCTGAAGGACTAGATGCTGGTGCTTTGCCCACCCACAGAGGAGACAAGACCTTGTGCTGGTGTTAAGCACAATTTCTTGAAGCAGAAACGCTTGCCACAACAATGAAGGGGACGGCAGCATCTGTCAGGGACGCAAGAAGCTCTGCTTTGCCTACCTGCGTAATGATAATCAGCCATGGGATGGCCTTGAGGTGTTGCAGGCCCCTCTGAGAGCAGCATCTCCAGAGCCTCCTGCAAGATCAAGAGGGAAAAGGCTTTAGCCGCCCCAGCACATTAAAAATGAGCCAAAAAATCACAGGTGCTGCCTTTCAGCTCCTTTGCCTCTCCAGACATTCAAGCGACTGTATCCCATGTGGGTGAAACACTGGGATTTGCTCCCAGTCCCTAGTTTTTGCTGCCCAACCCTTTGATCCTGGTCCCCAAGAGTGGCCTTTTGCTCACCAAGCTGAGGATTTTGCTGCTCCTGCAGCCAGAATGGCCTCAGCTGAGTGAGGCTTCTGGGAATTTCCCCTCCAAATGTCTTAGAGAAGCCAAATCTCCAGGCCATTTACAAGGCAGCAGGACCTTCCGCCGCCGCCGCCTCCAGGAGGGAGATTCTCCCTGCTGGAGCCCTTTGGGCTCAGCCCTGACGCAGCTGGAGGAGACCCAGCAGGCAGCAAGTGCTCTGCTCCCTGTTAAGACCCTTCTTCCAAGAGCAGCCAGGAAAGGCTGTCCCAGTGCCCAGGCCTTCTGCATTCCCTGTGCCCTCTCCTCTGCGCCCAAACAGCCGCTTCTTACCGGAACGCTGCCGCGTGCCTGGTGCAGGCAGTGCAGGGCGCGCTCCAGGTTAGCTGCTGCCCCGGGAATGCCACGGGAGCTGGCCATGTCCAACAGTTCTCTTACTGCAAGCACAAGAAAAAACCCACCGAAAGTCAGCCTGGAGGCCAGCAAAGGGCAAAGGTTGCCATGCAAGGCAGAAGGAAAGGCCGGCAGCTAAAGACAGCAGCTTGGAGAGAGAGCATGAAAAGGAGAGCAAAGACAGAGCCAGCTGAAGCAAGGGCCCACGCAGTGCTGGCTCTCCCTCCAAAGCAGCTTCTGTAAGAAGAAGTGGGGGCCAATCTCCCCTCTTCCAGTGGCAAACGGCCCTGACCAGTTTGGAGAGCAAGGTGCTTGCTCTTTCTCCTTGCCTCTAACACTTCTACATGGGAAGATGGGCGAGACAAGGAGAGAAGCAGAGCCTGCAAAAGGCTGCCTTTTTAGGCATAAGGAGCCTTTTCAAGACCCAAGTAGCTCAGGGCTGGAAGCAAAGCTTGAAGCAAAGCTACCTCTGTCAGGTTTTTCCATGTCAGAGTCATCCTCTCCCCAGGGCTTCCAGACCAGGGTTGCAGGCTCTTCATCCTCACTTGGTGCTCTGTTCTGCAGCTCTGGGAGCTCAGCCTGAAAGTCGCTGCCAACATTGATGTGTCTAAAGGAAGAAGGAGGTGGAGGTGAGAAAGGCAAGTGGTCAAGAGAGCCTTGCTGTGCACCCACAGGCTTGAACCAATCCCAGCCTGACTGTGAAAGAGCAGTTCTCCTCCTCGCCATTCCTCCAGTTTGCTGTGCTTTAACCCTAGGCCAAAACTCACGGCTGAATCTGGGCTCTTGCTTTCCTTTTCATTGTGCCTCTCCTTTCCACCTGAAAGAGATCAAAGCAATGCTCCAGTTCAAAATCCTTCTGCCAAGGATGTGTCAGTAGCCTTCCTTCTCATCCTCATCATTGCAAAGCCCGAGCTCCCGTGTCCCAGCTCCTTTCTCTTTGCTCTCATTGCTGCCTTTTTGACATGGAATGTCCTAGGCAGGACCCTCCAGCAGTCAGCAGCTTCCTCAGGAGGGCAAGCAGAAGGCCATGCACTACTCTCTTCACTCCCGGGGCCACGGAGAAGAGCCAAGAGAATGGCAGGGGAGATGTGCCAGTGCAGGCTTAGGTTGGATCGAAGGAAAAGCTTCTTCAGTCAGAGGCTGCTTGGGCACTGCAACAGCCTCCCCAGGGAAGGGGGCACAGCACCAAGGCTGACTGAGCTCCAAAAGTGTTTGGACACTGCTCTTGGGCACAGGCTGTGATTGTTGAGGCTGCCCCGGGCAGGCCCTGCAGTTGGGCTCAGTGATCTTTCAGAATCCCTTCCAAGGCAGAAAATTCTGTGCTACTGTGATTGTGCTCTTGAGGAGATGGCATTTGACGGCCGCCCCTGAGCATGAGGTAGAACCAGCCCTACGTGCACTGAAAAAAGAATCTCTAAAGATCTTAAAATAGAATGGATCTATAGGCGATGTAAATACGTAAGTAGATAAGAATTGCTGATCCCAGATGGTTTTTGAAGTTGAAAGCCTGTGTTTGCAGAGAAGCCCAGTCAAATGCTTCCATGCCCTGAACGACAGGGATGCCAGAGGAGAAGTGCCATCATTGTGGTGTTTGAAGCTTTGGAGCGGGTGTGAGCAGAGTCAGGGCATAAGGGGATTTGTTGACACTGAAGCCCTGACCTGCTCAGCCAGGAACAATTTGTTTTGGGGTCAGCACAAGATAGTTTGAGGACTGAAATGGGTGCCAAGAACGTTTAATCAGGTGATGCGTGGACGAGGATCTGCAACTGCACTGGGACACCTCTCTAGGTCCTCTATGGAAAGGTCTGTGTTTCCCCTGGAGGCAACACAATTCCTTCAGAAGCTGCACCCTGCTTTCACGTGGAAGCTCGTCTGGGGAAAGTGAGCACGCAGCCTGTGTGTCGTGCTTGGTGGGAGAGGCAGCTGGAGCCTCCTGCCCTTGTGCTAGTGCTTTGAGGGCAAACGGGGATTTTCTTACCTTGGAGGGTTCCCAAGTGCTCTGGGGATGCCCGGAGGCAGACGAGGAGACCAGGATGTCGGTGCAGAGGCCGGGTCTGGCGCTGAGTGCAGAAGGCGGCTGGTCAGGGACAGCCCAGGAGCTGATCCTGCAGCTGCTGCTCCAGCGCTGCTCCAGCAGTGTTCCAGCAAGGGCCGCAGGAGCAGGAGACAACGACAGTTGCTATGGGCACAGCCCAACATTCCATCTGGAACCCCTGGGGGAGCCATGGGACAGAAAGGGGCATGGGCCGCCTCTGCCCCTTGTACTTCTTCTGCTGCAAGTTTGCTCTGAGAAGCTTCCCATTGGGCCTTTTCTCCTCAGTCGTCTGATGAGACGGGCAAAAGCAGTGCAGGGACAGCCCTGGCTCTTCCCGGTGCTTCTCTGCAAGGTGCCTCCAGCTGAAGGTGCACAGGAGCCTGCCTCTGTGCAAGGGCCCAGACCTCATCTCCTGCCCTGGAGAACCAGAAGGGCTCCTCCCACTGGCTCTCCTCCAGCTCTGAGAGGAGCTGGAATTTGCAAGTTGCCTAGCGCAGAGCCAACTCCAAAGCTTCCTCTCAAAGTGGAGGCATTCATCCTGCCCCCTTTCTCAATTCTCCTTTTGCTGCCCAATAATGTCACTGCATGGTTTCCCTCCTTTGGGCCTCTGAGCTGGTCTCTCACCTCATCACTCCTCCCTTGAAACTTGGAGAAACAGGATCTTTTTCAGGCCAACTGATGGGGACACACACACACACACCCAGGGACAGCACACGGGCATTTCTCTAGCAAACATTCAGGCAGAATTTCTAGATCCCTCTTCCAGCTCCCTTGGAGAAGCTCGGTGGTTGTCCCAAAAGACTCTGGCATTCCTCTAAGGAAGCAACACTTACAGAATTGCCTTTCCACACTGCTGGCCTTCACATTGCTTTTAACGCCTAGATCCCAGATATGAGAAAAAGCCAGGCAGCTTTGCTGCTTTCCTGCCTGTCCTTAAGGAAAAGCAAATCTTGCTTCAGTCCCAATCTTGCTTCCTTCCCAGCCTGCATGTTACCCACTGGCCAGCAAACTGAGGGGGCAGCTGGAACAAGTCCCACTGCAAGGCAGATACTTTGTAGCCTCCAAAGCCCACCTGCACCGGCTCCATCAGACAAGGGCAAGCTTGCCTCGGCTTCCCAGAAGCAGCCTGCCAATTGCCCCCTCCCTCGCCCCCTCTCCATCCACCCTCCACAGCCCCTGCCACCAAAGCCTTGCTAGGCAGGGCCATTTGCTGGCCTCCATAAAAGAGTGACTTGGATTCTTCTTTGGCGCAAGTGCCCCAGCTGTGACAAGTCAGAGGATAATGATCACACCCGCTCGGCTTTAGCTAAGGAGATTGCTGGAGGCCCAGAGCGCGACACTGGTCCTTTCCGGAGAAACTGCAACTGAACTAGCCATGCCTTTGTGGTGCA
This sequence comes from Agelaius phoeniceus, assembly GCF_051311805.1. NCBI lineage: Eukaryota > Metazoa > Chordata > Aves > Passeriformes > Icteridae > Agelaius > Agelaius phoeniceus. The sequence continues at coordinate 32,774,015 of NC_135303.1, read as the reverse complement.
TGCCGATAGGAATTGGATAGAATCGGAGGGCTTAGAAACGTCCTCCAAGCTGGTCAGCTCCATCAGTCCCCCAAAATGAAAGAAATTTTTCTGTCTGGGCTCCAAAAAGGACTCAACCCGCTGCTTTTATGCCAGAAAATATGGTGAGACCAGACCACTCATCTAGATGCAATTCAGTGAATTAAACAAAGCCTCCCTTTCCACTCCCAGCTGAGATGTTGAGGAATCAAAGGCTGAAGCCCCAGCGGTATTTCACTGGCAGTAAAGGAGACACACCTCAGGAAGTCCTGCCAGCTTAGCAAGGGGCTGGGCCTGGGGGAGGTGGCGCCTGCCCAGCTTCTTCTCTCAGGGCAAGTGCCGTCTTTGCAACACCAGGCAAATGGAACAAACATTGCTGGAGTGCTTTCATACAGACAAACAGACAAAATGGAACAAACATTGGTTTAATGATAAAGACAGATTAGGTCTCAACAAAGGCAAAATGACAAAGAGCATATGGCAGAGCATACAAAACACCCAACCTCTGACATTTACTGATAAATCTAATAATACTAATGAGTCCTGAATAATACTAATGTACCTTAACTACTAAATTGAGGAGGTTACTATCATGTAAACTAACTAAGTAGAAGATTAAACAACCCAAAAAGCTTAAAAAACAGTCCTATTCCTATCTAACTAATATCTAACAGTTGTATTCCTATCTAACTAATCTGCCTAACTCTTGCTAGCCCTGGACAACCTGCAGGGTTGTCTAATTTGGTCTTTTCTTCTTGGGGAGAGGCTCTGCTGTCTTCCGAGGCCGATGTCTTCTGCTGTGTTTGTTCCTTTCCTTCATGCTTTCAAACACCCTGCAAGATAGGAAGCAAACCATCCATTGCTCACGCTAGTACACACCATGAAACCAAGTGCCAAGATCTCCGTTTGAGTATGAATTTCTGTCTTTTCGGGCAGTGGCACATTTGTCAATGGATCAGCACCATGAGTCTGATGGTTCTACTTTCAATGCCTTGAAATGTCTTCCTCCTTTTGCTGCATCCTCTTTTGAATTTGATCAGCAGCATCAAACCAAGCTTTGATGGATCTATTCCTACTTGTATCAACTGGGTCTTGTTGGGGCACGGCAAGGTTTCATTGTGAAGGCTGGGTTTTACCTAAGCTCTTTGGGTTTGAGGTGGGTGTTAAGCTTGAGCACGGCTGCCGGGGGCGATGCTGCAAGTGCCCCCAGCTTCCCCTGCGGTGCCTTTGAAAAGGGTCAGCCCCTTTTAGTCCAAAGGCGCAGCTTTGAGCAGAAAGAGGAGGAACTTGCGCACCGTTTGCACTGCCCGCAGGGAAAGGGGCCTCCCGCCGAAGGGGGCGGCTGGCGCGGTTGGCAGCAGGGACACTGGGCGCTGCGAGCCCTCTTGCGGCTTCTCTTCCCTGGCTCCCCGTTCTCCTTTCTGGGAGGGCTTTTGCTCCTCTTTGCTTTGCCCACGCTCTGGAAATCAAAGAGTCCTTATCAATGCTTCCTTCCTCTCACAAAGCTGGAAATCAGAGCATCCAGCACAAAAATCTATCGGCCTAAGCAAATCCTTCCAAAGCCTCAAGAGCTGAGAAAACGGCTGCCTTTGCCAATGGGCTGCGGCGGGCTGCCAAGCCAGAGCTTGGAGGAAAATACTCCTCTTTTCTACAGGCCAAAGGGGTGGGAGAAAGACCTGGCTATTTAGAGCTCTACATTTCTTATTTCTACCTTTCTGCCTAACATCTATTTCTCTCTGCTTTTCCTCCACAAATGTCTAGGCAATGGCATTTCAATTCAGTCCAATTAGGGTAGACACATGCTTAGCCATTTTCTAGTCCCCAAAATAATCTCCCTCCCTATCTCTCTCTCTCTCTCTCTCTCTCTCTCACATGATGGGAAGCAAATTGCTCTTTGCCGCTAAGGAAAGATTTAGGGGAGCCACAGCACCAGCAGCTCCTTCTTGGGGACTATGCTGGCATGCTAGAAAAACTCCCTGAAAATCTGCAGCATATCCACAAAGGCAGCCTGGACTGCTGATGTCAGCAAGCAGTGGGGAATTTGGGGTCTGATTGGAGTCAGCGAGGGTGCCAGCCCTTGAGAAGCCCATCTGTAGAGAGTCAAAGCCCATTTTGGTGGCGGTGCTGCTTTCTTGGGTCAAAGTTAGGCTCCAGAATTGCATACTTCAGGGCAGCAGCACAAGGAAGGCCCGGGCAGCATCTGCTGTGCCTTTCCCAGCACATGGGACGATGTGATCCTGGCAAAGGGGCATCTGGCATGGCTCGCCAGCAGCTTTTCTCCCCTTCTCCCAGTTTCTCGACCTTCCTGGCACCTCTCCATTTTCTTGCCCCTCACCTGAGCAAGAGTGCTGGCAAGTTTATGCTCCTTTTTCCAGGAGTAGTAGTACTCCACACACTGGGCCACGGTCTTAGTCTGGATCTGTTGTGAAGAGAAAAAGAAGGAATCGCAAATGGTGTCGGGTGCACTGGGGAAAAGTAGACTATGGAGTGAACTAGGAAGTAAAAGCATGAATGAAATGGAGTAGGGTGTAAAATGAAATCAACATGGAGAAAGAGAGGCATCATGCAATGTCTTAAACCCTGTATGATGCTAGGTGCTAATACACGCAATGCACAGATCAACAACAAATCCACCTAGCACAGTTCTTCTTTCCCCGCTTCACTCCAGTTATGCCAGCACAGCGTCTTGTGGAAGCAGCAGCAGACCTGTGCCACAAGTCTGACAGAATAAAGCTTCATCTTCCAAAAGAGCTTGGAGAAAAGGGCTGGAGAGGCAGGATCATCCTTTTGACACAGGCTTTTGATGTCCCCTTTTGTTACTACTTGAAGATACTTGCTCCTTGAGAAGAGAGAGACTGAAGCCCAGTGCTTGTTCCCAGAAATAAGCAAGCTTTCCTGCTGCTGATCTGCTCGGGTAAAGAATGTCCCGTGGCTTTACCTGCTTCTGGATGAGATGAAAATCCTTGCCGTAGGTGTGGAAAGCCTTTTGGAAGGACTCCTTCTCCTCAGGTGTCCATCTATCAGAGCCTGGCAATAAAAAGCAGCGGCTAGTAAACAGATCCCTTGATCCACACCAAGTAGATTCCTCTGGCTGCCGAAAGAAAACGGTCGCAGGCCGTCATTCACGTGGGTGTACGTGTCTGCTCCCTCAGAAGGTCGTGAAGACAAGAGCAGGCATTGCCCGGAGAGAAGGATTGGAAAACAAGTAAAGCTGAAGGACTAGATGCTGGTGCTTTGCCCACCCACAGAGGAGACAAGACCTTGTGCTGGTGTTAAGCACAATTTCTTGAAGCAGAAACGCTTGCCACAACAATGAAGGGGACGGCAGCATCTGTCAGGGACGCAAGAAGCTCTGCTTTGCCTACCTGCGTAATGATAATCAGCCATGGGATGTCCTTGAGGTGTTGCAGGCCCCTCTGAGAGCAGCATCTCCAGAGCCTCCTGCAAGATCAAGAGGGAAAAGGCTTTAGCCGCCCCAGCACATTAAAAATGAGCCAAAAAATCACAGGTGCTGCCTTTCAGCTCCTTTGCCTCTCCAGACATTCAAGCGACTGTATCCCATGTGGGTGAAACACTGGGATTTGCTCCCAGTCCCTAGTTTTTGCTGCCCAACCCTTTGATCCTGGTCCCCAAGAGTGGCCTTTTGCTCACCAAGCTGAGGATTTTGCTGCTCCTGCAGCCAGAATGGCCTCAGCTGAGTGAGGCTTCTGGGAATTTCCCCTCCAAATGTCTTAGAGAAGCCAAATCTCCAGGCCATTTACAAGGCAGCAGGACCTTCCGCCGCCGCCGCCTCCAGGAGGGAGATTCTCCCTGCTCCCTGTTAAGACCCTTCTTCCAAGAGCAGCCAGGAAAGGCTGTCCCAGTGCCCAGGCCTTCTGCATTCCCTGTGCCCTCTCCTCTGCGCCCAAACAGCCGCTTCTTACCGGAACGCTGCCGCGTGCCTGGTGCAGGCAGTGCAGGGCGCGCTCCAGGTTAGCTGCTGCCCCGGGAATGCCACGGGAGCTGGCCATGTCCAACAGTTCTCTTACTGCAAGCACAAGAAAAAACCCACCGAAAGTCAGCCTGGAGGCCAGCAAAGGGCAAAGGTTGCCATGCAAGGCAGAAGGAAAGGCCGGCAGCTAAAGACAGCAGCTTGGAGAGAGAGCATGAAAAGGAGAGCAAAGACAGAGCCAGCTGAAGCAAGGGCCCACGCAGTGCTGGCTCTCCCTCCAAAGCAGCTTCTGTAAGAAGAAGTGGGGGCCAATCTCCCCTCTTCCAGTGGCAAACGGCCCTGACCAGTTTGGAGAGCAAGGTGCTTGCTCTTTCTCCTTGCCTCTAACACTTCTACATGGGAAGATGGGCGAGACAAGGAGAGAAGCAGAGCCTGCAAAAGGCTGCCTTTTTAGGCATAAGGAGCCTTTTCAAGACCCAAGTAGCTCAGGGCTGGAAGCAAAGCTTGAAGCAAAGCTACCTCTGTCAGGTTTTTCCATGTCAGAGTCATCCTCTCCCCAGGGCTTCCAGACCAGGGTTGCAGGCTCTTCATCCTCACTTGGTGCTCTGTTCTGCAGCTCTGGGAGCTCAGCCTGAAAGTCGCTGCCAACATTGATGTGTCTAAAGGAAGAAGGAGGTGGAGGTGAGAAAGGCAAGTGGTCAAGAGAGCCTTGCTGTGCACCCACAGGCTTGAACCAATCCCAGCCTGACTGTGAAAGAGCAGTTCTCCTCCTCGCCATTCCTCCAGTTTGCTGTGCTTTAACCCTAGGCCAAAACTCACGGCTGAATCTGGGCTCTTGCTTTCCTTTTCATTGTGCCTCTCCTTTCCACCTGAAAGAGATCAAAGCAATGCTCCAGTTCAAAATCCTTCTGCCAAGGATGTGTCAGTAGCCTTCCTTCTCATCCTCATCATTGCAAAGCCCGAGCTCCCGTGTCCCAGCTCCTTTCTCTTTGCTCTCATTGCTGCCTTTTTGACATGGAATGTCCTAGGCAGGACCCTCCAGCAGTCAGCAGCTTCCTCAGGAGGGCAAGCAGAAGGCCATGCACTACTCTCTTCACTCCCGGGGCCACGGAGAAGAGCCAAGAGAATGGCAGGGGAGATGTGCCAGTGCAGGCTTAGGTTGGATCGAAGGAAAAGCTTCTTCAGCCACAGGCTGCTTGGGCACTGCAACAGCCTCCCCAGGGAAGGGGGCACAGCACCAAGGCTGACTGAGCTCCAAAAGTGTTTGGACACTGCTCTTGGGCACAGGCTGTGATTGTTGAGGCTGCCCCGGGCAGGCCCTGCAGTTGGGCTCAGTGATCTTTCAGAATCCCTTCCAAGGCAGAAAATTCTGTGCTACTGTGATTGTGCTCTTGAGGAGATGGCATTTGACGGCCGCCCCTGAGCATGAGGTAGAACCAGCCCTACGTGCACTGAAAAAAGAATCTCTAAAGATCTTAAAATAGAATGGATCTATAGGCGATGTAAATACGTAAGTAGATAAGAATTGCTGATCCCAGATGGTTTTTGAAGTTGAAAGCCTGTGTTTGCAGAGAAGCCCAGTCAAATGCTTCCATGCCCTGAACGACAGGGATGCCAGAGGAGAAGTGCCATCATTGTGGTGTTTGAAGCTTTGGAGCGGGTGTGAGCAGAGTCAGGGCATAAGGGGATTTGTTGACACTGAAGCCCTGACCTGCTCAGCCAGGAACAATTTGTTTTGGGGTCAGCACAAGATAGTTTGAGGACTGAAATGGGTGCCAAGAACGTTTAATCAGGTGATGCGTGGACGAGGATCTGCAACTGCACTGGGACACCTCTCTAGGTCCTCTATGGAAAGGTCTGTGTTTCCCCTGGAGGCAACACAATTCCTTCAGAAGCTGCACCCTGCTTTCACGTGGAAGCTCGTCTGGGGAAAGTGAGCACGCAGCCTGTGTGTCGTGCTTGGTGGGAGAGGCAGCTGGAGCCTCCTGCCCTTGTGCTAGTGCTTTGAGGGCAAACGGGGATTTTCTTACCTTGGAGGGTTCCCAAGTGCTCTGGGGATGCCCGGAGGCAGACGAGGAGACCAGGATGTCGGTGCAGAGGCCGGGTCTGGCGCTGAGTGCAGAAGGCGGCTGGTCAGGGACAGCCCAGGAGCTGATCCTGCAGCTGCTGCTCCAGCGCTGCTCCAGCAGTGTTCCAGCAAGGGCCGCAGGAGCAGGAGACAACGACAGTTGCTATGGGCACAGCCCAACATTCCATCTAGAACCCCCGGGGGAGCCATGGGACAGAAAGGGGCATGGGCCGCCTCTGCCCCTTGTACTTCTTCTGCTGCAAGTTTGCTCTGAGAAGCTTCCCATTGGGCCTTTTCTCCTCAGTCGTCTGATGAGACGGGCAAAAGCAGTGCAGGGACAGCCCTGGCTCTTCCCGGTGCTTCTCTGCAAGGTTCCTCCAGCTGAAGGTGCACAGGAGCCTGCCTCTGTGCAAGGGCCCAGACCTCATCTCCTGCCCTGGAGAACCAGAAGGGCTCCTCCCACTGGCTCTCCTCCAGCTCTGAGAGGAGCTGGAATTTGCAAGTTGCCTAGCGCAGAGCCAACTCCAAAGCTTCCTCTCAAAGTGGAGGCATTCATCCTGCCCCCTTTCTCAATTCTCCTTTTGCTGCCCAATAATGTCACTGCATGGTTTCCCTCCTTTGGGCCTCTGAGCTGGTCTCTCACCTCATCACTCCTCCCTTGAAACTTGGAGAAACAGGATCTTTTTCAGGCCAACTGATGGGGACACACACACACACACCCAGGGACAGCACACGGGCATTTCTCTAGCAAACATTCAGGCAGAATTTCTAGATCCCTCTTCCAGCTCCCTTGGAGAAGCTCGGTGGTTGTCCCAAAAGACTCTGGCATTCCTCTAAGGAAGCAACACTTACAGAATTGCCTTTCCACACTGCTGGCCTTCACATTGCTTTTAACGCCTAGATCCCAGATATGAGAAAAAGCCAGGCAGCTTTGCTGCTTTCCTGCCTGTCCTTAAGGAAAAGCAAATCTTGCTTCAGTCCCAATCTTGCTTCCTTCCCAGCCTGCATGTTACCCACTGGCCAGCAAACTGAGGGGGCAGCTGGAACAAGTCCCACTGCAAGGCAGATACTTTGTAGCCTCCAAAGCCCACCTGCACCGGCTCCATCAGACAAGGGCAAGCTTGCCTCGGCTTCCCAGAAGCAGCCTGCCAATTGCCCCCTCCCTCGCCCCCTCTCCATCCACCCTCCACAGCCCCTGCCACCAAAGCCTTGCTAGGCAGGGCCATTTGCTGGCCTCCATAAAAGAGTGACTTGGATTCTTCTTTGGCGCAAGTGCCCCAGCTGTGACAAGTCAGAGGATAATGATCACACCCGCTCGGCTTTAGCTAAGGAGATTGCTGGAGGCCCAGAGCGGGACACTGGTCCTTTCAGGAGAAACTGCAACTGAACTAGCCATGCCTTTGTGGTGCATGCCGATAGGAATTGGATAGAATCGGAGGGCTTAGAAACGTCCTCCAAGCTGGTCAGCTCCATCAGTCCCCCAAAATGAAAGAAATTTTTCTGTCTGGGCTCCAAAAAGGACTCAACCCGCTGCTTTTATGCCAGAAAATATGGTGAGACCAGACCACTCATCTAGATGCAATTCAGTGAATTAAACAAAGCCTCCCTTTCCACTCCCAGCTGAGATGTTGAGGAATCAAAGGCTGAAGCCCCAGCGGTATTTCACTGGCAGTAAAGGAGACACACCTCAGGAAGTCCTGCCAGCTTAGCAAGGGGCTGGGCCTGGGGGAGGTGGCGCCTGCCCAGCTTCTTCTCTCAGGGCAAGTGCCGTCTTTGCAACACCAGGCAAATGGAACAAACATTGCTGGAGTGCTTTCATACAGACAAACAGACAAAATGGAACAAACATTGGTTTAATGATAAAGACAGATTAGGTCTCAACAAAGGCAAAATGACAAAGAGCATATGGCAGAGCATACAAAACACCCAACCTCTGACATTTACTGATAAATCTAATAATACTAATGAGTCCTGAATAATACTAATGTACCTTAACTACTAAATTGAGGAGGTTACTATCATGTAAACTAACTAAGTAGAAGATTAAACAACCCAAAAAGCTTAAAAAACAGTCCTATTCCTATCTAACTAATATCTAACAGTTGTATTCCTATCTAACTAATCTGCCTAACTCTTGCTAGCCCTGGACAACCTGCAGGGTTGTCTAATTTGGTCTTTTCTTCTTGGGGAGAGGCTCTGCTGTCTTCCGAGGCCGATGTCTTCTGCTGTGTTTGTTCCTTTCCTTCATGCTTTCAAACACCCTGCAAGATAGGAAGCAAACCATCCATTGCTCACGCTAGTACACACCATGAAACCAAGTGCCAAGATCTCCGTTTGAGTATGAATTTCTGTCTTTTCGGGCAGTGGCACATTTGTCAATGGATCAGCACCATGAGTCTGATGGTTCTACTTTCAATGCCTTGAAATGTCTTCCTCCTTTTGCTGCATCCTCTTTTGAATTTGATCAGCAGCATCAAACCAAGCTTTGATGGATCTATTCCTACTTGTATCAACTGTGTCTTGTTGGGGCACGGCAAGGTTTCATTGTGAAGGCTGGGTTTTACCTAAGCTCTTTGGGTTTGAGGTGGGTGTTAAGCTTGAGCACGGCTGCCGGGGGCGATGCTGCAAGTGCCCCCAGCTTCCCCTGCGGTGCCTTTGAAAAGGGTCAGCCCCTTTTAGTCCAAAGGCGCAGCTTTGAGCAGAAAGAGGAGGAACTTGCGCACCGTTTGCACTGCCCGCAGGGAAAGGGGCCTCCCGCCGAAGGGGGCGGCTGGCGCGGTTGGCAGCAGGGACACTGGGCGCTGCGAGCCCTCTTGCGGCTTCTCTTCCCTGGCTCCCCGTTCTCCTTTCTGGGAGGGCTTTTGCTCCTCTTTGCTTTGCCCACGCTCTGGAAATCAAAGAGTCCTTATCAATGCTTCCTTCCTCTCACAAAGCTGGAAATCAGAGCATCCAGCACAAAAATCTATCGGCCTAAGCAAATCCTTCCAAAGCCTCAAGAGCTGAGAAAACGGCTGCCTTTGCCAATGGGCTGCGGCGGGCTGCCAACACAGAGCTTGGAGGAAAATACTCCTCTTTTCTACAGGCCAAAGGGGTGGGAGAAAGACCTGGCTATTTAGAGCTCTACATTTCTTATTTCTACCTTTCTGCCTAACATCTATTTCTCTCTGCTTTTCCTCCACAAATGTCTAGGCAATGGCATTTCAATTACGTCCAATTAGGGTAGACACATGCTTAGCCATTTTCTAGTCCCCAAAATAATCTCCCTCCCTATCTCTCTCTCTCTCTCTCTCTCTCTCTCACATGATGGGAAGCAAATTGCTCTTTGCCGCTAAGGAAAGATTTAGGGGAGCCACAGCACCAGCAGCTCCTTCTTGGGGACTATGCTGGCATGCTAGAAAAACTCCCTGAAAATCTGCAGCATATCCACAAAGGCAGCCTGGACTGCTGATGTCAGCAAGCAGTGGGGAATTTGGGGTCTGATTGGAGTCAGCGAGGGTGCCAGCCCTTGAGAAGCCCATCTGTAGAGAGTCAAAGCCCATTTTGGTGGCGGTGCTGCTTTCTTGGGTCAAAGTTAGGCTCCAGAATTGCATACTTCAGGGCAGCAGCACAAGGAAGGCCCGGGCAGCATCTGCTGTGCCTTTCCCAGCACATGGGACGATGTGATCCTGGCAAAGGGGCATCTGGCATGGCTCGCCAGCAGCTTTTCTCCCCTTCTCCCAGTTTCTCGACCTTCCTGGCACCTCTCCATTTTCTTGCCCCTCACCTGAGCAAGAGTGCTGGCAAGTTTATGCTCCTTTTTCCAGGAGTAGTAGTACTCCACACACTGGGCCACGGTCTTAGTCTGGATCTGTTGTGAAGAGAAAAAGAAGGAATCGAAAATGGTGTCGGGTGCACTGGGGAAAAAGTAGACTATGGAGTGAACTAGGAAGTAAAAGCATGAATGAAATGGAGTAGGGTGTAAAATGAAATCAACATGGAGAAAGAGAGGCATCATGCAATGTCTTAAACCCTGTATGATGCTAGGTGCTAATACACGCAATGCACAGATCAACAACAAATCCACCTAGCACAGTTCTTCTTTCCCCGCTTCACTCCAGTTATGCCAGCACAGCGTCTTGTGGAAGCAGCAGCAGACCTGTGCCACAAGTCTGACAGAATAAAGCCTCATCTTCCAAAAGAGCTTGGAGAAAAGGGCTGGAGAGGCAGGATCATCCTTTTGACACAGGCTTTTGATGTCCCCTTTTGTTACTACTTGAAGATACTTGCTCCTTGAGAAGAGAGAGACTGAAGCCCAGTGCTTGTTCCCAGAAATAAGCAAGCTTTCCTGCTGCTGATCTGCTCGGGTAAAGAATGTCCCGTGGCTTTACCTGCTTCTGGATGAGATGAAAATCCTTGCCGTAGGTGTGGAAAGCCTTTTGGAAGGACTCCTTCTCCTCAGGTGTCCATCTATCAGAGCCTGGCAATAAAAAGCAGCGGCTAGTAAACAGATCCCTTGATCCACACCAAGTAGATTCCTCTGGCTGCCGAAAGAAAACGGTCGCAGGCCGTCATTCACGTGGGTGTACGTGTCTGCTCCCTCAGAAGGTCGTGAAGACAAGAGCAGGCATTGCCCGGAGAGAAGGATTGGAAAACAAGTAAAGCTGAAGGACTAGATGCTGGTGCTTTGCCCACCCACAGAGGAGACAAGACCTTGTGCTGGTGTTAAGCACAATTTCTTGAAGCAGAAACGCTTGCCACAACAATGAAGGGGACGGCAGCATCTGTCAGGGACGCAAGAAGCTCTGCTTTGCCTACCTGCGTAATGATAATCAGCCATGGGATGGCCTTGAGCTGTTGCAGGCCCCTCTGAGAGCAGCATCTCCAGAGCCTCCTGCAAGATCAAGAGGGAAAAGGCTTTAGCCGCCCCAGCACATTAAAAATGAGCCAAAAAATCACAGGTGCTGCCTTTCAGCTCCTTTGCCTCTCCAGACATTCAAGCGACTGTATCCCATGTGGGTGAAACACTGGGATTTGCTCCCAGTCCCTAGTTTTTGCTGCCCAACCCTTTGATCCTGGTCCCCAAGAGTGGCCTTTTGCTCACCAAGCTGAGGATTTTGCTGCTCCTGCAGCCAGAATGGCCTCAGCTGAGTGAGGCTTCTGGGAATTTCCCCTCCAAATGTCTTAGAGAAGCCAAATCTCCAGGCCATTTACAAGGCAGCAGGACCTTCCGCCGCCGCCGCCTCCAGGAGGGAGATTCTCCCTGCTGGAGCCCTTTGGGCTCAGCCCTGACGCAGCTGGAGGAGACCCAGCAGGCAGCAAGTGCTCTGCTCCCTGTTAAGACCCTTCTTCCAAGAGCAGCCAGGAAAGGCTGTCCCAGTGCCCAGGCCTTCTGCATTCCCTGTGCCCTCTCCTCTGCGCCCAAACAGCCGCTTCTTACCGGAACGCTGCCGCGTGCCTGGTGCAGGCAGTGCAGGGCGCGCTCCAGGTTAGCTGCTGCCCCGGGAATGCCACGGGAGCTGGCCATGTCCAACAGTTCTCTTACTGCAAGCACAAGAAAAAACCCACCAAAAGTCAGCCTGGAGGCCAGCAAAGGGCAAAGGTTGCCATGCAAGGCAGAAGGAAAGGCCGGCAGCTAAAGACAGCAGCTTGGAGAGAGAGCATGAAAAGGAGAGCAAAGACAGAGCCAGCTGAAGCAAGGGCCCACGCAGTGCTGGCTCTCCCTCCAAAGCAGCTTCTGTAAGAAGAAGTGGGGGCCAATCTCCCCTCTTCCAGTGGCAAACGGCCCTGACCAGTTTGGAGAGCAAGGTGCTTGCTCTTTCTCCTTGCCTCTAACACTTCTACATGGGAAGATGGGCGAGACAAGGAGAGAAGCAGAGCCTGCAAAAGGCTGCCTTTTTAGGCATAAGGAGCCTTTTCAAGACCCAAGTAGCTCAGGGCTGGAAGCAAAGCTTGAAGCAAAGCTACCTCTGTCAGGTTTTTCCATGTCAGAGTCATCCTCTCCCCAGGGCTTCCAGACCAGGGTTGCAGGCTCTTCATCCTCACTTGGTGCTCTGTTCTGCAGCTCTGGGAGCTCAGCCTGAAAGTCGCTGCCAACATTGATGTGTCTAAAGGAAGAAGGAGGTGGAGGTGAGAAAGGCAAGTGGTCAAGAGAGCCTTGCTGTGCACCCACAGGCTTGAACCAATCCCAGCCTGACTGTGAAAGAGCAGTTCTCCTCCTCGCCATTCCTCCAGTTTGCTGTCCTTTAACCCTAGGCCAAAACTCACGGCTGAATCTGGGCTCTTGCTTTCCTTTTCATTGTGCCTCTCCTTTCCACCTGAAAGAGATCAAAGCAATGCTCCAGTTCAAAATCCTTCTGCCAAGGATGTGTCAGTAGCCTTCCTTCTCATCCTCATCATTGCAAAGCCCGAGCTCCCGTGTCCCAGCTCCTTTCTCTTTGCTCTCATTGCTGCCTTTTTGACATGGAATGTCCTAGGCAGGACCCTCCAGCAGTCAGCAGCTTCCTCAGGAGGGCAAGCAGAAGGCCATGCACTACTCTCTTCACTCCCGGGGCCACGGAGAAGAGCCAAGAGAATGGCAGGGGAGATGTGCCAGTGCAGGCTTAGGTTGGATCGAAGGAAAAGCTTCTTCAGTCAGAGGCTGCTTGGGCACTGCAACAGCCTCCCCAGGGAAGGGGGCACAGCACCAAGGCTGACTGAGCTCCAAAAGTGTTTGGACACTGCTCTTGGGCACAGGCTGTGATTGTTGAGGCTGCCCCGGGCAGGCCCTGCAGTTGGGCTCAGTGATCTTTCAGAATCCCTTCCAAGGCAGAAAATTCTGTGCTACTGTGATTGTGCTCTTGAGGAGATGGCATTTGACGGCCGCCCCTGAGCATGAGGTAGAACCAGCCCTACGTGCACTGAAAAAAGAATCTCTAAAGATCTTAAAATAGAATGGATCTATAGGCGATGTAAATACGTAAGTAGATAAGAATTGCTGATCCCAGATGGTTTTTGAAGTTGAAAGCCTGTGTTTGCAGAGAAGCCCAGTCAAATGCTTCCATGCCCTGAACGACAGGGATGCCAGAGGAGAAGTGCCATCATTGTGGTGTTTGAAGCTTTGGAGCGGGTGTGAGCAGAGTCAGGGCATAAGGGGATTTGTTGACACTGAAGCCCTGACCTGCTCAGCCAGGAACAATTTGTTTTGGGGTCAGCACAAGATAGTTTGAGGACTGAAATGGGTGCCAAGAACGTTTAATCAGGTGATGCGTGGACGAGGATCTGCAACTGCACTGGGACACCTCTCTAGGTCCTCTATGGAAAGGTCTGTGTTTCCCCTGGAGGCAACACAATTCCTTCAGAAGCTGCACCCTGCTTTCACGTGGAAGCTCGTCTGGGGAAAGTGAGCACGCAGCCTGTGTGTCGTGCTTGGTGGGAGAGGCAGCTGGAGCCTCCTGCCCTTGTGCTAGTGCTTTGAGGGCAAACGGGGATTTTCTTACCTTGGAGGGTTCCCAAGTGCTCTGGGGATGCCCGGAGGCAGACGAGGAGACCAGGATGTCGGTGCAGAGGCCGGGTCTGGCGCTGAGTGCAGAAGGCGGCTGGTCAGGGACAGCCCAGGAGCTGATCCTGCAGCTGCTGCTCCAGCGCTGCTCCAGCAGCATTCCAGCAAGGGCCGCAGGAGCAGGAGACAACGACAGTTGCTATGGGCACAGCCCAACATTCCATCTAGAACCCCTGGGGGAGCCATGGGACAGAAAGAGGCATGGGCCGCCTCTGCCCCTTGTACTTCTTCTGCTGCAAGTTTGCTCTGAGAAGCTTCCCATTGGGCCTTTTCTCCTCAGTCGTCTGATGAGACGGGCAAAAGCAGTGCAGGGACAGCCCTGGCTCTTCCCGGTGCTTCTCTGCAAGGTGCCTCCAGCTGAAGGTGCACAGGAGCCTGCCTCTGTGCAAGGGCCCAGACCTCATCTCCTGCCCTGGAGAACCAGAAGGGCTCCTCCCACTGGCTCTCCTCCAGCTCTGAGAGGAGCTGGAATTTGCAAGTTGCCTAGCGCAGAGCCAACTCCAAAGCTTCCTCTCAAAGTGGAGGCATTCATCCTGCCCCCTTTCTCAATTCTCCTTTTGCTGCCCAATAATGTCACTGCATGGTTTCCCTCCTTTGGGCCTCTGAGCTGGTCTCTCACCTCATCACTCCTCCCTTGAAACTTGGAGAAACAGGATCTTTTTCAGGCCAACTGATGGGGACACACACACACACACCCAGGGACAGCACACGGGCATTTCTCTAGCAAACATTCAGGCAGAATTTCTAGATCCCTCTTCCAGCTCCCTTGGAGAAGCTCGGTGGTTGTCCCAAAAGACTCTGGCATTCCTCTAAGGAAGCAACACTTACAGAATTGCCTTTCCACACTGCTGGCCTTCACATTGCTTTTAACGCCTAGATCCCAGATATGAGAAAAAGCCAGGCAGCTTTGCTGCTTTCCTGCCTGTCCTTAAGGAAAAGCAAATCTTGCTTCAGTCCCAATCTTGCTTCCTTCCCAGCCTGCATGTTACCCACTGGCCAGCAAACTGAGGGGGCAGCTGGAACAAGTCCCACTGCAAGGCAGATACTTTGTAGCCTCCAAAGCCCACCTGCACCGGCTCCATCAGACAAGGGCAAGCTTGCCTCGGCTTCCCAGAAGCAGCCTGCCAATTGCCCCCTCCCTCGCCCCCTCTCCATCCACCCTCCACAGCCCCTGCCACCAAAGCCTTGCTAGGCAGGGCCATTTGCTGGCCTCCATAAAAGAGTGACTTGGATTCTTCTTTGGCGCAAGTGCCCCAGCTGTGACAAGTCAGAGGATAATGATCACACCCGCTCGGCTTTAGCTAAGGAGATTGCTGGAGGCCCAGAGCGGGACACTGGTCCTTTCAGGAGAAACTGCAACTGAACTAGCCATGCCTTTGTGGTGCATGCCGATAGGAATTGGATAGAATCGGAGGGCTTAGAAACGTCCTCCAAGCTGGTCAGCTCCATCAGTCCCCCAAAATGAAAGAAATTTTTCTGTCTGGGCTCCAAAAAGGACTCAACCCGCTGCTTTTATGCCAGAAAATATGGTGAGACCAGACCACTCATCTAGATGCAATTCAGTGAATTAAACAAAGCCTCCCTTTCCACTCCCAGCTGAGATGTTGAGGAATCAAAGGCTGAAGCCCCAGCGGTATTTCACTGGCAGTAAAGGAGACACACCTCAGGAAGTCCTGCCAGCTGAGCAAGGGGCTGGGCCTGGGGGAGGTGGCGCCTGCCCAGCTTCTTCTCTCAGGGCAAGTGCCGTCTTTGCAACACCAGGCAAATGGAACAAACATTGCTGGAGTGCTTTCATACAGACAAACAGACAAAATAGAACAAACATTGGTTTAATGATAAAGACAGATTAGGTCTCAACAAAGGCAAAATGACAAAGAGCATATGGCAGAGCATACAAAACACCCAACCTCTGACATTTACTGATAAATCTAATAATACTAATGAGTCCTGAATAATACTAATGTACCTTAACTACTAAATTGAGGAGGTTACTATCATGTAAACTAACTAAGTAGAAGATTAAACAACCCAAAAAGCTTAAAAAACAGTCCTATTCCTATCTAACTAATATCTAACAGTTGTATTCCTATCTAACTAATCTGCCTAACTCTTGCTAGCCCTGGACAACCTGCAGGGTTGTCTAATTTGGTCTTTTCTTCTTGGGGAGAGGCTCTGCTGTCTTCCGAGGCCGATGTCTTCTGCTGTGTTTGTTCCTTTCCTTCATGCTTTCAAACACCCTGCAAGATAGGAAGCAAACCATCCATTGCTCACGCTAGTACACACCATGAAACCAAGTGCCAAGATCTCCGTTTGAGTATGAATTTCTGTCTTTTCGGGCAGTGGCACATTTGTCAATGGATCAGCACCATGAGTCTGATGGTTCTACTTTCAATGCCTTGAAATGTCTTCCTCCTTTTGCTGCATCCTCTTTTGAATTTGATCAGCAGCATCAAACCAAGCTTTGATGGATCTATTCCTACTTGTATCAACTGTGTCTTGTTGGGGCACGGCAAGGTTTCATTGTGAAGGCTGGGTTTTACCTAAGCTCTTTGGGTTTGAGGTGGGTGTTAAGCTTGAGCACGGCTGCCGGGGGCGATGCTGCAAGTGCCCCCAGCTTCCCCTGCGGTGCCTTTGAAAAGGGTCAGCCCCTTTTAGTCCAAAGGCGCAGCTTTGAGCAGAAAGAGGAGGAACTTGCGCACCGTTTGCACTGCCCGCAGGGAAAGGGGCCTCCCGCCGAAGGGGGCGGCTGGCGCGGTTGGCAGCAGGGACACTGGGCGCTGCGAGCCCTCTTGCGGCTTCTCTTCCCTGGCTCCCCGTTCTCCTTTCTGGGAGGGCTTTTGCTCCTCTTTGCTTTGCCCACGCTCTGGAAATCAAAGAGTCCTTATCAATGCTTCCTTCCTCTCACAAAGCTGGAAATCAGAGCATCCAGCACAAAAATCTATCGGCCTAAGCAAATCCTTCCAAAGCCTCAAGAGCTGAGAAAACGGCTGCCTTTGCCAATGGGCTGCGGCGGGCTGCCAACACAGAGCTTGGAGGAAAATACTCCTCTTTTCTACAGGCCAAAGGGGTGGGAGAAAGACCTGGCTATTTAGAGCTCTACATTTCTTATTTCTACCTTTCTGCCTAACATCTATTTCTCTCTGCTTTTCCTCCACAAATGTCTAGGCAATGGCATTTCAATTCAGTCCAATTAGGGTAGACACATGCTTAGCCATTTTCTAGTCCCCAAAATAATCTCCCTCCCTATCTCTCTCTCTCTCTCTCTCTCTCTCTCACATGATGGGAAGCAAATTGCTCTTTGCCGCTAAGGAAAGATTTAGGGGAGCCACAGCACCAGCAGCTCCTTCTTGGGGACTATGCTGGCATGCTAGAAAAACTCCCTGAAAATCTGCAGCATATCCACAAAGGCAGCCTGGACTGCTGATGTCAGCAAGCAGTGGGGAATTTGGGGTCTGATTGGAGTCAGCGAGGGTGCCAGCCCTTGAGAAGCCCATCTGTAGAGAGTCAAAGCCCATTTTGGTGGCGGTGCTGCTTTCTTGGGTCAAAGTTAGGCTCCAGAATTGCATACTTCAGGGCAGCAGCACAAGGAAGGCCCGGGCAGCATCTGCTGTGCCTTTCCCAGCACATGGGACGATGTGATCCTGGCAAAGGGGCATCTGGCATGGCTCGCCAGCAGCTTTTCTCCCCTTCTCCCAGTTTCTCGACCTTCCTGGCACCTCTCCATTTTCTTGCCCCTCACCTGAGCAAGAGTGCTGGCAAGTTTATGCTCCTTTTTCCAGGAGTAGTAGTACTCCACACACTGGGCCACGGTCTTAGTCTGGATCTGTTGTGAAGAGAAAAAGAAGGAATCGAAAATGGTGTCGGGTGCACTGGGGAAAAAGTAGACTATGGAGTGAACTAGGAAGTAAAAGCATGAATGAAATGGAGTAGGGTGTAAAATGAAATCAACATGGAGAAAGAGAGGCATCATGCAATGTCTTAAACCCTGTATGATGCTAGGTGCTAATACACGCAATGCACAGATCAACAACAAATCCACCTAGCACAGTTCTTCTTTCCCCGCTTCACTCCAGTTATGCCAGCACAGCGTCTTGTGGAAGCAGCAGCAGACCTGTGCCACAAGTCTGACAGAATAAAGCTTCATCTTCCAAAAGAGCTTGGAGAAAAGGGCTGGAGAGGCAGGATCATCCTTTTGACACAGGCTTTTGATGTCCCCTTTTGTTACTACTTGAAGATACTTGCTCCTTGAGAAGAGAGAGACTGAAGCCCAGTGCTTGTTCCCAGAAATAAGCAAGCTTTCCTGCTGCTGATCTGCTCGGGTAAAGAATGTCCCGTGGCTTTACCTGCTTCTGGATGAGATGAAAATCCTTGCCGTAGGTGTGGAAAGCCTTTTGGAAGGACTCCTTCTCCTCAGGTGTCCATCTATCAGAGCCTGGCAATAAAAAGCAGCGGCTAGTAAACAGATCCCTTGATCCACACCAAGTAGATTCCTCTGGCTGCCGAAAGAAAACGGTCGCAGGCCGTCATTCACGTGGGTGTACGTGTCTGCTCCCTCAGAAGGTCGTGAAGACAAGAGCAGGCATTGCCCGGGGAGAAGGATTGGAAAACAAGTAAAGCTGAAGGACTAGATGCTGGTGCTTTGCCCACCCACAGAGGAGACAAGACCTTGTGCTGGTGTTAAGCACAATTTCTTGAAGCAGAAACGCTTGCCACAACAATGAAGGGGACGGCAGCATCTGTCAGGGACGCAAGAAGCTCTGCTTTGCCTACCTGCGTAATGATAATCAGCCATGGGATGGCCTTGAGCTGTTGCAGGCCCCTCTGAGAGCAGCATCTCCAGAGCCTCCTGCAAGATCAAGAGGGAAAAGGCTTTAGCCGCCCCAGCACATTAAAAATGAGCCAAAAAATCACAGGTGCTGCCTTTCAGCTCCTTTGCCTCTCCAGACATTCAAGCGACTGTATCCCATGTGGGTGAAACACTGGGATTTGCTCCCAGTCCCTAGTTTTTGCTGCCCAACCCTTTGATCCTGGTCCCCAAGAGTGGCCTTTTGCTCACCAAGCTGAGGATTTTGCTGCTCCTGCAGCCAGAATGGCCTCAGCTGAGTGAGGCTTCTGGGAATTTCCCCTCCAAATGTCTTAGAGAAGCCAAATCTCCAGGCCATTTACAAGGCAGCAGGACCTTCCGCCGCCGCCGCCTCCAGGAGGGAGATTCTCCCTGCTGGAGCCCTTTGGGCTCAGCCCTGACGCAGCTGGAGGAGACCCAGCAGGCAGCAAGTGCTCTGCTCCCTGTTAAGACCCTTCTTCCAAGAGCAGCCAGGAAAGGCTGTCCCAGTGCCCAGGCCTTCTGCATTCCCTGTGCCCTCTCCTCTGCGCCCAAACAGCCGCTTCTTACCGGAACGCTGCCGCGTGCCTGGTGCAGGCAGTGCAGGGCGCGCTCCAGGTTAGCTGCTGCCCCGGGAATGCCACGGGAGCTGGCCATGTCCAACAGTTCTCTTACTGCAAGCACAAGAAAAAACCCACCAAAAGTCAGCCTGGAGGCCAGCAAAGGGCAAAGGTTGCCATGCAAGGCAGAAGGAAAGGCCGGCAGCTAAAGACAGCAGCTTGGAGAGAGAGCATGAAAAGGAGAGCAAAGACAGAGCCAGCTGAAGCAAGGGCCCACGCAGTGCTGGCTCTCCCTCCAAAGCAGCTTCTGTAAGAAGAAGTGGGGGCCAATCTCCCCTCTTCCAGTGGCAAACGGCCCTGACCAGTTTGGAGAGCAAGGTGCTTGCTCTTTCTCCTTGCCTCTAACACTTCTACATGGGAAGATGGGCGAGACAAGGAGAGAAGCAGAGCCTGCAAAACGCTGCCTTTTTAGGCATAAGGAGCCTTTTCAAGACCCAAGTAGCTCAGGGCTGGAAGCAAAGCTTGAAGCAAAGCTACCTCTGTCAGGTTTTTCCATGTCAGAGTCATCCTCTCCCCAGGGCTTCCAGACCAGGGTTGCAGGCTCTTCATCCTCACTTGGTGCTCTGTTCTGCAGCTCTGGGAGCTCAGCCTGAAAGTCGCTGCCAACATTGATGTGTCTAAAGGAAGAAGGAGGTGGAGGTGAGAAAGGCAAGTGGTCAAGAGAGCCTTGCTGTGCACCCACAGGCTTGAACCAATCCCAGCCTGACTCTGAAAGAGCAGTTCTCCTCCTCGCCATTCCTCCAGTTTGCTGTCCTTTAACCCTAGGCCAAAACTCACGGCTGAATCTGGGCTCTTGCTTTCCTTTTCATTGTGCCTCTCCTTTCCACCTGAAAGAGATCAAAGCAATGCTCCAGTTCAAAATCCTTCTGCCAAGGATGTGTCAGTAGCCTTCCTTCTCATCCTCATCATTGCAAAGCCCGAGCTCCCGTGTCCCAGCTCCTTTCTCTTTGCTCTCATTGCTGCCTTTTTGACATGGAATGTCCTAGGCAGGACCCTCCAGCAGTCAGCAGCTTCCTCAGGAGGGCAAGCAGAAGGCCATGCACTACTCTCTTCACTCCCGGGGCCACGGAGAAGAGCCAAGAGAATGGCAGGGGAGATGTGCCAGTGCAGGCTTAGGTTGGATCGAAGGAAAAGCTTCTTCAGTCAGAGGCTGCTTGGGCACTGCAACAGCCTCCCCAGGGAAGGGGGCACAGCACCAAGGCTGACTGAGCTCCAAAAGTGTTTGGACACTGCTCTTGGGCACAGGCTGTGATTGTTGAGGCTGCCCCGGGCAGGCCCTGCAGTTGGGCTCAGTGATCTTTCAGAATCCCTTCCAAGGCAGAAAATTCTGTGCTACTGTGATTGTGCTCTTGAGGAGATGGCATTTGACGGCCGCCCCTGAGCATGAGGTAGAACCAGCCCTACGTGCACTGAAAAAAGAATCTCTAAAGATCTTAAAATAGAATGGATCTATAGGCGATGTAAATACGTAAGTAGATAAGAATTGCTGATCCCAGATGGTTTTTGAAGTTGAAAGCCTGTGTTTGCAGAGAAGCCCAGTCAAATGCTTCCATGCCCTGAACGACAGGGATGCCAGAGGAGAAGTGCCATCATTGTGCTGTTTGAAGCTTTGGAGCGGGTGTGAGCAGAGTCAGGGCATAAGGGGATTTGTTGACACTGAAGCCCTGACCTGCTCAGCCAGGAACAATTTGTTTTGGGGTCAGCACAAGATAGTTTGAGGACTGAAATGGGTGCCAAGAACGTTTAATCAGGTGATGCGTGGACGAGGATCTGCAACTGCACTGGGACACCTCTCTAGGTCCTCTATGGAAAGGTCTGTGTTTCCCCTGGAGGCAACACAATTCCTTCAGAAGCTGCACCCTGCTTTCACGTGGAAGCTCCTCTGGGGAAAGTGAGCACGCAGCCTGTGTGTCGTGCTTGGTGGGAGAGGCAGCTGGAGCCTCCTGCCCTTGTGCTAGTGCTTTGAGGGCAAACGGGGATTTTCTTACCTTGGAGGGTTCCCAAGTGCTCTGGGGATGCCCGGAGGCAGACGAGGAGACCAGGATGTCGGTGCAGAGGCCGGGTCTGGCGCTGAGTGCAGAAGGCGGCTGGTCAGGGACAGCCCAGGAGCTGATCCTGCAGCTGCTGCTCCAGCGCTGCTCCAGCAGTGTTCCAGCAAGGGCCGCAGGAGCAGGAGACAACGACAGTTGCTATGGGCACAGCCCAACATTCCATCTGGAACCCCTGGGGGAGCCATGGGACAGAAAGGGGCATGGGCCGCCTCTGCCCCTTGTACTTCTTCTGCTGCAAGTTTGCTCTGAGAAGCTTCCCATTGGGCCTTTTCTCCTCAGTCGTCTGATGAGACGGGCAAAAGCAGTGCAGGGACAGCCCTGGCTCTTCCCGGTGCTTCTCTGCAAGGTGCCTCCAGCTGAAGGTGCACAGGAGCCTGCCTCTGTGCAAGGGCCCAGACCTCATCTCCTGCCCTGGAGAACCAGAAGGGCTCCTCCCACTGGCTCTCCTCCAGCTCTGAGAGGAGCTGGAATTTGCAAGTTGCCTAGCGCAGAGCCAACTCCAAAGCTTCCTCTCAAAGTGGAGGCATTCATCCTGCCCCCTTTCTCAATTCTCCTTTTGCTGCCCAATAATGTCACTGCATGGTTTCCCTCCTTTGGGCCTCTGAGCTGGTCTCTCACCTCATCACTCCTCCCTTGAAACTTGGAGAAACAGGATCTTTTTCAGGCCAACTGATGGGGACACACACACACACACCCAGGGACAGCACACGGGCATTTCTCTAGCAAACATTCAGGCAGAATTTCTAGATCCCTCTTCCAGCTCCCTTGGAGAAGCTCGGTGGTTGTCCCAAAAGACTCTGGCATTCCTCTAAGGAAGCAACACTTACAGAATTGCCTTTCCACACTGCTGGCCTTCACATTGCTTTTAACGCCTAGATCCCAGATATGAGAAAAAGCCAGGCAGCTTTGCTGCTTTCCTGCCTGTCCTTAAGGAAAAGCAAATCTTGCTTCAGTCCCAATCTTGCTTCCTTCCCAGCCTGCATGTTACCCACTGGCCAGCAAACTGAGGGGGCAGCTGGAACAAGTCCCACTGCAAGGCAGATACTTTGTAGCCTCCAAAGCCCACCTGCACCGGCTCCATCAGACAAGGGCAAGCTTGCCTCGGCTTCCCAGAAGCAGCCTGCCAATTGCCCCCTCCCTCGCCCCCTCTCCATCCACCCTCCACAGCCCCTGCCACCAAAGCCTTGCTAGGCAGGGCCATTTGCTGGCCTCCATAAAAGAGTGACTTGGATTCTTCTTTGGCGCAAGTGCCCCAGCTGTGACAAGTCAGAGGATAATGATCACACCCGCTCGGCTTTAGCTAAGGAGATTGCTGGAGGCCCAGAGCGGGACACTGGTCCTTTCAGGAGAAACTGCAACTGAACTAGCCATGCCTTTGTGGTGCATGCCGATAGGAATTGGATAGAATCGGAGGGCTTAGAAACGTCCTCCAAGCTGGTCAGCTCCATCAGTCCCCCAAAATGAAAGAAATTTTTCTGTCTGGGCTCCAAAAAGGACTCAACCCGCTGCTTTTATGCCAGAAAATATGGTGAGACCAGACCACTCATCTAGATGCAATTCAGTGAATTAAACAAAGCCTCCCTTTCCACTCCCAGCTGAGATGTTGAGGAATCAAAGGCTGAAGCCCCAGCGGTATTTCACTGGCAGTAAAGGAGACACACCTCAGGAAGTCCTGCCAGCTGAGCAAGGGGCTGGGCCTGGGGGAGGTGGCGCCTGCCCAGCTTCTTCTCTCAGGGCAAGTGCCGTCTTTGCAACACCAGGCAAATGGAACAAACATTGCTGGAGTGCTTTCATACAGACAAACAGACAAAATAGAACAAACATTGGTTTAATGATAAAGACAGATTAGGTCTCAACAAAGGCAAAATGACAAAGAGCATATGGCAGAGCATACAAAACACCCAACCTCTGACATTTACTGATAAATCTAATAATACTAATGAGTCCTGAATAATACTAATGTACCTTAACTACTAAATTGAGGAGGTTACTATCATGTAAACTAACTAAGTAGAAGATTAAACAACCCAAAAAGCTTAAAAAACAGTCCTATTCCTATCTAACTAATATCTAACAGTTGTATTCCTATCTAACTAATCTGCCTAACTCTTGCTAGCCCTGGACAACCTGCAGGGTTGTCTAATTTGGTCTTTTCTTCTTGGGGAGAGGCTCTGCTGTCTTCCGAGGCCGATGTCTTCTGCTGTGTTTGTTCCTTTCCTTCATGCTTTCAAACACCCTGCAAGATAGGAAGCAAACCATCCATTGCTCACGCTAGTACACACCATGAAACCAAGTGCCAAGATCTCCGTTTGAGTATGAATTTCTGTCTTTTCGGGCAGTGGCACATTTGTCAATGGATCAGCACCATGAGTCTGATGGTTCTACTTTCAATGCCTTGAAATGTCTTCCTCCTTTTGCTGCATCCTCTTTTGAATTTGATCAGCAGCATCAAACCAAGCTTTGATGGATCTATTCCTACTTGTATCAACTGTGTCTTGTTGGGGCACGGCAAGGTTTCATTGTGAAGGCTGGGTTTTACCTAAGCTCTTTGGGTTTGAGGTGGGTGTTAAGCTTGAGCACGGCTGCCGGGGGCGATGCTGCAAGTGCCCCCAGCTTCCCCTGCGGTGCCTTTGAAAAGGGTCAGCCCCTTTTAGTCCAAAGGCGCAGCTTTGAGCAGAAAGAGGAGGAACTTGCGCACCGTTTGCACTGCCCGCAGGGAAAGGGGCCTCCCGCCGAAGGGGGCGGCTGGCGCGGTTGGCAGCAGGGACACTGGGCGCTGCGAGCCCTCTTGCGGCTTCTCTTCCCTGGCTCCCCCTTCTCCTTTCTGGGAGGGCTTTTGCTCCTCTTTGCTTTGCCCACGCTCTGGAAATCAAAGAGTCCTTATCAATGCTTCCTTCCTCTCACAAAGCTGGAAATCAGAGCATCCAGCACAAAAATCTATCGGCCTAAGCAAATCCTTCCAAAGCCTCAAGAGCTGAGAAAACGGCTGCCTTTGCCAATGGGCTGCGGCGGGCTGCCAACACAGAGCTTGGAGGAAAATACTCCTCTTTTCTACAGGCCAAAGGGGTGGGAGAAAGACCTGGCTATTTAGAGCTCTACATTTCTTATTTCTACCTTTCTGCCTAACATCTATTTCTCTCTGCTTTTCCTCCACAAATGTCTAGGCAATGGCATTTCAATTCAGTCCAATTAGGGTAGACACATGCTTAGCCATTTTCTAGTCCCCAAAATAATCTCCCTCCCTATCTCTCTCTCTCTCTCTCTCTCTCTCTCACATGATGGGAAGCAAATTGCTCTTTGCCGCTAAGGAAAGATTTAGGGGAGCCACAGCACCAGCAGCTCCTTCTTGGGGACTATGCTGGCATGCTAGAAAAACTCCCTGAAAATCTGCAGCATATCCACAAAGGCAGCCTGGACTGCTGATGTCAGCAAGCAGTGGGGAATTTGGGGTCTGATTGGAGTCAGCGAGGGTGCCAGCCCTTGAGAAGCCCATCTGTAGAGAGTCAAAGCCCATTTTGGTGGCGGTGCTGCTTTCTTGGGTCAAAGTTAGGCTCCAGAATTGCATACTTCAGGGCAGCAGCACAAGGAAGGCCCGGGCAGCATCTGCTGTGCCTTTCCCAGCACATGGGACGATGTGATCCTGGCAAAGGGGCATCTGGCATGGCTCGCCAGCAGCTTTTCTCCCCTTCTCCCAGTTTCTCGACCTTCCTGGCACCTCTCCATTTTCTTGCCCCTCACCTGAGCAAGAGTGCTGGCAAGTTTATGCTCCTTTTTCCAGGAGTAGTAGTACTCCACACACTGGGCCACGGTCTTAGTCTGGATCTGTTGTGAAGAGAAAAAGAAGGAATCGAAAATGGTGTCGGGTGCACTGGGGAAAAAGTAGACTATGGAGTGAACTAGGAAGTAAAAGCATGAAGTAAATGGAGTAGGGTGTAAAATGAAATCAACATGGAGAAAGAGAGGCATCATGCAATGTCTTAAACCCTGTATGATGCTAGGTGCTAATACACGCAATGCACAGATCAACAACAAATCCACCTAGCACAGTTCTTCTTTCCCCGCTTCACTCCAGTTATGCCAGCACAGCGTCTTGTGGAAGCAGCAGCAGACCTGTGCCACAAGTCTGACAGAATAAAGCTTCATCTTCCAAAAGAGCTTGGAGAAAAGGGCTGGAGAGGCAGGATCATCCTTTTGACACAGGCTTTTGATGTCCCCTTTTGTTACTACTTGAAGATACTTGCTCCTTGAGAAGAGAGAGACTGAAGCCCAGTGCTTGTTCCCAGAAATAAGCAAGCTTTCCTGCTGCTGATCTGCTCGGGTAAAGAATGTCCCGTGGCTTTACCTGCTTCTGGATGAGATGAAAATCCTTGCCGTAGGTGTGGAAAGCCTTTTGGAAGGACTCCTTCTCCTCAGGTGTCCATCTATCAGAGCCTGGCAATAAAAAGCAGCGGCTAGTAAACAGATCCCTTGATCCACACCAAGTAGATTCCTCTGGCTGCCGAAAGAAAACGGTCGCAGGCCGTCATTCACGTGGGTGTACGTGTCTGCTCCCTCAGAAGGTCGTGAAGACAAGAGCAGGCATTGCCCGGAGAGAAGGATTGGAAAACAAGTAAAGCTGAAGGACTAGATGCTGGTGCTTTGCCCACCCACAGAGGAGACAAGACCTTGTGCTGGTGTTAAGCACAATTTCTTGAAGCAGAAACGCTTGCCACAACAATGAAGGGGACGGCAGCATCTGTCAGGGACGCAAGAAGCTCTGCTTTGCCTACCTGCGTAATGATAATCAGCCATGGGATGGCCTTGAGCTGTTGCAGGCCCCTCTGAGAGCAGCATCTCCAGAGCCTCCTGCAAGATCAAGAGGGAAAAGGCTTTAGCCGCCCCAGCACATTAAAAATGAGCCAAAAAATCACAGGTGCTGCCTTTCAGCTCCTTTGCCTCTCCAGACATTCAAGCGACTGTATCCCATGTGGGTGAAACACTGGGATTTGCTCCCAGTCCCTAGTTTTTGCTGCCCAACCCTTTGATCCTGGTCCCCAAGAGTGGCCTTTTGCTCACCAAGCTGAGGATTTTGCTGCTCCTGCAGCCAGAATGGCCTCAGCTGAGTGAGGCTTCTGGGAATTTCCCCTCCAAATGTCTTAGAGAAGCCAAATCTCCAGGCCATTTACAAGGCAGCAGGACCTTCCGCCGCCGCCGCCTCCAGGAGGGAGATTCTCCCTGCTGGAGCCCTTTGGGCTCAGCCCTGACGCAGCTGGAGGAGACCCAGCAGGCAGCAAGTGCTCTGCTCCCTGTTAAGACCCTTCTTCCAAGAGCAGCCAGGAAAGGCTGTCCCAGTGCCCAGGCCTTCTGCATTCCCTGTGCCCTCTCCTCTGCGCCCAAACAGCCGCTTCTTACCGGAACGCTGCCGCGTGCCTGGTGCAGGCAGTGCAGGGCGCGCTCCAGGTTAGCTGCTGCCCCGGGAATGCCACGGGAGCTGGCCATGTCCAACAGTTCTCTTACTGCAAGCACAAGAAAAAACCCACCAAAAGTCAGCCTGGAGGCCAGCAAAGGGCAAAGGTTGCCATGCAAGGCAGAAGGAAAGGCCGGCAGCTAAAGACAGCAGCTTGGAGAGAGAGCATGAAAAGGAGAGCAAAGACAGAGCCAGCTGAAGCAAGGGCCCACGCAGTGCTGGCTCTCCCTCCAAAGCAGCTTCTGTAAGAAGAAGTGGGGGCCAATCTCCCCTCTTCCAGTGGCAAACGGCCCTGACCAGTTTGGAGAGCAAGGTGCTTGCTCTTTCTCCTTGCCTCTAACACTTCTACATGGGAAGATGGGCGAGACAAGGAGAGAAGCAGAGCCTGCAAAAGGCTGCCTTTTTAGGCATAAGGAGCCTTTTCAAGACCCAAGTAGCTCAGGGCTGGAAGCAAAGCTTGAAGCAAAGCTACCTCTGTCAGGTTTTTCCATGTCAGAGTCATCCTCTCCCCAGGGCTTCCAGACCAGGGTTGCAGGCTCTTCATCCTCACTTGGTGCTCTGTTCTGCAGCTCTGGGAGCTCAGCCTGAAAGTCGCTGCCAACATTGATGTGTCTAAAGGAAGAAGGAGGTGGAGGTGAGAAAGGCAAGTGGTCAAGAGAGCCTTGCTGTGCACCCACAGGCTTGAACCAATCCCAGCCTGACTGTGAAAGAGCAGTTCTCCTCCTCGCCATTCCTCCAGTTTGCTGTCCTTTAACCCTAGGCCAAAACTCACGGCTGAATCTGGGCTCTTGCTTTCCTTTTCATTGTGCCTCTCCTTTCCACCTGAAAGAGATCAAAGCAATGCTCCAGTTCAAAATCCTTCTGCCAAGGATGTGTCAGTAGCCTTCCTTCTCATCCTCATCATTGCAAAGCCCGAGCTCCCGTGTCCCAGCTCCTTTCTCTTTGCTCTCATTGCTGCCTTTTTGACATGGAATGTCCTAGGCAGGACCCTCCAGCAGTCAGCAGCTTCCTCAGGAGGGCAAGCAGAAGGCCATGCACTACTCTCTTCACTCCCGGGGCCACGGAGAAGAGCCAAGAGAATGGCAGGGGAGATGTGCCAGTGCAGGCTTAGGTTGGATCGAAGGAAAAGCTTCTTCAGTCAGAGGCTGCTTGGGCACTGCAACAGCCTCCCCAGGGAAGGGGGCACAGCACCAAGGCTGACTGAGCTCCAAAAGTGTTTGGACACTGCTCTTGGGCACAGGCTGTGATTGTTGAGGCTGCCCCGGGCAGGCCCTGCAGTTGGGCTCAGTGATCTTTCAGAATCCCTTCCAAGGCAGAAAATTCTGTGCTACTGTGATTGTGCTCTTGAGGAGATGGCATTTGACGGCCGCCCCTGAGCATGAGGTAGAACCAGCCCTACGTGCACTGAAAAAAGAATCTCTAAAGATCTTAAAATAGAATGGATCTATAGGCGATGTAAATACGTAAGTAGATAAGAATTGCTGATCCCAGATGGTTTTTGAAGTTGAAAGCCTGTGTTTGCAGAGAAGCCCAGTCAAATGCTTCCATGCCCTGAACGACAGGGATGCCAGAGGAGAAGTGCCATCATTGTGGTGTTTGAAGCTTTGGAGCGGGTGTGAGCAGAGTCAGGGCATAAGGGGATTTGTTGACACTGAAGCCCTGACCTGCTCAGCCAGGAACAATTTGTTTTGGGGTCAGCACAAGATAGTTTGAGGACTGAAATGGGTGCCAAGAACGTTTAATCAGGTGATGCGTGGACGAGGATCTGCAACTGCACTGGGACACCTCTCTAGGTCCTCTATGGAAAGGTCTGTGTTTCCCCTGGAGGCAACACAATTCCTTCAGAAGCTGCACCCTGCTTTCACGTGGAAGCTCGTCTGGGGAAAGTGAGCACGCAGCCTGTGTGTCGTGCTTGGTGGGAGAGGCAGCTGGAGCCTCCTGCCCTTGTGCTAGTGCTTTGAGGGCAAACGGGGATTTTCTTACCTTGGAGGGTTCCCAAGTGCTCTGGGGATGCCCGGAGGCAGACGAGGAGACCAGGATGTCGGTGCAGAGGCCGGGTCTGGCGCTGAGTGCAGAAGGCGGCTGGTCAGGGACAGCCCAGGAGCTGATCCTGCAGCTGCTGCTCCAGCGCTGCTCCAGCAGCATTCCAGCAAGGGCCGCAGGAGCAGGAGACAACGACAGTTGCTATGGGCACAGCCCAACATTCCATCTAGAACCCCTGGGGGAGCCATGGGACAGAAAGAGGCATGGGCCGCCTCTGCCCCTTGTACTTCTTCTGCTGCAAGTTTGCTCTGAGAAGCTTCCCATTGGGCCTTTTCTCCTCAGTCGTCTGATGAGACGGGCAAAAGCAGTGCAGGGACAGCCCTGGCTCTTCCCGGTGCTTCTCTGCAAGGTGCCTCCAGCTGAAGGTGCACAGGAGCCTGCCTCTGTGCAAGGGCCCAGACCTCATCTCCTGCCCTGGAGAACCAGAAGGGCTCCTCCCACTGGCTCTCCTCCAGCTCTGAGAGGAGCTGGAATTTGCAAGTTGCCTAGCGCAGAGCCAACTCCAAAGCTTCCTCTCAAAGTGGAGGCATTCATCCTGCCCCCTTTCTCAATTCTCCTTTTGCTGCCCAATAATGTCACTGCATGGTTTCCCTCCTTTGGGCCTCTGAGCTGGTCTCTCACCTCATCACTCCTCCCTTGAAACTTGGAGAAACAGGATCTTTTTCAGGCCAACTGATGGGGACACACACACACACACCCAGGGACAGCACACGGGCATTTCTCTAGCAAACATTCAGGCAGAATTTCTAGATCCCTCTTCCAGCTCCCTTGGAGAAGCTCGGTGGTTGTCCCAAAAGACTCTGGCATTCCTCTAAGGAAGCAACACTTACAGAATTGCCTTTCCACACTGCTGGCCTTCACATTGCTTTTAACGCCTAGATCCCAGATATGAGAAAAAGCCAGGCAGCTTTGCTGCTTTCCTGCCTGTCCTTAAGGAAAAGCAAATCTTGCTTCAGTCCCAATCTTGCTTCCTTCCCAGCCTGCATGTTACCCACTGGCCAGCAAACTGAGGGGGCAGCTGGAACAAGTCCCACTGCAAGGCAGATACTTTGTAGCCTCCAAAGCCCACCTGCACCGGCTCCATCAGACAAGGGCAAGCTTGCCTCGGCTTCCCAGAAGCAGCCTGCCAATTGCCCCCTCCCTCGCCCCCTCTCCATCCACCCTCCACAGCCCCTGCCACCAAAGCCTTGCTAGGCAGGGCCATTTGCTGGCCTCCATAAAAGAGTGACTTGGATTCTTCTTTGGCGCAAGTGCCCCAGCTGTGACAAGTCAGAGGATAATGATCACACCCGCTCGGCTTTAGCTAAGGAGATTGCTGGAGGCCCAGAGCGGGACACTGGTCCTTTCAGGAGAAACTGCAACTGAACTAGCCATGCCTTTGTGGTGCATGCCGATAGGAATTGGATAGAATCGGAGGGCTTAGAAACGTCCTCCAAGCTGGTCAGCTCCATCAGTCCCCCAAAATGAAAGAAATTTTTCTGTCTGGGCTCCAAAAAGGACTCAACCCGCTGCTTTTATGCCAGAAAATATGGTGAGACCAGACCACTCATCTAGATGCAATTCAGTGAATTAAACAAAGCCTCCCTTTCCACTCCCAGCTGAGATGTTGAGGAATCAAAGGCTGAAGCCCCAGCGGTATTTCACTGGCAGTAAAGGAGACACACCTCAGGAAGTCCTGCCAGCTGAGCAAGGGGCTGGGCCTGGGGGAGGTGGCGCCTGCCCAGCTTCTTCTCTCAGGGCAAGTGCCGTCTTTGCAACACCAGGCAAATGGAACAAACATTGCTGGAGTGCTTTCATACAGACAAACAGACAAAATAGAACAAACATTGGTTTAATGATAAAGACAGATTAGGTCTCAACAAAGGCAAAATGACAAAGAGCATATGGCAGAGCATACAAAACACCCAACCTCTGACATTTACTGATAAATCTAATAATACTAATGAGTCCTGAATAATACTAATGTACCTTAACTACTAAATTGAGGAGGTTACTATCATGTAAACTAACTAAGTAGAAGATTAAACAACCCAAAAAGCTTAAAAAACAGTCCTATTCCTATCTAACTAATATCTAACAGTTGTATTCCTATCTAACTAATCTGCCTAACTCTTGCTAGCCCTGGACAACCTGCAGGGTTGTCTAATTTGGTCTTTTCTTCTTGGGGAGAGGCTCTGCTGTCTTCCGAGGCCGATGTCTTCTGCTGTGTTTGTTCCTTTCCTTCATGCTTTCAAACACCCTGCAAGATAGGAAGCAAACCATCCATTGCTCACGCTAGTACACACCATGAAACCAAGTGCCAAGATCTCCGTTTGAGTATGAATTTCTGTCTTTTCGGGCAGTGGCACATTTGTCAATGGATCAGCACCATGAGTCTGATGGTTCTACTTTCAATGCCTTGAAATGTCTTCCTCCTTTTGCTGCATCCTCTTTTGAATTTGATCAGCAGCATCAAACCAAGCTTTGATGGATCTATTCCTACTTGTATCAACTGTGTCTTGTTGGGGCACGGCAAGGTTTCATTGTGAAGGCTGGGTTTTACCTAAGCTCTTTGGGTTTGAGGTGGGTGTTAAGCTTGAGCACGGCTGCCGGGGGCGATGCTGCAAGTGCCCCCAGCTTCCCCTGCGGTGCCTTTGAAAAGGGTCAGCCCCTTTTAGTCCAAAGGCGCAGCTTTGAGCAGAAAGAGGAGGAACTTGCGCACCGTTTGCACTGCCCGCAGGGAAAGGGGCCTCCCGCCGAAGGGGGCGGCTGGCGCGGTTGGCAGCAGGGACACTGGGCGCTGCGAGCCCTCTTGCGGCTTCTCTTCCCTGGCTCCCCGTTCTCCTTTCTGGGAGGGCTTTTGCTCCTCTTTGCTTTGCCCACGCTCTGGAAATCAAAGAGTCCTTATCAATGCTTCCTTCCTCTCACAAAGCTGGAAATCAGAGCATCCAGCACAAAAATCTATCGGCCTAAGCAAATCCTTCCAAAGCCTCAAGAGCTGAGAAAACGGCTGCCTTTGCCAATGGGCTGCGGCGGGCTGCCAACACAGAGCTTGGAGGAAAATACTCCTCTTTTCTACAGGCCAAAGGGGTGGGAGAAAGACCTGGCTATTTAGAGCTCTACATTTCTTATTTCTACCTTTCTGCCTAACATCTATTTCTCTCTGCTTTTCCTCCACAAATGTCTAGGCAATGGCATTTCAATTCAGTCCAATTAGGGTAGACACATGCTTAGCCATTTTCTAGTCCCCAAAATAATCTCCCTCCCTATCTCTCTCTCTCTCTCTCTCTCTCTCTCACATGATGGGAAGCAAATTGCTCTTTGCCGCTAAGGAAAGATTTAGGGGAGCCACAGCACCAGCAGCTCCTTCTTGGGGACTATGCTGGCATGCTAGAAAAACTCCCTGAAAATCTGCAGCATATCCACAAAGGCAGCCTGGACTGCTGATGTCAGCAAGCAGTGGGGAATTTGGGGTCTGATTGGAGTCAGCGAGGGTGCCAGCCCTTGAGAAGCCCATCTGTAGAGAGTCAAAGCCCATTTTGGTGGCGGTGCTGCTTTCTTGGGTCAAAGTTAGGCTCCAGAATTGCATACTTCAGGGCAGCAGCACAAGGAAGGCCCGGGCAGCATCTGCTGTGCCTTTCCCAGCACATGGGACGATGTGATCCTGGCAAAGGGGCATCTGGCATGGCTCGCCAGCAGCTTTTCTCCCCTTCTCCCAGTTTCTCGACCTTCCTGGCACCTCTCCATTTTCTTGCCCCTCACCTGAGCAAGAGTGCTGGCAAGTTTATGCTCCTTTTTCCAGGAGTAGTAGTACTCCACACACTGGGCCACGGTCTTAGTCTGGATCTGTTGTGAAGAGAAAAAGAAGGAATCGAAAATGGTGTCGGGTGCACTGGGGAAAAAGTAGACTATGGAGTGAACTAGGAAGTAAAAGCATGAATGAAATGGAGTAGGGTGTAAAATGAAATCAACATGGAGAAAGAGAGGCATCATGCAATGTCTTAAACCCTGTATGATGCTAGGTGCTAATACACGCAATGCACAGATCAACAACAAATCCACCTAGCACAGTTCTTCTTTCCCCGCTTCACTCCAGTTATGCCAGCACAGCGTCTTGTGGAAGCAGCAGCAGACCTGTGCCACAAGTCTGACAGAATAAAGCTTCATCTTCCAAAAGAGCTTGGAGAAAAGGGCTGGAGAGGCAGGATCATCCTTTTGACACAGGCTTTTGATGTCCCCTTTTGTTACTACTTGAAGATACTTGCTCCTTGAGAAGAGAGAGACTGAAGCCCAGTGCTTGTTCCCAGAAATAAGCAAGCTTTCCTGCTGCTGATCTGCTCGGGTAAAGAATGTCCCGTGGCTTTACCTGCTTCTGGATGAGATGAAAATCCTTGCCGTAGGTGTGGAAAGCCTTTTGGAAGGACTCCTTCTCCTCAGGTGTCCATCTATCAGAGCCTGGCAATAAAAAGCAGCGGCTAGTAAACAGATCCCTTGATCCACACCAAGTAGATTCCTCTGGCTGCCGAAAGAAAACGGTCGCAGGCCGTCATTCACGTGGGTGTACGTGTCTGCTCCCTCAGAAGGTCGTGAAGACAAGAGCAGGCATTGCCCGGGGAGAAGGATTGGAAAACAAGTAAAGCTGAAGGACTAGATGCTGGTGCTTTGCCCACCCACAGAGGAGACAAGACCTTGTGCTGGTGTTAAGCACAATTTCTTGAAGCAGAAACGCTTGCCACAACAATGAAGGGGACGGCAGCATCTGTCAGGGACGCAAGAAGCTCTGCTTTGCCTACCTGCGTAATGATAATCAGCCATGGGATGGCCTTGAGCTGTTGCAGGCCCCTCTGAGAGCAGCATCTCCAGAGCCTCCTGCAAGATCAAGAGGGAAAAGGCTTTAGCCGCCCCAGCACATTAAAAATGAGCCAAAAAATCACAGGTGCTGCCTTTCAGCTCCTTTGCCTCTCCAGACATTCAAGCGACTGTATCCCATGTGGGTGAAACACTGGGATTTGCTCCCAGTCCCTAGTTTTTGCTGCCCAACCCTTTGATCCTGGTCCCCAAGAGTGGCCTTTTGCTCACCAAGCTGAGGATTTTGCTGCTCCTGCAGCCAGAATGGCCTCAGCTGAGTGAGGCTTCTGGGAATTTCCCCTCCAAATGTCTTAGAGAAGCCAAATCTCCAGGCCATTTACAAGGCAGCAGGACCTTCCGCCGCCGCCGCCTCCAGGAGGGAGATTCTCCCTGCTGGAGCCCTTTGGGCTCAGCCCTGACGCAGCTGGAGGAGACCCAGCAGGCAGCAAGTGCTCTGCTCCCTGTTAAGACCCTTCTTCCAAGAGCAGCCAGGAAAGGCTGTCCCAGTGCCCAGGCCTTCTGCATTCCCTGTGCCCTCTCCTCTGCGCCCAAACAGCCGCTTCTTACCGGAACGCTGCCGCGTGCCTGGTGCAGGCAGTGCAGGGCGCGCTCCAGGTTAGCTGCTGCCCCGGGAATGCCACGGGAGCTGGCCATGTCCAACAGTTCTCTTACTGCAAGCACAAGAAAAAACCCACCAAAAGTCAGCCTGGAGGCCAGCAAAGGGCAAAGGTTGCCATGCAAGGCAGAAGGAAAGGCCGGCAGCTAAAGACAGCAGCTTGGAGAGAGAGCATGAAAAGGAGAGCAAAGACAGAGCCAGCTGAAGCAAGGGCCCACGCAGTGCTGGCTCTCCCTCCAAAGCAGCTTCTGTAAGAAGAAGTGGGGGCCAATCTCCCCTCTTCCAGTGGCAAACGGCCCTGACCAGTTTGGAGAGCAAGGTGCTTGCTCTTTCTCCTTGCCTCTAACACTTCTACATGGGAAGATGGGCGAGACAAGGAGAGAAGCAGAGCCTGCAAAAGGCTGCCTTTTTAGGCATAAGGAGCCTTTTCAAGACCCAAGTAGCTCAGGGCTGGAAGCAAAGCTTGAAGCAAAGCTACCTCTGTCAGGTTTTTCCATGTCAGAGTCATCCTCTCCCCAGGGCTTCCAGACCAGGGTTGCAGGCTCTTCATCCTCACTTGGTGCTCTGTTCTGCAGCTCTGGGAGCTCAGCCTGAAAGTCGCTGCCAACATTGATGTGTCTAAAGGAAGAAGGAGGTGGAGGTGAGAAAGGCAAGTGGTCAAGAGAGCCTTGCTGTGCACCCACAGGCTTGAACCAATCCCAGCCTGACTCTGAAAGAGCAGTTCTCCTCCTCGCCATTCCTCCAGTTTGCTGTCCTTTAACCCTAGGCCAAAACTCACGGCTGAATCTGGGCTCTTGCTTTCCTTTTCATTGTGCCTCTCCTTTCCACCTGAAAGAGATCAAAGCAATGCTCCAGTTCAAAATCCTTCTGCCAAGGATGTGTCAGTAGCCTTCCTTCTCATCCTCATCATTGCAAAGCCCGAGCTCCCGTGTCCCAGCTCCTTTCTCTTTGCTCTCATTGCTGCCTTTTTGACATGGAATGTCCTAGGCAGGACCCTCCAGCAGTCAGCAGCTTCCTCAGGAGGGCAAGCAGAAGGCCATGCACTACTCTCTTCACTCCCGGGGCCACGGAGAAGAGCCAAGAGAATGGCAGGGGAGATGTGCCAGTGCAGGCTTAGGTTGGATCGAAGGAAAAGCTTCTTCAGTCAGAGGCTGCTTGGGCACTGCAACAGCCTCCCCAGGGAAGGGGGCACAGCACCAAGGCTGACTGAGCTCCAAAAGTGTTTGGACACTGCTCTTGGGCACAGGCTGTGATTGTTGAGGCTGCCCCGGGCAGGCCCTGCAGTTGGGCTCAGTGATCTTTCAGAATCCCTTCCAAGGCAGAAAATTCTGTGCTACTGTGATTGTGCTCTTGAGGAGATGGCATTTGACGGCCGCCCCTGAGCATGAGGTAGAACCAGCCCTACGTGCACTGAAAAAAGAATCTCTAAAGATCTTAAAATAGAATGGATCTATAGGCGATGTAAATACGTAAGTAGATAAGAATTGCTGATCCCAGATGGTTTTTGAAGTTGAAAGCCTGTGTTTGCAGAGAAGCCCAGTCAAATGCTTCCATGCCCTGAACGACAGGGATGCCAGAGGAGAAGTGCCATCATTGTGGTGTTTGAAGCTTTGGAGCGGGTGTGAGCAGAGTCAGGGCATAAGGGGATTTGTTGACACTGAAGCCCTGACCTGCTCAGCCAGGAACAATTTGTTTTGGGGTCAGCACAAGATAGTTTGAGGACTGAAATGGGTGCCAAGAACGTTTAATCAGGTGATGCGTGGACGAGGATCTGCAACTGCACTGGGACACCTCTCTAGGTCCTCTATGGAAAGGTCTGTGTTTCCCCTGGAGGCAACACAATTCCTTCAGAAGCTGCACCCTGCTTTCACGTGGAAGCTCCTCTGGGGAAAGTGAGCACGCAGCCTGTGTGTCGTGCTTGGTGGGAGAGGCAGCTGGAGCCTCCTGCCCTTGTGCTAGTGCTTTGAGGGCAAACGGGGATTTTCTTACCTTGGAGGGTTCCCAAGTGCTCTGGGGATGCCCGGAGGCAGACGAGGAGACCAGGATGTCGGTGCAGAGGCCGGGTCTGGCGCTGAGTGCAGAAGGCGGCTGGTCAGGGACAGCCCAGGAGCTGATCCTGCAGCTGCTGCTCCAGCGCTGCTCCAGCAGTGTTCCAGCAAGGGCCGCAGGAGCAGGAGACAACGACAGTTGCTATGGGCACAGCCCAACATTCCATCTGGAACCCCTGGGGGAGCCATGGGACAGAAAGGGGCATGGGCCGCCTCTGCCCCTTGTACTTCTTCTGCTGCAAGTTTGCTCTGAGAAGCTTCCCATTGGGCCTTTTCTCCTCAGTCGTCTGATGAGACGGGCAAAAGCAGTGCAGGGACAGCCCTGGCTCTTCCCGGTGCTTCTCTGCAAGGTGCCTCCAGCTGAAGGTGCACAGGAGCCTGCCTCTGTGCAAGGGCCCAGACCTCATCTCCTGCCCTGGAGAACCAGAAGGGCTCCTCCCACTGGCTCTCCTCCAGCTCTG
Source organism: Agelaius phoeniceus (assembly GCF_051311805.1). Classification (NCBI taxonomy): domain Eukaryota; kingdom Metazoa; phylum Chordata; class Aves; order Passeriformes; family Icteridae; genus Agelaius; species Agelaius phoeniceus. Next base: position 32,737,548 of record NC_135303.1, on the reverse strand, counting down.
AGAGGAGCTGGAATTTGCAAGTTGCCTAGCGCAGAGCCAACTCCAAAGCTTCCTCTCAAAGTGGAGGCATTCATCCTGCCCCCTTTCTCAATTCTCCTTTTGCTGCCCAATAATGTCACTGCATGGTTTCCCTCCTTTGGGCCTCTGAGCTGGTCTCTCACCTCATCACTCCTCCCTTGAAACTTGGAGAAACAGGATCTTTTTCAGGCCAACTGATGGGGACACACACACACACACCCAGGGACAGCACACGGGCATTTCTCTAGCAAACATTCAGGCAGAATTTCTAGATCCCTCTTCCAGCTCCCTTGGAGAAGCTCGGTGGTTGTCCCAAAAGACTCTGGCATTCCTCTAAGGAAGCAACACTTACAGAATTGCCTTTCCACACTGCTGGCCTTCACATTGCTTTTAACGCCTAGATCCCAGATATGAGAAAAAGCCAGGCAGCTTTGCTGCTTTCCTGCCTGTCCTTAAGGAAAAGCAAATCTTGCTTCAGTCCCAATCTTGCTTCCTTCCCAGCCTGCATGTTACCCACTGGCCAGCAAACTGAGGGGGCAGCTGGAACAAGTCCCACTGCAAGGCAGATACTTTGTAGCCTCCAAAGCCCACCTGCACCGGCTCCATCAGACAAGGGCAAGCTTGCCTCGGCTTCCCAGAAGCAGCCTGCCAATTGCCCCCTCCCTCGCCCCCTCTCCATCCACCCTCCACAGCCCCTGCCACCAAAGCCTTGCTAGGCAGGGCCATTTGCTGGCCTCCATAAAAGAGTGACTTGGATTCTTCTTTGGCGCAAGTGCCCCAGCTGTGACAAGTCAGAGGATAATGATCACACCCGCTCGGCTTTAGCTAAGGAGATTGCTGGAGGCCCAGAGCGGGACACTGGTCCTTTCAGGAGAAACTGCAACTGAACTAGCCATGCCTTTGTGGTGCATGCCGATAGGAATTGGATAGAATCGGAGGGCTTAGAAACGTCCTCCAAGCTGGTCAGCTCCATCAGTCCCCCAAAATGAAAGAAATTTTTCTGTCTGGGCTCCAAAAAGGACTCAACCCGCTGCTTTTATGCCAGAAAATATGGTGAGACCAGACCACTCATCTAGATGCAATTCAGTGAATTAAACAAAGCCTCCCTTTCCACTCCCAGCTGAGATGTTGAGGAATCAAAGGCTGAAGCCCCAGCGGTATTTCACTGGCAGTAAAGGAGACACACCTCAGGAAGTCCTGCCAGCTGAGCAAGGGGCTGGGCCTGGGGGAGGTGGCGCCTGCCCAGCTTCTTCTCTCAGGGCAAGTGCCGTCTTTGCAACACCAGGCAAATGGAACAAACATTGCTGGAGTGCTTTCATACAGACAAACAGACAAAATAGAACAAACATTGGTTTAATGATAAAGACAGATTAGGTCTCAACAAAGGCAAAATGACAAAGAGCATATGGCAGAGCATACAAAACACCCAACCTCTGACATTTACTGATAAATCTAATAATACTAATGAGTCCTGAATAATACTAATGTACCTTAACTACTAAATTGAGGAGGTTACTATCATGTAAACTAACTAAGTAGAAGATTAAACAACCCAAAAAGCTTAAAAAACAGTCCTATTCCTATCTAACTAATATCTAACAGTTGTATTCCTATCTAACTAATCTGCCTAACTCTTGCTAGCCCTGGACAACCTGCAGGGTTGTCTAATTTGGTCTTTTCTTCTTGGGGAGAGGCTCTGCTGTCTTCCGAGGCCGATGTCTTCTGCTGTGTTTGTTCCTTTCCTTCATGCTTTCAAACACCCTGCAAGATAGGAAGCAAACCATCCATTGCTGACGCTAGTACACACCATGAAACCAAGTGCCAAGATCTCCGTTTGAGTATGAATTTCTGTCTTTTCGGGCAGTGGCACATTTGTCAATGGATCAGCACCATGAGTCTGATGGTTCTACTTTCAATGCCTTGAAATGTCTTCCTCCTTTTGCTGCATCCTCTTTTGAATTTGATCAGCAGCATCAAACCAAGCTTTGATGGATCTATTCCTACTTGTATCAACTGTGTCTTGTTGGGGCACGGCAAGGTTTCATTGTGAAGGCTGGGTTTTACCTAAGCTCTTTGGGTTTGAGGTGGGTGTTAAGCTTGAGCACGGCTGCCGGGGGCGATGCTGCAAGTGCCCCCAGCTTCCCCTGCGGTGCCTTTGAAAAGGGTCAGCCCCTTTTAGTCCAAAGGCGCAGCTTTGAGCAGAAAGAGGAGGAACTTGCGCACCGTTTGCACTGCCCGCAGGGAAAGGGGCCTCCCGCCGAAGGGGGCGGCTGGCGCGGTTGGCAGCAGGGACACTGGGCGCTGCGAGCCCTCTTGCGGCTTCTCTTCCCTGGCTCCCCGTTCTCCTTTCTGGGAGGGCTTTTGCTCCTCTTTGCTTTGCCCACGCTCTGGAAATCAAAGAGTCCTTATCAATGCTTCCTTCCTCTCACAAAGCTGGAAATCAGAGCATCCAGCACAAAAATCTATCGGCCTAAGCAAATCCTTCCAAAGCCTCAAGAGCTGAGAAAACGGCTGCCTTTGCCAATGGGCTGCGGCGGGCTGCCAACACAGAGCTTGGAGGAAAATACTCCTCTTTTCTACAGGCCAAAGGGGTGGGAGAAAGACCTGGCTATTTAGAGCTCTACATTTCTTATTTCTACCTTTCTGCCTAACATCTATTTCTCTCTGCTTTTCCTCCACAAATGTCTAGGCAATGGCATTTCAATTCAGTCCAATTAGGGTAGACACATGCTTAGCCATTTTCTAGTCCCCAAAATAATCTCCCTCCCTATCTCTCTCTCTCTCTCTCTCTCTCTCTCACATGATGGGAAGCAAATTGCTCTTTGCCGCTAAGGAAAGATTTAGGGGAGCCACAGCACCAGCAGCTCCTTCTTGGGGACTATGCTGGCATGCTAGAAAAACTCCCTGAAAATCTGCAGCATATCCACAAAGGCAGCCTGGACTGCTGATGTCAGCAAGCAGTGGGGAATTTGGGGTCTGATTGGAGTCAGCGAGGGTGCCAGCCCTTGAGAAGCCCATCTGTAGAGAGTCAAAGCCCATTTTGGTGGCGGTGCTGCTTTCTTGGGTCAAAGTTAGGCTCCAGAATTGCATACTTCAGGGCAGCAGCACAAGGAAGGCCCGGGCAGCATCTGCTGTGCCTTTCCCAGCACATGGGACGATGTGATCCTGGCAAAGGGGCATCTGGCATGGCTCGCCAGCAGCTTTTCTCCCCTTCTCCCAGTTTCTCGACCTTCCTGGCACCTCTCCATTTTCTTGCCCCTCACCTGAGCAAGAGTGCTGGCAAGTTTATGCTCCTTTTTCCAGGAGTAGTAGTACTCCACACACTGGGCCACGGTCTTAGTCTGGATCTGTTGTGAAGAGAAAAAGAAGGAATCGAAAATGGTGTCGGGTGCACTGGGGAAAAAGTAGACTATGGAGTGAACTAGGAAGTAAAAGCATGAAGTAAATGGAGTAGGGTGTAAAATGAAATCAACATGGAGAAAGAGAGGCATCATGCAATGTCTTAAACCCTGTATGATGCTAGGTGCTAATACACGCAATGCACAGATCAACAACAAATCCACCTAGCACAGTTCTTCTTTCCCCGCTTCACTCCAGTTATGCCAGCACAGCGTCTTGTGGAAGCAGCAGCAGACCTGTGCCACAAGTCTGACAGAATAAAGCTTCATCTTCCAAAAGAGCTTGGAGAAAAGGGCTGGAGAGGCAGGATCATCCTTTTGACACAGGCTTTTGATGTCCCCTTTTGTTACTACTTGAAGATACTTGCTCCTTGAGAAGAGAGAGACTGAAGCCCAGTGCTTGTTCCCAGAAATAAGCAAGCTTTCCTGCTGCTGATCTGCTCGGGTAAAGAATGTCCCGTGGCTTTACCTGCTTCTGGATGAGATGAAAATCCTTGCCGTAGGTGTGGAAAGCCTTTTGGAAGGACTCCTTCTCCTCAGGTGTCCATCTATCAGAGCCTGGCAATAAAAAGCAGCGGCTAGTAAACAGATCCCTTGATCCACACCAAGTAGATTCCTCTGGCTGCCGAAAGAAAACGGTCGCAGGCCGTCATTCACGTGGGTGTACGTGTCTGCTCCCTCAGAAGGTCGTGAAGACAAGAGCAGGCATTGCCCGGAGAGAAGGATTGGAAAACAAGTAAAGCTGAAGGACTAGATGCTGGTGCTTTGCCCACCCACAGAGGAGACAAGACCTTGTGCTGGTGTTAAGCACAATTTCTTGAAGCAGAAACGCTTGCCACAACAATGAAGGGGACGGCAGCATCTGTCAGGGACGCAAGAAGCTCTGCTTTGCCTACCTGCGTAATGATAATCAGCCATGGGATGGCCTTGAGGTGTTGCAGGCCCCTCTGAGAGCAGCATCTCCAGAGCCTCCTGCAAGATCAAGAGGGAAAAGGCTTTAGCCGCCCCAGCACATTAAAAATGAGCCAAAAAATCACAGGTGCTGCCTTTCAGCTCCTTTGCCTCTCCAGACATTCAAGCGACTGTATCCCATGTGGGTGAAACACTGGGATTTGCTCCCAGTCCCTAGTTTTTGCTGCCCAACCCTTTGATCCTGGTCCCCAAGAGTGGCCTTTTGCTCACCAAGCTGAGGATTTTGCTGCTCCTGCAGCCAGAATGGCCTCAGCTGAGTGAGGCTTCTGGGAATTTCCCCTCCAAATGTCTTAGAGAAGCCAAATCTCCAGGCCATTTACAAGGCAGCAGGACCTTCCGCCGCCGCCGCCTCCAGGAGGGAGATTCTCCCTGCTGGAGCCCTTTGGGCTCAGCCCTGACGCAGCTGGAGGAGACCCAGCAGGCAGCAAGTGCTCTGCTCCCTGTTAAGACCCTTCTTCCAAGAGCAGCCAGGAAAGGCTGTCCCAGTGCCCAGGCCTTCTGCATTCCCTGTGCCCTCTCCTCTGCGCCCAAACAGCCGCTTCTTACCGGAACGCTGCCGCGTGCCTGGTGCAGGCAGTGCAGGGCGCGCTCCAGGTTAGCTGCTGCCCCGGGAATGCCACGGGAGCTGGCCATGTCCAACAGTTCTCTTACTGCAAGCACAAGAAAAAACCCACCAAAAGTCAGCCTGGAGGCCAGCAAAGGGCAAAGGTTGCCATGCAAGGCAGAAGGAAAGGCCGGCAGCTAAAGACAGCAGCTTGGAGAGAGAGCATGAAAAGGAGAGCAAAGACAGAGCCAGCTGAAGCAAGGGCCCACGCAGTGCTGGCTCTCCCTCCAAAGCAGCTTCTGTAAGAAGAAGTGGGGGCCAATCTCCCCTCTTCCAGTGGCAAACGGCCCTGACCAGTTTGGAGAGCAAGGTGCTTGCTCTTTCTCCTTGCCTCTAACACTTCTACATGGGAAGATGGGCGAGACAAGGAGAGAAGCAGAGCCTGCAAAAGGCTGCCTTTTTAGGCATAAGGAGCCTTTTCAAGACCCAAGTAGCTCAGGGCTGGAAGCAAAGCTTGAAGCAAAGCTACCTCTGTCAGGTTTTTCCATGTCAGAGTCATCCTCTCCCCAGGGCTTCCAGACCAGGGTTGCAGGCTCTTCATCCTCACTTGGTGCTCTGTTCTGCAGCTCTGGGAGCTCAGCCTGAAAGTCGCTGCCAACATTGATGTGTCTAAAGGAAGAAGGAGGTGGAGGTGAGAAAGGCAAGTGGTCAAGAGAGCCTTGCTGTGCACCCACAGGCTTGAACCAATCCCAGCCTGACTGTGAAAGAGCAGTTCTCCTCCTCGCCATTCCTCCAGTTTGCTGTCCTTTAACCCTAGGCCAAAACTCACGGCTGAATCTGGGCTCTTGCTTTCCTTTTCATTGTGCCTCTCCTTTCCACCTGAAAGAGATCAAAGCAATGCTCCAGTTCAAAATCCTTCTGCCAAGGATGTGTCAGTAGCCTTCCTTCTCATCCTCATCATTGCAAAGCCCGAGCTCCCGTGTCCCAGCTCCTTTCTCTTTGCTCTCATTGCTGCCTTTTTGACATGGAATGTCCTAGGCAGGACCCTCCAGCAGTCAGCAGCTTCCTCAGGAGGGCAAGCAGAAGGCCATGCACTACTCTCTTCACTCCCGGGGCCACGGAGAAGAGCCAAGAGAATGGCAGGGGAGATGTGCCAGTGCAGGCTTAGGTTGGATCGAAGGAAAAGCTTCTTCAGCCAGAGGCTGCTTGGGCACTGCAACAGCCTCCCCAGGGAAGGGGGCACAGCACCAAGGCTGACTGAGCTCCAAAAGTGTTTGGACACTGCTCTTGGGCACAGGCTGTGATTGTTGAGGCTGCCCCGGGCAGGCCCTGCAGTTGGGCTCAGTGATCTTTCAGAATCCCTTCCAAGGCAGAAAATTCTGTGCTACTGTGATTGTGCTCTTGAGGAGATGGCATTTGACGGCCGCCCCTGAGCATGAGGTAGAACCAGCCCTACGTGCACTGAAAAAAGAATCTCTAAAGATCTTAAAATAGAATGGATCTATAGGCGATGTAAATACGTAAGTAGATAAGAATTGCTGATCCCAGATGGTTTTTGAAGTTGAAAGCCTGTGTTTGCAGAGAAGCCCAGTCAAATGCTTCCATGCCCTGAACGACAGGGATGCCAGAGGAGAAGTGCCATCATTGTGGTGTTTGAAGCTTTGGAGCGGGTGTGAGCAGAGTCAGGGCATAAGGGGATTTGTTGACACTGAAGCCCTGACCTGCTCAGCCAGGAACAATTTGTTTTGGGGTCAGCACAAGATAGTTTGAGGACTGAAATGGGTGCCAAGAACGTTTAATCAGGTGATGCGTGGACGAGGATCTGCAACTGCACTGGGACACCTCTCTAGGTCCTCTATGGAAAGGTCTGTGTTTCCCCTGGAGGCAACACAATTCCTTCAGAAGCTGCACCCTGCTTTCACGTGGAAGCTCGTCTGGGGAAAGTGAGCACGCAGCCTGTGTGTCGTGCTTGGTGGGAGAGGCAGCTGGAGCCTCCTGCCCTTGTGCTAGTGCTTTGAGGGCAAACGGGGATTTTCTTACCTTGGAGGGTTCCCAAGTGCTCTGGGGATGCCCGGAGGCAGACGAGGAGACCAGGATGTCGGTGCAGAGGCCGGGTCTGGCGCTGAGTGCAGAAGGCGGCTGGTCAGGGACAGCCCAGGAGCTGATCCTGCAGCTGCTGCTCCAGCGCTGCTCCAGCAGCATTCCAGCAAGGGCCGCAGGAGCAGGAGACAACGACAGTTGCTATGGGCACAGCCCAACATTCCATCTGGAACCCCTGGGGGAGCCATGGGACAGAAAGGGGCATGGGCCGCCTCTGCCCCTTGTACTTCTTCTGCTGCAAGTTTGCTCTGAGAAGCTTCCCATTGGGCCTTTTCTCCTCAGTCGTCTGATGAGACGGGCAAAAGCAGTGCAGGGACAGCCCTGGCTCTTCCCGGTGCTTCTCTGCAAGGTTCCTCCAGCTGAAGGTGCACAGGAGCCTGCCTCTGTGCAAGGGCCCAGACCTCATCTCCTGCCCTGGAGAACCAGAAGGGCTCCTCCCACTGGCTCTCCTCCAGCTCTGAGAGGAGCTGGAATTTGCAAGTTGCCTAGCGCAGAGCCAACTCCAAAGCTTCCTCTCAAAGTGGAGGCATTCATCCTGCCCCCTTTCTCAATTCTCCTTTTGCTGCCCAATAATGTCACTGCATGGTTTCCCTCCTTTGGGCCTCTGAGCTGGTCTCTCACCTCATCACTCCTCCCTTGAAACTTGGAGAAACAGGATCTTTTTCAGGCCAACTGATGGGGACACACACACACACACCCAGGGACAGCACACGGGCATTTCTCTAGCAAACATTCAGGCAGAATTTCTAGATCCCTCTTCCAGCTCCCTTGGAGAAGCTCGGTGGTTGTCCCAAAAGACTCTGGCATTCCTCTAAGGAAGCAACACTTACAGAATTGCCTTTCCACACTGCTGGCCTTCACATTGCTTTTAACGCCTAGATCCCAGATATGAGAAAAAGCCAGGCAGCTTTGCTGCTTTCCTGCCTGTCCTTAAGGAAAAGCAAATCTTGCTTCAGTCCCAATCTTGCTTCCTTCCCAGCCTGCATGTTACCCACTGGCCAGCAAACTGAGGGGGCAGCTGGAACAAGTCCCACTGCAAGGCAGATACTTTGTAGCCTCCAAAGCCCACCTGCACCGGCTCCATCAGACAAGGGCAAGCTTGCCTCGGCTTCCCAGAAGCAGCCTGCCAATTGCCCCCTCCCTCGCCCCCTCTCCATCCACCCTCCACAGCCCCTGCCACCAAAGCCTTGCTAGGCAGGGCCATTTGCTGGCCTCCATAAAAGAGTGACTTGGATTCTTCTTTGGCGCAAGTGCCCCAGCTGTGACAAGTCAGAGGATAATGATCACACCCGCTCGGCTTTAGCTAAGGAGATTGCTGGAGGCCCAGAGCGGGACACTGGTCCTTTCAGGAGAAACTGCAACTGAACTAGCCATGCCTTTGTGGTGCATGCCGATAGGAATTGGATAGAATCGGAGGGCTTAGAAACGTCCTCCAAGCTGGTCAGCTCCATCAGTCCCCCAAAATGAAAGAAATTTTTCTGTCTGGGCTCCAAAAAGGACTCAACCCGCTGCTTTTATGCCAGAAAATATGGTGAGACCAGACCACTCATCTAGATGCAATTCAGTGAATTAAACAAAGCCTCCCTTTCCACTCCCAGCTGAGATGTTGAGGAATCAAAGGCTGAAGCCCCAGCGGTATTTCACTGGCAGTAAAGGAGACACACCTCACTTAGTCCTGCCAGCTGAGCAAGGGGCTGGGCCTGGGGGAGGTGGCGCCTGCCCAGCTTCTTCTCTCAGGGCAAGTGCCGTCTTTGCAACACCAGGCAAATGGAACAAACATTGCTGGAGTGCTTTCATACAGACAAACAGACAAAATAGAACAAACATTGGTTTAATGATAAAGACAGATTAGGTCTCAACAAAGGCAAAATGACAAAGAGCATATGGCAGAGCATACAAAACACCCAACCTCTGACATTTACTGATAAATCTAATAATACTAATGAGTCCTGAATAATACTAATGTACCTTAACTACTAAATTGAGGAGGTTACTATCATGTAAACTAACTAAGTAGAAGATTAAACAACCCAAAAAGCTTAAAAAACAGTCCTATTCCTATCTAACTAATATCTAACAGTTGTATTCCTATCTAACTAATCTGCCTAACTCTTGCTAGCCCTGGACAACCTGCAGGGTTGTCTAATTTGGTCTTTTCTTCTTGGGGAGAGGCTCTGCTGTCTTCCGAGGCCGATGTCTTCTGCTGTGTTTGTTCCTTTCCTTCATGCTTTCAAACACCCTGCAAGATAGGAAGCAAACCATCCATTGCTCACGCTAGTACACACCATGAAACCAAGTGCCAAGATCTCCGTTTGAGTATGAATTTCTGTCTTTTCGGGCAGTGGCACATTTGTCAATGGATCAGCACCATGAGTCTGATGGTTCTACTTTCAATGCCTTGAAATGTCTTCCTCCTTTTGCTGCATCCTCTTTTGAATTTGATCAGCAGCATCAAACCAAGCTTTGATGGATCTATTCCTACTTGTATCAACTGTGTCTTGTTGGGGCACGGCAAGGTTTCATTGTGAAGGCTGGGTTTTACCTAAGCTCTTTGGGTTTGAGGTGGGTGTTAAGCTTGAGCACGGCTGCCGGGGGCGATGCTGCAAGTGCCCCCAGCTTCCCCTGCGGTGCCTTTGAAAAGGGTCAGCCCCTTTTAGTCCAAAGGCGCAGCTTTGAGCAGAAAGAGGAGGAACTTGCGCACCGTTTGCACTGCCCGCAGGGAAAGGGGCCTCCCGCCGAAGGGGGCGGCTGGCGCGGTTGGCAGCAGGGACACTGGGCGCTGCGAGCCCTCTTGCGGCTTCTCTTCCCTGGCTCCCCGTTCTCCTTTCTGGGAGGGCTTTTGCTCCTCTTTGCTTTGCCCACGCTCTGGAAATCAAAGAGTCCTTATCAATGCTTCCTTCCTCTCACAAAGCTGGAAATCAGAGCATCCAGCACAAAAATCTATCGGCCTAAGCAAATCCTTCCAAAGCCTCAAGAGCTGAGAAAACGGCTGCCTTTGCCAATGGGCTGCGGCGGGCTGCCAACACAGAGCTTGGAGGAAAATACTCCTCTTTTCTACAGGCCAAAGGGGTGGGAGAAAGACCTGGCTATTTAGAGCTCTACATTTCTTATTTCTACCTTTCTGCCTAACATCTATTTCTCTCTGCTTTTCCTCCACAAATGTCTAGGCAATGGCATTTCAATTCAGTCCAATTAGGGTAGACACATGCTTAGCCATTTTCTAGTCCCCAAAATAATCTCCCTCCCTATCTCTCTCTCTCTCTCTCTCTCTCTCTCACATGATGGGAAGCAAATTGCTCTTTGCCGCTAAGGAAAGATTTAGGGGAGCCACAGCACCAGCAGCTCCTTCTTGGGGACTATGCTGGCATGCTAGAAAAACTCCCTGAAAATCTGCAGCATATCCACAAAGGCAGCCTGGACTGCTGATGTCAGCAAGCAGTGGGGAATTTGGGGTCTGATTGGAGTCAGCGAGGGTGCCAGCCCTTGAGAAGCCCATCTGTAGAGAGTCAAAGCCCATTTTGGTGGCGGTGCTGCTTTCTTGGGTCAAAGTTAGGCTCCAGAATTGCATACTTCAGGGCAGCAGCACAAGGAAGGCCCGGGCAGCATCTGCTGTGCCTTTCCCAGCACATGGGACGATGTGATCCTGGCAAAGGGGCATCTGGCATGGCTCGCCAGCAGCTTTTCTCCCCTTCTCCCAGTTTCTCGACCTTCCTGGCACCTCTCCATTTTCTTGCCCCTCACCTGAGCAAGAGTGCTGGCAAGTTTATGCTCCTTTTTCCAGGAGTAGTAGTACTCCACACACTGGGCCACGGTCTTAGTCTGGATCTGTTGTGAAGAGAAAAAGAAGGAATCGAAAATGGTGTCGGGTGCACTGGGGAAAAAGTAGACTATGGAGTGAACTAGGAAGTAAAAGCATGAATGAAATGGAGTAGGGTGTAAAATGAAATCAACATGGAGAAAGAGAGGCATCATGCAATGTCTTAAACCCTGTATGATGCTAGGTGCTAATACACGCAATGCACAGATCAACAACAAATCCACCTAGCACAGTTCTTCTTTCCCCGCTTCACTCCAGTTATGCCAGCACAGCGTCTTGTGGAAGCAGCAGCAGACCTGTGCCACAAGTCTGACAGAATAAAGCTTCATCTTCCAAAAGAGCTTGGAGAAAAGGGCTGGAGAGGCAGGATCATCCTTTTGACACAGGCTTTTGATGTCCCCTTTTGTTACTACTTGAAGATACTTGCTCCTTGAGAAGAGAGAGACTGAAGCCCAGTGCTTGTTCCCAGAAATAAGCAAGCTTTCCTGCTGCTGATCTGCTCGGGTAAAGAATGTCCCGTGGCTTTACCTGCTTCTGGATGAGATGAAAATCCTTGCCGTAGGTGTGGAAAGCCTTTTGGAAGGACTCCTTCTCCTCAGGTGTCCATCTATCAGAGCCTGGCAATAAAAAGCAGCGGCTAGTAAACAGATCCCTTGATCCACACCAAGTAGATTCCTCTGGCTGCCGAAAGAAAACGGTCGCAGGCCGTCATTCACGTGGGTGTACGTGTCTGCTCCCTCAGAAGGTCGTGAAGACAAGAGCAGGCATTGCCCGGGGAGAAGGATTGGAAAACAAGTAGAGCTGAAGGACTAGATGCTGGTGCTTTGCCCACCCACAGAGGAGACAAGACCTTGTGCTGGTGTTAAGCACAATTTCTTGAAGCAGAAACGCTTGCCACAACAATGAAGGGGACGGCAGCATCTGTCAGGGACGCAAGAAGCTCTGCTTTGCCTACCTGCATAATGATAATCAGCCATGGGATGGCCTTGAGCTGTTGCAGGCCCCTCTGAGAGCAGCATCTCCAGAGCCTCCTGCAAGATCAAGAGGGAAAAGGCTTTAGCCGCCCCAGCACATTAAAAATGAGCCAAAAAATCACAGGTGCTGCCTTTCAGCTCCTTTGCCTCTCCAGACATTCAAGCGACTCTATCCCATGTGGGTGAAACACTGTCATTTGCTCCCAGTCCCTAGTTTTTGCTGCCCAACCCTTTGATCCTGGTCCCCAAGAGTGGCCTTTTGCTCACCAAGCTGAGGATTTTGCTGCTCCTGCAGCCAGAATGGCCTCAGCTGAGTGAGGCTTCTGGGAATTTCCCCTCCAAATGTCTTAGAGAAGCCAAATCTCCAGGCCATTTACAAGGCAGCAGGACCTTCCGCCGCCGCCGCCTCCAGGAGGGAGATTCTCCCTGCTGGAGCCCTTTGGGCTCAGCCCTGACGCAGCTGGAGGAGACCCAGCAGGCAGCAAGTGCTCTGCTCCCTGTTAAGACCCTTCTTCCAAGAGCAGCCAGGAAAGGCTGTCCCAGTGCCCAGGCCTTCTGCATTCCCTGTGCCCTCTCCTCTGCGCCCAAACAGCCGCTTCTTACCGGAACGCTGCCGCGTGCCTGGTGCAGGCAGTGCAGGGCGCGCTCCAGGTTAGCTGCTGCCCCGGGAATGCCACGGGAGCTGGCCATGTCCAACAGTTCTCTTACTGCAAGCATAAGAAAAAACCCACCGAAAGTCAGCCTGGAGGCCAGCAAAGGGCAAAGGTTGCCATGCAAGGCAGAAGGAAAGGCCGGCAGCTAAAGACAGCAGCTTGGAGAGAGAGCATGAAAAGGAGAGCAAAGACAGAGCCAGCTGAAGCAAGGGCCCACGCAGTGCTGGCTCTCCCTCCAAAGCAGCTTCTGTAAGAAGAAGTGGGGGCCAATCTCCCCTCTTCCAGTGGCAAACGGCCCTGACCAGTTTGGAGAGCAAGGTGCTTGCTCTTTCTCCTTGCCTCTAACACTTCTACATGGGAAGATGGGCGAGACAAGGAGAGAAGCAGAGCCTGCAAAAGGCTGCCTTTTTAGGCATAAGGAGCCTTTTCAAGACCCAAGTAGCTCAGGGCTGGAAGCAAAGCTTGAAGCAAAGCTACCTCTGTCAGGTTTTTCCATGTCAGAGTCATCCTCTCCCCAGGGCTTCCAGACCAGGCTTGCAGGCTCTTCATCCTCACTTGGTGCTCTGTTCTGCAGCTCTGGGAGCTCAGCCTGAAAGTCGCTGCCAACATTGATGTGTCTAAAGGAAGAAGGAGGTGGAGGTGAGAAAGGCAAGTGGTCAAGAGAGCCTTGCTGTGCACCCACAGGCTTGAACCAATCCCAGCCTGACTGTGAAAGAGCAGTTCTCCTCCTCGCCATTCCTCCAGTTTGCTGTCCTTTAACCCTAGGCCAAAACTCACGGCTGAATCTGGGCTCTTGCTTTCCTTTTCATTGTGCCTCTCCTTTCCACCTGAAAGAGATCAAAGCAATGCTCCAGTTCAAAGTCCTTCTGCCAAGGATGTGTCAGTAGCCTTCCTTCTCATCCTCATCATTGCAAAGCCCGAGCTCCCGTGTCCCAGCTCCTTTCTCTTTGCTGTCATTGCTGCCTTTTTGACATGGAATGTCCTAGGCAGGACCCTCCAGCAGTCAGCAGCTTCCTCAGGAGGGCAAGCAGAAGGCCATGCACTACTCTCTTCACTCCCGGGGCCACGGAGAAGAGCCAAGAGAATGGCAGGGGAGATGTGCCAGTGCAGGCTTAGGTTGGATCGAAGGAAAAGCTTCTTCAGCCAGAGGCTGCTTGGGCACTGCAACAGCCTCCCCAGGGAAGGGGGCACAGCACCAAGGCTGACTGAGCTCCAAAAGTGTTTGGACACTGCTCTTGGGCACAGGCTGTGATTGTTGAGGCTGCCCCGGGCAGGCCCTGCAGTTGGGCTCAGTGATCTTTCAGAATCCCTTCCAAGGCAGAAAATTCTGTGCTACTGTGATTGTGCTCTTGAGGAGATGGCATTTGACGGCCGCCCCTGAGCATGAGGTAGAACCAGCCCTACGTGCACTGAAAAAAGAATCTCTAAAGATCTTAAAATAGAATGGATCTAGGCGATGTAAATACGTAAGTAGATAAGAATTGCTGATCCCAGATGGTTTTTGAAGTTGAAAGCCTGTGTTTGCAGAGAAGCCCAGTCAAATGCTTCCATGCCCTGAACGACAGGGATGCCAGAGGAGAAGTGCCATCATTGTGGTGTTTGAAGCTTTGGAGCGGGTGTGAGCAGAGTCAGGGCATAAGGGGATTTGTTGACACTGAAGCCCTGACCTGCTCAGCCAGGAACAATTTGTTTTGGGGTCAGCACAAGATAGTTTGAGGACTGAAATGGGTGCCAAGAACGTTTAATCAGGTGATGCGTGGACGAGGATCTGCAACTGCACTGGGACACCTCTCTAGGTCCTCTCTGGAAAGGTCTGTGTTTCCCCTGGAGGCAACACAATTCCTTCAGAAGCTGCACCCTGCTTTCACGTGGAAGCTCGTCTGGGGAAAGTGAGCACGCAGCCTGTGTGTCGTGCTTGGTGGGAGAGGCAGCTGGAGCCTCCTGCCCTTGTGCTAGTGCTTTGAGGGCAAACGGGGATTTTCTTACCTTGGAGGGTTCCCAAGTGCTCTGGGGATGCCCGGAGGCAGACGAGGAGACCAGGATGTCGGTGCAGAGGCCGGGTCTGGCGCTGAGTGCAGAAGGCGGCTGGTCAGGGACAGCCCAGGAGCTGATCCTGCAGCTGCTGCTCCAGCGCTGCTCCAGCAGTGTTCCAGCAAGGGCCGCAGGAGCAGGAGACAACGACAGTTGCTATGGGCACAGCCCAACATTCCATCTGGAACCCCTGGGGGAGCCATGGGACAGAAAGGGGCATGGGCCGCCTCTGCCCCTTGTACTTCTTCTGCTGCAAGTTTGCTCTGAGAAGCTTCCCATTGGGCCTTTTCTCCTCAGTCGTCTGATGAGACGGGCAAAAGCAGTGCAGGGACAGCCCTGGCTCTTCCCGGTGCTTCTCTGCAAGGTTCCTCCAGCTGAAGGTGCACAGGAGCCTGCCTCTGTGCAAGGGCCCAGACCTCATCTCCTGCCCTGGAGAACCAGAAGGGCTCCTCCCACTGGCTCTCCTCCAGCTCTGAGAGGAGCTGGAATTTGCAAGTTGCCTAGCGCAGAGCCAACTCCAAAGCTTCCTCTCAAAGTGGAGGCATTCATCCTGCCCCCTTTCTCAATTCTCCTTTTGCTGCCCAATAATGTCACTGCATGGTTTCCCTCCTTTGGGCCTCTGAGCTGGTCTCTCACCTCATCACTCCTCCCTTGAAACTTGGAGAAACAGGATCTTTTTCAGGCCAACTGATGGGGACACACACACACACACCCAGGGACAGCACACGGGCATTTCTCTAGCAAACATTCAGGCAGAATTTCTAGATCCCTCTTCCAGCTCCCTTGGAGAAGCTCGGTGGTTGTCCCAAAAGACTCTGGCATTCCTCTAAGGAAGCAACACTTACAGAATTGCCTTTCCACACTGCTGGCCTTCACATTGCTTTTAACGCCTAGATCCCAGATATGAGAAAAAGCCAGGCAGCTTTGCTGCTTTCCTGCCTGTCCTTAAGGAAAAGCAAATCTTGCTTCAGTCCCAATCTTGCTTCCTTCCCAGCCTGCATGTTACCCACTGGCCAGCAAACTGAGGGGGCAGCTGGAACAAGTCCCACTGCAAGGCAGATACTTTGTAGCCTCCAAAGCCCACCTGCACCGGCTCCATCAGACAAGGGCAAGCTTGCCTCGGCTTCCCAGAAGCAGCCTGCCAATTGCCCCCTCCCTCGCCCCCTCTCCATCCACCCTCCACAGCCCCTGCCACCAAAGCCTTGCTAGGCAGGGCCATTTGCTGGCCTCCATAAAAGAGTGACTTGGATTCTTCTTTGGCGCAAGTGCCCCAGCTGTGACAAGTCAGAGGATAATGATCACACCCGCTCGGCTTTAGCTAAGGAGATTGCTGGAGGCCCAGAGCGGGACACTGGTCCTTTCAGGAGAAACTGCAACTGAACTAGCCATGCCTTTGTGGTGCATGCCGATAGGAATTGGATAGAATCGGAGGGCTTAGAAACGTCCTCCAAGCTGGTCAGCTCCATCAGTCCCCCAAAATGAAAGAAATTTTTCTGTCTGGGCTCCAAAAAGGACTCAACCCGCTGCTTTTATGCCAGAAAATATGGTGAGACCAGACCACTCATCTAGATGCAATTCAGTGAATTAAACAAAGCCTCCCTTTCCACTCCCAGCTGAGATGTTGAGGAATCAAAGGCTGAAGCCCCAGCGGTATTTCACTGGCAGTAAAGGAGACACACCTCACTTAGTCCTGCCAGCTGAGCAAGGGGCTGGGCCTGGGGGAGGTGGCGCCTGCCCAGCTTCTTCTCTCAGGGCAAGTGCCGTCTTTGCAACACCAGGCAAATGGAACAAACATTGCTGGAGTGCTTTCATACAGACAAACAGACAAAATAGAACAAACATTGGTTTAATGATAAAGACAGATTAGGTCTCAACAAAGGCAAAATGACAAAGAGCATATGGCAGAGCATACAAAACACCCAACCTCTGACATTTACTGATAAATCTAATAATACTAATGAGTCCTGAATAATACTAATGTACCTTAACTACTAAATTGAGGAGGTTACTATCATGTAAACTAACTAAGTAGAAGATTAAACAACCCAAAAAGCTTAAAAAACAGTCCTATTCCTATCTAACTAATATCTAACAGTTGTATTCCTATCTAACTAATCTGCCTAACTCTTGCTAGCCCTGGACAACCTGCAGGGTTGTCTAATTTGGTCTTTTCTTCTTGGGGAGAGGCTCTGCTGTCTTCCGAGGCCGATGTCTTCTGCTGTGTTTGTTCCTTTCCTTCATGCTTTCAAACACCCTGCAAGATAGGAAGCAAACCATCCATTGCTCACGCTAGTACACACCATGAAACCAAGTGCCAAGATCTCCGTTTGAGTATGAATTTCTGTCTTTTCGGGCAGTGGCACATTTGTCAATGGATCAGCACCATGAGTCTGATGGTTCTACTTTCAATGCCTTGAAATGTCTTCCTCCTTTTGCTGCATCCTCTTTTGAATTTGATCAGCAGCATCAAACCAAGCTTTGATGGATCTATTCCTACTTGTATCAACTGTGTCTTGTTGGGGCACGGCAAGGTTTCATTGTGAAGGCTGGGTTTTACCTAAGCTCTTTGGGTTTGAGGTGGGTGTTAAGCTTGAGCACGGCTGCCGGGGGCGATGCTGCAAGTGCCCCCAGCTTCCCCTGCGGTGCCTTTGAAAAGGGTCAGCCCCTTTTAGTCCAAAGGCGCAGCTTTGAGCAGAAAGAGGAGGAACTTGCGCACCGTTTGCACTGCCCGCAGGGAAAGGGGCCTCCCGCCGAAGGGGGCGGCTGGCGCGGTTGGCAGCAGGGACACTGGGCGCTGCGAGCCCTCTTGCGGCTTCTCTTCCCTGGCTCCCCCTTCTCCTTTCTGGGAGGGCTTTTGCTCCTCTTTGCTTTGCCCACGCTCTGGAAATCAAAGAGTCCTTATCAATGCTTCCTTCCTCTCACAAAGCTGGAAATCAGAGCATCCAGCACAAAAATCTATCGGCCTAAGCAAATCCTTCCAAAGCCTCAAGAGCTGAGAAAACGGCTGCCTTTGCCAATGGGCTGCGGCGGGCTGCCAACACAGAGCTTGGAGGAAAATACTCCTCTTTTCTACAGGCCAAAGGGGTGGGAGAAAGACCTGGCTATTTAGAGCTCTACATTTCTTATTTCTACCTTTCTGCCTAACATCTATTTCTCTCTGCTTTTCCTCCACAAATGTCTAGGCAATGGCATTTCAATTCAGTCCAATTAGGGTAGACACATGCTTAGCCATTTTCTAGTCCCCAAAATAATCTCCCTCCCTATCTCTCTCTCTCTCTCTCTCTCTCTCACATGATGGGAAGCAAATTGCTCTTTGCCGCTAAGGAAAGATTTAGGGGAGCCACAGCACCAGCAGCTCCTTCTTGGGGACTATGCTGGCATGCTAGAAAAACTCCCTGAAAATCTGCAGCATATCCACAAAGGCAGCCTGGACTGCTGATGTCAGCAAGCAGTGGGGAATTTGGGGTCTGATTGGAGTCAGCGAGGGTGCCAGCCCTTGAGAAGCCCATCTGTAGAGAGTCAAAGCCCATTTTGGTGGCGGTGCTGCTTTCTTGGGTCAAAGTTAGGCTCCAGAATTGCATACTTCAGGGCAGCAGCACAAGGAAGGCCCGGGCAGCATCTGCTGTGCCTTTCCCAGCACATGGGACGATGTGATCCTGGCAAAGGGGCATCTGGCATGGCTCGCCAGCAGCTTTTCTCCCCTTCTCCCAGTTTCTCGACCTTCCTGGCACCTCTCCATTTTCTTGCCCCTCACCTGAGCAAGAGTGCTGGCAAGTTTATGCTCCTTTTTCCAGGAGTAGTAGTACTCCACACACTGGGCCACGGTCTTAGTCTGGATCTGTTGTGAAGAGAAAAAGAAGGAATCGAAAATGGTGTCGGGTGCACTGGGGAAAAAGTAGACTATGGAGTGAACTAGGAAGTAAAAGCATGAATGAAATGGAGTAGGGTGTAAAATGAAATCAACATGGAGAAAGAGAGGCATCATGCAATGTCTTAAACCCTGTATGATGCTAGGTGCTAATACACGCAATGCACAGATCAACAACAAATCCACCTAGCACAGTTCTTCTTTCCCCGCTTCACTCCAGTTATGCCAGCACAGCGTCTTGTGGAAGCAGCAGCAGACCTGTGCCACAAGTCTGACAGAATAAAGCTTCATCTTCCAAAAGAGCTTGGAGAAAAGGGCTGGAGAGGCAGGATCATCCTTTTGACACAGGCTTTTGATGTCCCCTTTTGTTACTACTTGAAGATACTTGCTCCTTGAGAAGAGAGAGACTGAAGCCCAGTGCTTGTTCCCAGAAATAAGCAAGCTTTCCTGCTGCTGATCTGCTCGGGTAAAGAATGTCCCGTGGCTTTACCTGCTTCTGGATGAGATGAAAATCCTTGCCGTAGGTGTGGAAAGCCTTTTGGAAGGACTCCTTCTCCTCAGGTGTCCATCTATCAGAGCCTGGCAATAAAAAGCAGCGGCTAGTAAACAGATCCCTTGATCCACACCAAGTAGATTCCTCTGGCTGCCGAAAGAAAACGGTCGCAGGCCGTCATTCACGTGGGTGTACGTGTCTGCTCCCTCAGAAGGTCGTGAAGACAAGAGCAGGCATTGCCCGGGGAGAAGGATTGGAAAACAAGTAGAGCTGAAGGACTAGATGCTGGTGCTTTGCCCACCCACAGAGGAGACAAGACCTTGTGCTGGTGTTAAGCACAATTTCTTGAAGCAGAAACGCTTGCCACAACAATGAAGGGGACGGCAGCATCTGTCAGGGACGCAAGAAGCTCTGCTTTGCCTACCTGCATAATGATAATCAGCCATGGGATGGCCTTGAGCTGTTGCAGGCCCCTCTGAGAGCAGCATCTCCAGAGCCTCCTGCAAGATCAAGAGGGAAAAGGCTTTAGCCGCCCCAGCACATTAAAAATGAGCCAAAAAATCACAGGTGCTGCCTTTCAGCTCCTTTGCCTCTCCAGACATTCAAGCGACTCTATCCCATGTGGGTGAAACACTGTCATTTGCTCCCAGTCCCTAGTTTTTGCTGCCCAACCCTTTGATCCTGGTCCCCAAGAGTGGCCTTTTGCTCACCAAGCTGAGGATTTTGCTGCTCCTGCAGCCAGAATGGCCTCAGCTGAGTGAGGCTTCTGGGAATTTCCCCTCCAAATGTCTTAGAGAAGCCAAATCTCCAGGCCATTTACAAGGCAGCAGGACCTTCCGCCGCCGCCGCCTCCAGGAGGGAGATTCTCCCTGCTGGAGCCCTTTGGGCTCAGCCCTGACGCAGCTGGAGGAGACCCAGCAGGCAGCAAGTGCTCTGCTCCCTGTTAAGACCCTTCTTCCAAGAGCAGCCAGGAAAGGCTGTCCCAGTGCCCAGGCCTTCTGCATTCCCTGTGCCCTCTCCTCTGCGCCCAAACAGCCGCTTCTTACCGGAACGCTGCCGCGTGCCTGGTGCAGGCAGTGCAGGGCGCGCTCCAGGTTAGCTGCTGCCCCGGGAATGCCACGGGAGCTGGCCATGTCCAACAGTTCTCTTACTGCAAGCACAAGAAAAAACCCACCGAAAGTCAGCCTGGAGGCCAGCAAAGGGCAAAGGTTGCCATGCAAGGCAGAAGGAAAGGCCGGCAGCTAAAGACAGCAGCTTGGAGAGAGAGCATGAAAAGGAGAGCAAAGACAGAGCCAGCTGAAGCAAGGGCCCACGCAGTGCTGGCTCTCCCTCCAAAGCAGCTTCTGTAAGAAGAAGTGGGGGCCAATCTCCCCTCTTCCAGTGGCAAACGGCCCTGACCAGTTTGGAGAGCAAGGTGCTTGCTCTTTCTCCTTGCCTCTAACACTTCTACATGGGAAGATGGGCGAGACAAGGAGAGAAGCAGAGCCTGCAAAAGGCTGCCTTTTTAGGCATAAGGAGCCTTTTCAAGACCCAAGTAGCTCAGGGCTGGAAGCAAAGCTTGAAGCAAAGCTACCTCTGTCAGGTTTTTCCATGTCAGAGTCATCCTCTCCCCAGGGCTTCCAGACCAGGGTTGCAGGCTCTTCATCCTCACTTGGTGCTCTGTTCTGCAGCTCTGGGAGCTCAGCCTGAAAGTCGCTGCCAACATTGATGTGTCTAAAGGAAGAAGGAGGTGGAGGTGAGAAAGGCAAGTGGTCAAGAGAGCCTTGCTGTGCACCCACAGGCTTGAACCAATCCCAGCCTGACTGTGAAAGAGCAGTTCTCCTCCTCGCCATTCCTCCAGTTTGCTGTCCTTTAACCCTAGGCCAAAACTCACGGCTGAATCTGGGCTCTTGCTTTCCTTTTCATTGTGCCTCTCCTTTCCACCTGAAAGAGATCAAAGCAATGCTCCAGTTCAAAGTCCTTCTGCCAAGGATGTGTCAGTAGCCTTCCTTCTCATCCTCATCATTGCAAAGCCCGAGCTCCCGTGTCCCAGCTCCTTTCTCTTTGCTGTCATTGCTGCCTTTTTGACATGGAATGTCCTAGGCAGGACCCTCCAGCAGTCAGCAGCTTCCTCAGGAGGGCAAGCAGAAGGCCATGCACTACTCTCTTCACTCCCGGGGCCACGGAGAAGAGCCAAGAGAATGGCAGGGGAGATGTGCCAGTGCAGGCTTAGGTTGGATCGAAGGAAAAGCTTCTTCAGCCAGAGGCTGCTTGGGCACTGCAACAGCCTCCCCAGGGAAGGGGGCACAGCACCAAGGCTGACTGAGCTCCAAAAGTGTTTGGACACTGCTCTTGGGCACAGGCTGTGATTGTTGAGGCTGCCCCGGGCAGGCCCTGCAGTTGGGCTCAGTGATCTTTCAGAATCCCTTCCAAGGCAGAAAATTCTGTGCTACTGTGATTGTGCTCTTGAGGAGATGGCATTTGACGGCCGCCCCTGAGCATGAGGTAGAACCAGCCCTACGTGCACTGAAAAAAGAATCTCTAAAGATCTTAAAATAGAATGGATCTATAGGCGATGTAAATACGTAAGTAGATAAGAATTGCTGATCCCAGATGGTTTTTGAAGTTGAAAGCCTGTGTTTGCAGAGAAGCCCAGTCAAATGCTTCCATGCCCTGAACGACAGGGATGCCAGAGGAGAAGTGCCATCATTGTGGTGTTTGAAGCTTTGGAGCGGGTGTGAGCAGAGTCAGGGCATAAGGGGATTTGTTGACACTGAAGCCCTGACCTGCTCAGCCAGGAACAATTTGTTTTGGGGTCAGCACAAGATAGTTTGAGGACTGAAATGGGTGCCAAGAACGTTTAATCAGGTGATGCGTGGACGAGGATCTGCAACTGCACTGGGACACCTCTCTAGGTCCTCTATGGAAAGGTCTGTGTTTCCCCTGGAGGCAACACAATTCCTTCAGAAGCTGCACCCTGCTTTCACGTGGAAGCTCGTCTGGGGAAAGTGAGCACGCAGCCTGTGTGTCGTGCTTGGTGGGAGAGGCAGCTGGAGCCTCCTGCCCTTGTGCTAGTGCTTTGAGGGCAAACGGGGATTTTCTTACCTTGGAGGGTTCCCAAGTGCTCTGGGGATGCCCGGAGGCAGACGAGGAGACCAGGATGTCGGTGCAGAGGCCGGGTCTGGCGCTGAGTGCAGAAGGCGGCTGGTCAGGGACAGCCCAGGAGCTGATCCTGCAGCTGCTGCTCCAGCGCTGCTCCAGCAGTGTTCCAGCAAGGGCCGCAGGAGCAGGAGACAACGACAGTTGCTATGGGCACAGCCCAACATTCCATCTGGAACCCCTGGGGGAGCCATGGGACAGAAAGGGGCATGGGCCGCCTCTGCCCCTTGTACTTCTTCTGCTGCAAGTTTGCTCTGAGAAGCTTCCCATTGGGCCTTTTCTCCTCAGTCGTCTGATGAGACAGGCAAAAGCAGTGCAGGGACAGCCCTGGCTCTTCCCGGTGCTTCTCTGCAAGGTTCCTCCAGCTGAAGGTGCACAGGAGCCTGCCTCTGTGCAAGGGCCCAGACCTCATCTCCTGCCCTGGAGAACCAGAAGGGCTCCTCCCACTGGCTCTCCTCCAGCTCTGAGAGGAGCTGGAATTTGCAAGTTGCCTAGCGCAGAGCCAACTCCAAAGCTTCCTCTCAAAGTGGAGGCATTCATCCTGCCCCCTTTCTCAATTCTCCTTTTGCTGCCCAATAATGTCACTGCATGGTTTCCCTCCTTTGGGCCTCTGAGCTGGTCTCTCACCTCATCACTCCTCCCTTGAAACTTGGAGAAACAGGATCTTTTTCAGGCCAACTGATGGGGACACACACACACACACCCAGGGACAGCACACGGGCATTTCTCTAGCAAACATTCAGGCAGAATTTCTAGATCCCTCTTCCAGCTCCCTTGGAGAAGCTCGGTGGTTGTCCCAAAAGACTCTGGCATTCCTCTAAGGAAGCAACACTTACAGAATTGCCTTTCCACACTGCTGGCCTTCACATTGCTTTTAACGCCTAGATCCCAGATATGAGAAAAAGCCAGGCAGCTTTGCTGCTTTCCTGCCTGTCCTTAAGGAAAAGCAAATCTTGCTTCAGTCCCAATCTTGCTTCCTTCCCAGCCTGCATG
Organism: Agelaius phoeniceus; assembly: GCF_051311805.1. Classification (NCBI taxonomy): domain Eukaryota; kingdom Metazoa; phylum Chordata; class Aves; order Passeriformes; family Icteridae; genus Agelaius; species Agelaius phoeniceus. The sequence goes on along the minus strand of NC_135303.1, from coordinate 32,714,549 downwards.
TTACCCACTGGCCAGCAAACTGAGGGGGCAGCTGGAACAAGTCCCACTGCAAGGCAGATACTTTGTAGCCTCCAAAGCCCACCTGCACCGGCTCCATCAGACAAGGGCAAGCTTGCCTCGGCTTCCCAGAAGCAGCCTGCCAATTGCCCCCTCCCTCGCCCCCTCTCCATCCACCCTCCACAGCCCCTGCCACCAAAGCCTTGCTAGGCAGGGCCATTTGCTGGCCTCCATAAAAGAGTGACTTGGATTCTTCTTTGGCGCAAGTGCCCCAGCTGTGACAAGTCAGAGGATAATGATCACACCCGCTCGGCTTTAGCTAAGGAGATTGCTGGAGGCCCAGAGCGGGACACTGGTCCTTTCAGGAGAAACTGCAACTGAACTAGCCATGCCTTTGTGGTGCATGCCGATAGGAATTGGATAGAATCGGAGGGCTTAGAAACGTCCTCCAAGCTGGTCAGCTCCATCAGTCCCCCAAAATGAAAGAAATTTTTCTGTCTGGGCTCCAAAAAGGACTCAACCCGCTGCTTTTATGCCAGAAAATATGGTGAGACCAGACCACTCATCTAGATGCAATTCAGTGAATTAAACAAAGCCTCCCTTTCCACTCCCAGCTGAGATGTTGAGGAATCAAAGGCTGAAGCCCCAGCGGTATTTCACTGGCAGTAAAGGAGACACACCTCACTTAGTCCTGCCAGCTGAGCAAGGGGCTGGGCCTGGGGGAGGTGGCGCCTGCCCAGCTTCTTCTCTCAGGGCAAGTGCCGTCTTTGCAACACCAGGCAAATGGAACAAACATTGCTGGAGTGCTTTCATACAGACAAACAGACAAAATAGAACAAACATTGGTTTAATGATAAAGACAGATTAGGTCTCAACAAAGGCAAAATGACAAAGAGCATATGGCAGAGCATACAAAACACCCAACCTCTGACATTTACTGATAAATCTAATAATACTAATGAGTCCTGAATAATACTAATGTACCTTAACTACTAAATTGAGGAGGTTACTATCATGTAAACTAACTAAGTAGAAGATTAAACAACCCAAAAAGCTTAAAAAACAGTCCTATTCCTATCTAACTAATATCTAACAGTTGTATTCCTATCTAACTAATCTGCCTAACTCTTGCTAGCCCTGGACAACCTGCAGGGTTGTCTAATTTGGTCTTTTCTTCTTGGGGAGAGGCTCTGCTGTCTTCCGAGGCCGATGTCTTCTGCTGTGTTTGTTCCTTTCCTTCATGCTTTCAAACACCCTGCAAGATAGGAAGCAAACCATCCATTGCTCACGCTAGTACACACCATGAAACCAAGTGCCAAGATCTCCGTTTGAGTATGAATTTCTGTCTTTTCGGGCAGTGGCACATTTGTCAATGGATCAGCACCATGAGTCTGATGGTTCTACTTTCAATGCCTTGAAATGTCTTCCTCCTTTTGCTGCATCCTCTTTTGAATTTGATCAGCAGCATCAAACCAAGCTTTGATGGATCTATTCCTACTTGTATCAACTGTGTCTTGTTGGGGCACGGCAAGGTTTCATTGTGAAGGCTGGGTTTTACCTAAGCTCTTTGGGTTTGAGGTGGGTGTTAAGCTTGAGCACGGCTGCCGGGGGCGATGCTGCAAGTGCCCCCAGCTTCCCCTGCGGTGCCTTTGAAAAGGGTCAGCCCCTTTTAGTCCAAAGGCGCAGCTTTGAGCAGAAAGAGGAGGAACTTGCGCACCGTTTGCACTGCCCGCAGGGAAAGGGGCCTCCCGCCGAAGGGGGCGGCTGGCGCGGTTGGCAGCAGGGACACTGGGCGCTGCGAGCCCTCTTGCGGCTTCTCTTCCCTGGCTCCCCCTTCTCCTTTCTGGGAGGGCTTTTGCTCCTCTTTGCTTTGCCCACGCTCTGGAAATCAAAGAGTCCTTATCAATGCTTCCTTCCTCTCACAAAGCTGGAAATCAGAGCATCCAGCACAAAAATCTATCGGCCTAAGCAAATCCTTCCAAAGCCTCAAGAGCTGAGAAAACGGCTGCCTTTGCCAATGGGCTGCGGCGGGCTGCCAACACAGAGCTTGGAGGAAAATACTCCTCTTTTCTACAGGCCAAAGGGGTGGGAGAAAGACCTGGCTATTTAGAGCTCTACATTTCTTATTTCTACCTTTCTGCCTAACATCTATTTCTCTCTGCTTTTCCTCCACAAATGTCTAGGCAATGGCATTTCAATTCAGTCCAATTAGGGTAGACACATGCTTAGCCATTTTCTAGTCCCCAAAATAATCTCCCTCCCTATCTCTCTCTCTCTCTCTCTCTCTCTCACATGATGGGAAGCAAATTGCTCTTTGCCGCTAAGGAAAGATTTAGGGGAGCCACAGCACCAGCAGCTCCTTCTTGGGGACTATGCTGGCATGCTAGAAAAACTCCCTGAAAATCTGCAGCATATCCACAAAGGCAGCCTGGACTGCTGATGTCAGCAAGCAGTGGGGAATTTGGGGTCTGATTGGAGTCAGCGAGGGTGCCAGCCCTTGAGAAGCCCATCTGTAGAGAGTCAAAGCCCATTTTGGTGGCGGTGCTGCTTTCTTGGGTCAAAGTTAGGCTCCAGAATTGCATACTTCAGGGCAGCAGCACAAGGAAGGCCCGGGCAGCATCTGCTGTGCCTTTCCCAGCACATGGGACGATGTGATCCTGGCAAAGGGGCATCTGGCATGGCTCGCCAGCAGCTTTTCTCCCCTTCTCCCAGTTTCTCGACCTTCCTGGCACCTCTCCATTTTCTTGCCCCTCACCTGAGCAAGAGTGCTGGCAAGTTTATGCTCCTTTTTCCAGGAGTAGTAGTACTCCACACACTGGGCCACGGTCTTAGTCTGGATCTGTTGTGAAGAGAAAAAGAAGGAATCGAAAATGGTGTCGGGTGCACTGGGGAAAAAGTAGACTATGGAGTGAACTAGGAAGTAAAAGCATGAATGAAATGGAGTAGGGTGTAAAATGAAATCAACATGGAGAAAGAGAGGCATCATGCAATGTCTTAAACCCTGTATGATGCTAGGTGCTAATACACGCAATGCACAGATCAACAACAAATCCACCTAGCACAGTTCTTCTTTCCCCGCTTCACTCCAGTTATGCCAGCACAGCGTCTTGTGGAAGCAGCAGCAGACCTGTGCCACAAGTCTGACAGAATAAAGCTTCATCTTCCAAAAGAGCTTGGAGAAAAGGGCTGGAGAGGCAGGATCATCCTTTTGACACAGGCTTTTGATGTCCCCTTTTGTTACTACTTGAAGATACTTGCTCCTTGAGAAGAGAGAGACTGAAGCCCAGTGCTTGTTCCCAGAAATAAGCAAGCTTTCCTGCTGCTGATCTGCTCGGGTAAAGAATGTCCCGTGGCTTTACCTGCTTCTGGATGAGATGAAAATCCTTGCCGTAGGTGTGGAAAGCCTTTTGGAAGGACTCCTTCTCCTCAGGTGTCCATCTATCAGAGCCTGGCAATAAAAAGCAGCGGCTAGTAAACAGATCCCTTGATCCACACCAAGTAGATTCCTCTGGCTGCCGAAAGAAAACGGTCGCAGGCCGTCATTCACGTGGGTGTACGTGTCTGCTCCCTCAGAAGGTCGTGAAGACAAGAGCAGGCATTGCCCGGGGAGAAGGATTGGAAAACAAGTAGAGCTGAAGGACTAGATGCTGGTGCTTTGCCCACCCACAGAGGAGACAAGACCTTGTGCTGGTGTTAAGCACAATTTCTTGAAGCAGAAACGCTTGCCACAACAATGAAGGGGACGGCAGCATCTGTCAGGGACGCAAGAAGCTCTGCTTTGCCTACCTGCATAATGATAATCAGCCATGGGATGGCCTTGAGCTGTTGCAGGCCCCTCTGAGAGCAGCATCTCCAGAGCCTCCTGCAAGATCAAGAGGGAAAAGGCTTTAGCCGCCCCAGCACATTAAAAATGAGCCAAAAAATCACAGGTGCTGCCTTTCAGCTCCTTTGCCTCTCCAGACATTCAAGCGACTCTATCCCATGTGGGTGAAACACTGTCATTTGCTCCCAGTCCCTAGTTTTTGCTGCCCAACCCTTTGATCCTGGTCCCCAAGAGTGGCCTTTTGCTCACCAAGCTGAGGATTTTGCTGCTCCTGCAGCCAGAATGGCCTCAGCTGAGTGAGGCTTCTGGGAATTTCCCCTCCAAATGTCTTAGAGAAGCCAAATCTCCAGGCCATTTACAAGGCAGCAGGACCTTCCGCCGCCGCCGCCTCCAGGAGGGAGATTCTCCCTGCTGGAGCCCTTTGGGCTCAGCCCTGACGCAGCTGGAGGAGACCCAGCAGGCAGCAAGTGCTCTGCTCCCTGTTAAGACCCTTCTTCCAAGAGCAGCCAGGAAAGGCTGTCCCAGTGCCCAGGCCTTCTGCATTCCCTGTGCCCTCTCCTCTGCGCCCAAACAGCCGCTTCTTACCGGAACGCTGCCGCGTGCCTGGTGCAGGCAGTGCAGGGCGCGCTCCAGGTTAGCTGCTGCCCCGGGAATGCCACGGGAGCTGGCCATGTCCAACAGTTCTCTTACTGCAAGCACAAGAAAAAACCCACCGAAAGTCAGCCTGGAGGCCAGCAAAGGGCAAAGGTTGCCATGCAAGGCAGAAGGAAAGGCCGGCAGCTAAAGACAGCAGCTTGGAGAGAGAGCATGAAAAGGAGAGCAAAGACAGAGCCAGCTGAAGCAAGGGCCCACGCAGTGCTGGCTCTCCCTCCAAAGCAGCTTCTGTAAGAAGAAGTGGGGGCCAATCTCCCCTCTTCCAGTGGCAAACGGCCCTGACCAGTTTGGAGAGCAAGGTGCTTGCTCTTTCTCCTTGCCTCTAACACTTCTACATGGGAAGATGGGCGAGACAAGGAGAGAAGCAGAGCCTGCAAAAGGCTGCCTTTTTAGGCATAAGGAGCCTTTTCAAGACCCAAGTAGCTCAGGGCTGGAAGCAAAGCTTGAAGCAAAGCTACCTCTGTCAGGTTTTTCCATGTCAGAGTCATCCTCTCCCCAGGGCTTCCAGACCAGGGTTGCAGGCTCTTCATCCTCACTTGGTGCTCTGTTCTGCAGCTCTGGGAGCTCAGCCTGAAAGTCGCTGCCAACATTGATGTGTCTAAAGGAAGAAGGAGGTGGAGGTGAGAAAGGCAAGTGGTCAAGAGAGCCTTGCTGTGCACCCACAGGCTTGAACCAATCCCAGCCTGACTGTGAAAGAGCAGTTCTCCTCCTCGCCATTCCTCCAGTTTGCTGTCCTTTAACCCTAGGCCAAAACTCACGGCTGAATCTGGGCTCTTGCTTTCCTTTTCATTGTGCCTCTCCTTTCCACCTGAAAGAGATCAAAGCAATGCTCCAGTTCAAAGTCCTTCTGCCAAGGATGTGTCAGTAGCCTTCCTTCTCATCCTCATCATTGCAAAGCCCGAGCTCCCGTGTCCCAGCTCCTTTCTCTTTGCTGTCATTGCTGCCTTTTTGACATGGAATGTCCTAGGCAGGACCCTCCAGCAGTCAGCAGCTTCCTCAGGAGGGCAAGCAGAAGGCCATGCACTACTCTCTTCACTCCCGGGGCCACGGAGAAGAGCCAAGAGAATGGCAGGGGAGATGTGCCAGTGCAGGCTTAGGTTGGATCGAAGGAAAAGCTTCTTCAGCCAGAGGCTGCTTGGGCACTGCAACAGCCTCCCCAGGGAAGGGGGCACAGCACCAAGGCTGACTGAGCTCCAAAAGTGTTTGGACACTGCTCTTGGGCACAGGCTGTGATTGTTGAGGCTGCCCCGGGCAGGCCCTGCAGTTGGGCTCAGTGATCTTTCAGAATCCCTTCCAAGGCAGAAAATTCTGTGCTACTGTGATTGTGCTCTTGAGGAGATGGCATTTGACGGCCGCCCCTGAGCATGAGGTAGAACCAGCCCTACGTGCACTGAAAAAAGAATCTCTAAAGATCTTAAAATAGAATGGATCTATAGGCGATGTAAATACGTAAGTAGATAAGAATTGCTGATCCCAGATGGTTTTTGAAGTTGAAAGCCTGTGTTTGCAGAGAAGCCCAGTCAAATGCTTCCATGCCCTGAACGACAGGGATGCCAGAGGAGAAGTGCCATCATTGTGGTGTTTGAAGCTTTGGAGCGGGTGTGAGCAGAGTCAGGGCATAAGGGGATTTGTTGACACTGAAGCCCTGACCTGCTCAGCCAGGAACAATTTGTTTTGGGGTCAGCACAAGATAGTTTGAGGACTGAAATGGGTGCCAAGAACGTTTAATCAGGTGATGCGTGGACGAGGATCTGCAACTGCACTGGGACACCTCTCTAGGTCCTCTATGGAAAGGTCTGTGTTTCCCCTGGAGGCAACACAATTCCTTCAGAAGCTGCACCCTGCTTTCACGTGGAAGCTCGTCTGGGGAAAGTGAGCACGCAGCCTGTGTGTCGTGCTTGGTGGGAGAGGCAGCTGGAGCCTCCTGCCCTTGTGCTAGTGCTTTGAGGGCAAACGGGGATTTTCTTACCTTGGAGGGTTCCCAAGTGCTCTGGGGATGCCCGGAGGCAGACGAGGAGACCAGGATGTCGGTGCAGAGGCCGGGTCTGGCGCTGAGTGCAGAAGGCGGCTGGTCAGGGACAGCCCAGGAGCTGATCCTGCAGCTGCTGCTCCAGCGCTGCTCCAGCAGTGTTCCAGCAAGGGCCGCAGGAGCAGGAGACAACGACAGTTGCTATGGGCACAGCCCAACATTCCATCTGGAACCCCTGGGGGAGCCATGGGACAGAAAGGGGCATGGGCCGCCTCTGCCCCTTGTACTTCTTCTGCTGCAAGTTTGCTCTGAGAAGCTTCCCATTGGGCCTTTTCTCCTCAGTCGTCTGATGAGACAGGCAAAAGCAGTGCAGGGACAGCCCTGGCTCTTCCCGGTGCTTCTCTGCAAGGTTCCTCCAGCTGAAGGTGCACAGGAGCCTGCCTCTGTGCAAGGGCCCAGACCTCATCTCCTGCCCTGGAGAACCAGAAGGGCTCCTCCCACTGGCTCTCCTCCAGCTCTGAGAGGAGCTGGAATTTGCAAGTTGCCTAGCGCAGAGCCAACTCCAAAGCTTCCTCTCAAAGTGGAGGCATTCATCCTGCCCCCTTTCTCAATTCTCCTTTTGCTGCCCAATAATGTCACTGCATGGTTTCCCTCCTTTGGGCCTCTGAGCTGGTCTCTCACCTCATCACTCCTCCCTTGAAACTTGGAGAAACAGGATCTTTTTCAGGCCAACTGATGGGGACACACACACACACACCCAGGGACAGCACACGGGCATTTCTCTAGCAAACATTCAGGCAGAATTTCTAGATCCCTCTTCCAGCTCCCTTGGAGAAGCTCGGTGGTTGTCCCAAAAGACTCTGGCATTCCTCTAAGGAAGCAACACTTACAGAATTGCCTTTCCACACTGCTGGCCTTCACATTGCTTTTAACGCCTAGATCCCAGATATGAGAAAAAGCCAGGCAGCTTTGCTGCTTTCCTGCCTGTCCTTAAGGAAAAGCAAATCTTGCTTCAGTCCCAATCTTGCTTCCTTCCCAGCCTGCATGTTACCCACTGGCCAGCAAACTGAGGGGGCAGCTGGAACAAGTCCCACTGCAAGGCAGATACTTTGTAGCCTCCAAAGCCCACCTGCACCGGCTCCATCAGACAAGGGCAAGCTTGCCTCGGCTTCCCAGAAGCAGCCTGCCAATTGCCCCCTCCCTCGCCCCCTCTCCATCCACCCTCCACAGCCCCTGCCACCAAAGCCTTGCTAGGCAGGGCCATTTGCTGGCCTCCATAAAAGAGTGACTTGGATTCTTCTTTGGCGCAAGTGCCCCAGCTGTGACAAGTCAGAGGATAATGATCACACCCGCTCGGCTTTAGCTAAGGAGATTGCTGGAGGCCCAGAGCGGGACACTGGTCCTTTCAGGAGAAACTGCAACTGAACTAGCCATGCCTTTGTGGTGCATGCCGATAGGAATTGGATAGAATCGGAGGGCTTAGAAACGTCCTCCAAGCTGGTCAGCTCCATCAGTCCCCCAAAATGAAAGAAATTTTTCTGTCTGGGCTCCAAAAAGGACTCAACCCGCTGCTTTTATGCCAGAAAATATGGTGAGACCAGACCACTCATCTAGATGCAATTCAGTGAATTAAACAAAGCCTCCCTTTCCACTCCCAGCTGAGATGTTGAGGAATCAAAGGCTGAAGCCCCAGCGGTATTTCACTGGCAGTAAAGGAGACACACCTCAGGAAGTCCTGCCAGCTTAGCAAGGGGCTGGGCCTGGGGGAGGTGGCGCCTGCCCAGCTTCTTCTCTCAGGGCAAGTGCCGTCTTTGCAACACCAGGCAAATGGAACAAACATTGCTGGAGTGCTTTCATACAGACAAACAGACAAAATGGAACAAACATTGGTTTAATGATAAAGACAGATTAGGTCTCAACAAAGGCAAAATGACAAAGAGCATATGGCAGAGCATACAAAACACCCAACCTCTGACATTTACTGATAAATCTAATAATACTAATGAGTCCTGAATAATACTAATGTACCTTAACTACTAAATTGAGGAGGTTACTATCATGTAAACTAACGAAGTAGAAGATTAAACAACCCAAAAAGCTTAAAAAACAGTCCTATTCCTATCTAACTAATATCTAACAGTTGTATTCCTATCTAACTAATCTGCCTAACTCTTGCTAGCCCTGGACAACCTGCAGGGTTGTCTAATTTGGTCTTTTCTTCTTGGGGAGAGGCTCTGCTGTCTTCCGAGGCCGATGTCTTCTGCTGTGTTTGTTCCTTTCCTTCATGCTTTCAAACACCCTGCAAGATAGGAAGCAAACCATCCATTGCTCACGCTAGTACACACCATGAAACCAAGTGCCAAGATCTCCGTTTGAGTATGAATTTCTGTCTTTTCGGGCAGTGGCACATTTGTCAATGGATCAGCACCATGAGTCTGATGGTTCTACTTTCAATGCCTTGAAATGTCTTCCTCCTTTTGCTGCATCCTCTTTTGAATTTGATCAGCAGCATCAAACCAAGCTTTGATGGATCTATTCCTACTTGTATCAACTGTGTCTTGTTGGGGCACGGCAAGGTTTCATTGTGAAGGCTGGGTTTTACCTAAGCTCTTTGGGTTTGAGGTGGGTGTTAAGCTTGAGCACGGCTGCCGGGGGCGATGCTGCAAGTGCCCCCAGCTTCCCCTGCGGTGCCTTTGAAAAGGGTCAGCCCCTTTTAGTCCAAAGGCGCAGCTTTGAGCAGAAAGAGGAGGAACTTGCGCACCGTTTGCACTGCCCGCAGGGAAAGGGGCCTCCCGCCGAAGGGGGCGGCTGGCGCGGTTGGCAGCAGGGACACTGGGCGCTGCGAGCCCTCTTGCGGCTTCTCTTCCCTGGCTCCCCGTTCTCCTTTCTGGGAGGGCTTTTGCTCCTCTTTGCTTTGCCCATGCTCTGGAAATCAAAGAGTCCTTATCAATGCTTCCTTCCTCTCACAAAGCTGGAAATCAGAGCATCCAGCAGAAAAATCTATCGGCCTAAGCAAATCCTTCCAAAGCCTCAAGAGCTGAGAAAACGGCTGCCTTTGCCAATGGGCTGCGGCGGGCTGCCAACACAGAGCTTGGAGGAAAATACTCCTCTTTTCTACAGGCCAAAGGGGTGGGAGAAAGACCTGGCTATTTAGAGCTCTACATTTCTTATTTCTACCTTTCTGCCTAACATCTATTTCTCTCTGCTTTTCCTCCACAAATGTCTAGGCAATGGCATTTCAATTCAGTCCAATTAGGGTAGACACATGCTTAGCCATTTTCTAGTCCCCAAAATAATCTCCCTCCCTATCTCTCTCTCTCTCTCTCTCTCTCTCTCACATGATGGGAAGCAAATTGCTCTTTGCCGCTAAGGAAAGATTTAGGGGAGCCACAGCACCAGCAGCTCCTTCTTGGGGACTATGCTGGCATGCTAGAAAAACTCCCTGAAAATCTGCAGCATATCCACAAAGGCAGCCTGGACTGCTGATGTCAGCAAGCAGTGGGGAATTTGGGGTCTGATTGGAGTCAGCGAGGGTGCCAGCCCTTGAGAAGCCCATCTGTAGAGAGTCAAAGCCCATTTTGGTGGCGGTGCTGCTTTCTTGGGTCAAAGTTAGGCTCCAGAATTGCATACTTCAGGGCAGCAGCACAAGGAAGGCCCGGGCAGCATCTGCTGTGCCTTTCCCAGCACATGGGACGATGTGATCCTGGCAAAGGGGCATCTGGCATGGCTCGCCAGCAGCTTTTCTCCCCTTCTCCCAGTTTCTCGACCTTCCTGGCACCTCTCCATTTTCTTGCCCCTCACCTGAGCAAGAGTGCTGGCAAGTTTATGCTCCTTTTTCCAGGAGTAGTAGTACTCCACACACTGGGCCACGGTCTTAGTCTGGATCTGTTGTGAAGAGAAAAAGAAGGAATCGAAAATGGTGTCGGGTGCACTGGGGAAAAAGTAGACTATGGAGTGAACTAGGAAGTAAAAGCATGAAGTAAATGGAGTAGGGTGTAAAATGAAATCAACATGGAGAAAGAGAGGCATCATGCAATGTCTTAAACCCTGTATGATGCTAGGTGCTAATACACGCAATGCACAGATCAACAACAAATCCACCTAGCACAGTTCTTCTTTCCCCGCTTCACTCCAGTTATGCCAGCACAGCGTCTTGTGGAAGCAGCAGCAGACCTGTGCCACAAGTCTGACAGAATAAAGCTTCATCTTCCAAAAGAGCTTGGAGAAAAGGGCTGGAGAGGCAGGATCATCCTTTTGACACAGGCTTTTGATGTCCCCTTTTGTTACTACTTGAAGATACTTGCTCCTTGAGAAGAGAGAGACTGAAGCCCAGTGCTTGTTCCCAGAAATAAGCAAGCTTTCCTGCTGCTGATCTGCTCGGGTAAAGAATGTCCCGTGGCTTTACCTGCTTCTGGATGAGATGAAAATCCTTGCCGTAGGTGTGGAAAGCCTTTTGGAAGGACTCCTTCTCCTCAGGTGTCCATCTATCAGAGCCTGGCAATAAAAAGCAGCGGCTAGTAAACAGATCCCTTGATCCACACCAAGTAGATTCCTCTGGCTGCCGAAAGAAAACGGTCGCAGGCCGTCATTCACGTGGGTGTACGTGTCTGCTCCCTCAGAAGGTCGTGAAGACAAGAGCAGGCATTGCCCGGGGAGAAGGATTGGAAAACAAGTAGAGCTGAAGGACTAGATGCTGGTGCTTTGCCCACCCACAGAGGAGACAAGACCTTGTGCTGGTGTTAAGCACAATTTCTTGAAGCAGAAACGCTTGCCACAACAATGAAGGGGACGGCAGCATCTGTCAGGGACGCAAGAAGCTCTGCTTTGCCTACCTGCATAATGATAATCAGCCATGGGATGGCCTTGAGCTGTTGCAGGCCCCTCTGAGAGCAGCATCTCCAGAGCCTCCTGCAAGATCAAGAGGGAAAAGGCTTTAGCCGCCCCAGCACATTAAAAATGAGCCAAAAAATCACAGGTGCTGCCTTTCAGCTCCTTTGCCTCTCCAGACATTCAAGCGACTCTATCCCATGTGGGTGAAACACTGTCATTTGCTCCCAGTCCCTAGTTTTTGCTGCCCAACCCTTTGATCCTGGTCCCCAAGAGTGGCCTTTTGCTCACCAAGCTGAGGATTTTGCTGCTCCTGCAGCCAGAATGGCCTCAGCTGAGTGAGGCTTCTGGGAATTTCCCCTCCAAATGTCTTAGAGAAGCCAAATCTCCAGGCCATTTACAAGGCAGCAGGACCTTCCGCCGCCGCCGCCTCCAGGAGGGAGATTCTCCCTGCTGGAGCCCTTTGGGCTCAGCCCTGACGCAGCTGGAGGAGACCCAGCAGGCAGCAAGTGCTCTGCTCCCTGTTAAGACCCTTCTTCCAAGAGCAGCCAGGAAAGGCTGTCCCAGTGCCCAGGCCTTCTGCATTCCCTGTGCCCTCTCCTCTGCGCCCAAACAGCCGCTTCTTACCGGAACGCTGCCGCGTGCCTGGTGCAGGCAGTGCAGGGCGCGCTCCAGGTTAGCTGCTGCCCCGGGAATGCCACGGGAGCTGGCCATGTCCAACAGTTCTCTTACTGCAAGCACAAGAAAAAACCCACCGAAAGTCAGCCTGGAGGCCAGCAAAGGGCAAAGGTTGCCATGCAAGGCAGAAGGAAAGGCCGGCAGCTAAAGACAGCAGCTTGGAGAGAGAGCATGAAAAGGAGAGCAAAGACAGAGCCAGCTGAAGCAAGGGCCCACGCAGTGCTGGCTCTCCCTCCAAAGCAGCTTCTGTAAGAAGAAGTGGGGGCCAATCTCCCCTCTTCCAGTGGCAAACGGCCCTGACCAGTTTGGAGAGCAAGGTGCTTGCTCTTTCTCCTTGCCTCTAACACTTCTACATGGGAAGATGGGCGAGACAAGGAGAGAAGCAGAGCCTGCAAAAGGCTGCCTTTTTAGGCATAAGGAGCCTTTTCAAGACCCAAGTAGCTCAGGGCTGGAAGCAAAGCTTGAAGCAAAGCTACCTCTGTCAGGTTTTTCCATGTCAGAGTCATCCTCTCCCCAGGGCTTCCAGACCAGGGTTGCAGGCTCTTCATCCTCACTTGGTGCTCTGTTCTGCAGCTCTGGGAGCTCAGCCTGAAAGTCGCTGCCAACATTGATGTGTCTAAAGGAAGAAGGAGGTGGAGGTGAGAAAGGCAAGTGGTCAAGAGAGCCTTGCTGTGCACCCACAGGCTTGAACCAATCCCAGCCTGACTGTGAAAGAGCAGTTCTCCTCCTCGCCATTCCTCCAGTTTGCTGTCCTTTAACCCTAGGCCAAAACTCACGGCTGAATCTGGGCTCTTGCTTTCCTTTTCATTGTGCCTCTCCTTTCCACCTGAAAGAGATCAAAGCAATGCTCCAGTTCAAAGTCCTTCTGCCAAGGATGTGTCAGTAGCCTTCCTTCTCATCCTCATCATTGCAAAGCCCGAGCTCCCGTGTCCCAGCTCCTTTCTCTTTGCTGTCATTGCTGCCTTTTTGACATGGAATGTCCTAGGCAGGACCCTCCAGCAGTCAGCAGCTTCCTCAGGAGGGCAAGCAGAAGGCCATGCACTACTCTCTTCACTCCCGGGGCCACGGAGAAGAGCCAAGAGAATGGCAGGGGAGATGTGCCAGTGCAGGCTTAGGTTGGATCGAAGGAAAAGCTTCTTCAGCCACAGGCTGCTTGGGCACTGCAACAGCCTCCCCAGGGAAGGGGGCACAGCACCAAGGCTGACTGAGCTCCAAAAGTGTTTGGACACTGCTCTTGGGCACAGGCTGTGATTGTTGAGGCTGCCCCGGGCAGGCCCTGCAGTTGGGCTCAGTGATCTTTCAGAATCCCTTCCAAGGCAGAAAATTCTGTGCTACTGTGATTGTGCTCTTGAGGAGATGGCATTTGACGGCCGCCCCTGAGCATGAGGTAGAACCAGCCCTACGTGCACTGAAAAAAGAATCTCTAAAGATCTTAAAATAGAATGGATCTATAGGCGATGTAAATACGTAAGTAGATAAGAATTGCTGATCCCAGATGGTTTTTGAAGTTGAAAGCCTGTGTTTGCAGAGAAGCCCAGTCAAATGCTTCCATGCCCTGAACGACAGGGATGCCAGAGGAGAAGTGCCATCATTGTGGTGTTTGAAGCTTTGGAGCGGGTGTGAGCAGAGTCAGGGCATAAGGGGATTTGTTGACACTGAAGCCCTGACCTGCTCAGCCAGGAACAATTTGTTTTGGGGTCAGCACAAGATAGTTTGAGGACTGAAATGGGTGCCAAGAACGTTTAATCAGGTGATGCGTGGACGAGGATCTGCAACTGCACTGGGACACCTCTCTAGGTCCTCTATGGAAAGGTCTGTGTTTCCCCTGGAGGCAACACAATTCCTTCAGAAGCTGCACCCTGCTTTCACGTGGAAGCTCGTCTGGGGAAAGTGAGCACGCAGCCTGTGTGTCGTGCTTGGTGGGAGAGGCAGCTGGAGCCTCCTGCCCTTGTGCTAGTGCTTTGAGGGCAAACGGGGATTTTCTTACCTTGGAGGGTTCCCAAGTGCTCTGGGGATGCCCGGAGGCAGACGAGGAGACCAGGATGTCGGTGCAGAGGCCGGGTCTGGCGCTGAGTGCAGAAGGCGGCTGGTCAGGGACAGCCCAGGAGCTGATCCTGCAGCTGCTGCTCCAGCGCTGCTCCAGCAGTGTTCCAGCAAGGGCCGCAGGAGCAGGAGACAACGACAGTTGCTATGGGCACAGCCCAACATTCCATCTGGAACCCCTGGGGGAGCCATGGGACAGAAAGGGGCATGGGCCGCCTCTGCCCCTTGTACTTCTTCTGCTGCAAGTTTGCTCTGAGAAGCTTCCCATTGGGCCTTTTCTCCTCAGTCGTCTGATGAGACGGGCAAAAGCAGTGCAGGGACAGCCCTGGCTCTTCCCGGTGCTTCTCTGCAAGGTTCCTCCAGCTGAAGGTGCACAGGAGCCTGCCTCTGTGCAAGGGCCCAGACCTCATCTCCTGCCCTGGAGAACCAGAAGGGCTCCTCCCACTGGCTCTCCTCCAGCTCTGAGAGGAGCTGGAATTTGCAAGTTGCCTAGCGCAGAGCCAACTCCAAAGCTTCCTCTCAAAGTGGAGGCATTCATCCTGCCCCCTTTCTCAATTCTCCTTTTGCTGCCCAATAATGTCACTGCATGGTTTCCCTCCTTTGGGCCTCTGAGCTGGTCTCTCACCTCATCACTCCTCCCTTGAAACTTGGAGAAACAGGATCTTTTTCAGGCCAACTGATGGGGACACACACACACACACCCAGGGACAGCACACGGGCATTTCTCTAGCAAACATTCAGGCAGAATTTCTAGATCCCTCTTCCAGCTCCCTTGGAGAAGCTCGGTGGTTGTCCCAAAAGACTCTGGCATTCCTCTAAGGAAGCAACACTTACAGAATTGCCTTTCCACACTGCTGGCCTTCACATTGCTTTTAACGCCTAGATCCCAGATATGAGAAAAAGCCAGGCAGCTTTGCTGCTTTCCTGCCTGTCCTTAAGGAAAAGCAAATCTTGCTTCAGTCCCAATCTTGCTTCCTTCCCAGCCTGCATGTTACCCACTGGCCAGCAAACTGAGGGGGCAGCTGGAACAAGTCCCACTGCAAGGCAGATACTTTGTAGCCTCCAAAGCCCACCTGCACCGGCTCCATCAGACAAGGGCAAGCTTGCCTCGGCTTCCCAGAAGCAGCCTGCCAATTGCCCCCTCCCTCGCCCCCTCTCCATCCACCCTCCACAGCCCCTGCCACCAAAGCCTTGCTAGGCAGGGCCATTTGCTGGCCTCCATAAAAGAGTGACTTGGATTCTTCTTTGGCGCAAGTGCCCCAGCTGTGACAAGTCAGAGGATAATGATCACACCCGCTCGGCTTTAGCTAAGGAGATTGCTGGAGGCCCAGAGCGGGACACTGGTCCTTTCAGGAGAAACTGCAACTGAACTAGCCATGCCTTTGTGGTGCATGCCGATAGGAATTGGATAGAATCGGAGGGCTTAGAAACGTCCTCCAAGCTGGTCAGCTCCATCAGTCCCCCAAAATGAAAGAAATTTTTCTGTCTGGGCTCCAAAAAGGACTCAACCCGCTGCTTTTATGCCAGAAAATATGGTGAGACCAGACCACTCATCTAGATGCAATTCAGTGAATTAAACAAAGCCTCCCTTTCCACTCCCAGCTGAGATGTTGAGGAATCAAAGGCTGAAGCCCCAGCGGTATTTCACTGGCAGTAAAGGAGACACACCTCAGGAAGTCCTGCCAGCTTAGCAAGGGGCTGGGCCTGGGGGAGGTGGCGCCTGCCCAGCTTCTTCTCTCAGGGCAAGTGCCGTCTTTGCAACACCAGGCAAATGGAACAAACATTGCTGGAGTGCTTTCATACAGACAAACAGACAAAATGGAACAAACATTGGTTTAATGATAAAGACAGATTAGGTCTCAACAAAGGCAAAATGACAAAGAGCATATGGCAGAGCATACAAAACACCCAACCTCTGACATTTACTGATAAATCTAATAATACTAATGAGTCCTGAATAATACTAATGTACCTTAACTACTAAATTGAGGAGGTTACTATCATGTAAACTAACTAAGTAGAAGATTAAACAACCCAAAAAGCTTAAAAAACAGTCCTATTCCTATCTAACTAATATCTAACAGTTGTATTCCTATCTAACTAATCTGCCTAACTCTTGCTAGCCCTGGACAACCTGCAGGGTTGTCTAATTTGGTCTTTTCTTCTTGGGGAGAGGCTCTGCTGTCTTCCGAGGCCGATGTCTTCTGCTGTGTTTGTTCCTTTCCTTCATGCTTTCAAACACCCTGCAAGATAGGAAGCAAACCATCCATTGCTCACGCTAGTACACACCATGAAACCAAGTGCCAAGATCTCCGTTTGAGTATGAATTTCTGTCTTTTCGGGCAGTGGCACATTTGTCAATGGATCAGCACCATGAGTCTGATGGTTCTACTTTCAATGCCTTGAAATGTCTTCCTCCTTTTGCTGCATCCTCTTTTGAATTTGATCAGCAGCATCAAACCAAGCTTTGATGGATCTATTCCTACTTGTATCAACTGTGTCTTGTTGGGGCACGGCAAGGTTTCATTGTGAAGGCTGGGTTTTACCTAAGCTCTTTGGGTTTGAGGTGGGTGTTAAGCTTGAGCACGGCTGCCGGGGGCGATGCTGCAAGTGCCCCCAGCTTCCCCTGCGGTGCCTTTGAAAAGGGTCAGCCCCTTTTAGTCCAAAGGCGCAGCTTTGAGCAGAAAGAGGAGGAACTTGCGCACCGTTTGCACTGCCCGCAGGGAAAGGGGCCTCCCGCCGAAGGGGGCGGCTGGCGCGGTTGGCAGCAGGGACACTGGGCGCTGCGAGCCCTCTTGCGGCTTCTCTTCCCTGGCTCCCCGTTCTCCTTTCTGGGAGGGCTTTTGCTCCTCTTTGCTTTGCCCACGCTCTGGAAATCAAAGAGTCCTTATCAATGCTTCCTTCCTCTCACAAAGCTGGAAATCAGAGCATCCAGCACAAAAATCTATCGGCCTAAGCAAATCCTTCCAAAGCCTCAAGAGCTGAGAAAACGGCTGCCTTTGCCAATGGGCTGCGGCGGGCTGCCAAGCCAGAGCTTGGAGGAAAATACTCCTCTTTTCTACAGGCCAAAGGGGTGGGAGAAAGACCTGGCTATTTAGAGCTCTACATTTCTTATTTCTACCTTTCTGCCTAACATCTATTTCTCTCTGCTTTTCCTCCACAAATGTCTAGGCAATGGCATTTCAATTCAGTCCAATTAGGGTAGACACATGCTTAGCCATTTTCTAGTCCCCAAAATAATCTCCCTCCCTATCTCTCTCTCTCTCTCTCTCTCTCTCTCACATGATGGGAAGCAAATTGCTCTTTGCCGCTAAGGAAAGATTTAGGGGAGCCACAGCACCAGCAGCTCCTTCTTGGGGACTATGCTGGCATGCTAGAAAAACTCCCTGAAAATCTGCAGCATATCCACAAAGGCAGCCTGGACTGCTGATGTCAGCAAGCAGTGGGGAATTTGGGGTCTGATTGGAGTCAGCGAGGGTGCCAGCCCTTGAGAAGCCCATCTGTAGAGAGTCAAAGCCCATTTTGGTGGCGGTGCTGCTTTCTTGGGTCAAAGTTAGGCTCCAGAATTGCATACTTCAGGGCAGCAGCACAAGGAAGGCCCGGGCAGCATCTGCTGTGCCTTTCCCAGCACATGGGACGATGTGATCCTGGCAAAGGGGCATCTGGCATGGCTCGCCAGCAGCTTTTCTCCCCTTCTCCCAGTTTCTCGACCTTCCTGGCACCTCTCCATTTTCTTGCCCCTCACCTGAGCAAGAGTGCTGGCAAGTTTATGCTCCTTTTTCCAGGAGTAGTAGTACTCCACACACTGGGCCACGGTCTTAGTCTGGATCTGTTGTGAAGAGAAAAAGAAGGAATCGAAAATGGTGTCGGGTGCACTGGGGAAAAAGTAGACTATGGAGTGAACTAGGAAGTAAAAGCATGAATGAAATGGAGTAGGGTGTAAAATGAAATCAACATGGAGAAAGAGAGGCATCATGCAATGTCTTAAACCCTGTATGATGCTAGGTGCTAATACACGCAATGCACAGATCAACAACAAATCCACCTAGCACAGTTCTTCTTTCCCCGCTTCACTCCAGTTATGCCAGCACAGCGTCTTGTGGAAGCAGCAGCAGACCTGTGCCACAAGTCTGACAGAATAAAGCTTCATCTTCCAAAAGAGCTTGGAGAAAAGGGCTGGAGAGGCAGGATCATCCTTTTGACACAGGCTTTTGATGTCCCCTTTTGTTACTACTTGAAGATACTTGCTCCTTGAGAAGAGAGAGACTGAAGCCCAGTGCTTGTTCCCAGAAATAAGCAAGCTTTCCTGCTGCTGATCTGCTCGGGTAAAGAATGTCCCGTGGCTTTACCTGCTTCTGGATGAGATGAAAATCCTTGCCGTAGGTGTGGAAAGCCTTTTGGAAGGACTCCTTCTCCTCAGGTGTCCATCTATCAGAGCCTGGCAATAAAAAGCAGCGGCTAGTAAACAGATCCCTTGATCCACACCAAGTAGATTCCTCTGGCTGCCGAAAGAAAACGGTCGCAGGCCGTCATTCACGTGGGTGTACGTGTCTGCTCCCTCAGAAGGTCGTGAAGACAAGAGCAGGCATTGCCCGGGGAGAAGGATTGGAAAACAAGTAGAGCTGAAGGACTAGATGCTGGTGCTTTGCCCACCCACAGAGGAGACAAGACCTTGTGCTGGTGTTAAGCACAATTTCTTGAAGCAGAAACGCTTGCCACAACAATGAAGGGGACGGCAGCATCTGTCAGGGACGCAAGAAGCTCTGCTTTGCCTACCTGCATAATGATAATCAGCCATGGGATGGCCTTGAGCTGTTGCAGGCCCCTCTGAGAGCAGCATCTCCAGAGCCTCCTGCAAGATCAAGAGGGAAAAGGCTTTAGCCGCCCCAGCACATTAAAAATGAGCCAAAAAATCACAGGTGCTGCCTTTCAGCTCCTTTGCCTCTCCAGACATTCAAGCGACTCTATCCCATGTGGGTGAAACACTGTCATTTGCTCCCAGTCCCTAGTTTTTGCTGCCCAACCCTTTGATCCTGGTCCCCAAGAGTGGCCTTTTGCTCACCAAGCTGAGGATTTTGCTGCTCCTGCAGCCAGAATGGCCTCAGCTGAGTGAGGCTTCTGGGAATTTCCCCTCCAAATGTCTTAGAGAAGCCAAATCTCCAGGCCATTTACAAGGCAGCAGGACCTTCCGCCGCCGCCGCCTCCAGGAGGGAGATTCTCCCTGCTGGAGCCCTTTGGGCTCAGCCCTGACGCAGCTGGAGGAGACCCAGCAGGCAGCAAGTGCTCTGCTCCCTGTTAAGACCCTTCTTCCAAGAGCAGCCAGGAAAGGCTGTCCCAGTGCCCAGGCCTTCTGCATTCCCTGTGCCCTCTCCTCTGCGCCCAAACAGCCGCTTCTTACCGGAACGCTGCCGCGTGCCTGGTGCAGGCAGTGCAGGGCGCGCTCCAGGTTAGCTGCTGCCCCGGGAATGCCACGGGAGCTGGCCATGTCCAACAGTTCTCTTACTGCAAGCACAAGAAAAAACCCACCGAAAGTCAGCCTGGAGGCCAGCAAAGGGCAAAGGTTGCCATGCAAGGCAGAAGGAAAGGCCGGCAGCTAAAGACAGCAGCTTGGAGAGAGAGCATGAAAAGGAGAGCAAAGACAGAGCCAGCTGAAGCAAGGGCCCACGCAGTGCTGGCTCTCCCTCCAAAGCAGCTTCTGTAAGAAGAAGTGGGGGCCAATCTCCCCTCTTCCAGTGGCAAACGGCCCTGACCAGTTTGGAGAGCAAGGTGCTTGCTCTTTCTCCTTGCCTCTAACACTTCTACATGGGAAGATGGGCGAGACAAGGAGAGAAGCAGAGCCTGCAAAAGGCTGCCTTTTTAGGCATAAGGAGCCTTTTCAAGACCCAAGTAGCTCAGGGCTGGAAGCAAAGCTTGAAGCAAAGCTACCTCTGTCAGGTTTTTCCATGTCAGAGTCATCCTCTCCCCAGGGCTTCCAGACCAGGGTTGCAGGCTCTTCATCCTCACTTGGTGCTCTGTTCTGCAGCTCTGGGAGCTCAGCCTGAAAGTCGCTGCCAACATTGATGTGTCTAAAGGAAGAAGGAGGTGGAGGTGAGAAAGGCAAGTGGTCAAGAGAGCCTTGCTGTGCACCCACAGGCTTGAACCAATCCCAGCCTGACTGTGAAAGAGCAGTTCTCCTCCTCGCCATTCCTCCAGTTTGCTGTCCTTTAACCCTAGGCCAAAACTCACGGCTGAATCTGGGCTCTTGCTTTCCTTTTCATTGTGCCTCTCCTTTCCACCTGAAAGAGATCAAAGCAATGCTCCAGTTCAAAGTCCTTCTGCCAAGGATGTGTCAGTAGCCTTCCTTCTCATCCTCATCATTGCAAAGCCCGAGCTCCCGTGTCCCAGCTCCTTTCTCTTTGCTGTCATTGCTGCCTTTTTGACATGGAATGTCCTAGGCAGGACCCTCCAGCAGTCAGCAGCTTCCTCAGGAGGGCAAGCAGAAGGCCATGCACTACTCTCTTCACTCCCGGGGCCACGGAGAAGAGCCAAGAGAATGGCAGGGGAGATGTGCCAGTGCAGGCTTAGGTTGGATCGAAGGAAAAGCTTCTTCAGCCACAGGCTGCTTGGGCACTGCAACAGCCTCCCCAGGGAAGGGGGCACAGCACCAAGGCTGACTGAGCTCCAAAAGTGTTTGGACACTGCTCTTGGGCACAGGCTGTGATTGTTGAGGCTGCCCCGGGCAGGCCCTGCAGTTGGGCTCAGTGATCTTTCAGAATCCCTTCCAAGGCAGAAAATTCTGTGCTACTGTGATTGTGCTCTTGAGGAGATGGCATTTGACGGCCGCCCCTGAGCATGAGGTAGAACCAGCCCTACGTGCACTGAAAAAAGAATCTCTAAAGATCTTAAAATAGAATGGATCTATAGGCGATGTAAATACGTAAGTAGATAAGAATTGCTGATCCCAGATGGTTTTTGAAGTTGAAAGCCTGTGTTTGCAGAGAAGCCCAGTCAAATGCTTCCATGCCCTGAACGACAGGGATGCCAGAGGAGAAGTGCCATCATTGTGGTGTTTGAAGCTTTGGAGCGGGTGTGAGCAGAGTCAGGGCATAAGGGGATTTGTTGACACTGAAGCCCTGACCTGCTCAGCCAGGAACAATTTGTTTTGGGGTCAGCACAAGATAGTTTGAGGACTGAAATGGGTGCCAAGAACGTTTAATCAGGTGATGCGTGGACGAGGATCTGCAACTGCACTGGGACACCTCTCTAGGTCCTCTATGGAAAGGTCTGTGTTTCCCCTGGAGGCAACACAATTCCTTCAGAAGCTGCACCCTGCTTTCACGTGGAAGCTCGTCTGGGGAAAGTGAGCACGCAGCCTGTGTGTCGTGCTTGGTGGGAGAGGCAGCTGGAGCCTCCTGCCCTTGTGCTAGTGCTTTGAGGGCAAACGGGGATTTTCTTACCTTGGAGGGTTCCCAAGTGCTCTGGGGATGCCCGGAGGCAGACGAGGAGACCAGGATGTCGGTGCAGAGGCCGGGTCTGGCGCTGAGTGCAGAAGGCGGCTGGTCAGGGACAGCCCAGGAGCTGATCCTGCAGCTGCTGCTCCAGCGCTGCTCCAGCAGTGTTCCAGCAAGGGCCGCAGGAGCAGGAGACAACGACAGTTGCTATGGGCACAGCCCAACATTCCATCTGGAACCCCTGGGGGAGCCATGGGACAGAAAGGGGCATGGGCCGCCTCTGCCCCTTGTACTTCTTCTGCTGCAAGTTTGCTCTGAGAAGCTTCCCATTGGGCCTTTTCTCCTCAGTCGTCTGATGAGACAGGCAAAAGCAGTGCAGGGACAGCCCTGGCTCTTCCCGGTGCTTCTCTGCAAGGTTCCTCCAGCTGAAGGTGCACAGGAGCCTGCCTCTGTGCAAGGGCCCAGACCTCATCTCCTGCCCTGGAGAACCAGAAGGGCTCCTCCCACTGGCTCTCCTCCAGCTCTGAGAGGAGCTGGAATTTGCAAGTTGCCTAGCGCAGAGCCAACTCCAAAGCTTCCTCTCAAAGTGGAGGCATTCATCCTGCCCCCTTTCTCAATTCTCCTTTTGCTGCCCAATAATGTCACTGCATGGTTTCCCTCCTTTGGGCCTCTGAGCTGGTCTCTCACCTCATCACTCCTCCCTTGAAACTTGGAGAAACAGGATCTTTTTCAGGCCAACTGATGGGGACACACACACACACACCCAGGGACAGCACACGGGCATTTCTCTAGCAAACATTCAGGCAGAATTTCTAGATCCCTCTTCCAGCTCCCTTGGAGAAGCTCGGTGGTTGTCCCAAAAGACTCTGGCATTCCTCTAAGGAAGCAACACTTACAGAATTGCCTTTCCACACTGCTGGCCTTCACATTGCTTTTAACGCCTAGATCCCAGATATGAGAAAAAGCCAGGCAGCTTTGCTGCTTTCCTGCCTGTCCTTAAGGAAAAGCAAATCTTGCTTCAGTCCCAATCTTGCTTCCTTCCCAGCCTGCATGTTACCCACTGGCCAGCAAACTGAGGGGGCAGCTGGAACAAGTCCCACTGCAAGGCAGATACTTTGTAGCCTCCAAAGCCCACCTGCACCGGCTCCATCAGACAAGGGCAAGCTTGCCTCGGCTTCCCAGAAGCAGCCTGCCAATTGCCCCCTCCCTCGCCCCCTCTCCATCCACCCTCCACAGCCCCTGCCACCAAAGCCTTGCTAGGCAGGGCCATTTGCTGGCCTCCATAAAAGAGTGACTTGGATTCTTCTTTGGCGCAAGTGCCCCAGCTGTGACAAGTCAGAGGATAATGATCACACCCGCTCGGCTTTAGCTAAGGAGATTGCTGGAGGCCCAGAGCGGGACACTGGTCCTTTCAGGAGAAACTGCAACTGAACTAGCCATGCCTTTGTGGTGCATGCCGATAGGAATTGGATAGAATCGGAGGGCTTAGAAACGTCCTCCAAGCTGGTCAGCTCCATCAGTCCCCCAAAATGAAAGAAATTTTTCTGTCTGGGCTCCAAAAAGGACTCAACCCGCTGCTTTTATGCCAGAAAATATGGTGAGACCAGACCACTCATCTAGATGCAATTCAGTGAATTAAACAAAGCCTCCCTTTCCACTCCCAGCTGAGATGTTGAGGAATCAAAGGCTGAAGCCCCAGCGGTATTTCACTGGCAGTAAAGGAGACACACCTCAGGAAGTCCTGCCAGCTTAGCAAGGGGCTGGGCCTGGGGGAGGTGGCGCCTGCCCAGCTTCTTCTCTCAGGGCAAGTGCCGTCTTTGCAACACCAGGCAAATGGAACAAACATTGCTGGAGTGCTTTCATACAGACAAACAGACAAAATGGAACAAACATTGGTTTAATGATAAAGACAGATTAGGTCTCAACAAAGGCAAAATGACAAAGAGCATATGGCAGAGCATACAAAACACCCAACCTCTGACATTTACTGATAAATCTAATAATACTAATGAGTCCTGAATAATACTAATGTACCTTAACTACTAAATTGAGGAGGTTACTATCATGTAAACTAACTAAGTAGAAGATTAAACAACCCAAAAAGCTTAAAAAACAGTCCTATTCCTATCTAACTAATATCTAACAGTTGTATTCCTATCTAACTAATCTGCCTAACTCTTGCTAGCCCTGGACAACCTGCAGGGTTGTCTAATTTGGTCTTTTCTTCTTGGGGAGAGGCTCTGCTGTCTTCCGAGGCCGATGTCTTCTGCTGTGTTTGTTCCTTTCCTTCATGCTTTCAAACACCCTGCAAGATAGGAAGCAAACCATCCATTGCTCACGCTAGTACACACCATGAAACCAAGTGCCAAGATCTCCGTTTGAGTATGAATTTCTGTCTTTTCGGGCAGTGGCACATTTGTCAATGGATCAGCACCATGAGTCTGATGGTTCTACTTTCAATGCCTTGAAATGTCTTCCTCCTTTTGCTGCATCCTCTTTTGAATTTGATCAGCAGCATCAAACCAAGCTTTGATGGATCTATTCCTACTTGTATCAACTGTGTCTTGTTGGGGCACGGCAAGGTTTCATTGTGAAGGCTGGGTTTTACCTAAGCTCTTTGGGTTTGAGGTGGGTGTTAAGCTTGAGCACGGCTGCCGGGGGCGATGCTGCAAGTGCCCCCAGCTTCCCCTGCGGTGCCTTTGAAAAGGGTCAGCCCCTTTTAGTCCAAAGGCGCAGCTTTGAGCAGAAAGAGGAAGAACTTGCGCACCGTTTGCACTGTCCGCAGGGAAAGGGGCCTCCCGCCGAAGGGGGCGGCTGGCGCGGTTGGCAGCAGGGACACTGGGCGCTGCGAGCCCTCTTGCGGCTTCTCTTCCCTGGCTCCCCGTTCTCCTTTCTGGGAGGGCTTTTGCTCCTCTTTGCTTTGCCCACGCTCTGGAAATCAAAGAGTCCTTATCAATGCTTCCTTCCTCTCACAAAGCTGGAAATCAGAGCATCCAGCACAAAAATCTATCGGCCTAAGCAAATCCTTCCAAAGCCTCAAGAGCTGAGAAAACGGCTGCCTTTGCCAATGGGCTGCGGCGGGCTGCCAAGCCAGAGCTTGGAGGAAAATACTCCTCTTTTCTACAGGCCAAAGGGGTGGGAGAAAGACCTGGCTATTTAGAGCTCTACATTTCTTATTTCTACCTTTCTGCCTAACATCTATTTCTCTCTGCTTTTCCTCCACAAATGTCTAGGCAATGGCATTTCAATTCAGTCCAATTAGGGTAGACACATGCTTAGCCATTTTCTAGTCCCCAAAATAATCTCCCTCCCTATCTCTCTCTCTCTCTCTCTCTCTCTCTCACATGATGGGAAGCAAATTGCTCTTTGCCGCTAAGGAAAGATTTAGGGGAGCCACAGCACCAGCAGCTCCTTCTTGGGGACTATGCTGGCATGCTAGAAAAACTCCCTGAAAATCTGCAGCATATCCACAAAGGCAGCCTGGACTGCTGATGTCAGCAAGCAGTGGGGAATTTGGGGTCTGATTGGAGTCAGCGAGGGTGCCAGCCCTTGAGAAGCCCATCTGTAGAGAGTCAAAGCCCATTTTGGTGGCGGTGCTGCTTTCTTGGGTCAAAGTTAGGCTCCAGAATTGCATACTTCAGGGCAGCAGCACAAGGAAGGCCCGGGCAGCATCTGCTGTGCCTTTCCCAGCACATGGGACGATGTGATCCTGGCAAAGGGGCATCTGGCATGGCTCGCCAGCAGCTTTTCTTCCCTTCTCCCAGTTTCTCGACCTTCCTGGCACCTCTCCATTTTCTTGCCCCTCACCTGAGCAAGAGTGCTGGCAAGTTTATGCTCCTTTTTCCAGGAGTAGTAGTACTCCACACACTGGGCCACGGTCTTAGTCTGGATCTGTTGTGAAGAGAAAAAGAAGGAATCGAAAATGGTGTCGGGTGCACTGGGGAAAAAGTAGACTATGGAGTGAACTAGGAAGTAAAAGCATGAAGTAAATGGAGTAGGGTGTAAAATGAAATCAACATGGAGAAAGAGAGGCATCATGCAATGTCTTAAACCCTGTATGATGCTAGGTGCTAATACACGCAATGCACAGATCAACAACAAATCCACCTAGCACAGTTCTTCTTTCCCCGCTTCACTCCAGTTATGCCAGCACAGCGTCTTGTGGAAGCAGCAGCAGACCTGTGCCACAAGTCTGACAGAATAAAGCTTCATCTTCCAAAAGAGCTTGGAGAAAAGGGCTGGAGAGGCAGGATCATCCTTTTGACACAGGCTTTTGATGTCCCCTTTTGTTACTACTTGAAGATACTTGCTCCTTGAGAAGAGAGAGACTGAAGCCCAGTGCTTGTTCCCAGAAATAAGCAAGCTTTCCTGCTGCTGATCTGCTCGGGTAAAGAATGTCCCGTGGCTTTACCTGCTTCTGGATGAGATGAAAATCCTTGCCGTAGGTGTGGAAAGCCTTTTGGAAGGACTCCTTCTCCTCAGGTGTCCATCTATCAGAGCCTGGCAATAAAAAGCAGCGGCTAGTAAACAGATCCCTTGATCCACACCAAGTAGATTCCTCTGGCTGCCGAAAGAAAACAGTCGCAGGCCGTCATTCACGTGGGTGTACGTGTCTGCTCCCTCAGAAGGTCGTGAAGACAAGAGCAGGCATTGCCCGGAGAG
The DNA here is from genome assembly GCF_051311805.1 of Agelaius phoeniceus. Lineage (NCBI taxonomy): Eukaryota > Metazoa > Chordata > Aves > Passeriformes > Icteridae > Agelaius > Agelaius phoeniceus. The sequence goes on along the minus strand of NC_135303.1, from coordinate 32,688,466 downwards.
AAGGATTGGAAAACAAGTAAAGCTGAAGGACTAGATGCTGGTGCTTTGCCCACCCACAGAGGAGACAAGACCTTGTGCTGGTGTTAAGCACAATTTCTTGAAGCAGAAACGCTTGCCACAACAATGAAGGGGACGGCAGCATCTGTCAGGGACGCAAGAAGCTCTGCTTTGCCTACCTGCGTAATGATAATCAGCCATGGGATGGCCTTGAGGTGTTGCAGGCCCCTCTGAGAGCAGCATCTCCAGAGCCTCCTGCAAGATCAAGAGGGAAAAGGCTTTAGCCGCCCCAGCACATTAAAAATGAGCCAAAAAATCACAGGTGCTGCCTTTCAGCTCCTTTGCCTCTCCAGACATTCAAGCGACTCTATCCCATGTGGGTGAAACACTGTCATTTGCTCCCAGTCCCTAGTTTTTGCTGCCCAACCCTTTGATCCTGGTCCCCAAGAGTGGCCTTTTGCTCACCAAGCTGAGGATTTTGCTGCTCCTGCAGCCAGAATGGCCTCAGCTGACTGAGGCTTCTGGGAATTTCCCCTCCAAATGTCTTAGAGAAGCCAAATCTCCAGGCCATTTACAAGGCAGCAGGACCTTCCGCCGCCGCCGCCTCCAGGAGGGAGATTCTCCCTGCTGGAGCCCTTTGGGCTCAGCCCTGACGCAGCTGGAGGAGACCCAGCAGGCAGCAAGTGCTCTGCTCCCTGTTAAGACCCTTCTTCCAAGAGCAGCCAGGAAAGGCTGTCCCAGTGCCCAGGCCTTCTGCATTCCCTGTGCCCTCTCCTCTGCACCCAAACAGCCGCTTCTTACCGGAACGCTGCCGCGTGCCTGGTGCAGGCAGTGCAGGGCGCGCTCCAGGTTAGCTGCTGCCCCGGGAATGCCACGGGAGCTGGCCATGTCCAACAGTTCTCTTACTGCAAGCACAAGAAAAAACCCACCGAAAGTCAGCCTGGAGGCCAGCAAAGGGCAAAGGTTGCCATGCAAGGCAGAAGGAAAGGCCGGCAGCTAAAGACAGCAGCTTGGAGAGAGAGCATGAAAAGGAGAGCAAAGACAGAGCCAGCTGAAGCAAGGGCCCACGCAGTGCTGGCTCTCCCTCCAAAGCAGCTTCTGTAAGAAGAAGTGGGGGCCAATCTCCCCTCTTCCAGTGGCAAACGGCCCTGACCAGTTTGGAGAGCAAGGTGCTTGCTCTTTCTCCTTGCCTCTAACACTTCTACATGGGAAGATGGGCGAGACAAGGAGAGAAGCAGAGCCTGCAAAACGCTGCCTTTTTAGGCATAAGGAGCCTTTTCAAGACCCAAGTAGCTCAGGGCTGGAAGCAAAGCTTGAAGCAAAGCTACCTCTGTCAGGTTTTTCCATGTCAGAGTCATCCTCTCCCCAGGGCTTCCAGACCAGGGTTGCAGGCTCTTCATCCTCACTTGGTGCTCTGTTCTGCAGCTCTGGGAGCTCAGCCTGAAAGTCGCTGCCAACATTGATGTGTCTAAAGGAAGAAGGAGGTGGAGGTGAGAAAGGCAAGTGGTCAAGAGAGCCTTGCTGTGCACCCACAGGCTTGAACCAATCCCAGCCTGACTGTGAAAGAGCAGTTCTCCTCCTCGCCATTCCTCCAGTTTGCTGTCCTTTAACCCTAGGCCAAAACTCACGGCTGAATCTGGGCTCTTGCTTTCCTTTTCATTGTGCCTCTCCTTTCCACCTGAAAGAGATCAAAGCAATGCTCCAGTTCAAAATCCTTCTGCCAAGGATGTGTCAGTAGCCTTCCTTCTCATCCTCATCATTGCAAAGCCCGAGCTCCCGTGTCCCAGCTCCTTTCTCTTTGCTCTCATTGCTGCCTTTTTGACATGGAATGTCCTAGGCAGGACCCTCCAGCAGTCAGCAGCTTCCTCAGGAGGGCAAGCAGAAGGCCATGCACTACTCTCTTCACTCCCGGGGCCACGGAGAAGAGCCAAGAGAATGGCAGGGGAGATGTGCCAGTGCAGGCTTAGGTTGGATCGAAGGAAAAGCTTCTTCAGCCAGAGGCTGCTTGGGCACTGCAACAGCCTCCCCAGGGAAGGGGGCACAGCACCAAGGCTGACTGAGCTCCAAAAGTGTTTGGACACTGCTCTTGGGCACAGGCTGTGATTGTTGAGGCTGCCCCGGGCAGGCCCTGCAGTTGGGCTCAGTGATCTTTCAGAATCCCTTCCAAGGCAGAAAATTCTGTGCTACTGTGATTGTGCTCTTGAGGAGATGGCATTTGACGGCCGCCCCTGAGCATGAGGTAGAACCAGCCCTACGTGCACTGAAAAAAGAATCTCTAAAGATCTTAAAATAGAATGGATCTAGAAGCGATGTAAATACGTAAGTAGATAAGAATTGCTGATCCCAGATGGTTTTTGAAGTTGAAAGCCTGTGTTTGCAGAGAAGCCCAGTCAAATGCTTCCATGCCCTGAACGACAGGGATGCCAGAGGAGAAGTGCCATCATTGTGGTGTTTGAAGCTTTGGAGCGGGTGTGAGCAGAGTCAGGGCATAAGGGGATTTGTTGACACTGAAGCCCTGACCTGCTCAGCCAGGAACAATTTGTTTTGGGGTCAGCACAAGATAGTTTGAGGACTGAAATGGGTGCCAAGAACGTTTAATCAGGTGATGCGTGGACGAGGATCTGCAACTGCACTGGGACACCTCTCTAGGTCCTCTATGGAAAGGTCTGTGTTTCCCCTGGAGGCAACACAATTCCTTCAGAAGCTGCACCCTGCTTTCACGTGGAAGCTCGTCTGGGGAAAGTGAGCACGCAGCCTGTGTGTCGTGCTTGGTGGGAGAGGCAGCTGGAGCCTCCTGCCCTTGTGCTAGTGCTTTGAGGGCAAACGGGGATTTTCTTACCTTGGAGGGTTCCCAAGTGCTCTGGGGATGCCCGGAGGCAGACGAGGAGACCAGGATGTCGGTGCAGAGGCCGGGTCTGGCGCTGAGTGCAGAAGGCGGCTGGTCAGGGACAGCCCAGGAGCTGATCCTGCAGCTGCTGCTCCAGCGCTGCTCCAGCAGTGTTCCAGCAAGGGCCGCAGGAGCAGGAGACAACGACAGTTGCTATGGGCACAGCCCAACATTCCATCTGGAACCCCTGGGGGAGCCATGGGACAGAAAGGGGCATGGGCCGCCTCTGCCCCTTGTACTTCTTCTGCTGCAAGTTTGCTCTGAGAAGCTTCCCATTGGGCCTTTTCTCCTCAGTCGTCTGATGAGACGGGCAAAAGCAGTGCAGGGACAGCCCTGGCTCTTCCCGGTGCTTCTCTGCAAGGTTCCTCCAGCTGAAGGTGCACAGGAGCCTGCCTCTGTGCAAGGGCCCAGACCTCATCTCCTGCCCTGGAGAACCAGAAGGGCTCCTCCCACTGGCTCTCCTCCAGCTCTGAGAGGAGCTGGAATTTGCAAGTTGCCTAGCGCAGAGCCAACTCCAAAGCTTCCTCTCAAAGTGGAGGCATTCATCCTGCCCCCTTTCTCAATTCTCCTTTTGCTGCCCAATAATGTCACTGCATGGTTTCCCTCCTTTGGGCCTCTGAGCTGGTCTCTCACCTCATCACTCCTCCCTTGAAACTTGGAGAAACAGGATCTTTTTCAGGCCAACTGATGGGGACACACACACACACACCCAGGGACAGCACACGGGCATTTCTCTAGCAAACATTCAGGCAGAATTTCTAGATCCCTCTTCCAGCTCCCTTGGAGAAGCTCGGTGGTTGTCCCAAAAGACTCTGGCATTCCTCTAAGGAAGCAACACTTACAGAATTGCCTTTCCACACTGCTGGCCTTCACATTGCTTTTAACGCCTAGATCCCAGATATGAGAAAAAGCCAGGCAGCTTTGCTGCTTTCCTGCCTGTCCTTAAGGAAAAGCAAATCTTGCTTCAGTCCCAATCTTGCTTCCTTCCCAGCCTGCATGTTACCCACTGGCCAGCAAACTGAGGGGGCAGCTGGAACAAGTCCCACTGCAAGGCAGATACTTTGTAGCCTCCAAAGCCCACCTGCACCGGCTCCATCAGACAAGGGCAAGCTTGCCTCGGCTTCCCAGAAGCAGCCTGCCAATTGCCCCCTCCCTCGCCCCCTCTCCATCCACCCTCCACAGCCCCTGCCACCAAAGCCTTGCTAGGCAGGGCCATTTGCTGGCCTCCATAAAAGAGTGACTTGGATTCTTCTTTGGCGCAAGTGCCCCAGCTGTGACAAGTCAGAGGATAATGATCACACCCGCTCGGCTTTAGCTAAGGAGATTGCTGGAGGCCCAGAGCGGGACACTGGTCCTTTCAGGAGAAACTGCAACTGAACTAGCCATGCCTTTGTGGTGCATGCCGATAGGAATTGGATAGAATCGGAGGGCTTAGAAACGTCCTCCAAGCTGGTCAGCTCCATCAGTCCCCCAAAATGAAAGAAATTTTTCTGTCTGGGCTCCAAAAAGGACTCAACCCGCTGCTTTTATGCCAGAAAATATGGTGGACCAGACCACTCCTCTAGATGCAATTCAGTGAATTAAACAAAGCCTCCCTTTCCACTCCCAGCTGAGATGTTGAGGAATCAAAGGCTGAAGCCCCAGCGGTATTTCACTGGCAGTAAAGGAGACACACGTCAGGAAGTCCTGCCAGCTTAGCAAGGGGCTGGGCCTGGGGGAGGTGGCGCCTGCCCAGCTTCTTCTCTCAGGGCAAGTGCCGTCTTTGCAACACCAGGCAAATGGAACAAACATTGCTGGAGTGCTTTCATACAGACAAACAGACAAAATAGAACAAACATTGGTTTAATGATAAAGACAGATTAGGTCTCAACAAAGGCAAAATGACAAAGAGCATATGGCAGAGCATACAAAACACCCAACCTCTGACATTTACTGATAAATCTAATAATACTAATGAGTCCTGAATAATACTAATGTACCTTAACTACTAAATTGAGGAGGTTACTATCATGTAAACTAACTAAGTAGAAGATTAAACAACCCAAAAAGCTTAAAAAACAGTCCTATTCCTATCTAACTAATATCTAACAGTTGTATTCCTATCTAACTAATCTGCCTAACTCTTGCTAGCCCTGGACAACCTGCAGGGTTGTCTAATTTGGTCTTTTCTTCTTGGGGAGAGGCTCTGCTGTCTTCCGAGGCCGATGTCTTCTGCTGTGTTTGTTCCTTTCCTTCATGCTTTCAAACACCCTGCAAGATAGGAAGCAAACCATCCATTGCTCACGCTAGTACACACCATGAAACCAAGTGCCAAGATCTCCGTTTGAGTATGAATTTCTGTCTTTTCGGGCAGTGGCACATTTGTCAATGGATCAGCACCATGAGTCTGATGGTTCTACTTTCAATGCCTTGAAATGTCTTCCTCCTTTTGCTGCATCCTCTTTTGAATTTGATCAGCAGCATCAAACCAAGCTTTGATGGATCTATTCCTACTTGTATCAACTGTGTCTTGTTGGGGCACGGCAAGGTTTCATTGTGAAGGCTGGGTTTTACCTAAGCTCTTTGGGTTTGAGGTGGGTGTTAAGCTTGAGCACGGCTGCCGGGGGCGATGCTGCAAGTGCCCCCAGCTTCCCCTGCGGTGCCTTTGAAAAGGGTCAGCCCCTTTTAGTCCAAAGGCGCAGCTTTGAGCAGAAAGAGGAGGAACTTGCGCACCGTTTGCACTGCCCGCAGGGAAAGGGGCCTCCCGCCGAAGGGGGCGGCTGGCGCGGTTGGCAGCAGGGACACTGGGCGCTGCGAGCCCTCTTGCGGCTTCTCTTCCCTGGCTCCCCGTTCTCCTTTCTGGGAGGGCTTTTGCTCCTCTTTGCTTTGCCCACGCTCTGGAAATCAAAGAGTCCTTATCAATGCTTCCTTCCTCTCACAAAGCTGGAAATCAGAGCATCCAGCAGAAAAATCTATCGGCCTAAGCAAATCCTTCCAAAGCCTCAAGAGCTGAGAAAACGGCTGCCTTTGCCAATGGGCTGCGGCGGGCTGCCAAGCCAGAGCTTGGAGGAAAATACTCCTCTTTTCTACAGGCCAAAGGGGTGGGAGAAAGACCTGGCTATTTAGAGCTCTACATTTCTTATTTCTACCTTTCTGCCTAACATCTATTTCTCTCTGCTTTTCCTCCACAAATGTCTAGGCAATGGCATTTCAATTCAGTCCAATTAGGGTAGACACATGCTTAGCCATTTTCTAGTCCCCAAAATAATCTCCCTCCCTATCTCTCTCTCTCTCTCTCTCTCTCTCTCACATGATGGGAAGCAAATTGCTCTTTGCCGCTAAGGAAAGATTTAGGGGAGCCACAGCACCAGCAGCTCCTTCTTGGGGACTATGCTGGCATGCTAGAAAAACTCCCTGAAAATCTGCAGCATATCCACAAAGGCAGCCTGGACTGCTGATGTCAGCAAGCAGTGGGGAATTTGGGGTCTGATTGGAGTCAGCGAGGGTGCCAGCCCTTGAGAAGCCCATCTGTAGAGAGTCAAAGCCCATTTTGGTGGCGGTGCTGCTTTCTTGGGTCAAAGTTAGGCTCCAGAATTGCATACTTCAGGGCAGCAGCACAAGGAAGGCCCGGGCAGCATCTGCTGTGCCTTTCCCAGCACATGGGACGATGTGATCCTGGCAAAGGGGCATCTGGCATGGCTCGCCAGCAGCTTTTCTTCCCTTCTCCCAGTTTCTCGACCTTCCTGGCACCTCTCCATTTTCTTGCCCCTCACCTGAGCAAGAGTGCTGGCAAGTTTATGCTCCTTTTTCCAGGAGTAGTAGTACTCCACACACTGGGCCACGGTCTTAGTCTGGATCTGTTGTGAAGAGAAAAAGAAGGAATCGAAAATGGTGTCGGGTGCACTGGGGAAAAAGTAGACTATGGAGTGAACTAGGAAGTAAAAGCATGAAGTAAATGGAGTAGGGTGTAAAATGAAATCAACATGGAGAAAGAGAGGCATCATGCAATGTCTTAAACCCTGTATGATGCTAGGTGCTAATACACGCAATGCACAGATCAACAACAAATCCACCTAGCACAGTTCTTCTTTCCCCGCTTCACTCCAGTTATGCCAGCACAGCGTCTTGTGGAAGCAGCAGCAGACCTGTGCCACAAGTCTGACAGAATAAAGCTTCATCTTCCAAAAGAGCTTGGAGAAAAGGGCTGGAGAGGCAGGATCATCCTTTTGACACAGGCTTTTGATGTCCCCTTTTGTTACTACTTGAAGATACTTGCTCCTTGAGAAGAGAGAGACTGAAGCCCAGTGCTTGTTCCCAGAAATAAGCAAGCTTTCCTGCTGCTGATCTGCTCGGGTAAAGAATGTCCCGTGGCTTTACCTGCTTCTGGATGAGATGAAAATCCTTGCCGTAGGTGTGGAAAGCCTTTTGGAAGGACTCCTTCTCCTCAGGTGTCCATCTATCAGAGCCTGGCAATAAAAAGCAGCGGCTAGTAAACAGATCCCTTGATCCACACCAAGTAGATTCCTCTGGCTGCCGAAAGAAAACGGTCGCAGGCCGTCATTCACGTGGGTGTACGTGTCTGCTCCCTCAGAAGGTCGTGAAGACAAGAGCAGGCATTGCCCGGAGAGAAGGATTGGAAAACAAGTAAAGCTGAAGGACTAGATGCTGGTGCTTTGCCCACCCACAGAGGAGACAAGACCTTGTGCTGGTGTTAAGCACAATTTCTTGAAGCAGAAACGCTTGCCACAAGAATGAAGGGGACGGCAGCATCTGTCAGGGACGCAAGAAGCTCTGCTTTGCTTACCTGCGTAATGATAATCAGCCATGGGATGGCCTTGAGCTGTTGCAGGCCCCTCTGAGAGCAGCATCTCCAGAGCCTCCTGCAAGATCAAGAGGGAAAAGGCTTTAGCCGCCCCAGCACATTAAAAATGAGCCAAAAAATCACAGGTGCTGCCTTTCAGCTCCTTTGCCTCTCCAGACATTCAAGCAACTGTATCCCATGTGGGTGAAACACTGTCATTTGCTCCCAGTCCCTAGTTTTTGCTGCCCAACCCTTTGATCCTGGTCCCCAAGAGTGGCCTTTTGCTCACCAAGCTGAGGATTTTGCTGCTCCTGCAGCCAGAATGGCCTCAGCTGACTGAGGCTTCTGGGAATTTCCCCTCCAAATGTCTTAGAGAAGCCAAATCTCCAGGCCATTTACAAGGCAGCAGGACCTTCCGCCGCCGCCGCCTCCAGGAGGGAGATTCTCCCTGCTGGAGCCCTTTGGGCTCAGCCCTGACGCAGCTGGAGGAGACCCAGCAGGCAGCAAGTGCTCTGCTCCCTGTTAAGACCCTTCTTCCAAGAGCAGCCAGGAAAGGCTGTCCCAGTGCCCAGGCCTTCTGCATTCCCTGTGCCCTCTCCTCTGCGCCCAAACAGCCGCTTCTTACCGGAACGCTGCCGCGTGCCTGGTGCAGGCAGTGCAGGGCGCGCTCCAGGTTAGCTGCTGCCCCGGGAATGCCACGGGAGCTGGCCATGTCCAACAGTTCTCTTACTGCAAGCACAAGAAAAAACCCACCGAAAGTCAGCCTGGAGGCCAGCAAAGGGCAAAGGTTGCCATGCAAGGCAGAAGGAAAGGCCGGCAGCTAAAGACAGCAGCTTGGAGAGAGAGCATGAAAAGGAGAGCAAAGACAGAGCCAGCTGAAGCAAGGGCCCACGCAGTGCTGGCTCTCCCTCCAAAGCAGCTTCTGTAAGAAGAAGTGGGGGCCAATCTCCCCTCTTCCAGTGGCAAACGGCCCTGACCAGTTTGGAGAGCAAGGTGCTTGCTCTTTCTCCTTGCCTCTAACACTTCTACATGGGAAGATGGGCGAGACAAGGAGAGAAGCAGAGCCTGCAAAACGCTGCCTTTTTAGGCATAAGGAGCCTTTTCAAGACCCAAGTAGCTCAGGGCTGGAAGCAAAGCTTGAAGCAAAGCTACCTCTGTCAGGTTTTTCCATGTCAGAGTCATCCTCTCCCCAGGGCTTCCAGACCAGGGTTGCAGGCTCTTCATCCTCACTTGGTGCTCTGTTCTGCAGCTCTGGGAGCTCAGCCTGAAAGTCGCTGCCAACATTGATGTGTCTAAAGGAAGAAGGAGGTGGAGGTGAGAAAGGCAAGTGGTCAAGAGAGCCTTGCTGTGCACCCACAGGCTTGAACCAATCCCAGCCTGACTGTGAAAGAGCAGTTCTCCTCCTCGCCATTCCTCCAGTTTGCTGTCCTTTAACCCTAGGCCAAAACTCACGGCTGAATCTGGGCTCTTGCTTTCCTTTTCATTGTGCCTCTCCTTTCCACCTGAAAGAGATCAAAGCAATGCTCCAGTTCAAAGTCCTTCTGCCAAGGATGTGTCAGTAGCCTTCCTTCTCATCCTCATCATTGCAAAGCCCGAGCTCCCGTGTCCCAGCTCCTTTCTCTTTGCTGTCATTGCTGCCTTTTTGACATGGAATGTCCTAGGCAGGACCCTCCAGCAGTCAGCAGCTTCCTCAGGAGGGCAAGCAGAAGGCCATGCACTACTCTCTTCACTCCCGGGGCCACGGAGAAGAGCCAAGAGAATGGCAGGGGAGATGTGCCAGTGCAGGCTTAGGTTGGATCGAAGGAAAAGCTTCTTCAGCCAGAGGCTGCTTGGGCACTGCAACAGCCTCCCCAGGGAAGGGGGCACAGCACCAAGGCTGACTGAGCTCCAAAAGTGTTTGGACACTGCTCTTGGGCACAGGCTGTGATTGTTGAGGCTGCCCCGGGCAGGCCCTGCAGTTGGGCTCAGTGATCTTTCAGAATCCCTTCCAAGGCAGAAAATTCTGTGCTACTGTGATTGTGCTCTTGAGGAGATGGCATTTGACGGCCGCCCCTGAGCATGAGGTAGAACCAGCCCTACGTGCACTGAAAAAAGAATCTCTAAAGATCTTAAAATAGAATGGATCTATAGGCGATGTAAATACGTAAGTAGATAAGAATTGCTGATCCCAGATGGTTTTTGAAGTTGAAAGCCTGTGTTTGCAGAGAAGCCCAGTCAAATGCTTCCATGCCCTGAACGACAGGGATGCCAGAGGAGAAGTGCCATCATTGTGCTGTTTGAAGCTTTGGAGCGGGTGTGAGCAGAGTCAGGGCATAAGGGGATTTGTTGACACTGAAGCCCTGACCTGCTCAGCCAGGAACAATTTGTTTTGGGGTCAGCACAAGATAGTTTGAGGACTGAAATGGGTGCCAAGAACGTTTAATCAGGTGATGCGTGGACGAGGATCTGCAACTGCACTGGGACACCTCTCTAGGTCCTCTATGGAAAGGTCTGTGTTTCCCCTGGAGGCAACACAATTCCTTCAGAAGCTGCACCCTGCTTTCACGTGGAAGCTCGTCTGGGGAAAGTGAGCACGCAGCCTGTGTGTCGTGCTTGGTGGGAGAGGCAGCTGGAGCCTCCTGCCCTTGTGCTAGTGCTTTGAGGGCAAACGGGGATTTTCTTACCTTGGAGGGTTCCCAAGTGCTCTGGGGATGCCCGGAGGCAGACGAGGAGACCAGGATGTCGGTGCAGAGGCCGGGTCTGGCGCTGAGTGCAGAAGGCGGCTGGTCAGGGACAGCCCAGGAGCTGATCCTGCAGCTGCTGCTCCAGCGCTGCTCCAGCAGTGTTCCAGCAAGGGCCGCAGGAGCAGGAGACAACGACAGTTGCTATGGGCACAGCCCAACATTCCATCTGGAACCCCTGGGGGAGCCATGGGACAGAAAGGGGCATGGGCCGCCTCTGCCCCTTGTACTTCTTCTGCTGCAAGTTTGCTCTGAGAAGCTTCCCATTGGGCCTTTTCTCCTCAGTCGTCTGATGAGACGGGCAAAAGCAGTGCAGGGACAGCCCTGGCTCTTCCCGGTGCTTCTCTGCAAGGTTCCTCCAGCTGAAGGTGCACAGGAGCCTGCCTCTGTGCAAGGGCCCAGACCTCATCTCCTGCCCTGGAGAACCAGAAGGGCTCCTCCCACTGGCTCTCCTCCAGCTCTGAGAGGAGCTGGAATTTGCAAGTTGCCTAGCGCAGAGCCAACTCCAAAGCTTCCTCTCAAAGTGGAGGCATTCATCCTGCCCCCTTTCTCAATTCTCCTTTTGCTGCCCAATAATGTCACTGCATGGTTTCCCTCCTTTGGGCCTCTGAGCTGGTCTCTCACCTCATCACTCCTCCCTTGAAACTTGGAGAAACAGGATCTTTTTCAGGCCAACTGATGGGGACACACACACACACACCCAGGGACAGCACATGGGCATTTCTCTAGCAAACATTCAGGCAGAATTTCTAGATCCCTCTTCCAGCTCCCTTGGAGAAGCTCGGTGGTTGTCCCAAAAGACTCTGGCATTCCTCTAAGGAAGCAACACTTACAGAATTGCCTTTCCACACTGCTGGCCTTCACATTGCTTTTAACGCCTAGATCCCAGATATGAGAAAAAGCCAGGCAGCTTTGCTGCTTTCCTGCCTGTCCTTAAGGAAAAGCAAATCTTGCTTCAGTCCCAATCTTGCTTCCTTCCCAGCCTGCATGTTACCCACTGGCCAGCAAACTGAGGGGGCAGCTGGAACAAGTCCCACTGCAAGGCAGATACTTTGTAGCCTCCAAAGCCCACCTGCACCGGCTCCATCAGACAAGGGCAAGCTTGCCTCGGCTTCCCAGAAGCAGCCTGCCAATTGCCCCCTCCCTCGCCCCCTCTCCATCCACCCTCCACAGCCCCTGCCACCAAAGCCTTGCTAGGCAGGGCCATTTGCTGGCCTCCATAAAAGAGTGACTTGGATTCTTCTTTGGCGCAAGTGCCCCAGCTGTGACAAGTCAGAGGATAATGATCACACCCGCTCGGCTTTAGCTAAGGAGATTGCTGGAGGCCCAGAGCGGGACACTGGTCCTTTCAGGAGAAACTGCAACTGAACTAGCCATGCCTTTGTGGTGCATGCCGATAGGAATTGGATAGAATCGGAGGGCTTAGAAACGTCCTCCAAGCTGGTCAGCTCCATCAGTCCCCCAAAATGAAAGAAATTTTTCTGTCTGGGCTCCAAAAAGGACTCAACCCGCTGCTTTTATGCCAGAAAATATGGTGAGACCAGACCACTCCTCTAGATGCAATTCAGTGAATTAAACAAAGCCTCCCTTTCCACTCCCAGCTGAGATGTTGAGGAATCAAAGGCTGAAGCCCCAGCGGTATTTCACTGGCAGTAAAGGAGACACACGTCAGGAAGTCCTGCCAGCTTAGCAAGGGGCTGGGCCTGGGGGAGGTGGCGCCTGCCCAGCTTCTTCTCTCAGGGCAAGTGCCGTCTTTGCAACACCAGGCAAATGGAACAAACATTGCTGGAGTGCTTTCATACAGACAAACAGACAAAATGGAACAAACATTGGTTTAATGATAAAGACAGATTAGGTCTCAACAAAGGCAAAATGACAAAGAGCATATGGCAGAGCATACAAAACACCCAACCTCTGACATTTACTGATAAATCTAATAATACTAATGAGTCCTGAATAATACTAATGTACCTTAACTACTAAATTGAGGAGGTTACTATCATGTAAACTAACTAAGTAGAAGATTAAACAACCCAAAAAGCTTAAAAAACAGTCCTATTCCTATCTAACTAATATCTAACAGTTGTATTCCTATCTAACTAATCTGCCTAACTCTTGCTAGCCCTGGACAACCTGCAGGGTTGTCTAATTTGGTCTTTTCTTCTTGGGGAGAGGCTCTGCTGTCTTCCGAGGCCGATGTCTTCTGCTGTGTTTGTTCCTTTCCTTCATGCTTTCAAACACCCTGCAAGATAGGAAGCAAACCATCCATTGCTCACGCTAGTACACACCATGAAACCAAGTGCCAAGATCTCCGTTTGAGTATGAATTTCTGTCTTTTCGGGCAGTGGCACATTTGTCAATGGATCAGCACCATGAGTCTGATGGTTCTACTTTCAATGCCTTGAAATGTCTTCCTCCTTTTGCTGCATCCTCTTTTGAATTTGATCAGCAGCATCAAACCAAGCTTTGATGGATCTATTCCTACTTGTATCAACTGTGTCTTGTTGGGGCACGGCAAGGTTTCATTGTGAAGGCTGGGTTTTACCTAAGCTCTTTGGGTTTGAGGTGGGTGTTAAGCTTGAGCACGGCTGCCGGGGGCGATGCTGCAAGTGCCCCCAGCTTCCCCTGCGGTGCCTTTGAAAAGGGTCAGCCCCTTTTAGTCCAAAGGCGCAGCTTTGAGCAGAAAGAGGAGGAACTTGCGCACCGTTTGCACTGCCCGCAGGGAAAGGGGCCTCCCGCCGAAGGGGGCGGCTGGCGCGGTTGGCAGCAGGGACACTGGGCGCTGCGAGCCCTCTTGCGGCTTCTCTTCCCTGGCTCCCCGTTCTCCTTTCTGGGAGGGCTTTTGCTCCTCTTTGCTTTGCCCACGCTCTGGAAATCAAAGAGTCCTTATCAATGCTTCCTTCCTCTCACAAAGCTGGAAATCAGAGCATCCAGCACAAAAATCTATCGGCCTAAGCAAATCCTTCCAAAGCCTCAAGAGCTGAGAAAACGGCTGCCTTTGCCAATGGGCTGCGGCGGGCTGCCAAGCCAGAGCTTGGAGGAAAATACTCCTCTTTTCTACAGGCCAAAGGGGTGGGAGAAAGACCTGGCTATTTAGAGCTCTACATTTCTTATTTCTACCTTTCTGCCTAACATCTATTTCTCTCTGCTTTTCCTCCACAAATGTCTAGGCAATGGCATTTCAATTCAGTCCAATTAGGGTAGACACATGCTTAGCCATTTTCTAGTCCCCAAAATAATCTCCCTCCCTATCTCTCTCTCTCTCTCTCTCTCTCTCTCACATGATGGGAAGCAAATTGCTCTTTGCCGCTAAGGAAAGATTTAGGGGAGCCACAGCACCAGCAGCTCCTTCTTGGGGACTATGCTGGCATGCTAGAAAAACTCCCTGAAAATCTGCAGCATATCCACAAAGGCAGCCTGGACTGCTGATGTCAGCAAGCAGTGGGGAATTTGGGGTCTGATTGGAGTCAGCGAGGGTGCCAGCCCTTGAGAAGCCCATCTGTAGAGAGTCAAAGCCCATTTTGGTGGCGGTGCTGCTTTCTTGGGTCAAAGTTAGGCTCCAGAATTGCATACTTCAGGGCAGCAGCACAAGGAAGGCCCGGGCAGCATCTGCTGTGCCTTTCCCAGCACATGGGACGATGTGATCCTGGCAAAGGGGCATCTGGCATGGCTCGCCAGCAGCTTTTCTCCCCTTCTCCCAGTTTCTCGACCTTCCTGGCACCTCTCCATTTTCTTGCCCCTCACCTGAGCAAGAGTGCTGGCAAGTTTATGCTCCTTTTTCCAGGAGTAGTAGTACTCCACACACTGGGCCACGGTCTTAGTCTGGATCTGTTGTGAAGAGAAAAAGAAGGAATCGAAAATGGTGTCGGGGGCACTGGGGAAAAAGTAGACTATGGAGTGAACTAGGAAGTAAAAGCATGAAGTAAATGGAGTAGGGTGTAAAATGAAATCAACATGGAGAAAGAGAGGCATCATGCAATGTCTTAAACCCTGTATGATGCTAGGTGCTAATACACGCAATGCACAGATCAACAACAAATCCACCTAACACAGTTCTTCTTTCCCCGCTTCACTCCAGTTATGCCAGCACAGCGTCTTGTGGAAGCAGCAGCAGACCTGTGCCACAAGTCTGACAGAATAAAGCTTCATCTTCCAAAAGAGCTTGGAGAAAAGGGCTGGAGAGGCAGGATCATCCTTTTGACACAGGCTTTTGATGTCCCCTTTTGTTACTACTTGAAGATACTTGCTCCTTGAGAAGAGAGAGACTGAAGCCCAGTGCTTGTTCCCAGAAATAAGCAAGCTTTCCTGCTGCTGATCTGCTCGGGTAAAGAATGTCCCGTGGCTTTACCTGCTTCTGGATGAGATGAAAATCCTTGCCGTAGGTGTGGAAAGCCTTTTGGAAGGACTCCTTCTCCTCAGGTGTCCATCTATCAGAGCCTGGCAATAAAAAGCAGCGGCTAGTAAACAGATCCCTTGATCCACACCAAGTAGATTCCTCTGGCTGCCGAAAGAAAACGGTCGCAGGCCGTCATTCACGTGGGTGTACGTGTCTGCTCCCTCAGAAGGGCGTGAAGACAAGAGCAGGCATTGCCCGGGGAGAAGGATTGGAAAACAAGTAGAGCTGAAGGACTAGATGCTGGTGCTTTGCCCACCCACAGAGGAGACAAGACCTTGTGCTGGTGTTAAGCACAATTTCTTGAAGCAGAAACGCTTGCCACAACAATGAAGGGGACGGCAGCATCTGTCAGGGACGCAAGAAGCTCTGCTTTGCTTACCTGCGTAATGATAATCAGCCATGGGATGGCCTTGAGCTGTTGCAGGCCCCTCTGAGAGCAGCATCTCCAGAGCCTCCTGCAAGATCAAGAGGGAAAAGGCTTTAGCCGCCCCAGCACATTAAAAATGAGCCAAAAAATCACAGGTGCTGCCTTTCAGCTCCTTTGCCTCTCCAGACATTCAAGCGACTGTATCCCATGTGGGTGAAACACTGTCATTTGCTCCCAGTCCCTAGTTTTTGCTGCCCAACCCTTTGATCCTGGTCCCCAAGAGTGGCCTTTTGCTCACCAAGCTGAGGATTTTGCTGCTCCTGCAGCCAGAATGGCCTCAGCTGAGTGAGGCTTCTGGGAATTTCCCCTCCAAATGTCTTAGAGAAGCCAAATCTCCAGGCCATTTACAAGGCAGCAGGACCTTCCGCCGCCGCCGCCTCCAGGAGGGAGATTCTCCCTGCTGGAGCCCTTTGGGCTCAGCCCTGACGCAGCTGGAGGAGACCCAGCAGGCAGCAAGTGCTCTGCTCCCTGTTAAGACCCTTCTTCCAAGAGCAGCCAGGAAAGGCTGTCCCAGTGCCCAGGCCTTCTGCATTCCCTGTGCCCTCTCCTCTGCGCCCAAACAGCCGCTTCTTACCGGAACGCTGCCGCGTGCCTGGTGCAGGCAGTGCAGGGCGCGCTCCAGGTTAGCTGCTGCCCCGGGAATGCCACGGGAGCTGGCCATGTCCAACAGTTCTCTTACTGCAAGCACAAGAAAAAACCCACCGAAAGTCAGCCTGGAGGCCAGCAAAGGGCAAAGGTTGCCACGCAAGGCAGAAGGAAAGGCCGGCAGCTAAAGACAGCAGCTTGGAGAGAGAGCATGAAAAGGAGAGCAAAGACAGAGCCAGCTGAAGCAAGGGCCCACGCAGTGCTGGCTCTCCCTCCAAAGCAGCTTCTGTAAGAAGAAGTGGGGGCCAATCTCCCCTCTTCCAGTGGCAAACGGCCCTGACCAGTTTGGAGAGCAAGGTGCTTGCTCTTTCTCCTTGCCTCTAACACTTCTACATGGGAAGATGGGCGAGACAAGGAGAGAAGCAGAGCCTGCAAAAGGCTGCCTTTTTAGGCATAAGGAGCCTTTTCAAGACCCAAGTAGCTCAGGGCTGGAAGCAAAGCTTGAAGCAAAGCTACCTCTGTCAGGTTTTTCCATGTCAGAGTCATCCTCTCCCCAGGGCTTCCAGACCAGGGTTGCAGGCTCTTCATCCTCACTTGGTGCTCTGCTCTGCAGCTCTGGGAGCTCAGCCTGAAAGTCGCTGCCAACATTGATGTGTCTAAAGGAAGAAGGAGGTGGAGGTGAGAAAGGCAAGTGGTCAAGAGAGCCTTGCTGTGCACCCACAGGCTTGAACCAATCCCAGCCTGACTGTGAAAGAGCAGTTCTCCTCCTCGCCATTCCTCCAGTTTGCTGTCCTTTAACCCTAGGCCAAAACTCACGGCTGAATCTGGGCTCTTGCTTTCCTTTTCATTGTGCCTCTCCTTTCCACCTGAAAGAGATCAAAGCAATGCTCCAGTTCAAAATCCTTCTGCCAAGGATGTGTCAGTAGCCTTCCTTCTCATCCTCATCATTGCAAAGCCCGAGCTCCCGTGTCCCAGCTCCTTTCTCTTTGCTCTCATTGCTGCCTTTTTGACATGGAATGTCCTAGGCAGGACCCTCCAGCAGTCAGCAGCTTCCTCAGGAGGGCAAGCAGAAGGCCATGCACTACTCTCTTCACTCCCGGGGCCACGGAGAAGAGCCAAGAGAATGGCAGGGGAGATGTGCCAGTGCAGGCTTAGGTTGGATCGAAGGAAAAGCTTCTTCAGCCAGAGGCTGCTTGGGCACTGCAACAGCCTCCCCAGGGAAGGGGGCACAGCACCAAGGCTGACTGAGCTCCAAAAGTGTTTGGACACTGCTCTTGGGCACAGGCTGTGATTGTTGAGGCTGCCCCGGGCAGGCCCTGCAGTTGGGCTCAGTGATCTTTCAGAATCCCTTCCAAGGCAGAAAATTCTGTGCTACTGTGATTGTGCTCTTGAGGAGATGGCATTTGACGGCCGCCCCTGAGCATGAGGTAGAACCAGCCCTACGTGCACTGAAAAAAGAATCTCTAAAGATCTTAAAATAGAATGGATCTATAGGCGATGTAAATACGTAAGTAGATAAGAATTGCTGATCCCAGATGGTTTTTGAAGTTGAAAGCCTGTGTTTGCAGAGAAGCCCAGTCAAATGCTTCCATGCCCTGAACGACAGGGATGCCAGAGGAGAAGTGCCATCATTGTGCTGTTTGAAGCTTTGGAGCGGGTGTGAGCAGAGTCAGGGCATAAGGGGATTTGTTGACACTGAAGCCCTGACCTGCTCAGCCAGGAACAATTTGTTTTGGGGTCAGCACAAGATAGTTTGAGGACTGAAATGGGTGCCAAGAACGTTTAATCAGGTGATGCGTGGACGAGGATCTGCAACTGCACTGGGACACCTCTCTAGGTCCTCTATGGAAAGGTCTGTGTTTCCCCTGGAGGCAACACAATTCCTTCAGAAGCTGCACCCTGCTTTCACGTGGAAGCTCGTCTGGGGAAAGTGAGCACGCAGCCTGTGTGTCGTGCTTGGTGGGAGAGGCAGCTGGAGCCTCCTGCCCTTGTGCTAGTGCTTTGAGGGCAAACGGGGATTTTCTTACCTTGGAGGGTTCCCAAGTGCTCTGGGGATGCCCGGAGGCAGACGAGGAGACCAGGATGTCGGTGCAGAGGCCGGGTCTGGCGCTGAGTGCAGAAGGCGGCTGGTCAGGGACAGCCCAGGAGCTGATCCTGCAGCTGCTGCTCCAGCGCTGCTCCAGCAGTGTTCCAGCAAGGGCCGCAGGAGCAGGAGACAACGACAGTTGCTATGGGCACAGCCCAACATTCCATCTAGAACCCCTGGGGGAGCCATGGGACAGAAAGGGGCATGGGCCGCCTCTGCCCCTTGTACTTCTTCTGCTGCAAGTTTGCTCTGAGAAGCTTCCCATTGGGCCTTTTCTCCTCAGTCGTCTGATGAGACGGGCAAAAGCAGTGCAGGGACAGCCCTGGCTCTTCCCGGTGCTTCTCTGCAAGGTTCCTCCAGCTGAAGGTGCACAGGAGCCTGCCTCTGTGCAAGGGCCCAGACCTCATCTCCTGCCCTGGAGAACCAGAAGGGCTCCTCCCACTGGCTCTCCTCCAGCTCTGAGAGGAGCTGGAATTTGCAAGTTGCCTAGCGCAGAGCCAACTCCAAAGCTTCCTCTCAAAGTGGAGGCATTCATCCTGCCCCCTTTCTCAATTCTCCTTTTGCTGCCCAATAATGTCACTGCATGGTTTCCCTCCTTTGGGCCTCTGAGCTGGTCTCTCACCTCATCACTCCTCCCTTGAAACTTGGAGAAACAGGATCTTTTTCAGGCCAACTGATGGGGACACACACACACACACACCCCCAGGGACAGCACACGGGCATTTCTCTAGCAAACATTCAGGCAGAATTTCTAGATCCCTCTTCCAGCTCCCTTGGAGAAGCTCGGTGGTTGTCCCAAAAGACTCTGGCATTCCTCTAAGGAAGCAACACTTACAGAATTGCCTTTCCACACTGCTGGCCTTCACATTGCTTTTAACGCCTAGATCCCAGATATGAGAAAAAGCCAGGCAGCTTTGCTGCTTTCCTGCCTGTCCTTAAGGAAAAGCAAATCTTGCTTCAGTCCCAATCTTGCTTCCTTCCCAGCCTGCATGTTACCCACTGGCCAGCAAACTGAGGGGGCAGCTGGAACAAGTCCCACTGCAAGGCAGATACTTTGTAGCCTCCAAAGCCCACCTGCACCGGCTCCATCAGACAAGGGCAAGCTTGCCTCGGCTTCCCAGAAGCAGCCTGCCAATTGCCCCCTCCCTCGCCCCCTCTCCATCCACCCTCCACAGCCCCTGCCACCAAAGCCTTGCTAGGCAGGGCCATTTGCTGGCCTCCATAAAAGAGTGACTTGGATTCTTCTTTGGCGCAAGTGCCCCAGCTGTGACAAGTCAGAGGATAATGATCACACCCGCTCGGCTTTAGCTAAGGAGATTGCTGGAGGCCCAGAGCGGGACACTGGTCCTTTCAGGAGAAACTGCAACTGAACTAGCCATGCCTTTGTGGTGCATGCCGATAGGAATTGGATAGAATCGGAGGGCTTAGAAACGTCCTCCAAGCTGGTCAGCTCCATCAGTCCCCCAAAATGAAAGAAATTTTTCTGTCTGGGCTCCAAAAAGGACTCAACCCGCTGCTTTTATGCCAGAAAATATGGTGAGACCAGACCACTCATCTAGATGCAATTCAGTGAATTAAACAAAGCCTCCCTTTCCACTCCCAGCTGAGATGTTGAGGAATCAAAGGCTGAAGCCCCAGCGGTATTTCACTGGCAGTAAAGGAGACACACGTCAGGAAGTCCTGCCAGCTTAGCAAGGGGCTGGGCCTGGGGGAGGTGGCGCCTGCCCAGCTTCTTCTCTCAGGGCAAGTGCCGTCTTTGCAACACCAGGCAAATGGAACAAACATTGCTGGAGTGCTTTCATACAGACAAACAGACAAAATGGAACAAACATTGGTTTAATGATAAAGACAGATTAGGTCTCAACAAAGGCAAAATGACAAAGAGCATATGGCAGAGCATACAAAACACCCAACCTCTGACATTTACTGATAAATCTAATAATACTAATGAGTCCTGAATAATACTAATGTACCTTAACTACTAAATTGAGGAGGTTACTATCATGTAAACTAACTAAGTAGAAGATTAAACAACCCAAAAAGCTTAAAAAACAGTCCTATTCCTATCTAACTAATATCTAACAGTTGTATTCCTATCTAACTAATCTGCCTAACTCTTGCTAGCCCTGGACAACCTGCAGGGTTGTCTAATTTGGTCTTTTCTTCTTGGGGAGAGGCTCTGCTGTCTTCCGAGGCCGATGTCTTCTGCTGTGTTTGTTCCTTTCCTTCATGCTTTCAAACACCCTGCAAGATAGGAAGCAAACCATCCATTGCTCACGCTAGTACACACCATGAAACCAAGTGCCAAGATCTCCGTTTGAGTATGAATTTCTGTCTTTTCGGGCAGTGGCACATTTGTCAATGGATCAGCACCATGAGTCTGATGGTTCTACTTTCAATGCCTTGAAATGTCTTCCTCCTTTTGCTGCATCCTCTTTTGAATTTGATCAGCAGCATCAAACCAAGCTTTGATGGATCTATTCCTACTTGTATCAACTGTGTCTTGTTGGGGCACGGCAAGGTTTCATTGTGAAGGCTGGGTTTTACCTAAGCTCTTTGGGTTTGAGGTGGGTGTTAAGCTTGAGCACGGCTGCCGGGGGCGATGCTGCAAGTGCCCCCAGCTTCCCCTGCGGTGCCTTTGAAAAGGGTCAGCCCCTTTTAGTCCAAAGGCGCAGCTTTGAGCAGAAAGAGGAGGAACTTGCGCACCGTTTGCACTGCCCGCAGGGAAAGGGGCCTCCCGCCGAAGGGGGCGGCTGGCGCGGTTGGCAGCAGGGACACTCGGCGCTGCGAGCCCTCTTGCGGCTTCTCTTCCCTGGCTCCCCGTTCTCCTTTCTGGGAGGGCTTTTGCTCCTCTTTGCTTTGCCCATGCTCTGGAAATCAAAGAGTCCTTATCAATGCTTCCTTCCTCTCACAAAGCTGGAAATCAGAGCATCCAGCACAAAAATCGATCGGCCTAAGCAAATCCTTCCAAAGCCTCAAGAGCTGAGAAAACGGCTGCCTTTGCCAATGGGCTGCGGCGGGCTGCCAACACAGAGCTTGGAGGAAAATACTCCTCTTTTCTACAGGCCAAAGGGGTGGGAGAAAGACCTGGCTATTTAGAGCTCTACATTTCTTATTTCTACCTTTCTGCCTAACATCTATTTCTCTCTGCTTTTCCTCCACAAATGTCTAGGCAATGGCATTTCAATTCAGTCCAATTAGGGTAGACACATGCTTAGCCATTTTCTAGTCCCCAAAATAATCTCCCTCCCTGTCTCTCTCTCTCTCTCTCTCTCTCTCTCACATGATGGGAAGCAAATTGCTCTTTGCCGCTAAGGAAAGATTTAGGGGAGCCACAGCACCAGCAGCTCCTTCTTGGGGACTATGCTGGCATGCTAGAAAAACTCCCTGAAAATCTGCAGCATATCCACAAAGGCAGCCTGGACTGCTGATGTCAGCAAGCAGTGGGGAATTTGGGGTCTGATTGGAGTCAGCGAGGGTGCCAGCCCTTGAGAAGCCCATCTGCAGAGAGTCAAAGCCCATTTTGGTGGCGGTGCTGCTTTCTTGGGTCAAAGTTAGGCTCCAGAATTGCATACTTCAGGGCAGCAGCACAAGGAAGGCCCGGGCAGCATCTGCTGTGCCTTTCCCAGCACATGGGACGATGTGATCCTGGCAAAGGGGCATCTGGCATGGCTCGCCAGCAGCTTTTCTCCCCTTCTCCCAGTTTCTCGACCTTCCTGGCACCTCTCCATTTTCTTGCCCCTCACCTGAGCAAGAGTGCTGGCAAGTTTATGCTCCTTTTTCCAGGAGTAGTAGTACTCCACACACTGGGCCACGGTCTTAGTCTGGATCTGTTGTGAAGAGAAAAAGAAGGAATCGAAAATGGTGTCGGGGGCACTGGGGAAAAAGTAGACTATGGAGTGAACTAGGAAGTAAAAGCATGAAGTAAATGGAGTAGGGTGTAAAATGAAATCAACATGGAGAAAGAGAGGCATCATGCAATGTCTTAAACCCTGTATGATGCTAGGTGCTAATACACGCAATGCACAGATCAACAACAAATCCACCTAGCACAGTTCTTCTTTCCCCGCTTCACTCCAGTTATGCCAGCACAGCGTCTTGTGGAAGCAGCAGCAGACCTGTGCCACAAGTCTGACAGAATAAAGCTTCATCTTCCAAAAGAGCTTGGAGAAAAGGGCTGGAGAGGCAGGATCATCCTTTTGACACAGGCTTTTGATGTCCCCTTTTGTTACTACTTGAAGATACTTGCTCCTTGAGAAGAGAGAGACTGAAGCCCAGTGCTTGTTCCCAGAAATAAGCAAGCTTTCCTGCTGCTGATCTGCTCGGGTAAAGAATGTCCCGTGGCTTTACCTGCTTCTGGATGAGATGAAAATCCTTGCCGTAGGTGTGGAAAGCCTTTTGGAAGGACTCCTTCTCCTCAGGTGTCCATCTATCAGAGCCTGGCAATAAAAAGCAGCGGCTAGTAAACAGATCCCTTGATCCACACCAAGTAGATCCCACTGGCTGCCGAAAGAAAACGGTCGCAGGCCGTCATTCACGTGGGTGTACGTGTCTGCTCCCTCAGAAGGGCGTGAAGACAAGAGCAGGCATTGCCCGGGGAGAAGGATTGGAAAACAAGTAAAGCTGAAGGACTAGATGCTGGTGCTTTGCCCACCCACAGAGGAGACAAGACCTTGTGCTGGTGTTAAGCACAATTTCTTGAAGCAGAAACGCTTGCCACAACAATGAAGGGGCCGGCAGCATCTGTCAGGGACGCAAGAAGCTCTGCTTTGCTTACCTGCGTAATGATAATCAGCCATGGGATGGCCTTGAGCTGTTGCAGGCCCCTCTGAGAGCAGCATCTCCAGAGCCTCCTGCAAGATCAAGAGGGAAAAGGCTTTAGCCGCCCCAGCACATTAAAAATGAGCCAAAAAATCACAGGTGCTGCCTTTCAGCTCCTTTGCCTCTCCAGACATTCAAGCGACTGTATCCCATGTGGGTGAAACACTGTCATTTGCTCCCAGTCCCTAGTTTTTGCTGCCCAACCCTTTGATCCTGGTCCCCAAGAGTGGCCTTTTGCTCACCAAGCTGAGGATTTTGCTGCTCCTGCAGCCAGAATGGCCTCAGCTGACTGAGGCTTCTGGGAATTTCCCCTCCAAATGTCTTAGAGAAGCCAAATCTCCAGGCCATTTACAAGGCAGCAGGACCTTCCGCCGCCGCCGCCTCCAGGAGGGAGATTCTCCCTGCTGGAGCCCTTTGGGCTCAGCCCTGACGCAGCTGGAGGAGACCCAGCAGGCAGCAAGTGCTCTGCTCCCTGTTAAGACCCTTCTTCCAAGAGCAGCCAGGAAAGGCTGTCCCAGTGCCCAGGCCTTCTGCATTCCCTGTGCCCTCTCCTCTGCGCCCAAACAGCCGCTTCTTACCGGAACGCTGCCGCGTGCCTGGTGCAGGCAGTGCAGGGCGCGCTCCAGGTTAGCTGCTGCCCCGGGAATGCCACGGGAGCTGGCCATGTCCAACAGTTCTCTTACTGCAAGCACAAGAAAAAACCCACCGAAAGTCAGCCTGGAGGCCAGCAAAGGGCAAAGGTTGCCATGCAAGGCAGAAGGAAAGGCCGGCAGCTAA
This sequence comes from Agelaius phoeniceus, assembly GCF_051311805.1. NCBI lineage: Eukaryota > Metazoa > Chordata > Aves > Passeriformes > Icteridae > Agelaius > Agelaius phoeniceus. The sequence goes on along the minus strand of NC_135303.1, from coordinate 32,664,990 downwards.
AGACAGCAGCTTGGAGAGAGAGCATGAAAAGGAGAGCAAAGACAGAGCCAGCTGAAGCAAGGGCCCACGCAGTGCTGGCTCTCCCTCCAAAGCAGCTTCTGTAAGAAGAAGTGGGGGCCAATCTCCCCTCTTCCAGTGGCAAACGGCCCTGACCAGTTTGGAGAGCAAGGTGCTTGCTCTTTCTCCTTGCCTCTAACACTTCTACATGGGAAGATGGGCGAGACAAGGAGAGAAGCAGAGCCTGCAAAACGCTGCCTTTTTAGGCATAAGGAGCCTTTTCAAGACCCAAGTAGCTCAGGGCTGGAAGCAAAGCTTGAAGCAAAGCTACCTCTGTCAGGTTTTTCCATGTCAGAGTCATCCTCTCCCCAGGGCTTCCAGACCAGGGTTGCAGGCTCTTCATCCTCACTTGGTGCTCTGTTCTGCAGCTCTGGGAGCTCAGCCTGAAAGTCGCTGCCAACATTGATGTGTCTAAAGGAAGAAGGAGGTGGAGGTGAGAAAGGCAAGTGGTCAAGAGAGCCTTGCTGTGCACCCACAGGCTTGAACCAATCCCAGCCTGACTGTGAAAGAGCAGTTCTCCTCCTCGCCATTCCTCCAGTTTGCTGTCCTTTAACCCTAGGCCAAAACTCACGGCTGAATCTGGGCTCTTGCTTTCCTTTTCATTGTGCCTCTCCTTTCCACCTGAAAGAGATCAAAGCAATGCTCCAGTTCAAAGTCCTTCTGCCAAGGATGTGTCAGTAGCCTTCCTTCTCATCCTCATCATTGCAAAGCCCGAGCTCCCGTGTCCCAGCTCCTTTCTCTTTGCTGTCATTGCTGCCTTTTTGACATGGAATGTCCTAGGCAGGACCCTCCAGCAGTCAGCAGCTTCCTCAGGAGGGCAAGCAGAAGGCCATGCACTACTCTCTTCACTCCCGGGGCCACGGAGAAGAGCCAAGAGAATGGCAGGGGAGATGTGCCAGTGCAGGCTTAGGTTGGATCGAAGGAAAAGCTTCTTCAGCCACAGGCTGCTTGGGCACTGCAACAGCCTCCCCAGGGAAGGGGGCACAGCACCAAGGCTGACTGAGCTCCAAAAGTGTTTGGACACTGCTCTTGGGCACAGGCTGTGATTGTTGAGGCTGCCCCGGGCAGGCCCTGCAGTTGGGCTCAGTGATCTTTCAGAATCCCTTCCAAGGCAGAAAATTCTGTGCTACTGTGATTGTGCTCTTGAGGAGATGGCATTTGACGGCCGCCCCTGAGCATGAGGTAGAACCAGCCCTACGTGCACTGAAAAAAGAATCTCTAAAGATCTTAAAATAGAATGGATCTATAGGCGATGTAAATACGTAAGTAGATAAGAATTGCTGATCCCAGATGGTTTTTGAAGTTGAAAGCCTGTGTTTGCAGAGAAGCCCAGTCAAATGCTTCCATGCCCTGAACGACAGGGATGCCAGAGGAGAAGTGCCATCATTGTGCTGTTTGAAGCTTTGGAGCGGGTGTGAGCAGAGTCAGGGCATAAGGGGATTTGTTGACACTGAAGCCCTGACCTGCTCAGCCAGGAACAATTTGTTTTGGGGTCAGCACAAGATAGTTTGAGGACTGAAATGGGTGCCAAGAACGTTTAATCAGGTGATGCGTGGACGAGGATCTGCAACTGCACTGGGACACCTCTCTAGGTCCTCTATGGAAAGGTCTGTGTTTCCCCTGGAGGCAACACAATTCCTTCAGAAGCTGCACCCTGCTTTCACGTGGAAGCTCGTCTGGGGAAAGTGAGCACGCAGCCTGTGTGTCGTGCTTGGTGGGAGAGGCAGCTGGAGCCTCCTGCCCTTGTGCTAGTGCTTTGAGGGCAAACGGGGATTTTCTTACCTTGGAGGGTTCCCAAGTGCTCTGGGGATGCCCGGAGGCAGACGAGGAGACCAGGATGTCGGTGCAGAGGCCGGGTCTGGCGCTGAGTGCAGAAGGCGGCTGGTCAGGGACAGCCCAGGAGCTGATCCTGCAGCTGCTGCTCCAGCGCTGCTCCAGCAGCGTTCCAGCAAGGGCCGCAGGAGCAGGAGACAACGACAGTTGCTATGGGCACAGCCCAACATTCCATCTAGAACCCCTGGGGGAGCCATGGGACAGAAAGGGGCATGGGCCGCCTCTGCCCCTTGTACTTCTTCTGCTGCAAGTTTGCTCTGAGAAGCTTCCCATTGGGCCTTTTCTCCTCAGTCGTCTGATGAGACGGGCAAAAGCAGTGCAGGGACAGCCCTGGCTCTTCCCGGTGCTTCTCTGCAAGGTGCCTCCAGCTGAAGGTGCACAGGAGCCTGCCTCTGTGCAAGGGCCCAGACCTCATCTCCTGCCCTGGAGAACCAGAAGGGCTCCTCCCACTGGCTCTCCTCCAGCTCTGAGAGGAGCTGGAATTTGCAAGTTGCCTAGCGCAGAGCCAACTCCAAAGCTTCCTCTCAAAGTGGAGGCATTCATCCTGCCCCCTTTCTCAATTCTCCTTTTGCTGCCCAATAATGTCACTGCATGGTTTCCCTCCTTTGGGCCTCTGAGCTGGTCTCTCACCTCATCACTCCTCCCTTGAAACTTGGAGAAACAGGATCTTTTTCAGGCCAACTGATGGGGACACACACACACACACACCCAGGGACAGCACACGGGCATTTCTCTAGCAAACATTCAGGCAGAATTTCTAGATCCCTCTTCCAGCTCCCTTGGAGAAGCTCGGTGGTTGTCCCAAAAGACTCTGGCATTCCTCTAAGGAAGCAACACTTACAGAATTGCCTTTCCACACTGCTGGCCTTCACATTGCTTTTAACGCCTAGATCCCAGATATGAGAAAAAGCCAGGCAGCTTTGCTGCTTTCCTGCCTGTCCTTAAGGAAAAGCAAATCTTGCTTCAGTCCCAATCTTGCTTCCTTCCCAGCCTGCATGTTACCCACTGGCCAGCAAACTGAGGGGGCAGCTGGAACAAGTCCCACTGCAAGGCAGATACTTTGTAGCCTCCAAAGCCCACCTGCACCGGCTCCATCAGACAAGGGCAAGCTTGCCTCGGCTTCCCAGAAGCAGCCTGCCAATTGCCCCCTCCCTCGCCCCCTCTCCATCCACCCTCCACAGCCCCTGCCACCAAAGCCTTGCTAGGCAGGGCCATTTGCTGGCCTCCATAAAAGAGTGACTTGGATTCTTCTTTGGCGCAAGTGCCCCAGCTGTGACAAGTCAGAGGATAATGATCACACCCGCTCGGCTTTAGCTAAGGAGATTGCTGGAGGCCCAGAGCGGGACACTGGTCCTTTCAGGAGAAACTGCAACTGAACTAGCCATGCCTTTGTGGTGCATGCCGATAGGAATTGGATAGAATCGGAGGGCTTAGAAACGTCCTCCAAGCTGGTCAGCTCCATCAGTCCCCCAAAATGAAAGAAATTTTTCTGTCTGGGCTCCAAAAAGGACTCAACCCGCTGCTTTTATGCCAGAAAATATGGTGAGACCAGACCACTCATCTAGATGCAATTCAGTGAATTAAACAAAGCCTCCCTTTCCACTCCCAGCTGAGATGTTGAGGAATCAAAGGCTGAAGCCCCAGCGGTATTTCACTGGCAGTAAAGGAGACACACCTCAGGAAGTCCTGCCAGCTTAGCAAGGGGCTGGGCCTGGGGGAGGTGGCGCCTGCCCAGCTTCTTCTCTCAGGGCAAGTGCCGTCTTTGCAACACCAGGCAAATGGAACAAACATTGCTGGAGTGCTTTCATACAGACAAACAGACAAAATGGAACAAACATTGGTTTAATGATAAAGACAGATTAGGTCTCAACAAAGGCAAAATGACAAAGAGCATATGGCAGAGCATACAAAACACCCAACCTCTGACATTTACTGATAAATCTAATAATACTAATGAGTCCTGAATAATACTAATGTACCTTAACTACTAAATTGAGGAGGTTACTATCATGTAAACTAACTAAGTAGAAGATTAAACAACCCAAAAAGCTTAAAAAACAGTCCTATTCCTATCTAACTAATATCTAACAGTTGTATTCCTATCTAACTAATCTGCCTAACTCTTGCTAGCCCTGGACAACCTGCAGGGTTGTCTAATTTGGTCTTTTCTTCTTGGGGAGAGGCTCTGCTGTCTTCCGAGGCCGATGTCTTCTGCTGTGTTTGTTCCTTTCCTTCATGCTTTCAAACACCCTGCAAGATAGGAAGCAAACCATCCATTGCTCACGCTAGTACACACCATGAAACCAAGTGCCAAGATCTCCGTTTGAGTATGAATTTCTGTCTTTTCGGGCAGTGGCACATTTGTCAATGGATCAGCACCATGAGTCTGATGGTTCTACTTTCAATGCCTTGAAATGTCTTCCTCCTTTTGCTGCATCCTCTTTTGAATTTGATCAGCAGCATCAAACCAAGCTTTGATGGATCTATTCCTACTTGTATCAACTGTGTCTTGTTGGGGCACGGCAAGGTTTCATTGTGAAGGCTGGGTTTTACCTAAGCTCTTTGGGTTTGAGGTGGGTGTTAAGCTTGAGCACGGCTGCCGGGGGCGATGCTGCAAGTGCCCCCAGCTTCCCCTGCGGTGCCTTTGAAAAGGGTCAGCCCCTTTTAGTCCAAAGGCGCAGCTTTGAGCAGAAAGAGGAGGAACTTGCGCACCGTTTGCACTGCCCGCAGGGAAAGGGGCCTCCCGCCGAAGGGGGCGGCTGGCGCGGTTGGCAGCAGGGACACTCGGCGCTGCGAGCCCTCTTGCGGCTTCTCTTCCCTGGCTCCCCGTTCTCCTTTCTGGGAGGGCTTTTGCTCCTCTTTGCTTTGCCCATGCTCTGGAAATCAAAGAGTCCTTATCAATGCTTCCTTCCTCTCACAAAGCTGGAAATCAGAGCATCCAGCACAAAAATCGATCGGCCTAAGCAAATCCTTCCAAAGCCTCAAGAGCTGAGAAAACGGCTGCCTTTGCCAATGGGCTGCGGCGGGCTGCCAACACAGAGCTTGGAGGAAAATACTCCTCTTTTCTACAGGCCAAAGGGGTGGGAGAAAGACCTGGCTATTTAGAGCTCTACATTTCTTATTTCTACCTTTCTGCCTAACATCTATTTCTCTCTGCTTTTCCTCCACAAATGTCTAGGCAATGGCATTTCAATTCAGTCCAATTAGGGTAGACACATGCTTAGCCATTTTCTAGTCCCCAAAATAATCTCCCTCCCTGTCTCTCTCTCTCTCTCTCTCTCTCTCTCACATGATGGGAAGCAAATTGCTCTTTGCCGCTAAGGAAAGATTTAGGGGAGCCACAGCACCAGCAGCTCCTTCTTGGGGACTATGCTGGCATGCTAGAAAAACTCCCTGAAAATCTGCAGCATATCCACAAAGGCAGCCTGGACTGCTGATGTCAGCAAGCAGTGGGGAATTTGGGGTCTGATTGGAGTCAGCGAGGGTGCCAGCCCTTGAGAAGCCCATCTGCAGAGAGTCAAAGCCCATTTTGGTGGCGGTGCTGCTTTCTTGGGTCAAAGTTAGGCTCCAGAATTGCATACTTCAGGGCAGCAGCACAAGGAAGGCCCGGGCAGCATCTGCTGTGCCTTTCCCAGCACATGGGACGATGTGATCCTGGCAAAGGGGCATCTGGCATGGCTCGCCAGCAGCTTTTCTCCCCTTCTCCCAGTTTCTCGACCTTCCTGGCACCTCTCCATTTTCTTGCCCCTCACCTGAGCAAGAGTGCTGGCAAGTTTATGCTCCTTTTTCCAGGAGTAGTAGTACTCCACACACTGGGCCACGGTCTTAGTCTGGATCTGTTGTGAAGAGAAAAAGAAGGAATCGAAAATGGTGTCGGGGGCACTGGGGAAAAAGTAGACTATGGAGTGAACTAGGAAGTAAAAGCATGAAGTAAATGGAGTAGGGTGTAAAATGAAATCAACATGGAGAAAGAGAGGCATCATGCAATGTCTTAAACCCTGTATGATGCTAGGTGCTAATACACGCAATGCACAGATCAACAACAAATCCACCTAGCACAGTTCTTCTTTCCCCGCTTCACTCCAGTTATGCCAGCACAGCGTCTTGTGGAAGCAGCAGCAGACCTGTGCCACAAGTCTGACAGAATAAAGCTTCATCTTCCAAAAGAGCTTGGAGAAAAGGGCTGGAGAGGCAGGATCATCCTTTTGACACAGGCTTTTGATGTCCCCTTTTGTTACTACTTGAAGATACTTGCTCCTTGAGAAGAGAGAGACTGAAGCCCAGTGCTTGTTCCCAGAAATAAGCAAGCTTTCCTGCTGCTGATCTGCTCGGGTAAAGAATGTCCCGTGGCTTTACCTGCTTCTGGATGAGATGAAAATCCTTGCCGTAGGTGTGGAAAGCCTTTTGGAAGGACTCCTTCTCCTCAGGTGTCCATCTATCAGAGCCTGGCAATAAAAAGCAGCGGCTAGTAAACAGATCCCTTGATCCACACCAAGTAGATCCCACTGGCTGCCGAAAGAAAACGGTCGCAGGCCGTCATTCACGTGGGTGTACGTGTCTGCTCCCTCAGAAGGGCGTGAAGACAAGAGCAGGCATTGCCCGGGGAGAAGGATTGGAAAACAAGTAAAGCTGAAGGACTAGATGCTGGTGCTTTGCCCACCCACAGAGGAGACAAGACCTTGTGCTGGTGTTAAGCACAATTTCTTGAAGCAGAAACGCTTGCCACAACAATGAAGGGGCCGGCAGCATCTGTCAGGGACGCAAGAAGCTCTGCTTTGCTTACCTGCGTAATGATAATCAGCCATGGGATGGCCTTGAGCTGTTGCAGGCCCCTCTGAGAGCAGCATCTCCAGAGCCTCCTGCAAGATCAAGAGGGAAAAGGCTTTAGCCGCCCCAGCACATTAAAAATGAGCCAAAAAATCACAGGTGCTGCCTTTCAGCTCCTTTGCCTCTCCAGACATTCAAGCGACTGTATCCCATGTGGGTGAAACACTGTCATTTGCTCCCAGTCCCTAGTTTTTGCTGCCCAACCCTTTGATCCTGGTCCCCAAGAGTGGCCTTTTCCTCACCAAGCTGAGGATTTTGCTGCTCCTGCAGCCAGAATGGCCTCAGCTGACTGAGGCTTCTGGGAATTTCCCCTCCAAATGTCTTAGAGAAGCCAAATCTCCAGGCCATTTACAAGGCAGCAGGACCTTCCGCCGCCGCCGCCTCCAGGAGGGAGATTCTCCCTGCTGGAGCCCTTTGGGCTCAGCCCTGACGCAGCTGGAGGAGACCCAGCAGGCAGCAAGTGCTCTGCTCCCTGTTAAGACCCTTCTTCCAAGAGCAGCCAGGAAAGGCTGTCCCAGTGCCCAGGCCTTCTGCATTCCCTGTGCCCTCTCCTCTGCGCCCAAACAGCCGCTTCTTACCGGAACGCTGCCGCGTGCCTGGTGCAGGCAGTGCAGGGCGCGCTCCAGGTTAGCTGCTGCCCCGGGAATGCCACGGGAGCTGGCCATGTCCAACAGTTCTCTTACTGCAAGCACAAGAAAAAACCCACCGAAAGTCAGCCTGGAGGCCAGCAAAGGGCAAAGGTTGCCATGCAAGGCAGAAGGAAAGGCCGGCAGCTAAAGACAGCAGCTTGGAGAGAGAGCATGAAAAGGAGAGCAAAGACAGAGCCAGCTGAAGCAAGGGCCCACGCAGTGCTGGCTCTCCCTCCAAAGCAGCTTCTGTAAGAAGAAGTGGGGGCCAATCTCCCCTCTTCCAGTGGCAAACGGCCCTGACCAGTTTGGAGAGCAAGGTGCTTGCTCTTTCTCCTTGCCTCTAACACTTCTACATGGGAAGATGGGCGAGACAAGGAGAGAAGCAGAGCCTGCAAAACGCTGCCTTTTTAGGCATAAGGAGCCTTTTCAAGACCCAAGTAGCTCAGGGCTGGAAGCAAAGCTTGAAGCAAAGCTACCTCTGTCAGGTTTTTCCATGTCAGAGTCATCCTCTCCCCAGGGCTTCCAGACCAGGGTTGCAGGCTCTTCATCCTCACTTGGTGCTCTGTTCTGCAGCTCTGGGAGCTCAGCCTGAAAGTCGCTGCCAACATTGATGTGTCTAAAGGAAGAAGGAGGTGGAGGTGAGAAAGGCAAGTGGTCAAGAGAGCCTTGCTGTGCACCCACAGGCTTGAACCAATCCCAGCCTGACTGTGAAAGAGCAGTTCTCCTCCTCGCCATTCCTCCAGTTTGCTGTCCTTTAACCCTAGGCCAAAACTCACGGCTGAATCTGGGCTCTTGCTTTCCTTTTCATTGTGCCTCTCCTTTCCACCTGAAAGAGATCAAAGCAATGCTCCAGTTCAAAATCCTTCTGCCAAGGATGTGTCAGTAGCCTTCCTTCTCATCCTCATCATTGCAAAGCCCGAGCTCCCGTGTCCCAGCTCCTTTCTCTTTGCTCTCATTGCTGCCTTTTTGACATGGAATGTCCTAGGCAGGACCCTCCAGCAGTCAGCAGCTTCCTCAGGAGGGCAAGCAGAAGGCCATGCACTACTCTCTTCACTCCCGGGGCCACGGAGAAGAGCCAAGAGAATGGCAGGGGAGATGTGCAGGCTTAGGTTGGATCGAAGGAAAAGCTTCTTCAGCCAGAGGCTGCTTGGGCACTGCAACAGCCTCCCCAGGGAAGGGGGCACAGCACCAAGGCTGACTGAGCTCCAAAAGTGTTTGGACACTGCTCTTGGGCACAGGCTGTGATTGTTGAGGCTGCCCCGGGCAGGCCCTGCAGTTGGGCTCAGTGATCTTTCAGAATCCCTTCCAAGGCAGAAAATTCTGTGCTACTGTGATTGTGCTCTTGAGGAGATGGCATTTGACGGCCGCCCCTGAGCATGAGGTAGAACCAGCCCTACGTGCACTGAAAAAAGAATCTCTAAAGATCTTAAAATAGAATGGATCTATAGGCGATGTAAATACGTAAGTAGATAAGAATTGCTGATCCCAGATGGTTTTTGAAGTTGAAAGCCTGTGTTTGCAGAGAAGCCCAGTCAAATGCTTCCATGCCCTGAACGACAGGGATGCCAGAGGAGAAGTGCCATCATTGTGCTGTTTGAAGCTTTGGAGCGGGTGTGAGCAGAGTCAGGGCATAAGGGGATTTGTTGACACTGAAGCCCTGACCTGCTCAGCCAGGAACAATTTGTTTTGGGGTCAGCACAAGATAGTTTGAGGACTGAAATGGGTGCCAAGAACGTTTAATCAGGTGATGCGTGGACGAGGATCTGCAACTGCACTGGGACACCTCTCTAGGTCCTCTATGGAAAGGTCTGTGTTTCCCCTGGAGGCAACACAATTCCTTCAGAAGCTGCACCCTGCTTTCACGTGGAAGCTCCTCTGGGGAAAGTGAGCACGCAGCCTGTGTGTCGTGCTTGGTGGGAGAGGCAGCTGGAGCCTCCTGCCCTTGTGCTAGTGCTTTGAGGGCAAACGGGGATTTTCTTACCTTGGAGGGTTCCCAAGTGCTCTGGGGATGCCCGGAGGCAGACGAGGAGACCAGGATGTCGGTGCAGAGGCCGGGTCTGGCGCTGAGTGCAGAAGGCGGCTGGTCAGGGACAGCCCAGGAGCTGATCCTGCAGCTGCTGCTCCAGCGCTGCTCCAGCAGCGTTCCAGCAAGGGCCGCAGGAGCAGGAGACAACGACAGTTGCTATGGGCACAGCCCAACATTCCATCTAGAACCCCTGGGGGAGCCATGGGACAGAAAGGGGCATGGGCCGCCTCTGCCCCTTGTACTTCTTCTGCTGCAAGTTTGCTCTGAGAAGCTTCCCATTGGGCCTTTTCTCCTCAGTCGTCTGATGAGACGGGCAAAAGCAGTGCAGGGACAGCCCTGGCTCTTCCCGGTGCTTCTCTGCAAGGTGCCTCCAGCTGAAGGTGCACAGGAGCCTGCCTCTGTGCAAGGGCCCAGACCTCATCTCCTGCCCTGGAGAACCAGAAGGGCTCCTCCCACTGGCTCTCCTCCAGCTCTGAGAGGAGCTGGAATTTGCAAGTTGCCTAGCGCAGAGCCAACTCCAAAGCTTCCTCTCAAAGTGGAGGCATTCATCCTGCCCCCTTTCTCAATTCTCCTTTTGCTGCCCAATAATGTCACTGCATGGTTTCCCTCCTTTGGGCCTCTGAGCTGGTCTCTCACCTCATCACTCCTCCCTTGAAACTTGGAGAAACAGGATCTTTTTCAGGCCAACTGATGGGGACACACACACACACACACCCAGGGACAGCACACGGGCATTTCTCTAGCAAACATTCAGGCAGAATTTCTAGATCCCTCTTCCAGCTCCCTTGGAGAAGCTCGGTGGTTGTCCCAAAAGACTCTGGCATTCCTCTAAGGAAGCAACACTTACAGAATTGCCTTTCCACACTGCTGGCCTTCACATTGCTTTTAACGCCTAGATCCCAGATATGAGAAAAAGCCAGGCAGCTTTGCTGCTTTCCTGCCTGTCCTTAAGGAAAAGCAAATCTTGCTTCAGTCCCAATCTTGCTTCCTTCCCAGCCTGCATGTTACCCACTGGCCAGCAAACTGAGGGGGCAGCTGGAACAAGTCCCACTGCAAGGCAGATACTTTGTAGCCTCCAAAGCCCACCTGCACCGGCTCCATCAGACAAGGGCAAGCTTGCCTCGGCTTCCCAGAAGCAGCCTGCCAATTGCCCCCTCCCTCGCCCCCTCTCCATCCACCCTCCACAGCCCCTGCCACCAAAGCCTTGCTAGGCAGGGCCATTTGCTGGCCTCCATAAAAGAGTGACTTGGATTCTTCTTTGGCGCAAGTGCCCCAGCTGTGACAAGTCAGAGGATAATGATCACACCCGCTCGGCTTTAGCTAAGGAGATTGCTGGAGGCCCAGAGCGGGACACTGGTCCTTTCAGGAGAAACTGCAACTGAACTAGCCATGCCTTTGTGGTGCATGCCGATAGGAATTGGATAGAATCGGAGGGCTTAGAAACGTCCTCCAAGCTGGTCAGCTCCATCAGTCCCCCAAAATGAAAGAAATTTTTCTGTCTGGGCTCCAAAAAGGACTCAACCCGCTGCTTTTATGCCAGAAAATATGGTGAGACCAGACCACTCATCTAGATGCAATTCAGTGAATTAAACAAAGCCTCCCTTTCCACTCCCAGCTGAGATGTTGAGGAATCAAAGGCTGAAGCCCCAGCGGTATTTCACTGGCAGTAAAGGAGACACACCTCAGGAAGTCCTGCCAGCTGAGCAAGGGGCTGGGCCTGGGGGAGGTGGCGCCTGCCCAGCTTCTTCTCTCAGGGCAAGTGCCGTCTTTGCAACACCAGGCAAATGGAACAAACATTGCTGGAGTGCTTTCATACAGACAAACAGACAAAATGGAACAAACATTGGTTTAATGATAAAGACAGATTAGGTCTCAACAAAGGCAAAATGACAAAGAGCATATGGCAGAGCATACAAAACACCCAACCTCTGACATTTACTGATAAATCTAATAATACTAATGAGTCCTGAATAATACTAATGTACCTTAACTACTAAATTGAGGAGGTTACTATCATGTAAACTAACTAAGTAGAAGATTAAACAACCCAAAAAGCTTAAAAAACAGTCCTATTCCTATCTAACTAATATCTAACAGTTGTATTCCTATCTAACTAATCTGCCTAACTCTTGCTAGCCCTGGACAACCTGCAGGGTTGTCTAATTTGGTCTTTTCTTCTTGGGGAGAGGCTCTGCTGTCTTCCGAGGCCGATGTCTTCTGCTGTGTTTGTTCCTTTCCTTCATGCTTTCAAACACCCTGCAAGATAGGAAGCAAACCATCCATTGCTCACGCTAGTACACACCATGAAACCAAGTGCCAAGATCTCCGTTTGAGTATGAATTTCTGTCTTTTCGGGCAGTGGCACATTTGTCAATGGATCAGCACCATGAGTCTGATGGTTCTACTTTCAATGCCTTGAAATGTCTTCCTCCTTTTGCTGCATCCTCTTTTGAATTTGATCAGCAGCATCAAACCAAGCTTTGATGGATCTATTCCTACTTGTATCAACTGTGTCTTGTTGGGGCACGGCAAGGTTTCATTGTGAAGGCTGGGTTTTACCTAAGCTCTTTGGGTTTGAGGTGGGTGTTAAGCTTGAGCACGGCTGCCGGGGGCGATGCTGCAAGTGCCCCCAGCTTCCCCTGCGGTGCCTTTGAAAAGGGTCAGCCCCTTTTAGTCCAAAGGCGCAGCTTTGAGCAGAAAGAGGAGGAACTTGCGCACCGTTTGCACTGCCCGCAGGGAAAGGGGCCTCCCGCCGAAGGGGGCGGCTGGCGCGGTTGGCAGCAGGGACACTCGGCGCTGCGAGCCCTCTTGCGGCTTCTCTTCCCTGGCTCCCCGTTCTCCTTTCTGGGAGGGCTTTTGCTCCTCTTTGCTTTGCCCATGCTCTGGAAATCAAAGAGTCCTTATCAATGCTTCCTTCCTCTCACAAAGCTGGAAATCAGAGCATCCAGCACAAAAATCGATCGGCCTAAGCAAATCCTTCCAAAGCCTCAAGAGCTGAGAAAACGGCTGCCTTTGCCAATGGGCTGCGGCGGGCTGCCAAGCCAGAGCTTGGAGGAAAATACTCCTCTTTTCTACAGGCCAAAGGGGTGGGAGAAAGACCTGGCTATTTAGAGCTCTACATTTCTTATTTCTACCTTTCTGCCTAACATCTATTTCTCTCTGCTTTTCCTCCACAAATGTCTAGGCAATGGCATTTCAATTCAGTCCAATTAGGGTAGACACATGCTTAGCCATTTTCTAGTCCCCAAAATAATCTCCCTCCCTGTCTCTCTCTCTCTCTCTCTCTCTCTCACATGATGGGAAGCAAATTGCTCTTTGCCGCTAAGGAAAGATTTAGGGGAGCCACAGCACCAGCAGCTCCTTCTTGGGGACTATGCTGGCATGCTAGAAAAACTCCCTGAAAATCTGCAGCATATCCACAAAGGCAGCCTGGACTGCTGATGTCAGCAAGCAGTGGGGAATTTGGGGTCTGATTGGAGTCAGCGAGGGTGCCAGCCCTTGAGAAGCCCATCTGCAGAGAGTCAAAGCCCATTTTGGTGGCGGTGCTGCTTTCTTGGGTCAAAGTTAGGCTCCAGAATTGCATACTTCAGGGCAGCAGCACAAGGAAGGCCCGGGCAGCATCTGCTGTGCCTTTCCCAGCACATGGGACGATGTGATCCTGGCAAAGGGGCATCTGGCATGGCTCGCCAGCAGCTTTTCTCCCCTTCTCCCAGTTTCTCGACCTTCCTGGCACCTCTCCATTTTCTTGCCCCTCACCTGAGCAAGAGTGCTGGCAAGTTTATGCTCCTTTTTCCAGGAGTAGTAGTACTCCACACACTGGGCCACGGTCTTAGTCTGGATCTGTTGTGAAGAGAAAAAGAAGGAATCGAAAATGGTGTCGGGGGCACTGGGGAAAAAGTAGACTATGGAGTGAACTAGGAAGTAAAAGCATGAAGTAAATGGAGTAGGGTGTAAAATGAAATCAACATGGAGAAAGAGAGGCATCATGCAATGTCTTAAACCCTGTATGATGCTAGGTGCTAATACACGCAATGCACAGATCAACAACAAATCCACCTAGCACAGTTCTTCTTTCCCCGCTTCACTCCAGTTATGCCAGCACAGCGTCTTGTGGAAGCAGCAGCAGACCTGTGCCACAAGTCTGACAGAATAAAGCTTCATCTTCCAAAAGAGCTTGGAGAAAAGGGCTGGAGAGGCAGGATCATCCTTTTGACACAGGCTTTTGATGTCCCCTTTTGTTACTACTTGAAGATACTTGCTCCTTGAGAAGAGAGAGACTGAAGCCCAGTGCTTGTTCCCAGAAATAAGCAAGCTTTCCTGCTGCTGATCTGCTCGGGTAAAGAATGTCCCGTGGCTTTACCTGCTTCTGGATGAGATGAAAATCCTTGCCGTAGGTGTGGAAAGCCTTTTGGAAGGACTCCTTCTCCTCAGGTGTCCATCTATCAGAGCCTGGCAATAAAAAGCAGCGGCTAGTAAACAGATCCCTTGATCCACACCAAGTAGATCCCACTGGCTGCCGAAAGAAAACGGTCGCAGGCCGTCATTCACGTGGGTGTACGTGTCTGCTCCCTCAGAAGGGCGTGAAGACAAGAGCAGGCATTGCCCGGGGAGAAGGATTGGAAAACAAGTAAAGCTGAAGGACTAGATGCTGGTGCTTTGCCCACCCACAGAGGAGACAAGACCTTGTGCTGGTGTTAAGCACAATTTCTTGAAGCAGAAACGCTTGCCACAACAATGAAGGGGCCGGCAGCATCTGTCAGGGACGCAAGAAGCTCTGCTTTGCTTACCTGCGTAATGATAATCAGCCATGGGATGGCCTTGAGCTGTTGCAGGCCCCTCTGAGAGCAGCATCTCCAGAGCCTCCTGCAAGATCAAGAGGGAAAAGGCTTTAGCCGCCCCAGCACATTAAAAATGAGCCAAAAAATCACAGGTGCTGCCTTTCAGCTCCTTTGCCTCTCCAGACATTCAAGCGACTGTATCCCATGTGGGTGAAACACTGTCATTTGCTCCCAGTCCCTAGTTTTTGCTGCCCAACCCTTTGATCCTGGTCCCCAAGAGTGGCCTTTTGCTCACCAAGCTGAGGATTTTGCTGCTCCTGCAGCCAGAATGGCCTCAGCTGACTGAGGCTTCTGGGAATTTCCCCTCCAAATGTCTTAGAGAAGCCAAATCTCCAGGCCATTTACAAGGCAGCAGGACCTTCCGCCGCCGCCGCCTCCAGGAGGGAGATTCTCCCTGCTGGAGCCCTTTGGGCTCAGCCCTGACGCAGCTGGAGGAGACCCAGCAGGCAGCAAGTGCTCTGCTCCCTGTTAAGACCCTTCTTCCAAGAGCAGCCAGGAAAGGCTGTCCCAGTGCCCAGGCCTTCTGCATTCCCTGTGCCCTCTCCTCTGCGCCCAAACAGCCGCTTCTTACCGGAACGCTGCCGCGTGCCTGGTGCAGGCAGTGCAGGGCGCGCTCCAGGTTAGCTGCTGCCCCGGGAATGCCACGGGAGCTGGCCATGTCCAACAGTTCTCTTACTGCAAGCACAAGAAAAAACCCACCGAAAGTCAGCCTGGAGGCCAGCAAAGGGCAAAGGTTGCCATGCAAGGCAGAAGGAAAGGCCGGCAGCTAAAGACAGCAGCTTGGAGAGAGAGCATGAAAAGGAGAGCAAAGACAGAGCCAGCTGAAGCAAGGGCCCACGCAGTGCTGGCTCTCCCTCCAAAGCAGCTTCTGTAAGAAGAAGTGGGGGCCAATCTCCCCTCTTCCAGTGGCAAACGGCCCTGACCAGTTTGGAGAGCAAGGTGCTTGCTCTTTCTCCTTGCCTCTAACACTTCTACATGGGAAGATGGGCGAGACAAGGAGAGAAGCAGAGCCTGCAAAACGCTGCCTTTTTAGGCATAAGGAGCCTTTTCAAGACCCAAGTAGCTCAGGGCTGGAAGCAAAGCTTGAAGCAAAGCTACCTCTGTCAGGTTTTTCCATGTCAGAGTCATCCTCTCCCCAGGGCTTCCAGACCAGGGTTGCAGGCTCTTCATCCTCACTTGGTGCTCTGTTCTGCAGCTCTGGGAGCTCAGCCTGAAAGTCGCTGCCAACATTGATGTGTCTAAAGGAAGAAGGAGGTGGAGGTGAGAAAGGCAAGTGGTCAAGAGAGCCTTGCTGTGCACCCACAGGCTTGAACCAATCCCAGCCTGACTGTGAAAGAGCAGTTCTCCTCCTCGCCATTCCTCCAGTTTGCTGTCCTTTAACCCTAGGCCAAAACTCACGGCTGAATCTGGGCTCTTGCTTTCCTTTTCATTGTGCCTCTCCTTTCCACCTGAAAGAGATCAAAGCAATGCTCCAGTTCAAAATCCTTCTGCCAAGGATGTGTCAGTAGCCTTCCTTCTCATCCTCATCATTGCAAAGCCCGAGCTCCCGTGTCCCAGCTCCTTTCTCTTTGCTCTCATTGCTGCCTTTTTGACATGGAATGTCCTAGGCAGGACCCTCCAGCAGTCAGCAGCTTCCTCAGGAGGGCAAGCAGAAGGCCATGCACTACTCTCTTCACTCCCGGGGCCACGGAGAAGAGCCAAGAGAATGGCAGGGGAGATGTGCAGGCTTAGGTTGGATCGAAGGAAAAGCTTCTTCAGCCAGAGGCTGCTTGGGCACTGCAACAGCCTCCCCAGGGAAGGGGGCACAGCACCAAGGCTGACTGAGCTCCAAAAGTGTTTGGACACTGCTCTTGGGCACAGGCTGTGATTGTTGAGGCTGCCCCGGGCAGGCCCTGCAGTTGGGCTCAGTGATCTTTCAGAATCCCTTCCAAGGCAGAAAATTCTGTGCTACTGTGATTGTGCTCTTGAGGAGATGGCATTTGACGGCCGCCCCTGAGCATGAGGTAGAACCAGCCCTACGTGCACTGAAAAAAGAATCTCTAAAGATCTTAAAATAGAATGGATCTATAGGCGATGTAAATACGTAAGTAGATAAGAATTGCTGATCCCAGATGGTTTTTGAAGTTGAAAGCCTGTGTTTGCAGAGAAGCCCAGTCAAATGCTTCCATGCCCTGAACGACAGGGATGCCAGAGGAGAAGTGCCATCATTGTGCTGTTTGAAGCTTTGGAGCGGGTGTGAGCAGAGTCAGGGCATAAGGGGATTTGTTGACACTGAAGCCCTGACCTGCTCAGCCAGGAACAATTTGTTTTGGGGTCAGCACAAGATAGTTTGAGGACTGAAATGGGTGCCAAGAACGTTTAATCAGGTGATGCGTGGACGAGGATCTGCAACTGCACTGGGACACCTCTCTAGGTCCTCTATGGAAAGGTCTGTGTTTCCCCTGGAGGCAACACAATTCCTTCAGAAGCTGCACCCTGCTTTCACGTGGAAGCTCCTCTGGGGAAAGTGAGCACGCAGCCTGTGTGTCGTGCTTGGTGGGAGAGGCAGCTGGAGCCTCCTGCCCTTGTGCTAGTGCTTTGAGGGCAAACGGGGATTTTCTTACCTTGGAGGGTTCCCAAGTGCTCTGGGGATGCCCGGAGGCAGACGAGGAGACCAGGATGTCGGTGCAGAGGCCGGGTCTGGCGCTGAGTGCAGAAGGCGGCTGGTCAGGGACAGCCCAGGAGCTGATCCTGCAGCTGCTGCTCCAGCGCTGCTCCAGCAGCATTCCAGCAAGGGCCGCAGGAGCAGGAGACAACGACAGTTGCTATGGGCACAGCCCAACATTCCATCTAGAACCCCTGGGGGAGCCATGGGACAGAAAGAGGCATGGGCCGCCTCTGCCCCTTGTACTTCTTCTGCTGCAAGTTTGCTCTGAGAAGCTTCCCATTGGGCCTTTTCTCCTCAGTCGTCTGATGAGACGGGCAAAAGCAGTGCAGGGACAGCCCTGGCTCTTCCCGGTGCTTCTCTGCAAGGTGCCTCCAGCTGAAGGTGCACAGGAGCCTGCCTCTGTGCAAGGGCCCAGACCTCATCTCCTGCCCTGGAGAACCAGAAGGGCTCCTCCCACTGGCTCTCCTCCAGCTCTGAGAGGAGCTGGAATTTGCAAGTTGCCTAGCGCAGAGCCAACTCCAAAGCTTCCTCTCAAAGTGGAGGCATTCATCCTGCCCCCTTTCTCAATTCTCCTTTTGCTGCCCAATAATGTCACTGCATGGTTTCCCTCCTTTGGGCCTCTGAGCTGGTCTCTCACCTCATCACTCCTCCCTTGAAACTTGGAGAAACAGGATCTTTTTCAGGCCAACTGATGGGGACACACACACACACACCCAGGGACAGCACACGGGCATTTCTCTAGCAAACATTCAGGCAGAATTTCTAGATCCCTCTTCCAGCTCCCTTGGAGAAGCTCGGTGGTTGTCCCAAAAGACTCTGGCATTCCTCTAAGGAAGCAACACTTACAGAATTGCCTTTCCACACTGCTGGCCTTCACATTGCTTTTAACGCCTAGATCCCAGATATGAGAAAAAGCCAGGCAGCTTTGCTGCTTTCCTGCCTGTCCTTAAGGAAAAGCAAATCTTGCTTCAGTCCCAATCTTGCTTCCTTCCCAGCCTGCATGTTACCCACTGGCCAGCAAACTGAGGGGGCAGCTGGAACAAGTCCCACTGCAAGGCAGATACTTTGTAGCCTCCAAAGCCCACCTGCACCGGCTCCATCAGACAAGGGCAAGCTTGCCTCGGCTTCCCAGAAGCAGCCTGCCAATTGCCCCCTCCCTCGCCCCCTCTCCATCCACCCTCCACAGCCCCTGCCACCAAAGCCTTGCTAGGCAGGGCCATTTGCTGGCCTCCATAAAAGAGTGACTTGGATTCTTCTTTGGCGCAAGTGCCCCAGCTGTGACAAGTCAGAGGATAATGATCACACCCGCTCGGCTTTAGCTAAGGAGATTGTTGGAGGCCCAGAGCGGGACACTGGTCCTTTCAGGAGAAACTGCAACTGAACTAGCCATGCCTTTGTGGTGCATGCCGATAGGAATTGGATAGAATCGGAGGGCTTAGAAACGTCCTCCAAGCTGGTCAGCTCCATCAGTCCCCCAAAATGAAAGAAATTTTTCTGTCTGGGCTCCAAAAAGGACTCAACCCGCTGCTTTTATGCCAGAAAATATGGTGAGACCAGACCACTCATCTAGATGCAATTCAGTGAATTAAACAAAGCCTCCCTTTCCACTCCCAGCTGAGATGTTGAGGAATCAAAGGCTGAAGCCCCAGCGGTATTTCACTGGCAGTAAAGGAGACACACCTCAGGAAGTCCTGCCAGCTGAGCAAGGGGCTGGGCCTGGGGGAGGTGGCGCCTGCCCAGCTTCTTCTCTCAGGGCAAGTGCCGTCTTTGCAACACCAGGCAAATGGAACAAACATTGCTGGAGTGCTTTCATACAGACAAACAGACAAAATGGAACAAACATTGGTTTAATGATAAAGACAGATTAGGTCTCAACAAAGGCAAAATGACAAAGAGCATATGGCAGAGCATACAAAACACCCAACCTCTGACATTTACTGATAAATCTAATAATACTAATGAGTCCTGAATAATACTAATGTACCTTAACTACTAAATTGAGGAGGTTACTATCATGTAAACTAACTAAGTAGAAGATTAAACAACCCAAAAAGCTTAAAAAACAGTCCTATTCCTATCTAACTAATATCTAACAGTTGTATTCCTATCTAACTAATCTGCCTAACTCTTGCTAGCCCTGGACAACCTGCAGGGTTGTCTAATTTGGTCTTTTCTTCTTGGGGAGAGGCTCTGCTGTCTTCTGAGGCCGATGTCTTCTGCTGTGTTTGTTCCTTTCCTTCATGCTTTCAAACACCCTGCAAGATAGGAAGCAAACCATCCATTGCTCACGCTAGTACACACCATGAAACCAAGTGCCAAGATCTCCGTTTGAGTATGAATTTCTGTCTTTTCGGGCAGTGGCACATTTGTCAATGGATCAGCACCATGAGTCTGATGGTTCTACTTTCAATGCCTTGAAATGTCTTCCTCCTTTTGCTGCATCCTCTTTTGAATTTGATCAGCAGCATCAAACCAAGCTTTGATGGATCTATTCCTACTTGTATCAACTGTGTCTTGTTGGGGCACGGCAAGGTTTCATTGTGAAGGCTGGGTTTTACCTAAGCTCTTTGGGTTTGAGGTGGGTGTTAAGCTTGAGCACGGCTGCCGGGGGCGATGCTGCAAGTGCCCCCAGCTTCCCCTGCGGTGCCTTTGAAAAGGGTCAGCCCCTTTTAGTCCAAAGGCGCAGCTTTGAGCAGAAAGAGGAGGAACTTGCGCACCGTTTGCACTGCCCGCAGGGAAAGGGGCCTCCCGCCGAAGGGGGCGGCTGGCGCGGTTGGCAGCAGGGACACTGGGCGCTGCGAGCCCTCTTGCGGCTTCTCTTCCCTGGCTCCCCGTTCTCCTTTCTGGGAGGGCTTTTGCTCCTCTTTGCTTTGCCCATGCTCTGGAAATCAAAGAGTCCTTATCAATGCTTCCTTCCTCTCACAAAGCTGGAAATCAGAGCATCCAGCACAAAAATCGATCGGCCTAAGCAAATCCTTCCAAAGCCTCAAGAGCTGAGAAAACGGCTGCCTTTGCCAATGGGCTGCGGCGGGCTGCCAACACAGAGCTTGGAGGAAAATACTCCTCTTTTCTACAGGCCAAAGGGGTGGGAGAAAGACCTGGCTATTTAGAGCTCTACATTTCTTATTTCTACCTTTCTGCCTAACATCTATTTCTCTCTGCTTTTCCTCCACAAATGTCTAGGCAATGGCATTTCAATTCAGTCCAATTAGGGTAGACACATGCTTAGCCATTTTCTAGTCCCCAAAATAATCTCCCTCCCTGTCTCTCTCTCTCTCTCTCTCTCTCTCACATGATGGGAAGCAAATTGCTCTTTGCCGCTAAGGAAAGATTTAGGGGAGCCACAGCACCAGCAGCTCCTTCTTGGGGACTATGCTGGCATGCTAGAAAAACTCCCTGAAAATCTGCAGCATATCCACAAAGGCAGCCTGGACTGCTGATGTCAGCAAGCAGTGGGGAATTTGGGGTCTGATTGGAGTCAGCGAGGGTGCCAGCCCTTGAGAAGCCCATCTGCAGAGAGTCAAAGCCCATTTTGGTGGCGGTGCTGCTTTCTTGGGTCAAAGTTAGGCTCCAGAATTGCATACTTCAGGGCAGCAGCACAAGGAAGGCCCGGGCAGCATCTGCTGTGCCTTTCCCAGCACATGGGACGATGTGATCCTGGCAAAGGGGCATCTGGCATGGCTCGCCAGCAGCTTTTCTCCCCTTCTCCCAGTTTCTCGACCTTCCTGGCACCTCTCCATTTTCTTGCCCCTCACCTGAGCAAGAGTGCTGGCAAGTTTATGCTCCTTTTTCCAGGAGTAGTAGTACTCCACACACTGGGCCACGGTCTTAGTCTGGATCTGTTGTGAAGAGAAAAAGAAGGAATCGAAAATGGTGTCGGGGGCACTGGGGAAAAAGTAGACTATGGAGTGAACTAGGAAGTAAAAGCATGAAGTAAATGGAGTAGGGTGTAAAATGAAATCAACATGGAGAAAGAGAGGCATCATGCAATGTCTTAAACCCTGTATGATGCTAGGTGCTAATACACGCAATGCACAGATCAACAACAAATCCACCTAGCACAGTTCTTCTTTCCCCGCTTCACTCCAGTTATGCCAGCACAGCGTCTTGTGGAAGCAGCAGCAGACCTGTGCCACAAGTCTGACAGAATAAAGCTTCATCTTCCAAAAGAGCTTGGAGAAAAGGGCTGGAGAGGCAGGATCATCCTTTTGACACAGGCTTTTGATGTCCCCTTTTGTTACTACTTGAAGATACTTGCTCCTTGAGAAGAGAGAGACTGAAGCCCAGTGCTTGTTCCCAGAAATAAGCAAGCTTTCCTGCTGCTGATCTGCTCGGGTAAAGAATGTCCCGTGGCTTTACCTGCTTCTGGATGAGATGAAAATCCTTGCCGTAGGTGTGGAAAGCCTTTTGGAAGGACTCCTTCTCCTCAGGTGTCCATCTATCAGAGCCTGGCAATAAAAAGCAGCGGCTAGTAAACAGATCCCTTGATCCACACCAAGTAGATCCCACTGGCTGCCGAAAGAAAACGGTCGCAGGCCGTCATTCACGTGGGTGTACGTGTCTGCTCCCTCAGAAGGGCGTGAAGACAAGAGCAGGCATTGCCCGGGGAGAAGGATTGGAAAACAAGTAAAGCTGAAGGACTAGATGCTGGTGCTTTGCCCACCCACAGAGGAGACAAGACCTTGTGCTGGTGTTAAGCACAATTTCTTGAAGCAGAAACGCTTGCCACAACAATGAAGGGGCCGGCAGCATCTGTCAGGGACGCAAGAAGCTCTGCTTTGCTTACCTGCGTAATGATAATCAGCCATGGGATGGCCTTGAGCTGTTGCAGGCCCCTCTGAGAGCAGCATCTCCAGAGCCTCCTGCAAGATCAAGAGGGAAAAGGCTTTAGCCGCCCCAGCACATTAAAAATGAGCCAAAAAATCACAGGTGCTGCCTTTCAGCTCCTTTGCCTCTCCAGACATTCAAGCGACTCTATCCCATGTGGGTGAAACACTGTCATTTGCTCCCAGTCCCTAGTTTTTGCTGCCCAACCCTTTGATCCTGGTCCCCAAGAGTGGCCTTTTGCTCACCAAGCTGAGGATTTTGCTGCTCCTGCAGCCAGAATGGCCTCAGCTGACTGAGGCTTCTGGGAATTTCCCCTCCAAATGTCTTAGAGAAGCCAAATCTCCAGGCCATTTACAAGGCAGCAGGACCTTCCGCCGCCGCCGCCTCCAGGAGGGAGATTCTCCCTGCTGGAGCCCTTTGGGCTCAGCCCTGACGCAGCTGGAGGAGACCCAGCAGGCAGCAAGTGCTCTGCTCCCTGTTAAGACCCTTCTTCCAAGAGCAGCCAGGAAAGGCTGTCCCAGTGCCCAGGCCTTCTGCATTCCCTGTGCCCTCTCCTCTGCGCCCAAACAGCCGCTTCTTACCGGAACGCTGCCGCGTGCCTGGTGCAGGCAGTGCAGGGCGCGCTCCAGGTTAGCTGCTGCCCCGGGAATGCCACGGGAGCTGGCCATGTCCAACAGTTCTCTTACTGCAAGCACAAGAAAAAACCCACCGAAAGTCAGCCTGGAGGCCAGCAAAGGGCAAAGGTTGCCATGCAAGGCAGAAGGAAAGGCCGGCAGCTAAAGACAGCAGCTTGGAGAGAGAGCATGAAAAGGAGAGCAAAGACAGAGCCAGCTGAAGCAAGGGCCCACGCAGTGCTGGCTCTCCCTCCAAAGCAGCTTCTGTAAGAAGAAGTGGGGGCCAATCTCCCCTCTTCCAGTGGCAAACGGCCCTGACCAGTTTGGAGAGCAAGGTGCTTGCTCTTTCTCCTTGCCTCTAACACTTCTACATGGGAAGATGGGCGAGACAAGGAGAGAAGCAGAGCCTGCAAAACGCTGCCTTTTTAGGCATAAGGAGCCTTTTCAAGACCCAAGTAGCTCAGGGCTGGAAGCAAAGCTTGAAGCAAAGCTACCTCTGTCAGGTTTTTCCATGTCAGAGTCATCCTCTCCCCAGGGCTTCCAGACCAGGGTTGCAGGCTCTTCATCCTCACTTGGTGCTCTGTTCTGCAGCTCTGGGAGCTCAGCCTGAAAGTCGCTGCCAACATTGATGTGTCTAAAGGAAGAAGGAGGTGGAGGTGAGAAAGGCAAGTGGTCAAGAGAGCCTTGCTGTGCACCCACAGGCTTGAACCAATCCCAGCCTGACTGTGAAAGAGCAGTTCTCCTCCTCGCCATTCCTCCAGTTTGCTGTCCTTTAACCCTAGGCCAAAACTCACGGCTGAATCTGGGCTCTTGCTTTCCTTTTCATTGTGCCTCTCCTTTCCACCTGAAAGACATCAAAGCAATGCTCCAGTTCAAAATCCTTCTGCCAAGGATGTGTCAGTAGCCTTCCTTCTCATCCTCATCATTGCAAAGCCCGAGCTCCCGTGTCCCAGCTCCTTTCTCTTTGCTGTCATTGCTGCCTTTTTGACATGGAATGTCCTAGGCAGGACCCTCCAGCAGTCAGCAGCTTCCTCAGGAGGGCAAGCAGAAGGCCATGCACTACTCTCTTCACTCCCGGGGCCACGGAGAAGAGCCAAGAGAATGGCAGGGGAGATGTGCAGGCTTAGGTTGGATCGAAGGAAAAGCTTCTTCAGCCAGAGGCTGCTTGGGCACTGCAACAGCCTCCCCAGGGAAGGGGGCACAGCACCAAGGCTGACTGAGCTCCAAAAGTGTTTGGACACTGCTCTTGGGCACAGGCTGTGATTGTTGAGGCTGCCCCGGGCAGGCCCTGCAGTTGGGCTCAGTGATCTTTCAGAATCCCTTCCAAGGCAGAAAATTCTGTGCTACTGTGATTGTGCTCTTGAGGAGATGGCATTTGACGGCCGCCCCTGAGCATGAGGTAGAACCAGCCCTACGTGCACTGAAAAAAGAATCTCTAAAGATATTAAAATAGAAGGGATCTATAGGCGATGTAAATACGTAAGTAGATAAGAATTGCTGATCCCAGATGGTTTTTGAAGTTGAAAGCCTGTGTTTGCAGAGAAGCCCAGTCAAATGCTTCCATGCCCTGAACGACAGGGATGCCAGAGGAGAAGTGCCATCATTGTGCTGTTTGAAGCTTTGGAGCGGGTGTGAGCAGAGTCAGGGCATAAGGGGATTTGTTGACACTGAAGCCCTGACCTGCTCAGCCAGGAACAATTTGTTTTGGGGTCAGCACAAGATAGTTTGAGGACTGAAATGGGTGCCAAGAACGTTTAATCAGGTGATGCGTGGACGAGGATCTGCAACTGCACTGGGACACCTCTCTAGGTCCTCTATGGAAAGGTCTGTGTTTCCCCTGGAGGCAACACAATTCCTTCAGAAGCTGCACCCTGCTTTCACGTGGAAGCTCCTCTGGGGAAAGTGAGCACGCAGCCTGTGTGTCGTGCTTGGTGGGAGAGGCAGCTGGAGCCTCCTGCCCTTGTGCTAGTGCTTTGAGGGCAAACGGGGATTTTCTTACCTTGGAGGGTTCCCAAGTGCTCTGGGGATGCCCGGAGGCAGACGAGGAGACCAGGATGTCGGTGCAGAGGCCGGGTCTGGCGCTGAGTGCAGAAGGCGGCTGGTCAGGGACAGCCCAGGAGCTGATCCTGCAGCTGCTGCTCCAGCGCTGCTCCAGCAGTGTTCCAGCAAGGGCCGCAGGAGCAGGAGACAACGACAGTTGCTATGGGCACAGCCCAACATTCCATCTAGAACCCCTGGGGGAGCCATGGGACAGAAAGGGGCATGGGCCGCCTCTGCCCCTTGTACTTCTTCTGCTGCAAGTTTGCTCTGAGAAGCTTCCCATTGGGCCTTTTCTCCTCAGTCGTCTGATGAGACGGGCAAAAGCAGTGCAGGGACAGCCCTGGCTCTTCCCGGTGCTTCTCTGCAAGGTTCCTCCAGCTGAAGGTGCACAGGAGCCTGCCTCTGTGCAAGGGCCCAGACCTCATCTCCTGCCCTGGAGAACCAGAAGGGCTCCTCCCACTGGCTCTCCTCCAGCTCTGAGAGGAGCTGGAATTTGCAAGTTGCCTAGCGCAGAGCCAACTCCAAAGCTTCCTCTCAAAGTGGAGGCATTCATCCTGCCCCCTTTCTCAATTCTCCTTTTGCTGCCCAATAATGTCACTGCATGGTTTCCCTCCTTTGGGCCTCTGAGCTGGTCTCTCACCTCATCACTCCTCCCTTGAAACTTGGAGAAACAGGATCTTTTTCAGGCCAACTGATGGGGACACACACACACACGCACAGGGACAGCACACGGGCATTTCTCTAGCAAACATTCAGGCGGAATTTCTAGATCCCTCTTCCAGCTCCCTTGGAGAAGCTCGGTGGTTGTCCCAAAAGACTCTGGCATTCCTCTAAGGAAGCAACACTTACAGAATTGCCTTTCCACACTGCTGGCCTTCACATTGCTTTTAACGCCTAGATCCCAGATATGAGAAAAAGCCAGGCAGCTTTGCTGCTTTCCTGCCTGTCCTTAAGGAAAAGCAAATCTTGCTTCAGTCCCAATCTTGCTTCCTTCCCAGCCTGCATGTTACCCACTGGCCAGCAAACTGAGGGGGCAGCTGGAACAAGTCCCACTGCAAGGCAGATACTTTGTAGCCTCCAAAGCCCACCTGCACCGGCTCCATCAGACAAGGGCAAGCTTGCCTCGGCTTCCCAGAAGCAGCCTGCCAATTGCCCCCTCCCTCGCCCCCTCTCCATCCACCCTCCACAGCCCCTGCCACCAAAGCCTTGCTAGGCAGGGCCATTTGCTGGCCTCCATAAAAGAGTGACTTGGATTCTTCTTTGGCGCAAGTGCCCCAGCTGTGACAAGTCAGAGGATAATGATCACACCCGCTCGGCTTTAGCTAAGGAGATTGCTGGAGGCCCAGAGCGGGACACTGGTCCTTTCAGGAGAAACTGCAACTGAACTAGCCATGCCTTTGTGGTGCATGCCGATAGGAATTGGATAGAATCGGAGGGCTTAGAAACGTCCTCCAAGCTGGTCAGCTCCATCAGTCCCCCAAAATGAAAGAAATTTTTCTGTCTGGGCTCCAAAAAGGACTCAACCCGCTGCTTTTATGCCAGAAAATATGGTGAGACCAGACCACTCATCTAGATGCAATTCAGTGAATTAAACAAAGCCTCCCTTTCCACTCCCAGCTGAGATGTTGAGGAATCAAAGGCTGAAGCCCCAGCGGTATTTCACTGGCAGTAAAGGAGACACACCTCAGGAAGTCCTGCCAGCTGAGCAAGGGGCTGGGCCTGGGGGAGGTGGCGCCTGCCCAGCTTCTTCTCTCAGGGCAAGTGCCGTCTTTGCAACACCAGGCAAATGGAACAAACATTGCTGGAGTGCTTTCATACAGACAAACAGACAAAATGGAACAAACATTGGTTTAATGATAAAGACAGATTAGGTCTCAACAAAGGCAAAATGACAAAGAGCATATGGCAGAGCATACAAAACACCCAACCTCTGACATTTACTGATAAATCTAATAATACTAATGAGTCCTGAATAATACTAATGTACCTTAACTACTAAATTGAGGAGGTTACTATCATGTAAACTAACTAAGTAGAAGATTAAACAACCCAAAAAGCTTAAAAAACAGTCCTATTCCTATCTAACTAATATCTAACAGTTGTATTCCTATCTAACTAATCTGCCTAACTCTTGCTAGCCCTGGACAACCTGCAGGGTTGTCTAATTTGGTCTTTTCTTCTTGGGGAGAGGCTCTGCTGTCTTCCGAGGCCGATGTCTTCTGCTGTGTTTGTTCCTTTCCTTCATGCTTTCAAACACCCTGCAAGATAGGAAGCAAACCATCCATTGCTCACGCTAGTACACACCATGAAACCAAGTGCCAAGATCTCCGTTTGAGTATGAATTTCTGTCTTTTCGGGCAGTGGCACATTTGTCAATGGATCAGCACCATGAGTCTGATGGTTCTACTTTCAATGCCTTGAAATGTCTTCCTCCTTTTGCTGCATCCTCTTTTGAATTTGATCAGCAGCATCAAACCAAGCTTTGATGGATCTATTCCTACTTGTATCAACTGGGTCTTGTTGGGGCACGGCAAGGTTTCATTGTGAAGGCTGGGTTTTACCTAAGCTCTTTGGGTTTGAGGTGGGTGTTAAGCTTGAGCACGGCTGCCGGGGGCGATGCTGCAAGTGCCCCCAGCTTCCCCTGCGGTGCCTTTGAAAAGGGTCAGCCCCTTTTAGTCCAAAGGCGCAGCTTTGAGCAGAAAGAGGAGGAACTTGCGCACCGTTTGCACTGCCCGCAGGGAAAGGGGCCTCCCGCCGAAGGGGGCGGCTGGCGCGGTTGGCAGCAGGGACACTGGGCGCTGCGAGCCCTCTTGCGGCTTCTCTTCCCTGGCTCCCCGTTCTCCTTTCTGGGAGGGCTTTTGCTCCTCTTTGCTTTGCCCATGCTCTGGAAATCAAAGAGTCCTTATCAATGCTTCCTTCCTCTCACAAAGCTGGAAATCAGAGCATCCAGCACAAAAATCGATCGGCCTAAGCAAATCCTTCCAAAGCCTCAAGAGCTGAGAAAACGGCTGCCTTTGCCAATGGGCTGCGGCGGGCTGCCAAGCCAGAGCTTGGAGGAAAATACTCCTCTTTTCTACAGGCCAAAGGGGTGGGAGAAAGACCTGGCTATTTAGAGCTCTACATTTCTTATTTCTACCTTTCTGCCTAACATCTATTTCTCTCTGCTTTTCCTCCACAAATGTCTAGGCAATGGCATTTCAATTCAGTCCAATTAGGGTAGACACATGCTTAGCCATTTTCTAGTCCCCAAAATAATCTCCCTCCCTGTCTCTCTCTCTCTCTCTCTCTCTCTCACATGATGGGAAGCAAATTGCTCTTTGCCGCTAAGGAAAGATTTAGGGGAGCCACAGCACCAGCAGCTCCTTCTTGGGGACTATGCTGGCATGCTAGAAAAACTCCCTGAAAATCTGCAGCATATCCACAAAGGCAGCCTGGACTGCTGATGTCAGCAAGCAGTGGGGAATTTGGGGTCTGATTGGAGTCAGCGAGGGTGCCAGCCCTTGAGAAGCCCATCTGCAGAGAGTCAAAGCCCATTTTGGTGGCGGTGCTGCTTTCTTGGGTCAAAGTTAGGCTCCAGAATTGCATACTTCAGGGCAGCAGCACAAGGAAGGCCCGGGCAGCATCTGCTGTGCCTTTCCCAGCACATGGGACGATGTGATCCTGGCAAAGGGGCATCTGGCATGGCTCGCCAGCAGCTTTTCTCCCCTTCTCCCAGTTTCTCGACCTTCCTGGCACCTCTCCATTTTCTTGCCCCTCACCTGAGCAAGAGTGCTGGCAAGTTTATGCTCCTTTTTCCAGGAGTAGTAGTACTCCACACACTGGGCCACGGTCTTAGTCTGGATCTGTTGTGAAGAGAAAAAGAAGGAATCGAAAATGGTGTCGGGGGCACTGGGGAAAAAGTAGACTATGGAGTCAACTAGGAAGTAAAAGCATGAAGTAAATGGAGTAGGGTGTAAAATGAAATCAACATGGAGAAAGAGAGGCATCATGCAATGTCTTAAACCCTGTATGATGCTAGGTGCTAATACACGCAATGCACAGATCAACAACAAATCCACCTAGCACAGTTCTTCTTTCCCCGCTTCACTCCAGTTATGCCAGCACAGCGTCTTGTGGAAGCAGCAGCAGACCTGTGCCACAAGTCTGACAGAATAAAGCTTCATCTTCCAAAAGAGCTTGGAGAAAAGGGCTGGAGAGGCAGGATCATCCTTTTGACACAGGCTTTTGATGTCCCCTTTTGTTACTACTTGAAGATACTTGCTCCTTGAGAAGAGAGAGACTGAAGCCCAGTGCTTGTTCCCAGAAATAAGCAAGCTTTCCTGCTGCTGATCTGCTCGGGTAAAGAATGTCCCGTGGCTTTACCTGCTTCTGGATGAGATGAAAATCCTTGCCGTAGGTGTGGAAAGCCTTTTGGAAGGACTCCTTCTCCTCAGGTGTCCATCTATCAGAGCCTGGCAATAAAAAGCAGCGGCTAGTAAACAGATCCCTTGATCCACACCAAGTAGATCCCACTGGCTGCCGAAAGAAAACGGTCGCAGGCCGTCATTCACGTGGGTGTACGTGTCTGCTCCCTCAGAAGGGCGTGAAGACAAGAGCAGGCATTGCCCGGGGAGAAGGATTGGAAAACAAGTAAAGCTGAAGGACTAGATGCTGGTGCTTTGCCCACCCACAGAGGAGACAAGACCTTGTGCTGGTGTTAAGCACAATTTCTTGAAGCAGAAACGCTTGCCACAACAATGAAGGGGACGGCAGCATCTGTCAGGGACGCAAGAAGCTCTGCTTTGCTTACCTGCGTAATGATAATCAGCCATGGGATGGCCTTGAGCTGTTGCAGGCCCCTCTGAGAGCAGCATCTCCAGAGCCTCCTGCAAGATCAAGAGGGAAAAGGCTTTAGCCGCCCCAGCACATTAAAAATGAGCCAAAAAATCACAGGTGCTGCCTTTCAGCTCCTTTGCCTCTCCAGACATTCAAGCGACTGTATCCCATGTGGGTGAAACACTGTCATTTGCTCCCAGTCCCTAGTTTTTGCTGCCCAACCCTTTGATCCTGGTCCCCAAGAGTGGCCTTTTGCTCACCAAGCTGAGGATTTTGCTGCTCCTGCAGCCAGAATGGCCTCAGCTGACTGAGGCTTCTGGGAATTTCCCCTCCAAATGTCTTAGAGAAGCCAAATCTCCAGGCCATTTACAAGGCAGCAGGACCTTCCGCCGCCGCCGCCTCCAGGAGGGAGATTCTCCCTGCTGGAGCCCTTTGGGCTCAGCCCTGACGCAGCTGGAGGAGACCCAGCAGGCAGCAAGTGCTCTGCTCCCTGTTAAGACCCTTCTTCCAAGAGCAGCCAGGAAAGGCTGTCCCAGTGCCCAGGCCTTCTGCATTCCCTGTGCCCTCTCCTCTGCGCCCAAACAGCCGCTTCTTACCGGAACGCTGCCGCGTGCCTGGTGCAGGCAGTGCAGGGCGCGCTCCAGGTTAGCTGCTGCCCCGGGAATGCCACGGGAGCTGGCCATGTCCAACAGTTCTCTTACTGCAAGCACAAGAAAAAACCCACCGAAAGTCAGCCTGGAGGCCAGCAAAGGGCAAAGGTTGCCATGCAAGGCAGAAGGAAAGGCCGGCAGCTAAAGACAGCAGCTTGGAGAGAGAGCATGAAAAGGAGAGCAAAGACAGAGCCAGCTGAAGCAAGGGCCCACGCAGTGCTGGCTCTCCCTCCAAAGCAGCTTCTGTAAGAAGAAGTGGGGGCCAATCTCCCCTCTTCCAGTGGCAAACGGCCCTGACCAGTTTGGAGAGCAAGGTGCTTGCTCTTTCTCCTTGCCTCTAACACTTCTACATGGGAAGATGGGCGAGACAAGGAGAGAAGCAGAGCCTGCAAAACGCTGCCTTTTTAGGCATAAGGAGCCTTTTCAAGACCCAAGTAGCTCAGGGCTGGAAGCAAAGCTTGAAGCAAAGCTACCTCTGTCAGGTTTTTCCATGTCAGAGTCATCCTCTCCCCAGGGCTTCCAGACCAGGGTTGCAGGCTCTTCATCCTCACTTGGTGCTCTGTTCTGCAGCTCTGGGAGCTCAGCCTGAAAGTCGCTGCCAACATTGATGTGTCTAAAGGAAGAAGGAGGTGGAGGTGAGAAAGGCAAGTGGTCAAGAGAGCCTTGCTGTGCACCCACAGGCTTGAACCAATCCCAGCCTGACTGTGAAAGAGCAGTTCTCCTCCTCGCCATTCCTCCAGTTTGCTGTCCTTTAACCCTAGGCCAAAACTCACGGCTGAATCTGGGCTCTTGCTTTCCTTTTCATTGTGCCTCTCCTTTCCACCTGAAAGAGATCAAAGCAATGCTCCAGTTCAAAATCCTTCTGCCAAGGATGTGTCAGTAGCCTTCCTTCTCATCCTCATCATTGCAAAGCCCGAGCTCCCGTGTCCCAGCTCCTTTCTCTTTGCTGTCATTGCTGCCTTTTTGACATGGAATGTCCTAGGCAGGACCCTCCAGCAGTCAGCAGCTTCCTCAGGAGGGCAAGCAGAAGGCCATGCACTACTCTCTTCACTCCCGGGGCCACGGAGAAGAGCCAAGAGAATGGCAGGGGAGATGTGCAGGCTTAGGTTGGATCGAAGGAAAAGCTTCTTCAGCCAGAGGCTGCTTGGGCACTGCAACAGCCTCCCCAGGGAAGGGGGCACAGCACCAAGGCTGACTGAGCTCCAAAAGTGTTTGGACACTGCTCTTGGGCACAGGCTGTGATTGTTGAGGCTGCCCCGGGCAGGCCCTGCAGTTGGGCTCAGTGATCTTTCAGAATCCCTTCCAAGGCAGAAAATTCTGTGCTACTGTGATTGTGCTCTTGAGGAGATGGCATTTGACGGCCGCCCCTGAGCATGAGGTAGAACCAGCCCTACGTGCACTGAAAAAAGAATCTCTAAAGATCTTAAAATAGAATGGATCTATAGGCGATGTAAATACGTAAGTAGATAAGAATTGCTGATCCCAGATGGTTTTTGAAGTTGAAAGCCTGTGTTTGCAGAGAAGCCCAGTCAAATGCTTCCATGCCCTGAACGACAGGGATGCCAGAGGAGAAGTGCCATCATTGTGCTGTTTGAAGCTTTGGAGCGGGTGTGAGCAGAGTCAGGGCATAAGGGGATTTGTTGACACTGAAGCCCTGACCTGCTCAGCCAGGAACAATTTGTTTTGGGGTCAGCACAAGATAGTTTGAGGACTGAAATGGGTGCCAAGAACGTTTAATCAGGTGATGCGTGGACGAGGATCTGCAACTGCACTGGGACACCTCTCTAGGTCCTCTATGGAAAGGTCTGTGTTTCCCCTGGAGGCAACACAATTCCTTCAGAAGCTGCACCCTGCTTTCACGTGGAAGCTCCTCTGGGGAAAGTGAGCACGCAGCCTGTGTGTCGTGCTTGGTGGGAGAGGCAGCTGGAGCCTCCTGCCCCTGTGCTAGTGCTTTGAGGGCAAACGGGGATTTTCTTACCTTGGAGGGTTCCCAAGTGCTCTGGGGATGCCCGGAGGCAGACGAGGAGACCAGGATGTCGGTGCAGAGGCCGGGTCTGGCGCTGAGTGCAGAAGGCGGCTGGTCAGGGACAGCCCAGGAGCTGATCCTGCAGCTGCTGCTCCAGCGCTGCTCCAGCAGCATTCCAGCAAGGGCCGCAGGAGCAGGAGACAACGACAGTTGCTATGGGCACAGCCCAACATTCCATCTAGAACCCCTGGGGGAGCCATGGGACAGAAAGAGGCATGGGCCGCCTCTGCCCCTTGTACTTCTTCTGCTGCAAGTTTGCTCTGAGAAGCTTCCCATTGGGCCTTTTCTCCTCAGTCGTCTGATGAGACGGGCAAAAGCAGTGCAGGGACAGCCCTGGCTCTTCCCGGTGCTTCTCTGCAAGGTGCCTCCAGCTGAAGGTGCACAGGAGCCTGCCTCTGTGCAAGGGCCCAGACCTCATCTCCTGCCCTGGAGAACCAGAAGGGCTCCTCCCACTGGCTCTCCTCCAGCTCTGAGAGGAGCTGGAATTTGCAAGTTGCCTAGCGCAGAGCCAACTCCAAAGCTTCCTCTCAAAGTGGAGGCATTCATCCTGCCCCCTTTCTCAATTCTCCTTTTGCTGCCCAATAATGTCACTGCATGGTTTCCCTCCTTTGGGCCTCTGAGCTGGTCTCTCACCTCATCACTCCTCCCTTGAAACTTGGAGAAACAGGATCTTTTTCAGGCCAACTGATGGGGACACACACACACACACCCAGGGACAGCACACGGGCATTTCTCTAGCAAACATTCAGGCAGAATTTCTAGATCCCTCTTCCAGCTCCCTTGGAGAAGCTCGGTGGTTGTCCCAAAAGACTCTGGCATTCCTCTAAGGAAGCAACACTTACAGAATTGCCTTTCCACACTGCTGGCCTTCACATTGCTTTTAACGCCTAGATCCCAGATATGAGAAAAAGCCAGGCAGCTTTGCTGCTTTCCTGCCTGTCCTTAAGGAAAAGCAAATCTTGCTTCAGTCCCAATCTTGCTTCCTTCCCAGCCTGCATGTTACCCACTGGCCAGCAAACTGAGGGGGCAGCTGGAACAAGTCCCACTGCAAGGCAGATACTTTGTAGCCTCCAAAGCCCACCTGCACCGGCTCCATCAGACAAGGGCAAGCTTGCCTCGGCTTCCCAGAAGCAGCCTGCCAATTGCCCCCTCCCTCGCCCCCTCTCCATCCACCCTCCACAGCCCCTGCCACCAAAGCCTTGCTAGGCAGGGCCATTTGCTGGCCTCCATAAAAGAGTGACTTGGATTCTTCTTTGGCGCAAGTGCCCCAGCTGTGACAAGTCAGAGGATAATGATCACACCCGCTCGGCTTTAGCTAAGGAGATTGTTGGAGGCCCAGAGCGGGACACTGGTCCTTTCAGGAGAAACTGCAACTGAACTAGCCATGCCTTTGTGGTGCATGCCGATAGGAATTGGATAGAATCGGAGGGCTTAGAAACGTCCTCCAAGCTGGTCAGCTCCATCAGTCCCCCAAAATGAAAGAAATTTTTCTGTCTGGGCTCCAAAAAGGACTCAACCCGCTGCTTTTATGCCAGAAAATATGGTGAGACCAGACCACTCATCTAGATGCAATTCAGTGAATTAAACAAAGCCTCCCTTTCCACTCCCAGCTGAGATGTTGAGGAATCAAAGGCTGAAGCCCCAGCGGTATTTCACTGGCAGTAAAGGAGACACACCTCAGGAAGTCCTGCCAGCTGAGCAAGGGGCTGGGCCTGGGGGAGGTGGCGCCTGCCCAGCTTCTTCTCTCAGGGCAAGTGCCGTCTTTGCAACACCAGGCAAATGGAACAAACATTGCTGGAGTGCTTTCATACAGACAAACAGACAAAATGGAACAAACATTGGTTTAATGATAAAGACAGATTAGGTCTCAACAAAGGCAAAATGACAAAGAGCATATGGCAGAGCATACAAAACACCCAACCTCTGACATTTACTGATAAATCTAATAATACTAATGAGTCCTGAATAATACTAATGTACCTTAACTACTAAATTGAGGAGGTTACTATCATGTAAACTAACTAAGTAGAAGATTAAACAACCCAAAAAGCTTAAAAAACAGTCCTATTCCTATCTAACTAATATCTAACAGTTGTATTCCTATCTAACTAATCTGCCTAACTCTTGCTAGCCCTGGACAACCTGCAGGGTTGTCTAATTTGGTCTTTTCTTCTTGGGGAGAGGCTCTGCTGTCTTCTGAGGCCGATGTCTTCTGCTGTGTTTGTTCCTTTCCTTCATGCTTTCAAACACCCTGCAAGATAGGAAGCAAACCATCCATTGCTCACGCTAGTACACACCATGAAACCAAGTGCCAAGATCTCCGTTTGAGTATGAATTTCTGTCTTTTCGGGCAGTGGCACATTTGTCAATGGATCAGCACCATGAGTCTGATGGTTCTACTTTCAATGCCTTGAAATGTCTTCCTCCTTTTGCTGCATCCTCTTTTGAATTTGATCAGCAGCATCAAACCAAGCTTTGATGGATCTATTCCTACTTGTATCAACTGTGTCTTGTTGGGGCACGGCAAGGTTTCATTGTGAAGGCTGGGTTTTACCTAAGCTCTTTGGGTTTGAGGTGGGTGTTAAGCTTGAGCACGGCTGCCGGGGGCGATGCTGCAAGTGCCCCCAGCTTCCCCTGCGGTGCCTTTGAAAAGGGTCAGCCCCTTTTAGTCCAAAGGCGCAGCTTTGAGCAGAAAGAGGAGGAACTTGCGCACCGTTTGCACTGCCCGCAGGGAAAGGGGCCTCCCGCCGAAGGGGGCGGCTGGCGCGGTTGGCAGCAGGGACACTGGGCGCTGCGAGCCCTCTTGCGGCTTCTCTTCCCTGGCTCCCCGTTCTCCTTTCTGGGAGGGCTTTTGCTCCTCTTTGCTTTGCCCATGCTCTGGAAATCAAAGAGTCCTTATCAATGCTTCCTTCCTCTCACAAAGCTGGAAATCAGAGCATCCAGCACAAAAATCGATCGGCCTAAGCAAATCCTTCCAAAGCCTCAAGAGCTGAGAAAACGGCTGCCTTTGCCAATGGGCTGCGGCGGGCTGCCAACACAGAGCTTGGAGGAAAATACTCCTCTTTTCTACAGGCCAAAGGGGTGGGAGAAAGACCTGGCTATTTAGAGCTCTACATTTCTTATTTCTACCTTTCTGCCTAACATCTATTTCTCTCTGCTTTTCCTCCACAAATGTCTAGGCAATGGCATTTCAATTCAGTCCAATTAGGGTAGACACATGCTTAGCCATTTTCTAGTCCCCAAAATAATCTCCCTCCCTGTCTCTCTCTCTCTCTCTCTCTCTCTCTCACATGATGGGAAGCAAATTGCTCTTTGCCGCTAAGGAAAGATTTAGGGGAGCCACAGCACCAGCAGCTCCTTCTTGGGGACTATGCTGGCATGCTAGAAAAACTCCCTGAAAATCTGCAGCATATCCACAAAGGCAGCCTGGACTGCTGATGTCAGCAAGCAGTGGGGAATTTGGGGTCTGATTGGAGTCAGCGAGGGTGCCAGCCCTTGAGAAGCCCATCTGCAGAGAGTCAAAGCCCATTTTGGTGGCGGTGCTGCTTTCTTGGGTCAAAGTTAGGCTCCAGAATTGCATACTTCAGGGCAGCAGCACAAGGAAGGCCCGGGCAGCATCTGCTGTGCCTTTCCCAGCACATGGGACGATGTGATCCTGGCAAAGGGGCATCTGGCATGGCTCGCCAGCAGCTTTTCTCCCCTTCTCCCAGTTTCTCGACCTTCCTGGCACCTCTCCATTTTCTTGCCCCTCACCTGAGCAAGAGTGCTGGCAAGTTTATGCTCCTTTTTCCAGGAGTAGTAGTACTCCACACACTGGGCCACGGTCTTAGTCTGGATCTGTTGTGAAGAGAAAAAGAAGGAATCGAAAATGGTGTCGGGGGCACTGGGGAAAAAGTAGACTATGGAGTGAACTAGGAAGTAAAAGCATGAAGTAAATGGAGTAGGGTGTAAAATGAAATCAACATGGAGAAAGAGAGGCATCATGCAATGTCTTAAACCCTGTATGATGCTAGGTGCTAATACACGCAATGCACAGATCAACAACAAATCCACCTAGCACAGTTCTTCTTTCCCCGCTTCACTCCAGTTATGCCAGCACAGCGTCTTGTGGAAGCAGCAGCAGACCTGTGCCACAAGTCTGACAGAATAAAGCTTCATCTTCCAAAAGAGCTTGGAGAAAAGGGCTGGAGAGGCAGGATCATCCTTTTGACACAGGCTTTTGATGTCCCCTTTTGTTACTACTTGAAGATACTTGCTCCTTGAGAAGAGAGAGACTGAAGCCCAGTGCTTGTTCCCAGAAATAAGCAAGCTTTCCTGCTGCTGATCTGCTCGGGTAAAGAATGTCCCGTGGCTTTACCTGCTTCTGGATGAGATGAAAATCCTTGCCGTAGGTGTGGAAAGCCTTTTGGAAGGACTCCTTCTCCTCAGGTGTCCATCTATCAGAGCCTGGCAATAAAAAGCAGCGGCTAGTAAACAGATCCCTTGATCCACACCAAGTAGATCCCACTGGCTGCCGAAAGAAAACGGTCGCAGGCCGTCATTCACGTGGGTGTACGTGTCTGCTCCCTCAGAAGGGCGTGAAGACAAGAGCAGGCATTGCCCGGGGAGAAGGATTGGAAAACAAGTAAAGCTGAAGGACTAGATGCTGGTGCTTTGCCCACCCACAGAGGAGACAAGACCTTGTGCTGGTGTTAAGCACAATTTCTTGAAGCAGAAACGCTTGCCACAACAATGAAGGGGCCGGCAGCATCTGTCAGGGACGCAAGAAGCTCTGCTTTGCTTACCTGCGTAATGATAATCAGCCATGGGATGGCCTTGAGCTGTTGCAGGCCCCTCTGAGAGCAGCATCTCCAGAGCCTCCTGCAAGATCAAGAGGGAAAAGGCTTTAGCCGCCCCAGCACATTAAAAATGAGCCAAAAAATCACAGGTGCTGCCTTTCAGCTCCTTTGCCTCTCCAGACATTCAAGCGACTGTATCCCATGTGGGTGAAACACTGTCATTTGCTCCCAGTCCCTAGTTTTTGCTGCCCAACCCTTTGATCCTGGTCCCCAAGAGTGGCCTTTTGCTCACCAAGCTGAGGATTTTGCTGCTCCTGCAGCCAGAATGGCCTCAGCTGACTGAGGCTTCTGGGAATTTCCCCTCCAAATGTCTTAGAGAAGCCAAATCTCCAGGCCATTTACAAGGCAGCAGGACCTTCCGCCGCCGCCGCCTCCAGGAGGGAGATTCTCCCTGCTGGAGCCCTTTGGGCTCAGCCCTGACGCAGCTGGAGGAGACCCAGCAGGCAGCAAGTGCTCTGCTCCCTGTTAAGACCCTTCTTCCAAGAGCAGCCAGGAAAGGCTGTCCCAGTGCCCAGGCCTTCTGCATTCCCTGTGCCCTCTCCTCTGCGCCCAAACAGCCGCTTCTTACCGGAACGCTGCCGCGTGCCTGGTGCAGGCAGTGCAGGGCGCGCTCCAGGTTAGCTGCTGCCCCGGGAATGCCACGGGAGCTGGCCATGTCCAACAGTTCTCTTACTGCAAGCACAAGAAAAAACCCACCGAAAGTCAGCCTGGAGGCCAGCAAAGGGCAAAGGTTGCCACGCAAGGCAGAAGGAAAGGCCGGCAGCTAAAGACAGCAGCTTGGAGAGAGAGCATGAAAAGGAGAGCAAAGACAGAGCCAGCTGAAGCAAGGGCCCACGCAGTGCTGGCTCTCCCTCCAAAGCAGCTTCTGTAAGAAGAAGTGGGGGCCAATCTCCCCTCTTCCAGTGGCAAACGGCCCTGACCAGTTTGGAGAGCAAGGTGCTTGCTCTTTCTCCTTGCCTCTAACACTTCTACATGGGAAGATGGGCGAGACAAGGAGAGAAGCAGAGCCTGCAAAACGCTGCCTTTTTAGGCATAAGGAGCCTTTTCAAGACCCAAGTAGCTCAGGGCTGGAAGCAAAGCTTGAAGCAAA
The DNA here is from genome assembly GCF_051311805.1 of Agelaius phoeniceus. Lineage (NCBI taxonomy): Eukaryota > Metazoa > Chordata > Aves > Passeriformes > Icteridae > Agelaius > Agelaius phoeniceus. The sequence goes on along the minus strand of NC_135303.1, from coordinate 32,627,233 downwards.
GCTACCTCTGTCAGGTTTTTCCATGTCAGAGTCATCCTCTCCCCAGGGCTTCCAGACCAGGGTTGCAGGCTCTTCATCCTCACTTGGTGCTCTGTTCTGCAGCTCTGGGAGCTCAGCCTGAAAGTCGCTGCCAACATTGATGTGTCTAAAGGAAGAAGGAGGTGGAGGTGAGAAAGGCAAGTGGTCAAGAGAGCCTTGCTGTGCACCCACAGGCTTGAACCAATCCCAGCCTGACTGTGAAAGAGCAGTTCTCCTCCTCGCCATTCCTCCAGTTTGCTGTCCTTTAACCCTAGGCCAAAACTCACGGCTGAATCTGGGCTCTTGCTTTCCTTTTCATTGTGCCTCTCCTTTCCACCTGAAAGAGATCAAAGCAATGCTCCAGTTCAAAATCCTTCTGCCAAGGATGTGTCAGTAGCCTTCCTTCTCATCCTCATCATTGCAAAGCCCGAGCTCCCGTGTCCCAGCTCCTTTCTCTTTGCTGTCATTGCTGCCTTTTTGACATGGAATGTCCTAGGCAGGACCCTCCAGCAGTCAGCAGCTTCCTCAGGAGGGCAAGCAGAAGGCCATGCACTACTCTCTTCACTCCCGGGGCCACGGAGAAGAGCCAAGAGAATGGCAGGGGAGATGTGCAGGCTTAGGTTGGATCGAAGGAAAAGCTTCTTCAGCCACAGGCTGCTTGGGCACTGCAACAGCCTCCCCAGGGAAGGGGGCACAGCACCAAGGCTGACTGAGCTCCAAAAGTGTTTGGACACTGCTCTTGGGCACAGGCTGTGATTGTTGAGGCTGCCCCGGGCAGGCCCTGCAGTTGGGCTCAGTGATCTTTCAGAATCCCTTCCAAGGCAGAAAATTCTGTGCTACTGTGATTGTGCTCTTGAGGAGATGGCATTTGACGGCCGCCCCTGAGCATGAGGTAGAACCAGCCCTACGTGCACTGAAAAAAGAATCTCTAAAGATATTAAAATAGAAGGGATCTATAGGCGATGTAAATACGTAAGTAGATAAGAATTGCTGATCCCAGATGGTTTTTGAAGTTGAAAGCCTGTGTTTGCAGAGAAGCCCAGTCAAATGCTTCCATGCCCTGAACGACAGGGATGCCAGAGGAGAAGTGCCATCATTGTGCTGTTTGAAGCTTTGGAGCGGGTGTGAGCAGAGTCAGGGCATAAGGGGATTTGTTGACACTGAAGCCCTGACCTGCTCAGCCAGGAACAATTTGTTTTGGGGTCAGCACAAGATAGTTTGAGGACTGAAATGGGTGCCAAGAACGTTTAATCAGGTGATGCGTGGACGAGGATCTGCAACTGCACTGGGACACCTCTCTAGGTCCTCTATGGAAAGGTCTGTGTTTCCCCTGGAGGCAACACAATTCCTTCAGAAGCTGCACCCTGCTTTCACGTGGAAGCTCCTCTGGGGAAAGTGAGCACGCAGCCTGTGTGTCGTGCTTGGTGGGAGAGGCAGCTGGAGCCTCCTGCCCTTGTGCTAGTGCTTTGAGGGCAAACGGGGATTTTCTTACCTTGGAGGGTTCCCAAGTGCTCTGGGGATGCCCGGAGGCAGACGAGGAGACCAGGATGTCGGTGCAGAGGCCGGGTCTGGCGCTGAGTGCAGAAGGCGGCTGGTCAGGGACAGCCCAGGAGCTGATCCTGCAGCTGCTGCTCCAGCGCTGCTCCAGCAGTGTTCCAGCAAGGGCCGCAGGAGCAGGAGACAACGACAGTTGCTATGGGCACAGCCCAACATTCCATCTAGAACCCCTGGGGGAGCCATGGGACAGAAAGGGGCATGGGCCGCCTCTGCCCCTTGTACTTCTTCTGCTGCAAGTTTGCTCTGAGAAGCTTCCCATTGGGCCTTTTCTCCTCAGTCGTCTGATGAGACGGGCAAAAGCAGTGCAGGGACAGCCCTGGCTCTTCCCGGTGCTTCTCTGCAAGGTTCCTCCAGCTGAAGGTGCACAGGAGCCTGCCTCTGTGCAAGGGCCCAGACCTCATCTCCTGCCCTGGAGAACCAGAAGGGCTCCTCCCACTGGCTCTCCTCCAGCTCTGAGAGGAGCTGGAATTTGCAAGTTGCCTAGCGCAGAGCCAACTCCAAAGCTTCCTCTCAAAGTGGAGGCATTCATCCTGCCCCCTTTCTCAATTCTCCTTTTGCTGCCCAATAATGTCACTGCATGGTTTCCCTCCTTTGGGCCTCTGAGCTGGTCTCTCACCTCATCACTCCTCCCTTGAAACTTGGAGAAACAGGATCTTTTTCAGGCCAACTGATGGGGACACACACACACACGCACAGGGACAGCACACGGGCATTTCTCTAGCAAACATTCAGGCGGAATTTCTAGATCCCTCTTCCAGCTCCCTTGGAGAAGCTCGGTGGTTGTCCCAAAAGACTCTGGCATTCCTCTAAGGAAGCAACACTTACAGAATTGCCTTTCCACACTGCTGGCCTTCACATTGCTTTTAACGCCTAGATCCCAGATATGAGAAAAAGCCAGGCAGCTTTGCTGCTTTCCTGCCTGTCCTTAAGGAAAAGCAAATCTTGCTTCAGTCCCAATCTTGCTTCCTTCCCAGCCTGCATGTTACCCACTGGCCAGCAAACTGAGGGGGCAGCTGGAACAAGTCCCACTGCAAGGCAGATACTTTGTAGCCTCCAAAGCCCACCTGCACCGGCTCCATCAGACAAGGGCAAGCTTGCCTCGGCTTCCCAGAAGCAGCCTGCCAATTGCCCCCTCCCTCGCCCCCTCTCCATCCACCCTCCACAGCCCCTGCCACCAAAGCCTTGCTAGGCAGGGCCATTTGCTGGCCTCCATAAAAGAGTGACTTGGATTCTTCTTTGGCGCAAGTGCCCCAGCTGTGACAAGTCAGAGGATAATGATCACACCCGCTCGGCTTTAGCTAAGGAGATTGCTGGAGGCCCAGAGCGGGACACTGGTCCTTTCAGGAGAAACTGCAACTGAACTAGCCATGCCTTTGTGGTGCATGCCGATAGGAATTGGATAGAATCGGAGGGCTTAGAAACGTCCTCCAAGCTGGTCAGCTCCATCAGTCCCCCAAAATGAAAGAAATTTTTCTGTCTGGGCTCCAAAAAGGACTCAACCCGCTGCTTTTATGCCAGAAAATATGGTGAGACCAGACCACTCATCTAGATGCAATTCAGTGAATTAAACAAAGCCTCCCTTTCCACTCCCAGCTGAGATGTTGAGGAATCAAAGGCTGAAGCCCCAGCGGTATTTCACTGGCAGTAAAGGAGACACACCTCAGGAAGTCCTGCCAGCTGAGCAAGGGGCTGGGCCTGGGGGAGGTGGCGCCTGCCCAGCTTCTTCTCTCAGGGCAAGTGCCGTCTTTGCAACACCAGGCAAATGGAACAAACATTGCTGGAGTGCTTTCATACAGACAAACAGACAAAATGGAACAAACATTGGTTTAATGATAAAGACAGATTAGGTCTCAACAAAGGCAAAATGACAAAGAGCATATGGCAGAGCATACAAAACACCCAACCTCTGACATTTACTGATAAATCTAATAATACTAATGAGTCCTGAATAATACTAATGTACCTTAACTACTAAATTGAGGAGGTTACTATCATGTAAACTAACTAAGTAGAAGATTAAACAACCCAAAAAGCTTAAAAAACAGTCCTATTCCTATCTAACTAATATCTAACAGTTGTATTCCTATCTAACTAATCTGCCTAACTCTTGCTAGCCCTGGACAACCTGCAGGGTTGTCTAATTTGGTCTTTTCTTCTTGGGGAGAGGCTCTGCTGTCTTCCGAGGCCGATGTCTTCTGCTGTGTTTGTTCCTTTCCTTCATGCTTTCAAACACCCTGCAAGATAGGAAGCAAACCATCCATTGCTCACGCTAGTACACACCATGAAACCAAGTGCCAAGATCTCCGTTTGAGTATGAATTTCTGTCTTTTCGGGCAGTGGCACATTTGTCAATGGATCAGCACCATGAGTCTGATGGTTCTACTTTCAATGCCTTGAAATGTCTTCCTCCTTTTGCTGCATCCTCTTTTGAATTTGATCAGCAGCATCAAACCAAGCTTTGATGGATCTATTCCTACTTGTATCAACTGTGTCTTGTTGGGGCACGGCAAGGTTTCATTGTGAAGGCTGGGTTTTACCTAAGCTCTTTGGGTTTGAGGTGGGTGTTAAGCTTGAGCACGGCTGCCGGGGGCGATGCTGCAAGTGCCCCCAGCTTCCCCTGCGGTGCCTTTGAAAAGGGTCAGCCCCTTTTAGTCCAAAGGCGCAGCTTTGAGCAGAAAGAGGAGGAACTTGCGCACCGTTTGCACTGCCCGCAGGGAAAGGGGCCTCCCGCCGAAGGGGGCGGCTGGCGCGGTTGGCAGCAGGGACACTGGGCGCTGCGAGCCCTCTTGCGGCTTCTCTTCCCTGGCTCCCCGTTCTCCTTTCTGGGAGGGCTTTTGCTCCTCTTTGCTTTGCCCATGCTCTGGAAATCAAAGAGTCCTTATCAATGCTTCCTTCCTCTCACAAAGCTGGAAATCAGAGCATCCAGCACAAAAATCGATCGGCCTAAGCAAATCCTTCCAAAGCCTCAAGAGCTGAGAAAACGGCTGCCTTTGCCAATGGGCTGCGGCGGGCTGCCAAGCCAGAGCTTGGAGGAAAATACTCCTCTTTTCTACAGGCCAAAGGGGTGGGAGAAAGACCTGGCTATTTAGAGCTCTACATTTCTTATTTCTACCTTTCTGCCTAACATCTATTTCTCTCTGCTTTTCCTCCACAAATGTCTAGGCAATGGCATTTCAATTCAGTCCAATTAGGGTAGACACATGCTTAGCCATTTTCTAGTCCCCAAAATAATCTCCCTCCCTGTCTCTCTCTCTCTCTCTCTCTCTCTCACATGATGGGAAGCAAATTGCTCTTTGCCGCTAAGGAAAGATTTAGGGGAGCCACAGCACCAGCAGCTCCTTCTTGGGGACTATGCTGGCATGCTAGAAAAACTCCCTGAAAATCTGCAGCATATCCACAAAGGCAGCCTGGACTGCTGATGTCAGCAAGCAGTGGGGAATTTGGGGTCTGATTGGAGTCAGCGAGGGTGCCAGCCCTTGAGAAGCCCATCTGCAGAGAGTCAAAGCCCATTTTGGTGGCGGTGCTGCTTTCTTGGGTCAAAGTTAGGCTCCAGAATTGCATACTTCAGGGCAGCAGCACAAGGAAGGCCCGAGCAGCATCTGCTGTGCCTTTCCCAGCACATGGGACGATGTGATCCTGGCAAAGGGGCATCTGGCATGGCTCGCCAGCAGCTTTTCTCCCCTTCTCCCAGTTTCTCGACCTTCCTGGCACCTCTCCATTTTCTTGCCCCTCACCTGAGCAAGAGTGCTGGCAAGTTTATGCTCCTTTTTCCAGGAGTAGTAGTACTCCACACACTGGGCCACGGTCTTAGTCTGGATCTGTTGTGAAGAGAAAAAGAAGGAATCGAAAATGGTGTCGGGGGCACTGGGGAAAAAGTAGACTATGGAGTGAACTAGGAAGTAAAAGCATGAAGTAAATGGAGTAGGGTGTAAAATGAAATCAACATGGAGAAAGAGAGGCATCATGCAATGTCTTAAACCCTGTATGATGCTAGGTGCTAATACACGCAATGCACAGATCAACAACAAATCCACCTAGCACAGTTCTTCTTTCCCCGCTTCACTCCAGTTATGCCAGCACAGCGTCTTGTGGAAGCAGCAGCAGACCTGTGCCACAAGTCTGACAGAATAAAGCTTCATCTTCCAAAAGAGCTTGGAGAAAAGGGCTGGAGAGGCAGGATCATCCTTTTGACACAGGCTTTTGATGTCCCCTTTTGTTACTACTTGAAGATACTTGCTCCTTGAGAAGAGAGAGACTGAAGCCCAGTGCTTGTTCCCAGAAATAAGCAAGCTTTCCTGCTGCTGATCTGCTCGGGTAAAGAATGTCCCGTGGCTTTACCTGCTTCTGGATGAGATGAAAATCCTTGCCGTAGGTGTGGAAAGCCTTTTGGAAGGACTCCTTCTCCTCAGGTGTCCATCTATCAGAGCCTGGCAATAAAAAGCAGCGGCTAGTAAACAGATCCCTTGATCCACACCAAGTAGATCCCACTGGCTGCCGAAAGAAAACGGTCGCAGGCCGTCATTCACGTGGGTGTACGTGTCTGCTCCCTCAGAAGGGCGTGAAGACAAGAGCAGGCATTGCCCGGGGAGAAGGATTGGAAAACAAGTAAAGCTGAAGGACTAGATGCTGGTGCTTTGCCCACCCACAGAGGAGACAAGACCTTGTGCTGGTGTTAAGCACAATTTCTTGAAGCAGAAACGCTTGCCACAACAATGAAGGGGCCGGCAGCATCTGTCAGGGACGCAAGAAGCTCTGCTTTGCTTACCTGCGTAATGATAATCAGCCATGGGATGGCCTTGAGCTGTTGCAGGCCCCTCTGAGAGCAGCATCTCCAGAGCCTCCTGCAAGATCAAGAGGGAAAAGGCTTTAGCCGCCCCAGCACATTAAAAATGAGCCAAAAAATCACAGGTGCTGCCTTTCAGCTCCTTTGCCTCTCCAGACATTCAAGCGACTGTATCCCATGTGGGTGAAACACTGTCATTTGCTCCCAGTCCCTAGTTTTTGCTGCCCAACCCTTTGATCCTGGTCCCCAAGAGTGGCCTTTTGCTCACCAAGCTGAGGATTTTGCTGCTCCTGCAGCCAGAATGGCCTCAGCTGACTGAGGCTTCTGGGAATTTCCCCTCCAAATGTCTTAGAGAAGCCAAATCTCCAGGCCATTTACAAGGCAGCAGGACCTTCCGCCGCCGCCGCCTCCAGGAGGGAGATTCTCCCTGCTGGAGCCCTTTGGGCTCAGCCCTGACGCAGCTGGAGGAGACCCAGCAGGCAGCAAGTGCTCTGCTCCCTGTTAAGACCCTTCTTCCAAGAGCAGCCAGGAAAGGCTGTCCCAGTGCCCAGGCCTTCTGCATTCCCTGTGCCCTCTCCTCTGCGCCCAAACAGCCGCTTCTTACCGGAACGCTGCCGCGTGCCTGGTGCAGGCAGTGCAGGGCGCGCTCCAGGTTAGCTGCTGCCCCGGGAATGCCACGGGAGCTGGCCATGTCCAACAGTTCTCTTACTGCAAGCACAAGAAAAAACCCACCGAAAGTCAGCCTGGAGGCCAGCAAAGGGCAAAGGTTGCCATGCAAGGCAGAAGGAAAGGCCGGCAGCTAAAGACAGCAGCTTGGAGAGAGAGCATGAAAAGGAGAGCAAAGACAGAGCCAGCTGAAGCAAGGGCCCACGCAGTGCTGGCTCTCCCTCCAAAGCAGCTTCTGTAAGAAGAAGTGGGGGCCAATCTCCCCTCTTCCAGTGGCAAACGGCCCTGACCAGTTTGGAGAGCAAGGTGCTTGCTCTTTCTCCTTGCCTCTAACACTTCTACATGGGAAGATGGGCGAGACAAGGAGAGAAGCAGAGCCTGCAAAACGCTGCCTTTTTAGGCATAAGGAGCCTTTTCAAGACCCAAGTAGCTCAGGGCTGGAAGCAAAGCTTGAAGCAAAGCTACCTCTGTCAGGTTTTTCCATGTCAGAGTCATCCTCTCCCCAGGGCTTCCAGACCAGGGTTGCAGGCTCTTCATCCTCACTTGGTGCTCTGTTCTGCAGCTCTGGGAGCTCAGCCTGAAAGTCGCTGCCAACATTGATGTGTCTAAAGGAAGAAGGAGGTGGAGGTGAGAAAGGCAAGTGGTCAAGAGAGCCTTGCTGTGCACCCACAGGCTTGAACCAATCCCAGCCTGACTGTGAAAGAGCAGTTCTCCTCCTCGCCATTCCTCCAGTTTGCTGTCCTTTAACCCTAGGCCAAAACTCACGGCTGAATCTGGGCTCTTGCTTTCCTTTTCATTGTGCCTCTCCTTTCCACCTGAAAGAGATCAAAGCAATGCTCCAGTTCAAAATCCTTCTGCCAAGGATGTGTCAGTAGCCTTCCTTCTCATCCTCATCATTGCAAAGCCCGAGCTCCCGTGTCCCAGCTCCTTTCTCTTTGCTGTCATTGCTGCCTTTTTGACATGGAATGTCCTAGGCAGGACCCTCCAGCAGTCAGCAGCTTCCTCAGGAGGGCAAGCAGAAGGCCATGCACTACTCTCTTCACTCCCGGGGCCACGGAGAAGAGCCAAGAGAATGGCAGGGGAGATGTGCAGGCTTAGGTTGGATCGAAGGAAAAGCTTCTTCAGCCAGAGGCTGCTTGGGCACTGCAACAGCCTCCCCAGGGAAGGGGGCACAGCACCAAGGCTGACTGAGCTCCAAAAGTGTTTGGACACTGCTCTTGGGCACAGGCTGTGATTGTTGAGGCTGCCCCGGGCAGGCCCTGCAGTTGGGCTCAGTGATCTTTCAGAATCCCTTCCAAGGCAGAAAATTCTGTGCTACTGTGATTGTGCTCTTGAGGAGATGGCATTTGACGGCCGCCCCTGAGCATGAGGTAGAACCAGCCCTACGTGCACTGAAAAAAGAATCTCTAAAGATATTAAAATAGAAGGGATCTATAGGCGATGTAAATACGTAAGTAGATAAGAATTGCTGATCCCAGATGGTTTTTGAAGTTGAAAGCCTGTGTTTGCAGAGAAGCCCAGTCAAATGCTTCCATGCCCTGAACGACAGGGATGCCAGAGGAGAAGTGCCATCATTGTGCTGTTTGAAGCTTTGGAGCGGGTGTGAGCAGAGTCAGGGCATAAGGGGATTTGTTGACACTGAAGCCCTGACCTGCTCAGCCAGGAACAATTTGTTTTGGGGTCAGCACAAGATAGTTTGAGGACTGAAATGGGTGCCAAGAACGTTTAATCAGGTGATGCGTGGACGAGGATCTGCAACTGCACTGGGACACCTCTCTAGGTCCTCTATGGAAAGGTCTGTGTTTCCCCTGGAGGCAACACAATTCCTTCAGAAGCTGCACCCTGCTTTCACGTGGAAGCTCCTCTGGGGAAAGTGAGCACGCAGCCTGTGTGTCGTGCTTGGTGGGAGAGGCAGCTGGAGCCTCCTGCCCTTGTGCTAGTGCTTTGAGGGCAAACGGGGATTTTCTTACCTTGGAGGGTTCCCAAGTGCTCTGGGGATGCCCGGAGGCAGACGAGGAGACCAGGATGTCGGTGCAGAGGCCGGGTCTGGCGCTGAGTGCAGAAGGCGGCTGGTCAGGGACAGCCCAGGAGCTGATCCTGCAGCTGCTGCTCCAGCGCTGCTCCAGCAGCATTCCAGCAAGGGCCGCAGGAGCAGGAGACAACGACAGTTGCTATGGGCACAGCCCAACATTCCATCTAGAACCCCTGGGGGAGCCATGGGACAGAAAGGGGCATGGGCCGCCTCTGCCCCTTGTACTTCTTCTGCTGCAAGTTTGCTCTGAGAAGCTTCCCATTGGGCCTTTTCTCCTCAGTCGTCTGATGAGACGGGCAAAAGCAGTGCAGGGACAGCCCTGGCTCTTCCCGGTGCTTCTCTGCAAGGTGCCTCCAGCTGAAGGTGCACAGGAGCCTGCCTCTGTGCAAGGGCCCAGACCTCATCTCCTGCCCTGGAGAACCAGAAGGGCTCCTCCCACTGGCTCTCCTCCAGCTCTGAGAGGAGCTGGAATTTGCAAGTTGCCTAGCGCAGAGCCAACTCCAAAGCTTCCTCTCAAAGTGGAGGCATTCATCCTGCCCCCTTTCTCAATTCTCCTTTTGCTGCCCAATAATGTCACTGCATGGTTTCCCTCCTTTGGGCCTCTGAGCTGGTCTCTCACCTCATCACTCCTCCCTTGAAACTTGGAGAAACAGGATCTTTTTCAGGCCAACTGATGGGGACACACACACACACACCCAGGGACAGCACACGGGCATTTCTCTAGCAAACATTCAGGCAGAATTTCTAGATCCCTCTTCCAGCTCCCTTGGAGAAGCTCGGTGGTTGTCCCAAAAGACTCTGGCATTCCTCTAAGGAAGCAACACTTACAGAATTGCCTTTCCACACTGCTGGCCTTCACATTGCTTTTAACGCCTAGATCCCAGATATGAGAAAAAGCCAGGCAGCTTTGCTGCTTTCCTGCCTGTCCTTAAGGAAAAGCAAATCTTGCTTCAGTCCCAATCTTGCTTCCTTCCCAGCCTGCATGTTACCCACTGGCCAGCAAACTGAGGGGGCAGCTGGAACAAGTCCCACTGCAAGGCAGATACTTTGTAGCCTCCAAAGCCCACCTGCACCGGCTCCATCAGACAAGGGCAAGCTTGCCTCGGCTTCCCAGAAGCAGCCTGCCAATTGCCCCCTCCCTCGCCCCCTCTCCATCCACCCTCCACAGCCCCTGCCACCAAAGCCTTGCTAGGCAGGGCCATTTGCTGGCCTCCATAAAAGAGTGACTTGGATTCTTCTTTGGCGCAAGTGCCCCAGCTGTGACAAGTCAGAGGATAATGATCACACCCGCTCGGCTTTAGCTAAGGAGATTGCTGGAGGCCCAGAGCGGGACACTGGTCCTTTCAGGAGAAACTGCAACTGAACTAGCCATGCCTTTGTGGTGCATGCCGATAGGAATTGGATAGAATCGGAGGGCTTAGAAACGTCCTCCAAGCTGGTCAGCTCCATCAGTCCCCCAAAATGAAAGAAATTTTTCTGTCTGGGCTCCAAAAAGGACTCAACCCGCTGCTTTTATGCCAGAAAATATGGTGAGACCAGACCACTCATCTAGATGCAATTCAGTGAATTAAACAAAGCCTCCCTTTCCACTCCCAGCTGAGATGTTGAGGAATCAAAGGCTGAAGCCCCAGCGGTATTTCACTGGCAGTAAAGGAGACACACCTCAGGAAGTCCTGCCAGCTGAGCAAGGGGCTGGGCCTGGGGGAGGTGGCGCCTGCCCAGCTTCTTCTCTCAGGGCAAGTGCCGTCTTTGCAACACCAGGCAAATGGAACAAACATTGCTGGAGTGCTTTCATACAGACAAACAGACAAAATGGAACAAACATTGGTTTAATGATAAAGACAGATTAGGTCTCAACAAAGGCAAAATGACAAAGAGCATATGGCAGAGCATACAAAACACCCAACCTCTGACATTTACTGATAAATCTAATAATACTAATGAGTCCTGAATAATACTAATGTACCTTAACTACTAAATTGAGGAGGTTACTATCATGTAAACTAACTAAGTAGAAGATTAAACAACCCAAAAAGCTTAAAAAACAGTCCTATTCCTATCTAACTAATATCTAACAGTTGTATTCCTATCTAACTAATCTGCCTAACTCTTGCTAGCCCTGGACAACCTGCAGGGTTGTCTAATTTGGTCTTTTCTTCTTGGGGAGAGGCTCTGCTGTCTTCTGAGGCCGATGTCTTCTGCTGTGTTTGTTCCTTTCCTTCATGCTTTCAAACACCCTGCAAGATAGGAAGCAAACCATCCATTGCTCACGCTAGTACACACCATGAAACCAAGTGCCAAGATCTCCGTTTGAGTATGAATTTCTGTCTTTTCGGGCAGTGGCACATTTGTCAATGGATCAGCACCATGAGTCTGATGGTTCTACTTTCAATGCCTTGAAATGTCTTCCTCCTTTTGCTGCATCCTCTTTTGAATTTGATCAGCAGCATCAAACCAAGCTTTGATGGATCTATTCCTACTTGTATCAACTGTGTCTTGTTGGGGCACGGCAAGGTTTCATTGTGAAGGCTGGGTTTTACCTAAGCTCTTTGGGTTTGAGGTGGGTGTTAAGCTTGAGCACGGCTGCCGGGGGCGATGCTGCAAGTGCCCCCAGCTTCCCCTGCGGTGCCTTTGAAAAGGGTCAGCCCCTTTTAGTCCAAAGGCGCAGCTTTGAGCAGAAAGAGGAGGAACTTGCGCACCGTTTGCACTGCCCGCAGGGAAAGGGGCCTCCCGCCGAAGGGGGCGGCTGGCGCGGTTGGCAGCAGGGACACTGGGCGCTGCGAGCCCTCTTGCGGCTTCTCTTCCCTGGCTCCCCGTTCTCCTTTCTGGGAGGGCTTTTGCTCCTCTTTGCTTTGCCCATGCTCTGGAAATCAAAGAGTCCTTATCAATGCTTCCTTCCTCTCACAAAGCTGGAAATCAGAGCATCCAGCACAAAAATCGATCGGCCTAAGCAAATCCTTCCAAAGCCTCAAGAGCTGAGAAAACGGCTGCCTTTGCCAATGGGCTGCGGCGGGCTGCCAAGCCAGAGCTTGGAGGAAAATACTCCTCTTTTCTACAGGCCAAAGGGGTGGGAGAAAGACCTGGCTATTTAGAGCTCTACATTTCTTATTTCTACCTTTCTGCCTAACATCTATTTCTCTCTGCTTTTCCTCCACAAATGTCTAGGCAATGGCATTTCAATTCAGTCCAATTAGGGTAGACACATGCTTAGCCATTTTCTAGTCCCCAAAATAATCTCCCTCCCTCTCTCTCTCTCTCTCTCTCTCTCTCTCACATGATGGGAAGCAAATTGCTCTTTGCCGCTAAGGAAAGATTTAGGGGAGCCACAGCACCAGCAGCTCCTTCTTGGGGACTATGCTGGCATGCTAGAAAAACTCCCTGAAAATCTGCAGCATATCCACAAAGGCAGCCTGGACTGCTGATGTCAGCAAGCAGTGGGGAATTTGGGGTCTGATTGGAGTCAGCGAGGGTGCCAGCCCTTGAGAAGCCCATCTGCAGAGAGTCAAAGCCCATTTTGGTGGCGGTGCTGCTTTCTTGGGTCAAAGTTAGGCTCCAGAATTGCATACTTCAGGGCAGCAGCACAAGGAAGGCCCGGGCAGCATCTGCTGTGCCTTTCCCAGCACATGGGACGATGTGATCCTGGCAAAGGGGCATCTGGCATGGCTCGCCAGCAGCTTTTCTCCCCTTCTCCCAGTTTCTCGACCTTCCTGGCACCTCTCCATTTTCTTGCCCCTCACCTGAGCAAGAGTGCTGGCAAGTTTATGCTCCTTTTTCCAGGAGTAGTAGTACTCCACACACTGGGCCACGGTCTTAGTCTGGATCTGTTGTGAAGAGAAAAAGAAGGAATCGAAAATGGTGTCGGGGGCACTGGGGAAAAAGTAGACTATGGAGTGAACTAGGAAGTAAAAGCATGAAGTAAATGGAGTAGGGTGTAAAATGAAATCAACATGGAGAAAGAGAGGCATCATGCAATGTCTTAAACCCTGTATGATGCTAGGTGCTAATACACGCAATGCACAGATCAACAACAAATCCACCTAGCACAGTTCTTCTTTCCCCGCTTCACTCCAGTTATGCCAGCACAGCGTCTTGTGGAAGCAGCAGCAGACCTGTGCCACAAGTCTGACAGAATAAAGCTTCATCTTCCAAAAGAGCTTGGAGAAAAGGGCTGGAGAGGCAGGATCATCCTTTTGACACAGGCTTTTGATGTCCCCTTTTGTTACTACTTGAAGATACTTGCTCCTTGAGAAGAGAGAGACTGAAGCCCAGTGCTTGTTCCCAGAAATAAGCAAGCTTTCCTGCTGCTGATCTGCTCGGGTAAAGAATGTCCCGTGGCTTTACCTGCTTCTGGATGAGATGAAAATCCTTGCCGTAGGTGTGGAAAGCCTTTTGGAAGGACTCCTTCTCCTCAGGTGTCCATCTATCAGAGCCTGGCAATAAAAAGCAGCGGCTAGTAAACAGATCCCTTGATCCACACCAAGTAGATCCCACTGGCTGCCGAAAGAAAACGGTCGCAGGCCGTCATTCACGTGGGTGTACGTGTCTGCTCCCTCAGAAGGGCGTGAAGACAAGAGCAGGCATTGCCCGGGGAGAAGGATTGGAAAACAAGTAAAGCTGAAGGACTAGATGCTGGTGCTTTGCCCACCCACAGAGGAGACAAGACCTTGTGCTGGTGTTAAGCACAATTTCTTGAAGCAGAAACGCTTGCCACAACAATGAAGGGGCCGGCAGCATCTGTCAGGGACGCAAGAAGCTCTGCTTTGCTTACCTGCGTAATGATAATCAGCCATGGGATGGCCTTGAGCTGTTGCAGGCCCCTCTGAGAGCAGCATCTCCAGAGCCTCCTGCAAGATCAAGAGGGAAAAGGCTTTAGCCGCCCCAGCACATTAAAAATGAGCCAAAAAATCACAGGTGCTGCCTTTCAGCTCCTTTGCCTCTCCAGACATTCAAGCGACTGTATCCCATGTGGGTGAAACACTGTCATTTGCTCCCAGTCCCTAGTTTTTGCTGCCCAACCCTTTGATCCTGGTCCCCAAGAGTGGCCTTTTGCTCACCAAGCTGAGGATTTTGCTGCTCCTGCAGCCAGAATGGCCTCAGCTGACTGAGGCTTCTGGGAATTTCCCCTCCAAATGTCTTAGAGAAGCCAAATCTCCAGGCCATTTACAAGGCAGCAGGACCTTCCGCCGCCGCCGCCTCCAGGAGGGAGATTCTCCCTGCTGGAGCCCTTTGGGCTCAGCCCTGACGCAGCTGGAGGAGACCCAGCAGGCAGCAAGTGCTCTGCTCCCTGTTAAGACCCTTCTTCCAAGAGCAGCCAGGAAAGGCTGTCCCAGTGCCCAGGCCTTCTGCATTCCCTGTGCCCTCTCCTCTGCGCCCAAACAGCCGCTTCTTACCGGAACGCTGCCGCGTGCCTGGTGCAGGCAGTGCAGGGCGCGCTCCAGGTTAGCTGCTGCCCCGGGAATGCCACGGGAGCTGGCCATGTCCAACAGTTCTCTTACTGCAAGCACAAGAAAAAACCCACCGAAAGTCAGCCTGGAGGCCAGCAAAGGGCAAAGGTTGCCATGCAAGGCAGAAGGAAAGGCCGGCAGCTAAAGACAGCAGCTTGGAGAGAGAGCATGAAAAGGAGAGCAAAGACAGAGCCAGCTGAAGCAAGGGCCCACGCAGTGCTGGCTCTCCCTCCAAAGCAGCTTCTGTAAGAAGAAGTGGGGGCCAATCTCCCCTCTTCCAGTGGCAAACGGCCCTGACCAGTTTGGAGAGCAAGGTGCTTGCTCTTTCTCCTTGCCTCTAACACTTCTACATGGGAAGATGGGCGAGACAAGGAGAGAAGCAGAGCCTGCAAAACGCTGCCTTTTTAGGCATAAGGAGCCTTTTCAAGACCCAAGTAGCTCAGGGCTGGAAGCAAAGCTTGAAGCAAAGCTACCTCTGTCAGGTTTTTCCATGTCAGAGTCATCCTCTCCCCAGGGCTTCCAGACCAGGGTTGCAGGCTCTTCATCCTCACTTGGTGCTCTGTTCTGCAGCTCTGGGAGCTCAGCCTGAAAGTCGCTGCCAACATTGATGTGTCTAAAGGAAGAAGGAGGTGGAGGTGAGAAAGGCAAGTGGTCAAGAGAGCCTTGCTGTGCACCCACAGGCTTGAACCAATCCCAGCCTGACTGTGAAAGAGCAGTTCTCCTCCTCGCCATTCCTCCAGTTTGCTGTCCTTTAACCCTAGGCCAAAACTCACGGCTGAATCTGGGCTCTTGCTTTCCTTTTCATTGTGCCTCTCCTTTCCACCTGAAAGAGATCAAAGCAATGCTCCAGTTCAAAATCCTTCTGCCAAGGATGTGTCAGTAGCCTTCCTTCTCATCCTCATCATTGCAAAGCCCGAGCTCCCGTGTCCCAGCTCCTTTCTCTTTGCTGTCATTGCTGCCTTTTTGACATGGAATGTCCTAGGCAGGACCCTCCAGCAGTCAGCAGCTTCCTCAGGAGGGCAAGCAGAAGGCCATGCACTACTCTCTTCACTCCCGGGGCCACGGAGAAGAGCCAAGAGAATGGCAGGGGAGATGTGCAGGCTTAGGTTGGATCGAAGGAAAAGCTTCTTCAGCCAGAGGCTGCTTGGGCACTGCAACAGCCTCCCCAGGGAAGGGGGCACAGCACCAAGGCTGACTGAGCTCCAAAAGTGTTTGGACACTGCTCTTGGGCACAGGCTGTGATTGTTGAGGCTGCCCCGGGCAGGCCCTGCAGTTGGGCTCAGTGATCTTTCAGAATCCCTTCCAAGCCAGAAAATTCTGTGCTACTGTGATTGTGCTCTTGAGGAGATGGCATTTGACGGCCGCCCCTGAGCATGAGGTAGAACCAGCCCTACGTGCACTGAAAAAAGAATCTCTAAAGATCTTAAAATAGAATGGATCTATAGGCGATGTAAATACGTAAGTAGATAAGAATTGCTGATCCCAGATGGTTTTTGAAGTTGAAAGCCTGTGTTTGCAGAGAAGCCCAGTCAAATGCTTCCATGCCCTGAACGACAGGGATGCCAGAGGAGAAGTGCCATCATTGTGCTGTTTGAAGCTTTGGAGCGGGTGTGAGCAGAGTCAGGGCATAAGGGGATTTGTTGACACTGAAGCCCTGACCTGCTCAGCCAGGAACAATTTGTTTTGGGGTCAGCACAAGATAGTTTGAGGACTGAAATGGGTGCCAAGAACGTTTAATCAGGTGATGCGTGGACGAGGATCTGCAACTGCACTGGGACACCTCTCTAGGTCCTCTATGGAAAGGTCTGTGTTTCCCCTGGAGGCAACACAATTCCTTCAGAAGCTGCACCCTGCTTTCACGTGGAAGCTCCTCTGGGGAAAGTGAGCACGCAGCCTGTGTGTCGTGCTTGGTGGGAGAGGCAGCTGGAGCCTCCTGCCCTTGTGCTAGTGCTTTGAGGGCAAACGGGGATTTTCTTACCTTGGAGGGTTCCCAAGTGCTCTGGGGATGCCCGGAGGCAGACGAGGAGACCAGGATGTCGGTGCAGAGGCCGGGTCTGGCGCTGAGTGCAGAAGGCGGCTGGTCAGGGACAGCCCAGGAGCTGATCCTGCAGCTGCTGCTCCAGCGCTGCTCCAGCAGCATTCCAGCAAGGGCCGCAGGAGCAGGAGACAACGACAGTTGCTATGGGCACAGCCCAACATTCCATCTAGAACCCCTGGGGGAGCCATGGGACAGAAAGGGGCATGGGCCGCCTCTGCCCCTTGTACTTCTTCTGCTGCAAGTTTGCTCTGAGAAGCTTCCCATTGGGCCTTTTCTCCTCAGTCGTCTGATGAGACGGGCAAAAGCAGTGCAGGGACAGCCCTGGCTCTTCCCGGTGCTTCTCTGCAAGGTGCCTCCAGCTGAAGGTGCACAGGAGCCTGCCTCTGTGCAAGGGCCCAGACCTCATCTCCTGCCCTGGAGAACCAGAAGGGCTCCTCCCACTGGCTCTCCTCCAGCTCTGAGAGGAGCTGGAATTTGCAAGTTGCCTAGCGCAGAGCCAACTCCAAAGCTTCCTCTCAAAGTGGAGGCATTCATCCTGCCCCCTTTCTCAATTCTCCTTTTGCTGCCCAATAATGTCACTGCATGGTTTCCCTCCTTTGGGCCTCTGAGCTGGTCTCTCACCTCATCACTCCTCCCTTGAAACTTGGAGAAACAGGATCTTTTTCAGGCCAACTGATGGGGACACACACACACACACCCAGGGACAGCACACGGGCATTTCTCTAGCAAACATTCAGGCGGAATTTCTAGATCCCTCTTCCAGCTCCCTTGGAGAAGCTCGGTGGTTGTCCCAAAAGACTCTGGCATTCCTCTAAGGAAGCAACACTTACAGAATTGCCTTTCCACACTGCTGGCCTTCACATTGCTTTTAACGCCTAGATCCCAGATATGAGAAAAAGCCAGGCAGCTTTGCTGCTTTCCTGCCTGTCCTTAAGGAAAAGCAAATCTTGCTTCAGTCCCAATCTTGCTTCCTTCCCAGCCTGCATGTTACCCACTGGCCAGCAAACTGAGGGGGCAGCTGGAACAAGTCCCACTGCAAGGCAGATACTTTGTAGCCTCCAAAGCCCACCTGCACCGGCTCCATCAGACAAGGGCAAGCTTGCCTCGGCTTCCCAGAAGCAGCCTGCCAATTGCCCCCTCCCTCGCCCCCTCTCCATCCACCCTCCACAGCCCCTGCCACCAAAGCCTTGCTAGGCAGGGCCATTTGCTGGCCTCCATAAAAGAGTGACTTGGATTCTTCTTTGGCGCAAGTGCCCCAGCTGTGACAAGTCAGAGGATAATGATCACACCCGCTCGGCTTTAGCTAAGGAGATTGCTGGAGGCCCAGAGCGGGACACTGGTCCTTTCAGGAGAAACTGCAACTGAACTAGCCATGCCTTTGTGGTGCATGCCGATAGGAATTGGATAGAATCGGAGGGCTTAGAAACGTCCTCCAAGCTGGTCAGCTCCATCAGTCCCCCAAAATGAAAGAAATTTTTCTGTCTGGGCTCCAAAAAGGACTCAACCCGCTGCTTTTATGCCAGAAAATATGGTGAGACCAGACCACTCATCTAGATGCAATTCAGTGAATTAAACAAAGCCTCCCTTTCCACTCCCAGCTGAGATGTTGAGGAATCAAAGGCTGAAGCCCCAGCGGTATTTCACTGGCAGTAAAGGAGACACACCTCAGGAAGTCCTGCCAGCTGAGCAAGGGGCTGGGCCTGGGGGAGGTGGCGCCTGCCCAGCTTCTTCTCTCAGGGCAAGTGCCGTCTTTGCAACACCAGGCAAATGGAACAAACATTGCTGGAGTGCTTTCATACAGACAAACAGACAAAATGGAACAAACATTGGTTTAATGATAAAGACAGATTAGGTCTCAACAAAGGCAAAATGACAAAGAGCATATGGCAGAGCATACAAAACACCCAACCTCTGACATTTACTGATAAATCTAATAATACTAATGAGTCCTGAATAATACTAATGTACCTTAACTACTAAATTGAGGAGGTTACTATCATGTAAACTAACTAAGTAGAAGATTAAACAACCCAAAAAGCTTAAAAAACAGTCCTATTCCTATCTAACTAATATCTAACAGTTGTATTCCTATCTAACTAATCTGCCTAACTCTTGCTAGCCCTGGACAACCTGCAGGGTTGTCTAATTTGGTCTTTTCTTCTTGGGGAGAGGCTCTGCTGTCTTCTGAGGCCGATGTCTTCTGCTGTGTTTGTTCCTTTCCTTCATGCTTTCAAACACCCTGCAAGATAGGAAGCAAACCATCCATTGCTCACGCTAGTACACACCATGAAACCAAGTGCCAAGATCTCCGTTTGAGTATGAATTTCTGTCTTTTCGGGCAGTGGCACATTTGTCAATGGATCAGCACCATGAGTCTGATGGTTCTACTTTCAATGCCTTGAAATGTCTTCCTCCTTTTGCTGCATCCTCTTTTGAATTTGATCAGCAGCATCAAACCAAGCTTTGATGGATCTATTCCTACTTGTATCAACTGTGTCTTGTTGGGGCACGGCAAGGTTTCATTGTGAAGGCTGGGTTTTACCTAAGCTCTTTGGGTTTGAGGTGGGTGTTAAGCTTGAGCACGGCTGCCGGGGGCGATGCTGCAAGTGCCCCCAGCTTCCCCTGCGGTGCCTTTGAAAAGGGTCAGCCCCTTTTAGTCCAAAGGCGCAGCTTTGAGCAGAAAGAGGAGGAACTTGCGCACCGTTTGCACTGCCCGCAGGGAAAGGGGCCTCCCGCCGAAGGGGGCGGCTGGCGCGGTTGGCAGCAGGGACACTGGGCGCTGCGAGCCCTCTTGCGGCTTCTCTTCCCTGGCTCCCCGTTCTCCTTTCTGGGAGGGCTTTTGCTCCTCTTTGCTTTGCCCACGCTCTGGAAATCAAAGAGTCCTTATCAATGCTTCCTTCCTCTCACAAAGCTGGAAATCAGAGCATCCAGCACAAAAATCTATCGGCCTAAGCAAATCCTTCCAAAGCCTCAAGAGCTGAGAAAACGGCTGCCTTTGCCAATGGGCTGCGGCGGGCTGCCAAGCCAGAGCTTGGAGGAAAATACTCCTCTTTTCTACAGGCCAAAGGGGTGGGAGAAAGACCAGGCTATTTAGAGCTCTACATTTCTTATTTCTACCTTTCTGCCTAACATCTATTTCTCTCTGCTTTTCCTCCACAAATGTCTAGGCAATGGCATTTCAATTCAGTCCAATTAGGGTAGACACATGCTTAGCCATTTTCTAGTCCCCAAAATAATCTCCCTCCCTGTCTCTCTCTCTCTCTCTCTCTCTCTCTCACATGATGGGAAACAAATTGCTCTTTGCCGCTAAGGAAAGATTTAGGGGAGCCACAGCACCAGCAGCTCCTTCTTGGGGACTATGCTGGCATGCTAGAAAAACTCCCTGAAAATCTGCAGCATATCCACAAAGGCAGCCTGGACTGCTGATGTCAGCAAGCAGTGGGGAATTTGGGGTCTGATTGGAGTCAGCGAGGGTGCCAGCCCTTGAGAAGCCCATCTGTAGAGAGTCAAAGCCCATTTTGGTGGCGGTGCTGCTTTCTTGGGTCAAAGTTAGGCTCCAGAATTGCATACTTCAGGGCAGCAGCACAAGGAAGGCCCGGGCAGCATCTGCTGTGCCTTTCCCAGCACATGGGACGATGTGATCCTGGCAAAGGGGCATCTGGCATGGCTCGCCAGCAGCTTTTCTCCCCTTCTCCCAGTTTCTCGACCTTCCTGGCACCTCTCCATTTTCTTGCCCCTCACCTGAGCAAGAGTGCTGGCAAGTTTATGCTCCTTTTTCCAGGAGTAGTAGTACTCCACACACTGGGCCACGGTCTTAGTCTGGATCTGTTGTGAAGAGAAAAAGAAGGAATCGAAAATGGTGTCGGGGGCACTGGGGAAAAAGTAGACTATGGAGTCAACTAGGAAGTAAAAGCATGAAGTAAATGGAGTAGGGTGTAAAATGAAATCAACATGGAGAAAGAGAGGCATCATGCAATGTCTTAAACCCTGTATGATGCTAGGTGCTAATACACGCAATGCACAGATCAACAACAAATCCACCTAGCACAGTTCTTCTTTCCCCGCTTCACTCCAGTTATGCCAGCACAGCGTCTTGTGGAAGCAGCAGCAGACCTGTGCCACAAGTCTGACAGAATAAAGCTTCATCTTCCAAAAGAGCTTGGAGAAAAGGGCTGGAGAGGCAGGATCATCCTTTTGACACAGGCTTTTGATGTCCCCTTTTGTTACTACTTGAAGATACTTGCTCCTTGAGAAGAGAGAGACTGAAGCCCAGTGCTTGTTCCCAGAAATAAGCAAGCTTTCCTGCTGCTGATCTGCTCGGGTAAAGAATGTCCCGTGGCTTTACCTGCTTCTGGATGAGATGAAAATCCTTGCCGTAGGTGTGGAAAGCCTTTTGGAAGGACTCCTTCTCCTCAGGTGTCCATCTATCAGAGCCTGGCAATAAAAAGCAGCGGCTAGTAAACAGATCCCTTGATCCACACCAAGTAGATTCCTCTGGCTGCCGAAAGAAAACGGTCGCAGGCCGTCATTCACGTGGGTGTACGTGTCTGCTCCCTCAGAAGGTCGTGAAGACAAGAGCAGGCATTGCCCGGGGAGAAGGATTGGAAAACAAGTAAAGCTGAAGGACTAGATGCTGGTGCTTTGCCCACCCACAGAGGAGACAAGACCTTGTGCTGGTGTTAAGCACAATTTCTTGAAGCAGAAACGCTTGCCACAACAATGAAGGGGCCGGCAGCATCTGTCAGGGACGCAAGAAGCTCTGCTTTGCTTACCTGCGTAATGATAATCAGCCATGGGATGGCCTTGAGCTGTTGCAGGCCCCTCTGAGAGCAGCATCTCCAGAGCCTCCTGCAAGATCAAGAGGGAAAAGGCTTTAGCCGCCCCAGCACATTAAAAATGAGCCAAAAAATCACAGGTGCTGCCTTTCAGCTCCTTTGCCTCTCCAGACATTCAAGCGACTGTATCCCATGTGGGTGAAACACTGTCATTTGCTCCCAGTCCCTAGTTTTTGCTGCCCAACCCTTTGATCCTGGTCCCCAAGAGTGGCCTTTTGCTCACCAAGCTGAGGATTTTGCTGCTCCTGCAGCCAGAATGGCCTCAGCTGACTGAGGCTTCTGGGAATTTCCCCTCCAAATGTCTTAGAGAAGCCAAATCTCCAGGCCATTTACAAGGCAGCAGGACCTTCCGCCGCCGCCGCCTCCAGGAGGGAGATTCTCCCTGCTGGAGCCCTTTGGGCTCAGCCCTGACGCAGCTGGAGGAGACCCAGCAGGCAGCAAGTGCTCTGCTCCCTGTTAAGACCCTTCTTCCAAGAGCAGCCAGGAAAGGCTGTCCCAGTGCCCAGGCCTTCTGCATTCCCTGTGCCCTCTCCTCTGCGCCCAAACAGCCGCTTCTTACCGGAACGCTGCCGCGTGCCTGGTGCAGGCAGTGCAGGGCGCGCTCCAGGTTAGCTGCTGCCCCGGGAATGCCACGGGAGCTGGCCATGTCCAACAGTTCTCTTACTGCAAGCACAAGAAAAAACCCACCGAAAGTCAGCCTGGAGGCCAGCAAAGGGCAAAGGTTGCCATGCAAGGCAGAAGGAAAGGCCGGCAGCTAAAGACAGCAGCTTGGAGAGAGAGCATGAAAAGGAGAGCAAAGACAGAGCCAGCTGAAGCAAGGGCCCACGCAGTGCTGGCTCTCCCTCCAAAGCAGCTTCTGTAAGAAGAAGTGGGGGCCAATCTCCCCTCTTCCAGTGGCAAACGGCCCTGACCAGTTTGGAGAGCAAGGTGCTTGCTCTTTCTCCTTGCCTCTAACACTTCTACATGGGAAGATGGGCGAGACAAGGAGAGAAGCAGAGCCTGCAAAACGCTGCCTTTTTAGGCATAAGGAGCCTTTTCAAGACCCAAGTAGCTCAGGGCTGGAAGCAAAGCTTGAAGCAAAGCTACCTCTGTCAGGTTTTTCCATGTCAGAGTCATCCTCTCCCCAGGGCTTCCAGACCAGGGTTGCAGGCTCTTCATCCTCACTTGGTGCTCTGTTCTGCAGCTCTGGGAGCTCAGCCTGAAAGTCGCTGCCAACATTGATGTGTCTAAAGGAAGAAGGAGGTGGAGGTGAGAAAGGCAAGTGGTCAAGAGAGCCTTGCTGTGCACCCACAGGCTTGAACCAATCCCAGCCTGACTGTGAAAGAGCAGTTCTCCTCCTCGCCATTCCTCCAGTTTGCTGTCCTTTAACCCTAGGCCAAAACTCACGGCTGAATCTGGGCTCTTGCTTTCCTTTTCATTGTGCCTCTCCTTTCCACCTGAAAGAGATCAAAGCAATGCTCCAGTTCAAAATCCTTCTGCCAAGGATGTGTCAGTAGCCTTCCTTCTCATCCTCATCATTGCAAAGCCCGAGCTCCCGTGTCCCAGCTCCTTTCTCTTTGCTCTCATTGCTGCCTTTTTGACATGGAATGTCCTAGGCAGGACCCTCCAGCAGTCAGCAGCTTCCTCAGGAGGGCAAGCAGAAGGCCATGCACTACTCTCTTCACTCCCGGGGCCACGGAGAAGAGCCAAGAGAATGGCAGGGGAGATGTGCCAGTGCAGGCTTAGGTTGGATCGAAGGAAAAGCTTCTTCAGCCAGAGGCTGCTTGGGCACTGCAACAGCCTCCCCAGGGAAGGGGGCACAGCACCAAGGCTGACTGAGCTCCAAAAGTGTTTGGACACTGCTCTTGGGCACAGGCTGTGATTGTTGAGGCTGCCCCGGGCAGGCCCTGCAGTTGGGCTCAGTGATCTTTCAGAATCCCTTCCAAGGCAGAAAATTCTGTGCTACTGTGATTGTGCTCTTGAGGAGATGGCATTTGACGGCCGCCCCTGAGCATGAGGTAGAACCAGCCCTACCTGCACTGAAAAAAGAATCTCTAAAGATCTTAAAATAGAATGGATCTATAGGCGATGTAAATACGTAAGTAGATAAGAATTGCTGATCCCAGATGGTTTTTGAAGTTGAAAGCCTGTGTTTGCAGAGAAGCCCAGTCAAATGCTTCCATGCCCTGAACGACAGGGATGCCAGAGGAGAAGTGCCATCATTGTGGTGTTTGAAGCATTGGAGCGGGTGTGAGCAGAGTCAGGGCATAAGGGGATTTGTTGACACTGAAGCCCTGACCTGCTCAGCCAGGAACAATTTGTTTTGGGGTCAGCACAAGATAGTTTGAGGACTGAAATGGGTGCCAAGAACGTTTAATCAGGTGATGCGTGGACGAGGATCTGCAACTGCACTGGGACACCTCTCTAGGTCCTCTATGGAAAGGTCTGTGTTTCCCCTGGAGGCAACACAATTCCTTCAGAAGCTGCACCCTGCTTTCACGTGGAAGCTCGTCTGGGGAAAGTGAGCACGCAGCCTGTGTGTCGTGCTTGGTGGGAGAGGCAGCTGGAGCCTCCTGCCCTTGTGCTAGTGCTTTGAGGGCAAACGGGGATTTTCTTACCTTGGAGGGTTCCCAAGTGCTCTGGGGATGCCCGGAGGCAGACGAGGAGACAAGGATGTCGGTGCAGAGGCCGGGTCTGGCGCTGAGTGCAGAAGGCGGCTGGTCAGGGACAGCCCAGGAGCTGATCCTGCAGCTGCTGCTCCAGCGCTGCTCCAGCAGCATTCCAGCAAGGGCCGCAGGAGCAGGAGACAACGACAGTTGCTATGGGCACAGCCCAACATTCCATCTAGAACCCCCGGGGGAGCCATGGGACAGAAAGGGGCATGGGCCGCCTCTGCCCCTTGTACTTCTTCTGCTGCAAGTTTGCTCTGAGAAGCTTCCCATTGGGCCTTTTCTCCTCAGTCGTCTGATGAGACGGGCAAAAGCAGTGCAGGGACAGCCCTGGCTCTTCCCGGTGCTTCTCTGCAAGGTGCCTCCAGCTGAAGGTGCACAGGAGCCTGCCTCTGTGCAAGGGCCCAGACCTCATCTCCTGCCCTGGAGAACCAGAAGGGCTCCTCCCACTGGCTCTCCTCCAGCTCTGAGAGGAGCTGGAATTTGCAAGTTGCCTAGCGCAGAGCCAACTCCAAAGCTTCCTCTCAAAGTGGAGGCATTCATCCTGCCCCCTTTCTCAATTCTCCTTTTGCTGCCCAATAATGTCACTGCATGGTTTCCCTCCTTTGGGCCTCTGAGCTGGTCTCTCACCTCATCACTCCTCCCTTGAAACTTGGAGAAACAGGATGTTTTTCAGGCCAACTGATGGGGACACACACACACACACACACCCAGGGACAGCACACGGGCATTTCTCTAGCAAACATTCAGGCAGAATTTCTAGATCCCTCTTCCAGCTCCCTTGGAGAAGCTCGGTGGTTGTCCCAAAAGACTCTGGCATTCCTCTAAGGAAGCAACACTTACAGAATTGCCTTTCCACACTGCTGGCCTTCACATTGCTTTTAACGCCTAGATCCCAGATATGAGAAAAAGCCAGGCAGCTTTGCTGCTTTCCTGCCTGTCCTTAAGGAAAAGCAAATCTTGCTTCAGTCCCAATCTTGCTTCCTTCCCAGCCTGCATGTTACCCACTGGCCAGCAAACTGAGGGGGCAGCTGGAACAAGTCCCACTGCAAGGCAGATACTTTGTAGCCTCCAAAGCCCACCTGCACCGGCTCCATCAGACAAGGGCAAGCTTGCCTCGGCTTCCCAGAAGCAGCCTGCCAATTGCCCCCTCCCTCGCCCCCTCTCCATCCACCCTCCACAGCCCCTGCCACCAAAGCCTTGCTAGGCAGGGCCATTTGCTGGCCTCCATAAAAGAGTGACTTGGATTCTTCTTTGGCGCAAGTGCCCCAGCTGTGACAAGTCAGAGGATAATGATCACACCCGCTCGGCTTTAGCTAAGGAGATTGCTGGAGGCCCAGAGCGGGACACTGGTCCTTTCAGGAGAAACTGCAACTGAACTAGCCATGCCTTTGTGGTGCATGCCGATAGGAATTGGATAGAATCGGAGGGCTTAGAAACGTCCTCCAAGCTGGTCAGCTCCATCAGTCCCCCAAAATGAAAGAAATTTTTCTGTCTGGGCTCCAAAAAGGACTCAACCCGCTGCTTTTATGCCAGAAAATATGGTGAGACCAGACCACTCATCTAGATGCAATTCAGTGAATTAAACAAAGCCTCCCTTTCCACTCCCAGCTGAGATGTTGAGGAATCAAAGGCTGAAGCCCCAGCGGTATTTCACTGGCAGTAAAGGAGACACACCTCAGGAAGTCCTGCCAGCTGAGCAAGGGGCTGGGCCTGGGGGAGGTGGCGCCTGCCCAGCTTCTTCTCTCAGGGCAAGTGCCGTCTTTGCAACACCAGGCAAATGGAACAAACATTGCTGGAGTGCTTTCATACAGACAAACAGACAAAATGGAACAAACATTGGTTTAATGATAAAGACAGATTAGGTCTCAACAAAGGCAAAATGACAAAGAGCATATGGCAGAGCATACAAAACACCCAACCTCTGACATTTACTGATAAATCTAATAATACTAATGAGTCCTGAATAATACTAATGTACCTTAACTACTAAATTGAGGAGGTTACTATCATGTAAACTAACGAAGTAGAAGATTAAACAACCCAAAAAGCTTAAAAAACAGTCCTATTCCTATCTAACTAATATCTAACAGTTGTATTCCTATCTAACTAATCTGCCTAACTCTTGCTAGCCCTGGACAACCTGCAGGGTTGTCTAATTTGGTCTTTTCTTCTTGGGGAGAGGCTCTGCTGTCTTCCGAGGCCGATGTCTTCTGCTGTGTTTGTTCCTTTCCTTCATGCTTTCAAACACCCTGCAAGATAGGAAGCAAACCATCCATTGCTCACGCTAGTACACACCATGAAACCAAGTGCCAAGATCTCCGTTTGAGTATGAATTTCTGTCTTTTCGGGCAGTGGCACATTTGTCAATGGATCAGCACCATGAGTCTGATGGTTCTACTTTCAATGCCTTGAAATGTCTTCCTCCTTTTGCTGCATCCTCTTTTGAATTTGATCAGCAGCATCAAACCAAGCTTTGATGGATCTATTCCTACTTGTATCAACTGTGTCTTGTTGGGGCACGGCAAGGTTTCATTGTGAAGGCTGGGTTTTACCTAAGCTCTTTGGGTTTGAGGTGGGTGTTAAGCTTGAGCACGGCTGCCGGGGGCGATGCTGCAAGTGCCCCCAGCTTCCCCTGCGGTGCCTTTGAAAAGGGTCAGCCCCTTTTAGTCCAAAGGCGCAGCTTTGAGCAGAAAGAGGAGGAACTTGCGCACCGTTTGCACTGCCCGCAGGGAAAGGGGCCTCCCGCCGAAGGGGGCGGCTGGCGCGGTTGGCAGCAGGGACACTGGGCGCTGCGAGCCCTCTTGCGGCTTCTCTTCCCTGGCTCCCCGTTCTCCTTTCTGGGAGGGCTTTTGCTCCTCTTTGCTTTGCCCACGCTCTGGAAATCAAAGAGTCCTTATCAATGCTTCCTTCCTCTCACAAAGCTGGAAATCAGAGCATCCAGCACAAAAATCTATCGGCCTAAGCAAATCCTTCCAAAGCCTCAAGAGCTGAGAAAACGGCTGCCTTTGCCAATGGGCTGTGGCGGGCTGCCAAGCCAGAGCTTGGAGGAAAATACTCCTCTTTTCTACAGGCCAAAGGGGTGGGAGAAAGACCTGGCTATTTAGAGCTCTACATTTCTTATTTCTACCTTTCTGCCTAACATCTATTTCTCTCTGCTTTTCCTCCACAAATGTCTAGGCAATGGCATTTCAATTCAGTCCAATTAGGGTAGACACATGCTTAGCCATTTTCTAGTCCCCAAAATAATCGCCCTCCCTGTCTCTCTCTCTCTCTCTCTCTCTCTCTCACATGATGGGAAACAAATTGCTCTTTGCCGCTAAGGAAAGATTTAGGGGAGCCACAGCACCAGCAGCTCCTTCTTGGGGACTATGCTGGCATGCTAGAAAAACTCCCTGAAAATCTGCAGCATATCCACAAAGGCAGCCTGGACTGCTGATGTCAGCAAGCAGTGGGGAATTTGGGGTCTGATTGGAGTCAGCGAGGGTGCCAGCCCTTGAGAAGCCCATCTGTAGAGAGTCAAAGCCCATTTTGGTGGCGGTGCTGCTTTCTTGGGTCAAAGTTAGGCTCCAGAATTGCATACTTCAGGGCAGCAGCACAAGGAAGGCCCGGGCAGCATCTGCTGTGCCTTTCCCAGCACATGGGACGATGTGATCCTGGCAAAGGGGCATCTGGCATGGCTCGCCAGCAGCTTTTCTCCCCTTCTCCCAGTTTCTCGACCTTCCTGGCACCTCTCCATTTTCTTGCCCCTCACCTGAGCAAGAGTGCTGGCAAGTTTATGCTCCTTTTTCCAGGAGTAGTAGTACTCCACACACTGGGCCACGGTCTTAGTCTGGATCTGTTGTGAAGAGAAAAAGAAGGAATCGAAAATGGTGTCGGGGGCACTGGGGAAAAAGTAGACTATGGAGTCAACTAGGAAGTAAAAGCATGAAGTAAATGGAGTAGGGTGTAAAATGAAATCAACATGGAGAAAGAGAGGCATCATGCAATGTCTTAAACCCTGTATGATGCTAGGTGCTAATACACGCAATGCACAGATCAACAACAAATCCACCTAGCACAGTTCTTCTTTCCCCGCTTCACTCCAGTTATGCCAGCACAGCGTCTTGTGGAAGCAGCAGCAGACCTGTGCCACAAGTCTGACAGAATAAAGCTTCATCTTCCAAAAGAGCTTGGAGAAAAGGGCTGGAGAGGCAGGATCATCCTTTTGACACAGGCTTTTGATGTCCCCTTTTCTTACTACTTGAAGATACTTGCTCCTTGAGAAGAGAGAGACTGAAGCCCAGTGCTTGTTCCCAGAAATAAGCAAGCTTTCCTGCTGCTGATCTGCTCGGGTAAAGAATGTCCCGTGGCTTTACCTGCTTCTGGATGAGATGAAAATCCTTGCCGTAGGTGTGGAAAGCCTTTTGGAAGGACTCCTTCTCCTCAGGTGTCCATCTATCAGAGCCTGGCAATAAAAAGCAGCGGCTAGTAAACAGATCCCTTGATCCACACCAAGTAGATTCCTCTGGCTGCCGAAAGAAAACGGTCGCAGGCCGTCATTCACGTGGGTGTACGTGTCTGCTCCCTCAGAAGGGCGTGAAGACAAGAGCAGGCATTGCCCGGGGAGAAGGATTGGAAAACAAGTAAAGCTGAAGGACTAGATGCTGGTGCTTTGCCCACCCACAGAGGAGACAAGACCTTGTGCTGGTGTTAAGCACAATTTCTTGAAGCAGAAACGCTTGCCACAACAATGAAGGGGCCGGCAGCATCTGTCAGGGACGCAAGAAGCTCTGCTTTGCTTACCTGCGTAATGATAATCAGCCATGGGATGGCCTTGAGCTGTTGCAGGCCCCTCTGAGAGCAGCATCTCCAGAGCCTCCTGCAAGATCAAGAGGGAAAAGGCTTTAGCCGCCCCAGCACATTAAAAATGAGCCAAAAAATCACAGGTGCTGCCTTTCAGCTCCTTTGCCTCTCCAGACATTCAAGCGACTGTATCCCATGTGGGTGAAACACTGTCATTTGCTCCCAGTCCCTAGTTTTTGCTGCCCAACCCTTTGATCCTGGTCCCCAAGAGTGGCCTTTTGCTCACCAAGCTGAGGATTTTGCTGCTCCTGCAGCCAGAATGGCCTCAGCTGACTGAGGCTTCTGGGAATTTCCCCTCCAAATGTCTTAGAGAAGCCAAATCTCCAGGCCATTTACAAGGCAGCAGGACCTTCCGCCGCCGCCGCCTCCAGGAGGGAGATTCTCCCTGCTGGAGCCCTTTGGGCTCAGCCCTGACGCAGCTGGAGGAGACCCAGCAGGCAGCAAGTGCTCTGCTCCCTGTTAAGACCCTTCTTCCAAGAGCAGCCAGGAAAGGCTGTCCCAGTGCCCAGGCCTTCTGCATTCCCTGTGCCCTCTCCTCTGCGCCCAAACAGCCGCTTCTTACCGGAACGCTGCCGCGTGCCTGGTGCAGGCAGTGCAGGGCGCGCTCCAGGTTAGCTGCTGCCCCGGGAATGCCACGGGAGCTGGCCATGTCCAACAGTTCTCTTACTGCAAGCACAAGAAAAAACCCACCGAAAGTCAGCCTGGAGGCCAGCAAAGGGCAAAGGTTGCCATGCAAGGCAGAAGGAAAGGCCGGCAGCTAAAGACAGCAGCTTGGAGAGAGAGCATGAAAAGGAGAGCAAAGACAGAGCCAGCTGAAGCAAGGGCCCACGCAGTGCTGGCTCTCCCTCCAAAGCAGCTTCTGTAAGAAGAAGTGGGGGCCAATCTCCCCTCTTCCAGTGGCAAACGGCCCTGACCAGTTTGGAGAGCAAGGTGCTTGCTCTTTCTCCTTGCCTCTAACACTTCTACATGGGAAGATGGGCGAGACAAGGAGAGAAGCAGAGCCTGCAAAACGCTGCCTTTTTAGGCATAAGGAGCCTTTTCAAGACCCAAGTAGCTCAGGGCTGGAAGCAAAGCTTGAAGCAAAGCTACCTCTGTCAGGTTTTTCCATGTCAGAGTCATCCTCTCCCCAGGGCTTCCAGACCAGGCTTGCAGGCTCTTCATCCTCACTTGGTGCTCTGTTCTGCAGCTCTGGGAGCTCAGCCTGAAAGTCGCTGCCAACATTGATGTGTCTAAAGGAAGAAGGAGGTGGAGGTGAGAAAGGCAAGTGGTCAAGAGAGCCTTGCTGTGCACCCACAGGCTTGAACCAATCCCAGCCTGACTGTGAAAGAGCAGTTCTCCTCCTCGCCATTCCTCCAGTTTGCTGTCCTTTAACCCTAGGCCAAAACTCACGGCTGAATCTGGGCTCTTGCTTTCCTTTTCATTGTGCCTCTCCTTTCCACCTGAAAGAGATCAAAGCAATGCTCCAGTTCAAAATCCTTCTGCCAAGGATGTGTCAGTAGCCTTCCTTCTCATCCTCATCATTGCAAAGCCCGAGCTCCCGTGTCCCAGCTCCTTTCTCTTTGCTGTCATTGCTGCCTTTTTGACATGGAATGTCCTAGGCAGGACCCTCCAGCAGTCAGCAGCTTCCTCAGGAGGGCAAGCAGAAGGCCATGCACTACTCTCTTCACTCCTGGGGCCACGGAGAAGAGCCAAGAGAATGGCAGGGGAGATGTGCAGGCTTAGGTTGGATCGAAGGAAAAGCTTCTTCAGCCAGAGGCTGCTTGGGCACTGCAACAGCCTCCCCAGGGAAGGGGGCACAGCACCAAGGCTGACTGAGCTCCAAAAGTGTTTGGACACTGCTCTTGGGCACAGGCTGTGATTGTTGAGGCTGCCCCGGGCAGGCCCTGCAGTTGGGCTCAGTGATCTTTCAGAATCCCTTCCAAGGCAGAAAATTCTGTGCTACTGTGATTGTGCTCTTGAGGAGATGGCATTTGACGGCCGCCCCTGAGCATGAGGTAGAACCAGCCCTACGTGCACTGAAAAAAGAATCTCTAAAGATCTTAAAATAGAATGGATCTATAGGCGATGTAAATACGTAAGTAGATAAGAATTGCTGATCCCAGATGGTTTTTGAAGTTGAAAGCCTGTGTTTGCAGAGAAGCCCAGTCAAATGCTTCCATGCCCTGAACGACAGGGATGCCAGAGGAGAAGTGCCATCATTGTGGTGTTTGAAGCATTGGAGCGGGTGTGAGCAGAGTCAGGGCATAAGGGGATTTGTTGACACTGAAGCCCTGACCTGCTCAGCCAGGAACAATTTGTTTTGGGGTCAGCACAAGATAGTTTGAGGACTGAAATGGGTGCCAAGAACGTTTAATCAGGTGATGCGTGGACGAGGATCTGCAACTGCACTGGGACACCTCTCTAGGTCCTCTATGGAAAGGTCTGTGTTTCCCCTGGAGGCAACACAATTCCTTCAGAAGCTGCACCCTGCTTTCACGTGGAAGCTCGTCTGGGGAAAGTGAGCACGCAGCCTGTGTGTCGTGCTTGGTGGGAGAGGCAGCTGGAGCCTCCTGCCCTTGTGCTAGTGCTTTGAGGGCAAACGGGGATTTTCTTACCTTGGAGGGTTCCCAAGTGCTCTGGGGATGCCCGGAGGCAGACGAGGAGACAAGGATGTCGGTGCAGAGGCCGGGTCTGGCGCTGAGTGCAGAAGGCGGCTGGTCAGGGACAGCCCAGGAGCTGATCCTGCAGCTGCTGCTCCAGCGCTGCTCCAGCAGCATTCCAGCAAGGGCCGCAGGAGCAGGAGACAACGACAGTTGCTATGGGCACAGCCCAACATTCCATCTAGAACCCCCGGGGGAGCCATGGGACAGAAAGGGGCATGGGCCGCCTCTGCCCCTTGTACTTCTTCTGCTGCAAGTTTGCTCTGAGAAGCTTCCCATTGGGCCTTTTCTCCTCAGTCGTCTGATGAGACGGGCAAAAGCAGTGCAGGGACAGCCCTGGCTCTTCCCGGTGCTTCTCTGCAAGGTGCCTCCAGCTGAAGGTGCACAGGAGCCTGCCTCTGTGCAAGGGCCCAGACCTCATCTCCTGCCCTGGAGAACCAGAAGGGCTCCTCCCACTGGCTCTCCTCCAGCTCTGAGAGGAGCTGGAATTTGCAAGTTGCCTAGCGCAGAGCCAACTCCAAAGCTTCCTCTCAAAGTGGAGGCATTCATCCTGCCCCCTTTCTCAATTCTCCTTTTGCTGCCCAATAATGTCACTGCATGGTTTCCCTCCTTTGGGCCTCTGAGCTGGTCTCTCACCTCATCACTCCTCCCTTGAAACTTGGAGAAACAGGATGTTTTTCAGGCCAACTGATGGGGACACACACACACACACACACCCAGGGACAGCACACGGGCATTTCTCTAGCAAACATTCAGGCAGAATTTCTAGATCCCTCTTCCAGCTCCCTTGGAGAAGCTCGGTGGTTGTCCCAAAAGACTCTGGCATTCCTCTAAGGAAGCAACACTTACAGAATTGCCTTTCCACACTGCTGGCCTTCACATTGCTTTTAACGCCTAGATCCCAGATATGAGAAAAAGCCAGGCAGCTTTGCTGCTTTCCTGCCTGTCCTTAAGGAAAAGCAAATCTTGCTTCAGTCCCAATCTTGCTTCCTTCCCAGCCTGCATGTTACCCACTGGCCAGCAAACTGAGGGGGCAGCTGGAACAAGTCCCACTGCAAGGCAGATACTTTGTAGCCTCCAAAGCCCACCTGCACCGGCTCCATCAGACAAGGGCAAGCTTGCCTCGGCTTCCCAGAAGCAGCCTGCCAATTGCCCCCTCCCTCGCCCCCTCTCCATCCACCCTCCACAGCCCCTGCCACCAAAGCCTTGCTAGGCAGGGCCATTTGCTGGCCTCCATAAAAGAGTGACTTGGATTCTTCTTTGGCGCAAGTGCCCCAGCTGTGACAAGTCAGAGGATAATGATCACACCCGCTCGGCTTTAGCTAAGGAGATTGCTGGAGGCCCAGAGCGGGACACTGGTCCTTTCAGGAGAAACTGCAACTGAACTAGCCATGCCTTTGTGGTGCATGCCGATAGGAATTGGATAGAATCGGAGGGCTTAGAAACGTCCTCCAAGCTGGTCAGCTCCATCAGTCCCCCAAAATGAAAGAAATTTTTCTGTCTGGGCTCCAAAAAGGACTCAACCCGCTGCTTTTATGCCAGAAAATATGGTGAGACCAGACCACTCATCTAGATGCAATTCAGTGAATTAAACAAAGCCTCCCTTTCCACTCCCAGCTGAGATGTTGAGGAATCAAAGGCTGAAGCCCCAGCGGTATTTCACTGGCAGTAAAGGAGACACACCTCAGGAAGTCCTGCCAGCTGAGCAAGGGGCTGGGCCTGGGGGAGGTGGCGCCTGCCCAGCTTCTTCTCTCAGGGCAAGTGCCGTCTTTGCAACACCAGGCAAATGGAACAAACATTGCTGGAGTGCTTTCATACAGACAAACAGACAAAATGGAACAAACATTGGTTTAATGATAAAGACAGATTAGGTCTCAACAAAGGCAAAATGACAAAGAGCATATGGCAGAGCATACAAAACACCCAACCTCTGACATTTACTGATAAATCTAATAATACTAATGAGTCCTGAATAATACTAATGTACCTTAACTACTAAATTGAGGAGGTTACTATCATGTAAACTAACTAAGTAGAAGATTAAACAACCCAAAAAGCTTAAAAAACAGTCCTATTCCTATCTAACTAATATCTAACAGTTGTATTCCTATCTAACTAATCTGCCTAACTCTTGCTAGCCCTGGACAACCTGCAGGGTTGTCTAATTTGGTCTTTTCTTCTTGGGGAGAGGCTCTGCTGTCTTCCGAGGCCGATGTCTTCTGCTGTGTTTGTTCCTTTCCTTCATGCTTTCAAACACCCTGCAAGATAGGAAGCAAACCATCCATTGCTCACGCTAGTACACACCATGAAACCAAGTGCCAAGATCTCCGTTTGAGTATGAATTTCTGTCTTTTCAGGCAGTGGCACATTTGTCAATGGATCAGCACCATGAGTCTGATGGTTCTACTTTCAATGCCTTGAAATGTCTTCCTCCTTTTGCTGCATCCTCTTTTGAATTTGATCAGCAGCATCAAACCAAGCTTTGATGGATCTATTCCTACTTGTATCAACTGTGTCTTGTTGGGGCACGGCAAGGTTTCATTGTGAAGGCTGGGTTTTACCTAAGCTCTTTGGGTTTGAGGTGGGTGTTAAGCTTGAGCACGGCTGCCGGGGGCGATGCTGCAAGTGCCCCCAGCTTCCCCTGCGGTGCCTTTGAAAAGGGTCAGCCCCTTTTAGTCCAAAGGCGCAGCTTTGAGCAGAAAGAGGAGGAACTTGCGCACCGTTTGCACTGCCCGCAGGGAAAGGGGCCTCCCGCCGAAGGGGGCGGCTGGCGCGGTTGGCAGCAGGGACACTGGGCGCTGCGAGCCCTCTTGCGGCTTCTCTTCCCTGGCTCCCCGTTCTCCTTTCTGGGAGGGCTTTTGCTCCTCTTTGCTTTGCCCACGCTCTGGAAATCAAAGAGTCCTTATCAATGCTTCCTTCCTCTCACAAAGCTGGAAATCAGAGCATCCAGCACAAAAATCTATCGGCCTAAGCAAATCCTTCCAAAGCCTCAAGAGCTGAGAAAACGGCTGCCTTTGCCAATGGGCTGTGGCGGGCTGCCAAGCCAGAGCTTGGAGGAAAATACTCCTCTTTTCTACAGGCCAAAGGGGTGGGAGAAAGACCTGGCTATTTAGAGCTCTACATTTCTTATTTCTACCTTTCTGCCTAACATCTATTTCTCTCTGCTTTTCCTCCACAAATGTCTAGGCAATGGCATTTCAATTCAGTCCAATTAGGGTAGACACATGCTTAGCCATTTTCTAGTCCCCAAAATAATCGCCCTCCCTGTCTCTCTCTCTCTCTCTCTCTCTCTCTCACATGATGGGAAACAAATTGCTCTTTGCCGCTAAGGAAAGATTTAGGGGAGCCACAGCACCAGCAGCTCCTTCTTGGGGACTATGCTGGCATGCTAGAAAAACTCCCTGAAAATCTGCAGCATATCCACAAAGGCAGCCTGGACTGCTGATGTCAGCAAGCAGTGGGGAATTTGGGGTCTGATTGGAGTCAGCGAGGGTGCCAGCCCTTGAGAAGCCCATCTGTAGAGAGTCAAAGCCCATTTTGGTGGCGGTGCTGCTTTCTTGGGTCAAAGTTAGGCTCCAGAATTGCATACTTCAGGGCAGCAGCACAAGGAAGGCCCGGGCAGCATCTGCTGTGCCTTTCCCAGCACATGGGACGATGTGATCCTGGCAAAGGGGCATCTGGCATGGCTCGCCAGCAGCTTTTCTCCCCTTCTCCCAGTTTCTCGACCTTCCTGGCACCTCTCCATTTTCTTGCCCCTCACCTGAGCAAGAGTGCTGGCAAGTTTATGCTCCTTTTTCCAGGAGTAGTAGTACTCCACACACTGGGCCACGGTCTTAGTCTGGATCTGTTGTGAAGAGAAAAAGAAGGAATCGAAAATGGTGTCGGGGGCACTGGGGAAAAAGTAGACTATGGAGTGAACTAGGAAGTAAAAGCATGAAGTAAATGGAGTAGGGTGTAAAATGAAATCAACATGGAGAAAGAGAGGCATCATGCAATGTCTTAAACCCTGTATGATGCTAGGTGCTAATACACGCAATGCACAGATCAACAACAAATCCACCTAGCACAGTTCTTCTTTCCCCGCTTCACTCCAGTTATGCCAGCACAGCGTCTTGTGGAAGCAGCAGCAGACCTGTGCCACAAGTCTGACAGAATAAAGCTTCATCTTCCAAAAGAGCTTGGAGAAAAGGGCTGGAGAGGCAGGATCATCCTTTTGACACAGGCTTTTGATGTCCCCTTTTCTTACTACTTGAAGATACTTGCTCCTTGAGAAGAGAGAGACTGAAGCCCAGTGCTTGTTCCCAGAAATAAGCAAGCTTTCCTGCTGCTGATCTGCTCGGGTAAAGAATGTCCCGTGGCTTTACCTGCTTCTGGATGAGATGAAAATCCTTGCCGTAGGTGTGGAAAGCCTTTTGGAAGGACTCCTTCTCCTCAGGTGTCCATCTATCAGAGCCTGGCAATAAAAAGCAGCGGCTAGTAAACAGATCCCTTGATCCACACCAAGTAGATTCCTCTGGCTGCCGAAAGAAAACGGTCGCAGGCCGTCATTCACGTGGGTGTACGTGTCTGCTCCCTCAGAAGGGCGTGAAGACAAGAGCAGGCATTGCCCGGGGAGAAGGATTGGAAAACAAGTAAAGCTGAAGGACTAGATGCTGGTGCTTTGCCCACCCACAGAGGAGACAAGACCTTGTGCTGGTGTTAAGCACAATTTCTTGAAGCAGAAACGCTTGCCACAACAATGAAGGGGCCGGCAGCATCTGTCAGGGACGCAAGAAGCTCTGCTTTGCTTACCTGCGTAATGATAATCAGCCATGGGATGGCCTTGAGCTGTTGCAGGCCCCTCTGAGAGCAGCATCTCCAGAGCCTCCTGCAAGATCAAGAGGGAAAAGGCTTTAGCCGCCCCAGCACATTAAAAATGAGCCAAAAAATCACAGGTGCTGCCTTTCAGCTCCTTTGCCTCTCCAGACATTCAAGCGACTGTATCCCATGTGGGTGAAACACTGTCATTTGCTCCCAGTCCCTAGTTTTTGCTGCCCAACCCTTTGATCCTGGTCCCCAAGAGTGGCCTTTTGCTCACCAAGCTGAGGATTTTGCTGCTCCTGCAGCCAGAATGGCCTCAGCTGACTGAGGCTTCTGGGAATTTCCCCTCCAAATGTCTTAGAGAAGCCAAATCTCCAGGCCATTTACAAGGCAGCAGGACCTTCCGCCGCCGCCGCCTCCAGGAGGGAGATTCTCCCTGCTGGAGCCCTTTGGGCTCAGCCCTGACGCAGCTGGAGGAGACCCAGCAGGCAGCAAGTGCTCTGCTCCCTGTTAAGACCCTTCTTCCAAGAGCAGCCAGGAAAGGCTGTCCCAGTGCCCAGGCCTTCTGCATTCCCTGTGCCCTCTCCTCTGCGCCCAAACAGCCGCTTCTTACCGGAACGCTGCCGCGTGCCTGGTGCAGGCAGTGCAGGGCGCGCTCCAGGTTAGCTGCTGCCCCGGGAATGCCACGGGAGCTGGCCATGTCCAACAGTTCTCTTACTGCAAGCACAAGAAAAAACCCACCGAAAGTCAGCCTGGAGGCCAGCAAAGGGCAAAGGTTGCCATGCAAGGCAGAAGGAAAGGCCGGCAGCTAAAGACAGCAGCTTGGAGAGAGAGCATGAAAAGGAGAGCAAAGACAGAGCCAGCTGAAGCAAGGGCCCACGCAGTGCTGGCTCTCCCTCCAAAGCAGCTTCTGTAAGAAGAAGTGGGGGCCAATCTCCCCTCTTCCAGTGGCAAACGGCCCTGACCAGTTTGGAGAGCAAGGTGCTTGCTCTTTCTCCTTGCCTCTAACACTTCTACATGGGAAGATGGGCGAGACAAGGAGAGAAGCAGAGCCTGCAAAACGCTGCCTTTTTAGGCATAAGGAGCCTTTTCAAGACCCAAGTAGCTCAGGGCTGGAAGCAAAGCTTGAAGCAAAGCTACCTCTGTCAGGTTTTTCCATGTCAGAGTCATCCTCTCCCCAGGGCTTCCAGACCAGGGTTGCAGGCTCTTCATCCTCACTTGGTGCTCTGTTCTGCAGCTCTGGGAGCTCAGCCTGAAAGTCGCTGCCAACATTGATGTGTCTAAAGGAAGAAGGAGGTGGAGGTGAGAAAGGCAAGTGGTCAAGAGAGCCTTGCTGTGCACCCACAGGCTTGAACCAATCCCAGCCTGACTGTGAAAGAGCAGTTCTCCTCCTCGCCATTCCTCCAGTTTGCTGTCCTTTAACCCTAGGCCAAAACTCACGGCTGAATCTGGGCTCTTGCTTTCCTTTTCATTGTGCCTCTCCTTTCCACCTGAAAGAGATCAAAGCAATGCTCCAGTTCAAAATCCTTCTGCCAAGGATGTGTCAGTAGCCTTCCTTCTCATCCTCATCATTGCAAAGCCCGAGCTCCCGTGTCCCAGCTCCTTTCTCTTTGCTGTCATTGCTGCCTTTTTGACATGGAATGTCCTAGGCAGGACCCTCCAGCAGTCAGCAGCTTCCTCAGGAGGGCAAGCAGAAGGCCATGCACTACTCTCTTCACTCCTGGGGCCACGGAGAAGAGCCAAGAGAATGGCAGGGGAGATGTGCAGGCTTAGGTTGGATCGAAGGAAAAGCTTCTTCAGCCAGAGGCTGCTTGGGCACTGCAACAGCCTCCCCAGGGAAGGGGGCACAGCACCAAGGCTGACTGAGCTCCAAAAGTGTTTGGACACTGCTCTTGGGCACAGGCTGTGATTGTTGAGGCTGCCCCGGGCAGGCCCTGCAGTTGGGCTCAGTGATCTTTCAGAATCCCTTCCAAGGCAGAAAATTCTGTGCTACTGTGATTGTGCTCTTGAGGAGATGGCATTTGACGGCCGCCCCTGAGCATGAGGTAGAACCAGCCCTACGTGCACTGAAAAAAGAATCTCTAAAGATCTTAAAATAGAATGGATCTATAGGCGATGTAAATACGTAAGTAGATAAGAATTGCTGATCCCAGATGGTTTTTGAAGTTGAAAGCCTGTGTTTGCAGAGAAGCCCAGTCAAATGCTTCCATGCCCTGAACGACAGGGATGCCAGAGGAGAAGTGCCATCATTGTGGTGTTTGAAGCATTGGAGCGGGTGTGAGCAGAGTCAGGGCATAAGGGGATTTGTTGACACTGAAGCCCTGACCTGCTCAGCCAGGAACAATTTGTTTTGGGGTCAGCACAAGATAGTTTGAGGACTGAAATGGGTGCCAAGAACGTTTAATCAGGTGATGCGTGGACGAGGATCTGCAACTGCACTGGGACACCTCTCTAGGTCCTCTATGGAAAGGTCTGTGTTTCCCCTGGAGGCAACACAATTCCTTCAGAAGCTGCACCCTGCTTTCACGTGGAAGCTCGTCTGGGGAAAGTGAGCACGCAGCCTGTGTGTCGTGCTTGGTGGGAGAGGCAGCTGGAGCCTCCTGCCCTTGTGCTAGTGCTTTGAGGGCAAACGGGGATTTTCTTACCTTGGAGGGTTCCCAAGTGCTCTGGGGATGCCCGGAGGCAGACGAGGAGACAAGGATGTCGGTGCAGAGGCCGGGTCTGGCGCTGAGTGCAGAAGGCGGCTGGTCAGGGACAGCCCAGGAGCTGATCCTGCAGCTGCTGCTCCAGCGCTGCTCCAGCAGCATTCCAGCAAGGGCCGCAGGAGCAGGAGACAACGACAGTTGCTATGGGCACAGCCCAACATTCCATCTAGAACCCCCGGGGGAGCCATGGGACAGAAAGGGGCATGGGCCGCCTCTGCCCCTTGTACTTCTTCTGCTGCAAGTTTGCTCTGAGAAGCTTCCCATTGGGCCTTTTCTCCTCAGTCGTCTGATGAGACGGGCAAAAGCAGTGCAGGGACAGCCCTGGCTCTTCCCGGTGCTTCTCTGCAAGGTGCCTCCAGCTGAAGGTGCACAGGAGCCTGCCTCTGTGCAAGGGCCCAGACCTCATCTCCTGCCCTGGAGAACCAGAAGGGCTCCTCCCACTGGCTCTCCTCCAGCTCTGAGAGGAGCTGGAATTTGCAAGTTGCCTAGCGCAGAGCCAACTCCAAAGCTTCCTCTCAAAGTGGAGGCATTCATCCTGCCCCCTTTCTCAATTCTCCTTTTGCTGCCCAATAATGTCACTGCATGGTTTCCCTCCTTTGGGCCTCTGAGCTGGTCTCTCACCTCATCACTCCTCCCTTGAAACTTGGAGAAACAGGATCTTTTTCAGGCCAACTGATGGGGACACACACACACACACACACCCAGGGACAGCACACGGGCATTTCTCTAGCAAACATTCAGGCAGAATTTCTAGATCCCTCTTCCAGCTCCCTTGGAGAAGCTCGGTGGTTGTCCCAAAAGACTCTGGCATTCCTCTAAGGAAGCAACACTTACAGAATTGCCTTTCCACACTGCTGGCCTTCACATTGCTTTTAACGCCTAGATCCCAGATATGAGAAAAAGCCAGGCAGCTTTGCTGCTTTCCTGCCTGTCCTTAAGGAAAAGCAAATCTTGCTTCAGTCCCAATCTTGCTTCCTTCCCAGCCTGCATGTTACCCACTGGCCAGCAAACTGAGGGGGCAGCTGGAACAAGTCCCACTGCAAGGCAGATACTTTGTAGCCTCCAAAGCCCACCTGCACCGGCTCCATCAGACAAGGGCAAGCTTGCCTCGGCTTCCCAGAAGCAGCCTGCCAATTGCCCCCTCCCTCGCCCCCTCTCCATCCACCCTCCACAGCCCCTGCCACCAAAGCCTTGCTAGGCAGGGCCATTTGCTGGCCTCCATAAAAGAGTGACTTGGATTCTTCTTTGGCGCAAGTGCCCCAGCTGTGACAAGTCAGAGGATAATGATCACACCCGCTCGGCTTTAGCTAAGGAGATTGCTGGAGGCCCAGAGCGGGACACTGGTCCTTTCAGGAGAAACTGCAACTGAACTAGCCATGCCTTTGTGGTGCATGCCGATAGGAATTGGATAGAATCGGAGGGCTTAGAAACGTCCTCCAAGCTGGTCAGCTCCATCAGTCCCCCAAAATGAAAGAAATTTTTCTGTCTGGGCTCCAAAAAGGACTCAACCCGCTGCTTTTATGCCAGAAAATATGGTGAGACCAGACCACTCATCTAGATGCAATTCAGTGAATTAAACAAAGCCTCCCTTTCCACTCCCAGCTGAGATGTTGAGGAATCAAAGGCTGAAGCCCCAGCGGTATTTCACTGGCAGTAAAGGAGACACACCTCAGGAAGTCCTGCCAGCTGAGCAAGGGGCTGGGCCTGGGGGAGGTGGCGCCTGCCCAGCTTCTTCTCTCAGGGCAAGTGCCGTCTTTGCAACACCAGGCAAATGGAACAAACATTGCTGGAGTGCTTTCATACAGACAAACAGACAAAATGGAACAAACATTGGTTTAATGATAAAGACAGATTAGGTCTCAACAAAGGCAAAATGACAAAGAGCATATGGCAGAGCATACAAAACACCCAACCTCTGACATTTACTGATAAATCTAATAATACTAATGAGTCCTGAATAATACTAATGTACCTTAACTACTAAATTGAGGAGGTTACTATCATGTAAACTAACTAAGTAGAAGATTAAACAACCCAAAAAGCTTAAAAAACAGTCCTATTCCTATCTAACTAATATCTAACAGTTGTATTCCTATCTAACTAATCTGCCTAACTCTTGCTAGCCCTGGACAACCTGCAGGGTTGTCTAATTTGGTCTTTTCTTCTTGGGGAGAGGCTCTGCTGTCTTCCGAGGCCGATGTCTTCTGCTGTGTTTGTTCCTTTCCTTCATGCTTTCAAACACCCTGCAAGATAGGAAGCAAACCATCCATTGCTCACGCTAGTACACACCATGAAACCAAGTGCCAAGATCTCCGTTTGAGTATGAATTTCTGTCTTTTCGGGCAGTGGCACATTTGTCAATGGATCAGCACCATGAGTCTGATGGTTCTACTTTCAATGCCTTGAAATGTCTTCCTCCTTTTGCTGCATCCTCTTTTGAATTTGATCAGCAGCATCAAACCAAGCTTTGATGGATCTATTCCTACTTGTATCAACTGTGTCTTGTTGGGGCACGGCAAGGTTTCATTGTGAAGGCTGGGTTTTACCTAAGCTCTTTGGGTTTGAGGTGGGTGTTAAGCTTGAGCACGGCTGCCGGGGGCGATGCTGCAAGTGCCCCCAGCTTCCCCTGCGGTGCCTTTGAAAAGGGTCAGCCCCTTTTAGTCCAAAGGCGCAGCTTTGAGCAGAAAGAGGAGGAACTTGCGCACCGTTTGCACTGCCCGCAGGGAAAGGGGCCTCCCGCCGAAGGGGGCGGCTGGCGCGGTTGGCAGCAGGGACACTGGGCGCTGCGAGCCCTCTTGCGGCTTCTCTTCCCTGGCTCCCCGTTCTCCTTTCTGGGAGGGCTTTTGCTCCTCTTTGCTTTGCCCACGCTCTGGAAATCAAAGAGTCCTTATCAATGCTTCCTTCCTCTCACAAAGCTGGAAATCAGAGCATCCAGCAGAAAAATCTATCGGCCTAAGCAAATCCTTCCAAAGCCTCAAGAGCTGAGAAAACGGCTGCCTTTGCCAATGGGCTGTGGCGGGCTGCCAAGCCAGAGCTTGGAGGAAAATACTCCTCTTTTCTACAGGCCAAAGGGGTGGGAGAAAGACCTGGCTATTTAGAGCTCTACATTTCTTATTTCTACCTTTCTGCCTAACATCTATTTCTCTCTGCTTTTCCTCCACAAATGTCTAGGCAATGGCATTTCAATTCAGTCCAATTAGGGTAGACACATGCTTAGCCATTTTCTAGTCCCCAAAATAATCTCCCTCCCTGTCTCTCTCTCTCTCTCTCTCTCTCTCTCACATGATGGGAAACAAATTGCTCTTTGCCGCTAAGGAAAGATTTAGGGGAGCCACAGCACCAGCAGCTCCTTCTTGGGGACTATGCTGGCATGCTAGAAAAACTCCCTGAAAATCTGCAGCATATCCACAAAGGCAGCCTGGACTGCTGATGTCAGCAAGCAGTGGGGAATTTGGGGTCTGATTGGAGTCAGCGAGGGTGCCAGCCCTTGAGAAGCCCATCTGTAGAGAGTCAAAGCCCATTTTGGTGGCGGTGCTGCTTTCTTGGGTCAAAGTTAGGCTCCAGAATTGCATACTTCAGGGCAGCAGCACAAGGAAGGCCCGGGCAGCATCTGCTGTGCCTTTCCCAGCACATGGGACGATGTGATCCTGGCAA
Source organism: Agelaius phoeniceus (assembly GCF_051311805.1). Classification (NCBI taxonomy): domain Eukaryota; kingdom Metazoa; phylum Chordata; class Aves; order Passeriformes; family Icteridae; genus Agelaius; species Agelaius phoeniceus. The sequence goes on along the minus strand of NC_135303.1, from coordinate 32,584,569 downwards.
AGGGGCATCTGGCATGGCTCGCCAGCAGCTTTTCTCCCCTTCTCCCAGTTTCTCGACCTTCCTGGCACCTCTCCATTTTCTTGCCCCTCACCTGAGCAAGAGTGCTGGCAAGTTTATGCTCCTTTTTCCAGGAGTAGTAGTACTCCACACACTGGGCCACGGTCTTAGTCTGGATCTGTTGTGAAGAGAAAAAGAAGGAATCGAAAATGGTGTCGGGGGCACTGGGGAAAAAGTAGACTATGGAGTCAACTAGGAAGTAAAAGCATGAAGTAAATGGAGTAGGGTGTAAAATGAAATCAACATGGAGAAAGAGAGGCATCATGCAATGTCTTAAACCCTGTATGATGCTAGGTGCTAATACACGCAATGCACAGATCAACAACAAATCCACCTAGCACAGTTCTTCTTTCCCCGCTTCACTCCAGTTATGCCAGCACAGCGTCTTGTGGAAGCAGCAGCAGACCTGTGCCACAAGTCTGACAGAATAAAGCTTCATCTTCCAAAAGAGCTTGGAGAAAAGGGCTGGAGAGGCAGGATCATCCTTTTGACACAGGCTTTTGATGTCCCCTTTTGTTACTACTTGAAGATACTTGCTCCTTGAGAAGAGAGAGACTGAAGCCCAGTGCTTGTTCCCAGAAATAAGCAAGCTTTCCTGCTGCTGATCTGCTCGGGTAAAGAATGTCCCGTGGCTTTACCTGCTTCTGGATGAGATGAAAATCCTTGCCGTAGGTGTGGAAAGCCTTTTGGAAGGACTCCTTCTCCTCAGGTGTCCATCTATCAGAGCCTGGCAATAAAAAGCAGCGGCTAGTAAACAGATCCCTTGATCCACACCAAGTAGATCCCACTGGCTGCCGAAAGAAAACGGTCGCAGGCCGTCATTCACGTGGGTGTACGTGTCTGCTCCCTCAGAAGGTCGTGAAGACAAGAGCAGGCATTGCCCGGGGAGAAGGATTGGAAAACAAGTAAAGCTGAAGGACTAGATGCTGGTGCTTTGCCCACCCACAGAGGAGACAAGACCTTGTGCTGGTGTTAAGCACAATTTCTTGAAGCAGAAACGCTTGCCACAACAATGAAGGGGCCGGCAGCATCTGTCAGGGACGCAAGAAGCTCTGCTTTGCTTACCTGCGTAATGATAATCAGCCATGGGATGGCCTTGAGCTGTTGCAGGCCCCTCTGAGAGCAGCATCTCCAGAGCCTCCTGCAAGATCAAGAGGGAAAAGGCTTTAGCCGCCCCAGCACATTAAAAATGAGCCAAAAAATCACAGGTGCTGCCTTTCAGCTCCTTTGCCTCTCCAGACATTCAAGCGACTGTATCCCATGTGGGTGAAACACTGTCATTTGCTCCCAGTCCCTAGTTTTTGCTGCCCAACCCTTTGATCCTGGTCCCCAAGAGTGGCCTTTTCCTCACCAAGCTGAGGATTTTGCTGCTCCTGCAGCCAGAATGGCCTCAGCTGACTGAGGCTTCTGGGAATTTCCCCTCCAAATGTCTTAGAGAACCCAAATCTCCAGGCCATTTACAAGGCAGCAGGACCTTCCGCCGCCGCCGCCTCCAGGAGGGAGATTCTCCCTGCTGGAGCCCTTTGGGCTCAGCCCTGACGCAGCTGGAGGAGACCCAGCAGGCAGCAAGTGCTCTGCTCCCTGTTAAGACCCTTCTTCCAAGAGCAGCCAGGAAAGGCTGTCCCAGTGCCCAGGCCTTCTGCATTCCCTGTGCCCTCTCCTCTGCGCCCAAACAGCCGCTTCTTACCGGAACGCTGCCGCGTGCCTGGTGCAGGCAGTGCAGGGCGCGCTCCAGGTTAGCTGCTGCCCCGGGAATGCCACGGGAGCTGGCCATGTCCAACAGTTCTCTTACTGCAAGCACAAGAAAAAACCCACCGAAAGTCAGCCTGGAGGCCAGCAAAGGGCAAAGGTTGCCATGCAAGGCAGAAGGAAAGGCCGGCAGCTAAAGACAGCAGCTTGGAGAGAGAGCATGAAAAGGAGAGCAAAGACAGAGCCAGCTGAAGCAAGGGCCCACGCAGTGCTGGCTCTCCCTCCAAAGCAGCTTCTGTAAGAAGAAGTGGGGGCCAATCTCCCCTCTTCCAGTGGCAAACGGCCCTGACCAGTTTGGAGAGCAAGGTGCTTGCTCTTTCTCCTTGCCTCTAACACTTCTACATGGGAAGATGGGCGAGACAAGGAGAGAAGCAGAGCCTGCAAAACGCTGCCTTTTTAGGCATAAGGAGCCTTTTCAAGACCCAAGTAGCTCAGGGCTGGAAGCAAAGCTTGAAGCAAAGCTACCTCTGTCAGGTTTTTCCATGTCAGAGTCATCCTCTCCCCAGGGCTTCCAGACCAGGGTTGCAGGCTCTTCATCCTCACTTGCTGCTCTGTTCTGCAGCTCTGGGAGCTCAGCCTGAAAGTCGCTGCCAACATTGATGTGTCTAAAGGAAGAAGGAGGTGGAGGTGAGAAAGGCAAGTGGTCAAGAGAGCCTTGCTGTGCACCCACAGGCTTGAACCAATCCCAGCCTGACTGTGAAAGAGCAGTTCTCCTCCTCGCCATTCCTCCAGTTTGCTGTGCTTTAACCCTAGGCCAAAACTCACGGCTGAATCTGGGCTCTTGCTTTCCTTTTCATTGTGCCTCTCCTTTCCACCTGAAAGAGATCAAAGCAATGCTCCAGTTCAAAATCCTTCTGCCAAGGATGTGTCAGTAGCCTTCCTTCTCATCCTCATCATTGCAAAGCCCGAGCTCCCGTGTCCCAGCTCCTTTCTCTTTGCTCTCATTGCTGCCTTTTTGACATGGAATGTCCTAGGCAGGACCCTCCAGCAGTCAGCAGCTTCCTCAGGAGGGCAAGCAGAAGGCCATGCACTACTCTCTTCACTCCTGGGGCCACGGAGAAGAGCCAAGAGAATGGCAGGGGAGATGTGCAGGCTTAGGTTGGATCGAAGGAAAAGCTTCTTCAGCCAGAGGCTGCTTGGGCACTGCAACAGCCTCCCCAGGGAAGGGGGCACAGCACCAAGGCTGACTGAGCTCCAAAAGTGTTTGGACACTGCTCTTGGGCACAGGCTGTGATTGTTGAGGCTGCCCCGGGCAGGCCCTGCAGTTGGGCTCAGTGATCTTTCAGAATCCCTTCCAAGGCAGAAAATTCTGTGCTACTGTGATTGTGCTCTTGAGGAGATGGCATTTGACGGCCGCCCCTGAGCATGAGGTAGAACCAGCCCTACGTGCACTGAAAAAAGAATCTCTAAAGATCTTAAAATAGAATGGATCTATAGGCGATGTAAATACGTAAGTAGATAAGAATTGCTGATCCCAGATGGTTTTTGAAGTTGAAAGCCTGTGTTTGCAGAGAAGCCCAGTCAAATGCTTCCATGCCCTGAACGACAGGGATGCCAGAGGAGAAGTGCCATCATTGTGGTGTTTGAAGCATTGGAGCGGGTGTGAGCAGAGTCAGGGCATAAGGGGATTTGTTGACACTGAAGCCCTGACCTGCTCAGCCAGGAACAATTTGTTTTGGGGTCAGCACAAGATAGTTTGAGGACTGAAATGGGTGCCAAGAACGTTTAATCAGGTGATGCGTGGACGAGGATCTGCAACTGCACTGGGACACCTCTCTAGGTCCTCTATGGAAAGGTCTGTGTTTCCCCTGGAGGCAACACAATTCCTTCAGAAGCTGCACCCTGCTTTCACGTGGAAGCTCGTCTGGGGAAAGTGAGCACGCAGCCTGTGTGTCGTGCTTGGTGGGAGAGGCAGCTGGAGCCTCCTGCCCTTGTGCTAGTGCTTTGAGGGCAAACGGGGATTTTCTTACCTTGGAGGGTTCCCAAGTGCTCTGGGGATGCCCGGAGGCAGACGAGGAGACAAGGATGTCGGTGCAGAGGCCGGGTCTGGCGCTGAGTGCAGAAGGCGGCTGGTCAGGGACAGCCCAGGAGCTGATCCTGCAGCTGCTGCTCCAGCGCTGCTCCAGCAGCATTCCAGCAAGGGCCGCAGGAGCAGGAGACAACGACAGTTGCTATGGGCACAGCCCAACATTCCATCTAGAACCCCCGGGGGAGCCATGGGACAGAAAGGGGCATGGGCCGCCTCTGCCCCTTGTACTTCTTCTGCTGCAAGTTTGCTCTGAGAAGCTTCCCATTGGGCCTTTTCTCCTCAGTCGTCTGATGAGACGGGCAAAAGCAGTGCAGGGACAGCCCTGGCTCTTCCCGGTGCTTCTCTGCAAGGTGCCTCCAGCTGAAGGTGCACAGGAGCCTGCCTCTGTGCAAGGGCCCAGACCTCATCTCCTGCCCTGGAGAACCAGAAGGGCTCCTCCCACTGGCTCTCCTCCAGCTCTGAGAGGAGCTGGAATTTGCAAGTTGCCTAGCGCAGAGCCAACTCCAAAGCTTCCTCTCAAAGTGGAGGCATTCATCCTGCCCCCTTTCTCAATTCTCCTTTTGCTGCCCAATAATGTCACTGCATGGTTTCCCTCCTTTGGGCCTCTGAGCTGGTCTCTCACCTCATCACTCCTCCCTTGAAACTTGGAGAAACAGGATCTTTTTCAGGCCAACTGATGGGGACACACACACACACACACACCCAGGGACAGCACACGGGCATTTCTCTAGCAAACATTCAGGCAGAATTTCTAGATCCCTCTTCCAGCTCCCTTGGAGAAGCTCGGTGGTTGTCCCAAAAGACTCTGGCATTCCTCTAAGGAAGCAACACTTACAGAATTGCCTTTCCACACTGCTGGCCTTCACATTGCTTTTAACGCCTAGATCCCAGATATGAGAAAAAGCCAGGCAGCTTTGCTGCTTTCCTGCCTGTCCTTAAGGAAAAGCAAATCTTGCTTCAGTCCCAATCTTGCTTCCTTCCCAGCCTGCATGTTACCCACTGGCCAGCAAACTGAGGGGGCAGCTGGAACAAGTCCCACTGCAAGGCAGATACTTTGTAGCCTCCAAAGCCCACCTGCACCGGCTCCATCAGACAAGGGCAAGCTTGCCTCGGCTTCCCAGAAGCAGCCTGCCAATTGCCCCCTCCCTCGCCCCCTCTCCATCCACCCTCCACAGCCCCTGCCACCAAAGCCTTGCTAGGCAGGGCCATTTGCTGGCCTCCATAAAAGAGTGACTTGGATTCTTCTTTGGCGCAAGTGCCCCAGCTGTGACAAGTCAGAGGATAATGATCACACCCGCTCGGCTTTAGCTAAGGAGATTGCTGGAGGCCCAGAGCGGGACACTGGTCCTTTCAGGAGAAACTGCAACTGAACTAGCCATGCCTTTGTGGTGCATGCCGATAGGAATTGGATAGAATCGGAGGGCTTAGAAACGTCCTCCAAGCTGGTCAGCTCCATCAGTCCCCCAAAATGAAAGAAATTTTTCTGTCTGGGCTCCAAAAAGGACTCAACCCGCTGCTTTTATGCCAGAAAATATGGTGAGACCAGACCACTCATCTAGATGCAATTCAGTGAATTAAACAAAGCCTCCCTTTCCACTCCCAGCTGAGATGTTGAGGAATCAAAGGCTGAAGCCCCAGCGGTATTTCACTGGCAGTAAAGGAGACACACCTCAGGAAGTCCTGCCAGCTGAGCAAGGGGCTGGGCCTGGGGGAGGTGGCGCCTGCCCAGCTTCTTCTCTCAGGGCAGTGCCGTCTTTGCAACACCAGGCAAATGGAACAAACATTGCTGGAGTGCTTTCATACAGACAAACAGACAAAATGGAACAAACATTGGTTTAATGATAAAGACAGATTAGGTCTCAACAAAGGCAAAATGACAAAGAGCATATGGCAGAGCATACAAAACACCCAACCTCTGACATTTACTGATAAATCTAATAATACTAATGAGTCCTGAATAATACTAATGTACCTTAACTACTAAATTGAGGAGGTTACTATCATGTAAACTAACTAAGTAGAAGATTAAACAACCCAAAAAGCTTAAAAAACAGTCCTATTCCTATCTAACTAATATCTAACAGTTGTATTCCTATCTAACTAATCTGCCTAACTCTTGCTAGCCCTGGACAACCTGCAGGGTTGTCTAATTTGGTCTTTTCTTCTTGGGGAGAGGCTCTGCTGTCTTCTGAGGCCGATGTCTTCTGCTGTGTTTGTTCCTTTCCTTCATGCTTTCAAACACCCTGCAAGATAGGAAGCAAACCATCCATTGCTCACGCTAGTACACACCATGAAACCAAGTGCCAAGATCTCCGTTTGAGTATGAATTTCTGTCTTTTCGGGCAGTGGCACATTTGTCAATGGATCAGCACCATGAGTCTGATGGTTCTACTTTCAATGCCTTGAAATGTCTTCCTCCTTTTGCTGCATCCTCTTTTGAATTTGATCAGCAGCATCAAACCAAGCTTTGATGGATCTATTCCTACTTGTATCAACTGTGTCTTGTTGGGGCACGGCAAGGTTTCATTGTGAAGGCTGGGTTTTACCTAAGCTCTTTGGGTTTGAGGTGGGTGTTAAGCTTGAGCACGGCTGCCGGGGGCGATGCTGCAAGTGCCCCCAGCTTCCCCTGCGGTGCCTTTGAAAAGGGTCAGCCCCTTTTAGTCCAAAGGCGCAGCTTTGAGCAGAAAGAGGAGGAACTTGCGCACCGTTTGCACTGCCCGCAGGGAAAGGGGCCTCCCGCCAAAGGGGGCGGCTGGCGCGGTTGGCAGCAGGGACACTGGGCGCTGCGAGCCCTCTTGCGGCTTCTCTTCCCTGGCTCCCCGTTCTCCTTTCTGGGAGGGCTTTTGCTCCTCTTTGCTTTGCCCACGCTCTGGAAATCAAAGAGTCCTTATCAATGCTTCCTTCCTCTCACAAAGCTGGAAATCAGAGCATCCAGCACAAAAATCTATCGGCCTAAGCAAATCCTTCCAAAGCCTCAAGAGCTGAGAAAACGGCTGCCTTTGCCAATGGGCTGCGGCGGGCTGCCAAGCCAGAGCTTGGAGGAAAATACTCCTCTTTTCTACAGGCCAAAGGGGTGGGAGAAAGACCTGGCTATTTAGAGCTCTACATTTCTTATTTCTACCTTTCTGCCTAACATCTATTTCTCTCTGCTTTTCCTCCACAAATGTCTAGGCAATGGCATTTCAATTCAGTCCAATTAGGGTAGACACATGCTTAGCCATTTTCTAGTCCCCAAAATAATCTCCCTCCCTGTCTCTCTCTCTCTCTCTCTCTCTCTCTCACATGATGGGAAACAAATTGCTCTTTGCCGCTAAGGAAAGATTTAGGGGAGCCACAGCACCAGCAGCTCCTTCTTGGGGACTATGCTGGCATGCTAGAAAAACTCCCTGAAAATCTGCAGCATATCCACAAAGGCAGCCTGGACTGCTGATGTCAGCAAGCAGTGGGGAATTTGGGGTCTGATTGGAGTCAGCGAGGGTGCCAGCCCTTGAGAAGCCCATCTGTAGAGAGTCAAAGCCCATTTTGGTGGCGGTGCTGCTTTCTTGGGTCAAAGTTAGGCTCCAGAATTGCATACTTCAGGGCAGCAGCACAAGGAAGGCCCGGGCAGCATCTGCTGTGCCTTTCCCAGCACATGGGACGATGTGATCCTGGCAAAGGGGCATCTGGCATGGCTCGCCAGCAGCTTTTCTCCCCTTCTCCCAGTTTCTCGACCTTCCTGGCACCTCTCCATTTTCTTGCCCCTCACCTGAGCAAGAGTGCTGGCAAGTTTATGCTCCTTTTTCCAGGAGTAGTAGTACTCCACACACTGGGCCACGGTCTTAGTCTGGATCTGTTGTGAAGAGAAAAAGAAGGAATCGAAAATGGTGTCGGGGGCACTGGGGAAAAAGTAGACTATGGAGTCAACTAGGAAGTAAAAGCATGAAGTAAATGGAGTAGGGTGTAAAATGAAATCAACATGGAGAAAGAGAGGCATCATGCAATGTCTTAAACCCTGTATGATGCTAGGTGCTAATACACGCAATGCACAGATCAACAACAAATCCACCTAGCACAGTTCTTCTTTCCCCGCTTCATTCCAGTTATGCCAGCACAGCGTCTTGTGGAAGCAGCAGCAGACCTGTGCCACAAGTCTGACAGAATAAAGCTTCATCTTCCAAAAGAGCTTGGAGAAAAGGGCTGGAGAGGCAGGATCATCCTTTTGACACAGGCTTTTGATGTCCCCTTTTGTTACTACTTGAAGATACTTGCTCCTTGAGAAGAGAGAGACTGAAGCCCAGTGCTTGTTCCCAGAAATAAGCAAGCTTTCCTGCTGCTGATCTGCTCGGGTAAAGAATGTCCCGTGGCTTTACCTGCTTCTGGATGAGATGAAAATCCTTGCCGTAGGTGTGGAAAGCCTTTTGGAAGGACTCCTTCTCCTCAGGTGTCCATCTATCAGAGCCTGGCAATAAAAAGCAGCGGCTAGTAAACAGATCCCTTGATCCACACCAAGTAGATCCCACTGGCTGCCGAAAGAAAACGGTCGCAGGCCGTCATTCACGTGGGTGTACGTGTCTGCTCCCTCAGAAGGTCGTGAAGACAAGAGCAGGCATTGCCCGGGGAGAAGGATTGGAAAACAAGTAAAGCTGAAGGACTAGATGCTGGTGCTTTGCCCACCCACAGAGGAGACAAGACCTTGTGCTGGTGTTAAGCACAATTTCTTGAAGCAGAAACGCTTGCCACAACAATGAAGGGGCCGGCAGCATCTGTCAGGGACGCAAGAAGCTCTGCTTTGCTTACCTGCGTAATGATAATCAGCCATGGGATGGCCTTGAGCTGTTGCAGGCCCCTCTGAGAGCAGCATCTCCAGAGCCTCCTGCAAGATCAAGAGGGAAAAGGCTTTAGCCGCCCCAGCACATTAAAAATGAGCCAAAAAATCACAGGTGCTGCCTTTCAGCTCCTTTGCCTCTCCAGACATTCAAGCGACTGTATCCCATGTGGGTGAAACACTGTCATTTGCTCCCAGTCCCTAGTTTTTGCTGCCCAACCCTTTGATCCTGGTCCCCAAGAGTGGCCTTTTCCTCACCAAGCTGAGGATTTTGCTGCTCCTGCAGCCAGAATGGCCTCAGCTGACTGAGGCTTCTGGGAATTTCCCCTCCAAATGTCTTAGAGAAGCCAAATCTCCAGGCCATTTACAAGGCAGCAGGACCTTCCGCCGCCGCCGCCTCCAGGAGGGAGATTCTCCCTGCTGGAGCCCTTTGGGCTCAGCCCTGACGCAGCTGGAGGAGACCCAGCAGGCAGCAAGTGCTCTGCTCCCTGTTAAGACCCTTCTTCCAAGAGCAGCCAGGAAAGGCTGTCCCAGTGCCCAGGCCTTCTGCATTCCCTGTGCCCTCTCCTCTGCGCCCAAACAGCCGCTTCTTACCGGAACGCTGCCGCGTGCCTGGTGCAGGCAGTGCAGGGCGCGCTCCAGGTTAGCTGCTGCCCCGGGAATGCCACGGGAGCTGGCCATGTCCAACAGTTCTCTTACTGCAAGCACAAGAAAAAACCCACCGAAAGTCAGCCTGGAGGCCAGCAAAGGGCAAAGGTTGCCATGCAAGGCAGAAGGAAAGGCCGGCAGCTAAAGACAGCAGCTTGGAGAGAGAGCATGAAAAGGAGAGCAAAGACAGAGCCAGCTGAAGCAAGGGCCCACGCAGTGCTGGCTCTCCCTCCAAAGCAGCTTCTGTAAGAAGAAGTGGGGGCCAATCTCCCCTCTTCCAGTGGCAAACGGCCCTGACCAGTTTGGAGAGCAAGGTGCTTGCTCTTTCTCCTTGCCTCTAACACTTCTACATGGGAAGATGGGCGAGACAAGGAGAGAAGCAGAGCCTGCAAAACGCTGCCTTTTTAGGCATAAGGAGCCTTTTCAAGACCCAAGTAGCTCAGGGCTGGAAGCAAAGCTTGAAGCAAAGCTACCTCTGTCAGGTTTTTCCATGTCAGAGTCATCCTCTCCCCAGGGCTTCCAGACCAGGGTTGCAGGCTCTTCATCCTCACTTGGTGCTCTGTTCTGCAGCTCTGGGAGCTCAGCCTGAAAGTCGCTGCCAACATTGATGTGTCTAAAGGAAGAAGGAGGTGGAGGTGAGAAAGGCAAGTGGTCAAGAGAGCCTTGCTGTGCACCCACAGGCTTGAACCAATCCCAGCCTGACTGTGAAAGAGCAGTTCTCCTCCTCGCCATTCCTCCAGTTTGCTGTGCTTTAACCCTAGGCCAAAACTCACGGCTGAATCTGGGCTCTTGCTTTCCTTTTCATTGTGCCTCTCCTTTCCACCTGAAAGAGATCAAAGCAATGCTCCAGTTCAAAATCCTTCTGCCAAGGATGTGTCAGTAGCCTTCCTTCTCATCCTCATCATTGCAAAGCCCGAGCTCCCGTGTCCCAGCTCCTTTCTCTTTGCTGTCATTGCTGCCTTTTTGACATGGAATGTCCTAGGCAGGACCCTCCAGCAGTCAGCAGCTTCCTCAGGAGGGCAAGCAGAAGGCCATGCACTACTCTCTTCACTCCCGGGGCCACGGAGAAGAGCCAAGAGAATGGCAGGGGAGATGTGCAGGCTTAGGTTGGATCGAAGGAAAAGCTTCTTCAGCCAGAGGCTGCTTGGGCACTGCAACAGCCTCCCCAGGGAAGGGGGCACAGCACCAAGGCTGACTGAGCTCCAAAAGTGTTTGGACACTGCTCTTGGGCACAGGCTGTGATTGTTGAGGCTGCCCCGGGCAGGCCCTGCAGTTGGGCTCAGTGATCTTTCAGAATCCCTTCCAAGGCAGAAAATTCTGTGCTACTGTGATTGTGCTCTTGAGGAGATGGCATTTGACGGCCGCCCCTGAGCATGAGGTAGAACCAGCCCTACGTGCACTGAAAAAAGAATCTCTAAAGATCTTAAAATAGAATGGATCTATAGGCGATGTAAATACGTAAGTAGATAAGAATTGCTGATCCCAGATGGTTTTTGAAGTTGAAAGCCTGTGTTTGCAGAGAAGCCCAGTCAAATGCTTCCATGCCCTGAACGACAGGGATGCCAGAGGAGAAGTGCCATCATTGTGGTGTTTGAAGCATTGGAGCGGGTGTGAGCAGAGTCAGGGCATAAGGGGATTTGTTGACACTGAAGCCCTGACCTGCTCAGCCAGGAACAATTTGTTTTGGGGTCAGCACAAGATAGTTTGAGGACTGAAATGGGTGCCAAGAACGTTTAATCAGGTGATGCGTGGACGAGGATCTGCAACTGCACTGGGACACCTCTCTAGGTCCTCTATGGAAAGGTCTGTGTTTCCCCTGGAGGCAACACAATTCCTTCAGAAGCTGCACCCTGCTTTCACGTGGAAGCTCGTCTGGGGAAAGTGAGCATGCAGCCTGTGTGTCGTGCTTGGTGGGAGAGGCAGCTGGAGCCTCCTGCCCTTGTGCTAGTGCTTTGAGGGCAAACGGGGATTTTCTTACCTTGGAGGGTTCCCAAGTGCTCTGGGGATGCCCGGAGGCAGACGAGGAGACAAGGATGTCGGTGCAGAGGCCGGGTCTGGCGCTGAGTGCAGAAGGCGGCTGGTCAGGGACAGCCCAGGAGCTGATCCTGCAGCTGCTGCTCCAGCGCTGCTCCAGCAGCATTCCAGCAAGGGCCGCAGGAGCAGGAGACAACGACAGTTGCTATGGGCACAGCCCAACATTCCATCTAGAACCCCCGGGGGAGCCATGGGACAGAAAGGGGCATGGGCCGCCTCTGCCCCTTGTACTTCTTCTGCTGCAAGTTTGCTCTGAGAAGCTTCCCATTGGGCCTTTTCTCCTCAGTCGTCTGATGAGACGGGCAAAAGCAGTGCAGGGACAGCCCTGGCTCTTCCCGGTGCTTCTCTGCAAGGTGCCTCCAGCTGAAGGTGCACAGGAGCCTGCCTCTGTGCAAGGGCCCAGACCTCATCTCCTGCCCTGGAGAACCAGAAGGGCTCCTCCCACTGGCTCTCCTCCAGCTCTGAGAGGAGCTGGAATTTGCAAGTTGCCTAGCGCAGAGCCAACTCCAAAGCTTCCTCTCAAAGTGGAGGCATTCATCCTGCCCCCTTTCTCAATTCTCCTTTTGCTGCCCAATAATGTCACTGCATGGTTTCCCTCCTTTGGGCCTCTGAGCTGGTCTCTCACCTCATCACTCCTCCCTTGAAACTTGGAGAAACAGGATCTTTTTCAGGCCAACTGATGGGGACACACACACACACACACACCCAGGGACAGCACACGGGCATTTCTCTAGCAAACATTCAGGCAGAATTTCTAGATCCCTCTTCCAGCTCCCTTGGAGAAGCTCGGTGGTTGTCCCAAAAGACTCTGGCATTCCTCTAAGGAAGCAACACTTACAGAATTGCCTTTCCACACTGCTGGCCTTCACATTGCTTTTAACGCCTAGATCCCAGATATGAGAAAAAGCCAGGCAGCTTTGCTGCTTTCCTGCCTGTCCTTAAGGAAAAGCAAATCTTGCTTCAGTCCCAATCTTGCTTCCTTCCCAGCCTGCATGTTACCCACTGGCCAGCAAACTGAGGGGGCAGCTGGAACAAGTCCCACTGCAAGGCAGATACTTTGTAGCCTCCAAAGCCCACCTGCACCGGCTCCATCAGACAAGGGCAAGCTTGCCTCGGCTTCCCAGAAGCAGCCTGCCAATTGCCCCCTCCCTCGCCCCCTCTCCATCCACCCTCCACAGCCCCTGCCACCAAAGCCTTGCTAGGCAGGGCCATTTGCTGGCCTCCATAAAAGAGTGACTTGGATTCTTCTTTGGCGCAAGTGCCCCAGCTGTGACAAGTCAGAGGATAATGATCACACCCGCTCGGCTTTAGCTAAGGAGATTGCTGGAGGCCCAGAGCGGGACACTGGTCCTTTCAGGAGAAACTGCAACTGAACTAGCCATGCCTTTGTGGTGCATGCCGATAGGAATTGGATAGAATCGGAGGGCTTAGAAACGTCCTCCAAGCTGGTCAGCTCCATCAGTCCCCCAAAATGAAAGAAATTTTTCTGTCTGGGCTCCAAAAAGGACTCAACCCGCTGCTTTTATGCCAGAAAATATGGTGAGACCAGACCACTCATCTAGATGCAATTCAGTGAATTAAACAAAGCCTCCCTTTCCACTCCCAGCTGAGATGTTGAGGAATCAAAGGCTGAAGCCCCAGCGGTATTTCACTGGCAGTAAAGGAGACACACCTCAGGAAGTCCTGCCAGCTGAGCAAGGGGCTGGGCCTGGGGGAGGTGGCGCCTGCCCAGCTTCTTCTCTCAGGGCAAGTGCCGTCTTTGCAACACCAGGCAAATGGAACAAACATTGCTGGAGTGCTTTCATACAGACAAACAGACAAAATGGAACAAACATTGGTTTAATGATAAAGACAGATTAGGTCTCAACAAAGGCAAAATGACAAAGAGCATATGGCAGAGCATACAAAACACCCAACCTCTGACATTTACTGATAAATCTAATAATACTAATGAGTCCTGAATAATACTAATGTACCTTAACTACTAAATTGAGGAGGTTACTATCATGTAAACTAACTAAGTAGAAGATTAAACAACCCAAAAAGCTTAAAAAACAGTCCTATTCCTATCTAACTAATATCTAACAGTTGTATTCCTATCTAACTAATCTGCCTAACTCTTGCTAGCCCTGGACAACCTGCAGGGTTGTCTAATTTGGTCTTTTCTTCTTGGGGAGAGGCTCTGCTGTCTTCTGAGGCCGATGTCTTCTGCTGTGTTTGTTCCTTTCCTTCATGCTTTCAAACACCCTGCAAGATAGGAAGCAAACCATCCATTGCTCACGCTAGTACACACCATGAAACCAAGTGCCAAGATCTCCGTTTGAGTATGAATTTCTGTCTTTTCGGGCAGTGGCACATTTGTCAATGGATCAGCACCATGAGTCTGATGGTTCTACTTTCAATGCCTTGAAATGTCTTCCTCCTTTTGCTGCATCCTCTTTTGAATTTGATCAGCAGCATCAAACCAAGCTTTGATGGATCTATTCCTACTTGTATCAACTGTGTCTTGTTGGGGCACGGCAAGGTTTCATTGTGAAGGCTGGGTTTTACCTAAGCTCTTTGGGTTTGAGGTGGGTGTTAAGCTTGAGCACGGCTGCCGGGGGCGATGCTGCAAGTGCCCCCAGCTTCCCCTGCGGTGCCTTTGAAAAGGGTCAGCCCCTTTTAGTCCAAAGGCGCAGCTTTGAGCAGAAAGAGGAGGAACTTGCGCACCGTTTGCACTGCCCGCAGGGAAAGGGGCCTCCCGCCGAAGGGGGCGGCTGGCGCGGTTGGCAGCAGGGACACTGGGCGCTGCGAGCCCTCTTGCGGCTTCTCTTCCCTGGCTCCCCGTTCTCCTTTCTGGGAGGGCTTTTGCTCCTCTTTGCTTTGCCCACGCTCTGGAAATCAAAGAGTCCTTATCAATGCTTCCTTCCTCTCACAAAGCTGGAAATCAGAGCATCCAGCACAAAAATCTATCGGCCTAAGCAAATCCTTCCAAAGCCTCAAGAGCTGAGAAAACGGCTGCCTTTGCCAATGGGCTGCGGCGGGCTGCCAAGCCAGAGCTTGGAGGAAAATACTCCTCTTTTCTACAGGCCAAAGGGGTGGGAGAAAGACCTGGCTATTTAGAGCTCTACATTTCTTATTTCTACCTTTCTGCCTAACATCTATTTCTCTCTGCTTTTCCTCCACAAATGTCTAGGCAATGGCATTTCAATTCAGTCCAATTAGGGTAGACACATGCTTAGCCATTTTCTAGTCCCCAAAATAATCTCCCTCCCTCTCTCTCTCTCTCTCTCTCTCTCTCTCTCTCTCTCACATGATGGGAAACAAATTGCTCTTTGCCGCTAAGGAAAGATTTAGGGGAGCCACAGCACCAGCAGCTCCTTCTTGGGGACTATGCTGGCATGCTAGAAAAACTCCCTGAAAATCTGCAGCATATCCACAAAGGCAGCCTGGACTGCTGATGTCAGCAAGCAGTGGGGAATTTGGGGTCTGATTGGAGTCAGCGAGGGTGCCAGCCCTTGAGAAGCCCATCTGTAGAGAGTCAAAGCCCATTTTGGTGGCGGTGCTGCTTTCTTGGGTCAAAGTTAGGCTCCAGAATTGCATACTTCAGGGCAGCAGCACAAGGAAGGCCCGGGCAGCATCTGCTGTGCCTTTCCCAGCACATGGGACGATGTGATCCTGGCAAAGGGGCGTCTGGCATGGCTCGCCAGCAGCTTTTCTCCCCTTCTCCCAGTTTCTCGACCTTCCTGGCACCTCTCCATTTTCTTGCCCCTCACCTGAGCAAGAGTGCTGGCAAGTTTATGCTCCTTTTTCCAGGAGTAGTAGTACTCCACACACTGGGCCACGGTCTTAGTCTGGATCTGTTGTGAAGAGAAAAAGAAGGAATCGAAAATGGTGTCGGGGGCACTGGGGAAAAAGTAGACTATGGAGTCAACTAGGAAGTAAAAGCATGAAGTAAATGGAGTAGGGTGTAAAATGAAATCAACATGGAGAAAGAGAGGCATCATGCAATGTCTTAAACCCTGTATGATGCTAGGTGCTAATACACGCAATGCACAGATCAACAACAAATCCACCTAGCACAGTTCTTCTTTCCCCGCTTCACTCCAGTTATGCCAGCACAGCGTCTTGTGGAAGCAGCAGCAGACCTGTGCCACAAGTCTGACAGAATAAAGCTTCATCTTCCAAAAGAGCTTGGAGAAAAGGGCTGGAGAGGCAGGATCATCCTTTTGACACAGGCTTTTGATGTCCCCTTTTGTTACTACTTGAAGATACTTGCTCCTTGAGAAGAGAGAGACTGAAGCCCAGTGCTTGTTCCCAGAAATAAGCAAGCTTTCCTGCTGCTGATCTGCTCGGGTAAAGAATGTCCCGTGGCTTTACCTGCTTCTGGATGAGATGAAAATCCTTGCCGTAGGTGTGGAAAGCCTTTTGGAAGGACTCCTTCTCCTCAGGTGTCCATCTATCAGAGCCTGGCAATAAAAAGCAGCGGCTAGTAAACAGATCCCTTGATCCACACCAAGTAGATTCCTCTGGCTGCCGAAAGAAAACGGTCGCAGGCCGTCATTCACGTGGGTGTACGTGTCTGCTCCCTCAGAAGGTCGTGAAGACAAGAGCAGGCATTGCCCGGGGAGAAGGATTGGAAAACAAGTAAAGCTGAAGGACTAGATGCTGGTGCTTTGCCCACCCACAGAGGAGACAAGACCTTGTGCTGGTGTTAAGCACAATTTCTTGAAGCAGAAACGCTTGCCACAACAATGAAGGGGCCGGCAGCATCTGTCAGGGACGCAAGAAGCTCTGCTTTGCTTACCTGCGTAATGATAATCAGCCATGGGATGGCCTTGAGCTGTTGCAGGCCCCTCTGAGAGCAGCATCTCCAGAGCCTCCTGCAAGATCAAGAGGGAAAAGGCTTTAGCCGCCCCAGCACATTAAAAATGAGCCAAAAAATCACAGGTGCTGCCTTTCAGCTCCTTTGCCTCTCCAGACATTCAAGCGACTGTATCCCATGTGGGTGAAACACTGTCATTTGCTCCCAGTCCCTAGTTTTTGCTGCCCAACCCTTTGATCCTGGTCCCCAAGAGTGGCCTTTTCCTCACCAAGCTGAGGATTTTGCTGCTCCTGCAGCCAGAATGGCCTCAGCTGACTGAGGCTTCTGGGAATTTCCCCTCCAAATGTCTTAGAGAAGCCAAATCTCCAGGCCATTTACAAGGCAGCAGGACCTTCCGCCGCCGCCGCCTCCAGGAGGGAGATTCTCCCTGCTGGAGCCCTTTGGGCTCAGCCCTGACGCAGCTGGAGGAGACCCAGCAGGCAGCAAGTGCTCTGCTCCCTGTTAAGACCCTTCTTCCAAGAGCAGCCAGGAAAGGCTGTCCCAGTGCCCAGGCCTTCTGCATTCCCTGTGCCCTCTCCTCTGCGCCCAAACAGCCGCTTCTTACCGGAACGCTTCTGCGTGCCTGGTGCAGGCAGTGCAGGGCGCGCTCCAGGTTAGCTGCTGCCCCGGGAATGCCACGGGAGCTGGCCATGTCCAACAGTTCTCTTACTGCAAGCACAAGAAAAAACCCACCGAAAGTCAGCCTGGAGGCCAGCAAAGGGCAAAGGTTGCCATGCAAGGCAGAAGGAAAGGCCGGCAGCTAAAGACAGCAGCTTGGAGAGAGAGCATGAAAAGGAGAGCAAAGACAGAGCCAGCTGAAGCAAGGGCCCACGCAGTGCTGGCTCTCCCTCCAAAGCAGCTTCTGTAAGAAGAAGTGGGGGCCAATCTCCCCTCTTCCAGTGGCAAACGGCCCTGACCAGTTTGGAGAGCAAGGTGCTTGCTCTTTCTCCTTGCCTCTAACACTTCTACATGGGAAGATGGGCGAGACAAGGAGAGAAGCAGAGCCTGCAAAACGCTGCCTTTTTAGGCAAAAGGAGCCTTTTCAAGACCCAAGTAGCTCAGGGCTGGAAGCAAAGCTTGAAGCAAAGCTACCTCTGTCAGGTTTTTCCATGTCAGAGTCATCCTCTCCCCAGGGCTTCCAGACCAGGCTTGCAGGCTCTTCATCCTCACTTGGTGCTCTGTTCTGCAGCTCTGGGAGCTCAGCCTGAAAGTCGCTGCCAACATTGATGTGTCTAAAGGAAGAAGGAGGTGGAGGTGAGAAAGGCAAGTGGTCAAGAGAGCCTTGCTGTGCACCCACAGGCTTGAACCAATCCCAGCCTGACTGTGAAAGAGCAGTTCTCCTCCTCGCCATTCCTCCAGTTTGCTGTGCTTTAACCCTAGGCCAAAACTCACGGCTGAATCTGGGCTCTTGCTTTCCTTTTCATTGTGCCTCTCCTTTCCACCTGAAAGAGATCAAAGCAATGCTCCAGTTCAAAATCCTTCTGCCAAGGATGTGTCAGTAGCCTTCCTTCTCATCCTCATCATTGCAAAGCCCGAGCTCCCGTGTCCCAGCTCCTTTCTCTTTGCTGTCATTGCTGCCTTTTTGACATGGAATGTCCTAGGCAGGACCCTCCAGCAGTCAGCAGCTTCCTCAGGAGGGCAAGCAGAAGGCCATGCACTACTCTCTTCACTCCCGGGGCCACGGAGAAGAGCCAAGAGAATGGCAGGGGAGATGTGCCAGTGCAGGCTTAGGTTGGATCGAAGGAAAAGCTTCTTCAGCCAGAGGCTGCTTGGGCACTGCAACAGCCTCCCCAGGGAAGGGGGCACAGCACCAAGGCTGACTGAGCTCCAAAAGTGTTTGGACACTGCTCTTGGGCACAGGCTGTGATTGTTGAGGCTGCCCCGGGCAGGCCCTGCAGTTGGGCTCAGTGATCTTTCAGAATCCCTTCCAAGGCAGAAAATTCTGTGCTACTGTGATTGTGCTCTTGAGGAGATGGCATTTGACGGCCGCCCCTGAGCATGAGGTAGAACCAGCCCTACGTGCACTGAAAAAAGAATCTCTAAAGATCTTAAAATAGAAGGGATCTATAGGCGATGTAAATACGTAAGTAGATAAGAATTGCTGATCCCAGATGGTTTTTGAAGTTGAAAGCCTGTGTTTGCAGAGAAGCCCAGTCAAATGCTTCCATGCCCTGAACGACAGGGATGCCAGAGGAGAAGTGCCATCATTGTGGTGTTTGAAGCATTGGAGCGGGTGTGAGCAGAGTCAGGGCATAAGGGGATTTGTTGACACTGAAGCCCTGACCTGCTCAGCCAGGAACAATTTGTTTTGGGGTCAGCACAAGATAGTTTGAGGACTGAAATGGGTGCCAAGAACGTTTAATCAGGTGATGCGTGGACGAGGATCTGCAACTGCACTGGGACACCTCTCTAGGTCCTCTATGGAAAGGTCTGTGTTTCCCCTGGAGGCAACACAATTCCTTCAGAAGCTGCACCCTGCTTTCACGTGGAAGCTCGTCTGGGGAAAGTGAGCATGCAGCCTGTGTGTCGTGCTTGGTGGGAGAGGCAGCTGGAGCCTCCTGCCCTTGTGCTAGTGCTTTGAGGGCAAACGGGGATTTTCTTACCTTGGAGGGTTCCCAAGTGCTCTGGGGATGCCCGGAGGCAGACGAGGAGACAAGGATGTCGGTGCAGAGGCCGGGTCTGGCGCTGAGTGCAGAAGGCGGCTGGTCAGGGACAGCCCAGGAGCTGATCCTGCAGCTGCTGCTCCAGCGCTGCTCCAGCAGCATTCCAGCAAGGGCCGCAGGAGCAGGAGACAACGACAGTTGCTATGGGCACAGCCCAACATTCCATCTAGAACCCCCGGGGGAGCCATGGGACAGAAAGGGGCATGGGCCGCCTCTGCCCCTTGTACTTCTTCTGCTGCAAGTTTGCTCTGAGAAGCTTCCCATTGGGCCTTTTCTCCTCAGTCGTCTGATGAGACGGGCAAAAGCAGTGCAGGGACAGCCCTGGCTCTTCCCGGTGCTTCTCTGCAAGGTGCCTCCAGCTGAAGGTGCACAGGAGCCTGCCTCTGTGCAAGGGCCCAGACCTCATCTCCTGCCCTGGAGAACCAGAAGGGCTCCTCCCACTGGCTCTCCTCCAGCTCTGAGAGGAGCTGGAATTTGCAAGTTGCCTAGCGCAGAGCCAACTCCAAAGCTTCCTCTCAAAGTGGAGGCATTCATCCTGCCCCCTTTCTCAATTCTCCTTTTGCTGCCCAATAATGTCACTGCATGGTTTCCCTCCTTTGGGCCTCTGAGCTGGTCTCTCACCTCATCACTCCTCCCTTGAAACTTGGAGAAACAGGATCTTTTTCAGGCCAACTGATGGGGACACACACACACACACACACCCAGGGACAGCACACGGGCATTTCTCTAGCAAACATTCAGGCAGAATTTCTAGATCCCTCTTCCAGCTCCCTTGGAGAAGCTCGGTGGTTGTCCCAAAAGACTCTGGCATTCCTCTAAGGAAGCAACACTTACAGAATTGCCTTTCCACACTGCTGGCCTTCACATTGCTTTTAACGCCTAGATCCCAGATATGAGAAAAAGCCAGGCAGCTTTGCTGCTTTCCTGCCTGTCCTTAAGGAAAAGCAAATCTTGCTTCAGTCCCAATCTTGCTTCCTTCCCAGCCTGCATGTTACCCACTGGCCAGCAAACTGAGGGGGCAGCTGGAACAAGTCCCACTGCAAGGCAGATACTTTGTAGCCTCCAAAGCCCACCTGCACCGGCTCCATCAGACAAGGGCAAGCTTGCCTCGGCTTCCCAGAAGCAGCCTGCCAATTGCCCCCTCCCTCGCCCCCTCTCCATCCACCCTCCACAGCCCCTGCCACCAAAGCCTTGCTAGGCAGGGCCATTTGCTGGCCTCCATAAAAGAGTGACTTGGATTCTTCTTTGGCGCAAGTGCCCCAGCTGTGACAAGTCAGAGGATAATGATCACACCCGCTCGGCTTTAGCTAAGGAGATTGCTGGAGGCCCAGAGCGGGACACTGGTCCTTTCAGGAGAAACTGCAACTGAACTAGCCATGCCTTTGTGGTGCATGCCGATAGGAATTGGATAGAATCGGAGGGCTTAGAAACGTCCTCCAAGCTGGTCAGCTCCATCAGTCCCCCAAAATGAAAGAAATTTTTCTGTCTGGGCTCCAAAAAGGACTCAACCCGCTGCTTTTATGCCAGAAAATATGGTGAGACCAGACCACTCATCTAGATGCAATTCAGTGAATTAAACAAAGCCTCCCTTTCCACTCCCAGCTGAGATGTTGAGGAATCAAAGGCTGAAGCCCCAGCGGTATTTCACTGGCAGTAAAGGAGACACACCTCAGGAAGTCCTGCCAGCTGAGCAAGGGGCTGGGCCTGGGGGAGGTGGCGCCTGCCCAGCTTCTTCTCTCAGGGCAAGTGCCGTCTTTGCAACACCAGGCAAATGGAACAAACATTGCTGGAGTGCTTTCATACAGACAAACAGACAAAATGGAACAAACATTGGTTTAATGATAAAGACAGATTAGGTCTCAACAAAGGCAAAATGACAAAGAGCATATGGCAGAGCATACAAAACACCCAACCTCTGACATTTACTGATAAATCTAATAATACTAATGAGTCCTGAATAATACTAATGTACCTTAACTACTAAATTGAGGAGGTTACTATCATGTAAACTAACTAAGTAGAAGATTAAACAACCCAAAAAGCTTAAAAAACAGTCCTATTCCTATCTAACTAATATCTAACAGTTGTATTCCTATCTAACTAATCTGCCTAACTCTTGCTAGCCCTGGACAACCTGCAGGGTTGTCTAATTTGGTCTTTTCTTCTTGGGGAGAGGCTCTGCTGTCTTCCGAGGCCGATGTCTTCTGCTGTGTTTGTTCCTTTCCTTCATGCTTTCAAACACCCTGCAAGATAGGAAGCAAACCATCCATTGCTCACGCTAGTACACACCATGAAACCAAGTGCCAAGATCTCCGTTTGAGTATGAATTTCTGTCTTTTCAGGCAGTGGCACATTTGTCAATGGATCAGCACCATGAGTCTGATGGTTCTACTTTCAATGCCTTGAAATGTCTTCCTCCTTTTGCTGCATCCTCTTTTGAATTTGATCAGCAGCATCAAACCAAGCTTTGATGGATCTATTCCTACTTGTATCAACTGTGTCTTGTTGGGGCACGGCAAGGTTTCATTGTGAAGGCTGGGTTTTACCTAAGCTCTTTGGGTTTGAGGTGGGTGTTAAGCTTGAGCACGGCTGCCGGGGGCGATGCTGCAAGTGCCCCCAGCTTCCCCTGCGGTGCCTTTGAAAAGGGTCAGCCCCTTTTAGTCCAAAGGCGCAGCTTTGAGCAGAAAGAGGAGGAACTTGCGCACCGTTTGCACTGCCCGCAGGGAAAGGGGCCTCCCGCCGAAGGGGGCGGCTGGCGCGGTTGGCAGCAGGGACACTGGGCGCTGCGAGCCCTCTTGCGGCTTCTCTTCCCTGGCTCCCCGTTCTCCTTTCTGGGAGGGCTTTTGCTCCTCTTTGCTTTGCCCACGCTCTGGAAATCAAAGAGTCCTTATCAATGCTTCCTTCCTCTCACAAAGCTGGAAATCAGAGCATCCAGCACAAAAATCTATCGGCCTAAGCAAATCCTTCCAAAGCCTCAAGAGCTGAGAAAACGGCTGCCTTTGCCAATGGGCTGCGGCGGGCTGCCAACACAGAGCTTGGAGGAAAATACTCCTCTTTTCTACAGGCCAAAGGGGTGGGAGAAAGACCTGGCTATTTAGAGCTCTACATTTCTTATTTCTACCTTTCTGCCTAACATCTATTTCTCTCTGCTTTTCCTCCACAAATGTCTAGGCAATGGCATTTCAATTCAGTCCAATTAGGGTAGACACATGCTTAGCCATTTTCTAGTCCCCAAAATAATCTCCCTCCCTCTCTCTCTCTCTCTCTCTCTCTCTCTCTCTCTCTCACATGATGGGAAGCAAATTGCTCTTTGCCGCTAAGGAAAGATTTAGGGGAGCCACAGCACCAGCAGCTCCTTCTTGGGGACTATGCTGGCATGCTAGAAAAACTCCCTGAAAATCTGCAGCATATCCACAAAGGCAGCCTGGACTGCTGATGTCAGCAAGCAGTGGGGAATTTGGGGTCTGATTGGAGTCAGCGAGGGTGCCAGCCCTTGAGAAGCCCATCTGTAGAGAGTCAAAGCCCATTTTGGTGGCGGTGCTGCTTTCTTGGGTCAAAGTTAGGCTCCAGAATTGCATACTTCAGGGCAGCAGCACAAGGAAGGCCCGGGCAGCATCTGCTGTGCCTTTCCCAGCACATGGGACGATGTGATCCTGGCAAAGGGGCATCTGGCATGGCTCGCCAGCAGCTTTTCTCCCCTTCTCCCAGTTTCTCGACCTTCCTGGCACCTCTCCATTTTCTTGCCCCTCACCTGAGCAAGAGTGCTGGCAAGTTTATGCTCCTTTTTCCAGGAGTAGTAGTACTCCACACACTGGGCCACGGTCTTAGTCTGGATCTGTTGTGAAGAGAAAAAGAAGGAATCGAAAATGGTGTCGGGTGCTGTCATGGTTTGACACTGGCACAATGCCAGTGCCCCCATGAAAATACCTTCTCCCTGGTTTCTGCTGTGAGATGTGACCAGGAATAAGCAAAGCAGGCTCCTACTTAGGGAAAAAGAAAACAAAACTTTATTAACTACACTACAACTACAAAGGAAAAGGAACACACATACACAGGGAAAATGAAAACTTCACAAATGCATTTCCTCCTCCCCCCACCAAATTTCCAGCTCAATACATTTGTTCCTCAAATCACCAACTCTCAGTCCTGCACCACCCTTCAAACAATCAATCCTCAGTTCATCAAGAGGAGAGGAGTCCTTCTTGTGCCATGGGCTTCCCCTGGAAACACAGCTGAAACCTCGTGTGTTTCCGTGTCACTCATGGCACCGCCCGGAGTACATCTGCCGTCGTGACCTCTTCCTTTCATGTCCAGTGCTCTCACCACTGAACACGGACCAGAACTGCTTCTAGGGTTGTTTTTTAAGGATGCTCTGTCCCGATCCAAAAAAAGGCACAGTCTCTCCTTTGGGACACCTGTCCCCACAATCTCTCCTTTGGGACACCTGTCCCCCCCATATTTTTTCACCCCCTGGGGCCGAGGGGCATCAACGCTGAACCCTCTTGGCTCTGAGGCCATTGCCTCCCCCTAGAATGCAGTCTCTGTGTCACAAGGAACATGGTTCTGTCCATGGCTATACAAAAAGAGTCCAGCAAAAGCTACTCCATCATCTCTTCCCACTAGGATTCTTCTCTACTCTTCTACTATCTCTCACTCGCCCAGACCTCTCTCACACTGGCCCATTTTCTTCCTCATCTTCCACTCTATCTTCTAGGAAAGGTCAATGTTCTGTAAAGTTCTCATTTTCCAAAAAGGGGTTAAAAGCTCCTACAAGTGGCCGGCTGAACCCCCCCTTCTTCTCCGTCCCAGCCGTGCTGCCGGCACAGGCCCATGTTTATCAAGCTTCAAGGTCACAGTCTCAGGCAGCGGCTCTTTCTCTCTCTCTCTCTCTCTGTCTCTCGGGGGGGGGCACCCGATGGCTCCCGGTGTCTCTCTCTCTCTCTCTCTTCCACCCTTCCACCCCCGGGCTCAGGCCTACCTCTCTCGGCCACATGGCTTTCCCCTCCCCCTGCCCAGCCAGCAGCTGGGCCGGGGGAGAGACCCGAACTCTTTCCCGCCGGAAACCCAAGAGGACCCTCCCAGGGGAGAGCTCTGCTTTTAACCCTGTGTTCTCAGAGGCGTGTCCATGTCTCAGTGGCCAGGTTAAATGCCAATATTAAAGCCTGAATATCCATTGGCCAAAAACACAGCATCCCAAAAAACACATTTCCTGTCAAACCACCACAGGTGCACTGGGGAAAAAGTAGACTATGGAGTGAACTAGGAAGTAAAAGCATGAAGTAAATGGAGTAGGGTGTAAAATGAAATCAACATGGAGAAAGAGAGGCATCATGCAATGTCTTAAACCCTGTATGATGCTAGGTGCTAATACACGCAATGCACAGATCAACAACAAATCCACCTAGCACAGTTCTTCTTTCCCCGCTTCACTCCAGTTATGCCAGCACAGCGTCTTGTGGAAGCAGCAGCAGACCTGTGCCACAAGTCTGACAGAATAAAGCTTCATCTTCCAAAAGAGCTTGGAGAAAAGGGCTGGAGAGGCAGGATCATCCTTTTGACACAGGCTTTTGATGTCCCCTTTTGTTACTACTTGAAGATACTTGCTCCTTGAGAAGAGAGAGACTGAAGCCCAGTGCTTGTTCCCAGAAATAAGCAAGCTTTCCTGCTGCTGATCTGCTCGGGTAAAGAATGTCCCGTGGCTTTACCTGCTTCTGGATGAGATGAAAATCCTTGCCGTAGGTGTGGAAAGCCTTTTGGAAGGACTCCTTCTCCTCAGGTGTCCATCTATCAGAGCCTGGCAATAAAAAGCAGCGGCTAGTAAACAGATCCCTTGATCCACACCAAGTAGATTCCTCTGGCTGCCGAAAGAAAACGGTCGCAGGCCGTCATTCACGTGGGTGTACGTGTCTGCTCCCTCAGAAGGGCGTGAAGACAAGAGCAGGCATTGCCCGGGGAGAAGGATTGGAAAACAAGTAAAGCTGAAGGACTAGATGCTGGTGCTTTGCCCACCCACAGAGGAGACAAGACCTTGTGCTGGTGTTAAGCACAATTTCTTGAAGCAGAAACGCTTGCCACAACAATGAAGGGGACGGCAGCATCTGTCAGGGACGCAAGAAGCTCTGCTTTGCTTACCTGCGTAATGATAATCAGCCATGGGATGGCCTTGAGCTGTTGCAGGCCCCTCTGAGAGCAGCATCTCCAGAGCCTCCTGCAAGATCAAGAGGGAAAAGGCTTTAGCCGCCCCAGCACATTAAAAATGAGCCAAAAAATCACAGGTGCTGCCTTTCAGCTCCTTTGCCTCTCCAGACATTCAAGCAACTGTATCCCATGTGGGTGAAACACTGTCATTTGCTCCCAGTCCCTAGTTTTTGCTGCCCAACCCTTTGATCCTGGTCCCCAAGAGTGGCCTTTTGCTCACCAAGCTGAGGATTTTGCTGCTCCTGCAGCCAGAATGGCCTCAGCTGACTGAGGCTTCTGGGAATTTCCCCTCCAAATGTCTTAGAGAAGCCAAATCTCCAGGCCATTTACAAGGCAGCAGGACCTTCCGCCGCCGCCGCCTCCAGGAGGGAGATTCTCCCTGCTGGAGCCCTTTGGGCTCAGCCCTGATGCAGCTGGAGGAGACCCAGCAGGCAGCAAGTGCTCTGCTCCCTGTTAAGACCCTTCTTCCAAGAGCAGCCAGGAAAGGCTGTCCCAGTGCCCAGGCCTTCTGCATTCCCTGTGCCCTCTCCTCTGCGCCCAAACAGCCGCTTCTTACCGGAACGCTGCCGCGTGCCTGGTGCAGGCAGTGCAGGGCGCGCTCCAGGTTAGCTGCTGCCCCGGGAATGCCACGGGAGCTGGCCATGTCCAACAGTTCTCTTACTGCAAGCACAAGAAAAAACCCACCGAAAGTCAGCCTGGAGGCCAGCAAAGGGCAAAGGTTGCCATGCAAGGCAGAAGGAAAGGCCGGCAGCTAAAGACAGCAGCTTGGAGAGAGAGCATGAAAAGGAGAGCAAAGACAGAGCCAGCTGAAGCAAGGGCCCACGCAGTGCTGGCTCTCCCTCCAAAGCAGCTTCTGTAAGAAGAAGTGGGGGCCAATCTCCCCTCTTCCAGTGGCAAACGGCCCTGACCAGTTTGGAGAGCAAGGTGCTTGCTCTTTCTCCTTGCCTCTAACACTTCTACATGGGAAGATGGGCGAGACAAGGAGAGAAGCAGAGCCTGCAAAACGCTGCCTTTTTAGGCAAAAGGAGCCTTTTCAAGACCCAAGTAGCTCAGGGCTGGAAGCAAAGCTTGAAGCAAAGCTACCTCTGTCAGGTTTTTCCATGTCAGAGTCATCCTCTCCCCAGGGCTTCCAGACCAGGGTTGCAGGCTCTTCATCCTCACTTGGTGCTCTGTTCTGCAGCTCTGGGAGCTCAGCCTGAAAGTCGCTGCCAACATTGATGTGTCTAAAGGAAGAAGGAGGTGGAGGTGAGAAAGGCAAGTGGTCAAGAGAGCCTTGCTGTGCACCCACAGGCTTGAACCAATCCCAGCCTGACTGTGAAAGAGCAGTTCTCCTCCTCGCCATTCCTCCAGTTTGCTGTCCTTTAACCCTAGGCCAAAACTCACGGCTGAATCTGGGCTCTTGCTTTCCTTTTCATTGTGCCTCTCCTTTCCACCTGAAAGAGATCAAAGCAATGCTCCAGTTCAAAATCCTTCTGCCAAGGATGTGTCAGTAGCCTTCCTTCTCATCCTCATCATTGCAAAGCCCGAGCTCCCGTGTCCCAGCTCCTTTCTCTTTGCTGTCATTGCTGCCTTTTTGACATGGAATGTCCTAGGCAGGACCCTCCAGCAGTCAGCAGCTTCCTCAGGAGGGCAAGCAGAAGGCCATGCACTACTCTCTTCACTCCCGGGGCCACTGAGAAGAGCCAAGAGAATGGCAGGGAAGATGTGCCAGTGCAGGCTTAGGTTGGATCGAAGGAAAAGCTTCTTCAGCCAGAGGCTGCTTGGGCACTGCAACAGCCTCCCCAGGGAAGGGGGCACAGCACCAAGGCTGACTGAGCTCCAAAAGTGTTTGGACACTGCTCTTGGGCACAGGCTGTGATTGTTGAGGCTGCCCCGGGCAGGCCCTGCAGTTGGGCTCAGTGATCTTTCAGAATCCCTTCCAAGGCAGAAAATTCTGTGCTACTGTGATTGTGCTCTTGAGGAGATGGCATTTGACGGCCGCCCCTGAGCATGAGGTAGAACCAGCCCTACCTGCACTGAAAAAAGAATCTCTAAAGATCTTAAAATAGAAGGGATCTATAGGCGATGTAAATACGTAAGTAGATAAGAATTGCTGATCCCAGATGGTTTTTGAAGTTGAAAGCCTGTGTTTGCAGAGAAGCCCAGTCAAATGCTTCCATGCCCTGAACGACAGGGATGCCAGAGGAGAAGTGCCATCATTGTGCTGTTTGAAGCATTGGAGCGGGTGTGAGCAGAGTCAGGGCATAAGGGGATTTGTTGACACTGAAGCCCTGACCTGCTCAGCCAGGAACAATTTGTTTTGGGGTCAGCACAAGATAGTTTGAGGACTGAAATGGGTGCCAAGAACGTTTAATCAGGTGATGCGTGGACGAGGATCTGCAACTGCACTGGGACACCTCTCTAGGTCCTCTATGGAAAGGTCTGTGTTTCCCCTGGAGGCAACACAATTCCTTCAGAAGCTGCACCCTGCTTTCACGTGGAAGCTCGTCTGGGGAAAGTGAGCACGCAGCCTGTGTGTCGTGCTTGGTGGGAGAGGCAGCTGGAGCCTCCTGCCCTTGTGCTAGTGCTTTGAGGGCAAACGGGGATTTTCTTACCTTGGAGGGTTCCCAAGTGCTCTGGGGATGCCCGGAGGCAGACGAGGAGACCAGGATGTCGGTGCAGAGGCCGGGTCTGGCGCTGAGTGCAGAAGGCGGCTGGTCAGGGACAGCCCAGGAGCTGATCCTGCAGCTGCTGCTCCAGCGCTGCTCCAGCAGCATTCCAGCAAGGGCCGCAGGAGCAGGAGACAACGACAGTTGCTATGGGCACAGCCCAACATTCCATCTAGAACCCCCGGGGGAGCCATGGGACAGAAAGGGGCATGGGCCGCCTCTGCCCCTTGTACTTCTTCTGCTGCAAGTTTGCTCTGAGAAGCTTCCCATTGGGCCTTTTCTCCTCAGTCGTCTGATGAGACGGGCAAAAGCAGTGCAGGGACAGCCCTGGCTCTTCCCGGTGCTTCTCTGCAAGGTGCCTCCAGCTGAAGGTGCACAGGAGCCTGCCTCTGTGCAAGGGCCCAGACCTCATCTCCTGCCCTGGAGAACCAGAAGGGCTCCTCCCACTGGCTCTCCTCCAGCTCTGAGAGGAGCTGGAATTTGCAAGTTGCCTAGCGCAGAGCCAACTCCAAAGCTTCCTCTCAAAGTGGAGGCATTC
Organism: Agelaius phoeniceus; assembly: GCF_051311805.1. Lineage (NCBI taxonomy): Eukaryota > Metazoa > Chordata > Aves > Passeriformes > Icteridae > Agelaius > Agelaius phoeniceus. Next base: position 32,556,358 of record NC_135303.1, on the reverse strand, counting down.
ATCCTGCCCCCTTTCTCAATTCTCCTTTTGCTGCCCAATAATGTCACTGCATGGTTTCCCTCCTTTGGGCCTCTGAGCTGGTCTCTCACCTCATCACTCCTCCCTTGAAACTTGGAGAAACAGGATGTTTTTCAGGCCAACTGATGGGGACACACACACACACACCCAGGGACAGCACACGGGCATTTCTCTAGCAAACATTCAGGCAGAATTTCTAGATCCCTCTTCCAGCTCCCTTGGAGAAGCTCGGTGGTTGTCCCAAAAGACTCTGGCATTCCTCTAAGGAAGCAACACTTACAGAATTGCCTTTCCACACTGCTGGCCTTCACATTGCTTTTAACGCCTAGATCCCAGATATGAGAAAAAGCCAGGCAGCTTTGCTGCTTTCCTGCCTGTCCTTAAGGAAAAGCAAATCTTGCTTCAGTCCCAATCTTGCTTCCTTCCCAGCCTGCATGTTACCCACTGGCCAGCAAACTGAGGGGGCAGCTGGAACAAGTCCCACTGCAAGGCAGATACTTTGTAGCCTCCAAAGCCCACCTGCACCGGCTCCATCAGACAAGGGCAAGCTTGCCTCGGCTTCCCAGAAGCAGCCTGCCAATTGCCCCCTCCTTCGCCCCCTCTCCATCCACCCTCCACAGCCCCTGCCACCAAAGCCTTGCTAGGCAGGGCCATTTGCTGGCCTCCATAAAAGAGTGACTTGGATTCTTCTTTGGCGCAAGTGCCCCAGCTGTGACAAGTCAGAGGATAATGATCACACCCGCTCGGCTTTAGCTAAGGAGATTGCTGGAGGCCCAGAGCGGGACACTGGTCCTTTCAGGAGAAACTGCAACTGAACTAGCCATGCCTTTGTGGTGCATGCCGATAGGAATTGGATAGAATCGGAGGGCTTAGAAACGTCCTCCAAGCTGGTCAGCTCCATCAGTCCCCCAAAATGAAAGAAATTTTTCTGTCTGGGCTCCAAAAAGGACTCAACCCGCTGCTTTTATGCCAGAAAATATGGTGAGACCAGACCACTCATCTAGATGCAATTCAGTGAATTAAACAAAGCCTCCCTTTCCACTCCCAGCTGAGATGTTGAGGAATCAAAGGCTGAAGCCCCAGCGGTATTTCACTGGCAGTAAAGGAGACACACCTCAGGAAGTCCTGCCAGCTGAGCAAGGGGCTGGGCCTGGGGGAGGTGGCGCCTGCCCAGCTTCTTCTCTCAGGGCAAGTGCCGTCTTTGCAACACCAGGCAAATGGAACAAACATTGCTGGAGTGCTTTCATACAGACAAACAGACAAAATGGAACAAACATTGGTTTAATGATAAAGACAGATTAGGTCTCAACAAAGGCAAAATGACAAAGAGCATATGGCAGAGCATACAAAACACCCAACCTCTGACATTTACTGATAAATCTAATAATACTAATGAGTCCTGAATAATACTAATGTACCTTAGCTACTAAATTGAGGAGGTTACTATCATGTAAACTAACGAAGTAGAAGATTAAACAACCCAAAAAGCTTAAAAAACAGTCCTATTCCTATCTAACTAATATCTAACAGTTGTATTCCTATCTAACTAATCTGCCTAACTCTTGCTAGCCCTGGACAACCTGCAGGGTTGTCTAATTTGGTCTTTTCTTCTTGGGGAGAGGCTCTGCTGTCTTCCGAGGCCGATGTCTTCTGCTGTGTTTGTTCCTTTCCTTCATGCTTTCAAACACCCTGCAAGATAGGAAGCAAACCATCCATTGCTCACGCTAGTACACACCATGAAACCAAGTGCCAAGATCTCCGTTTGAGTATGAATTTCTGTCTTTTCAGGCAGTGGCACATTTGTCAATGGATCAGCACCATGAGTCTGATGGTTCTACTTTCAATGCCTTGAAATGTCTTCCTCCTTTTGCTGCATCCTCTTTTGAATTTGATCAGCAGCATCAAACCAAGCTTTGATGGATCTATTCCTACTTGTATCAACTGTGTCTTGTTGGGGCACGGCAAGGTTTCATTGTGAAGGCTGGGTTTTACCTAAGCTCTTTGGGTTTGAGGTGGGTGTTAAGCTTGAGCACGGCTGCCGGGGGCGATGCTGCAAGTGCCCCCAGCTTCCCCTGCGGTGCCTTTGAAAAGGGTCAGCCCCTTTTAGTCCAAAGGCGCAGCTTTGAGCAGAAAGAGGAGGAACTTGCGCACCGTTTGCACTGCCCGCAGGGAAAGGGGCCTCCCGCCGAAGGGGGCGGCTGGCGCGGTTGGCAGCAGGGACACTGGGCGCTGCGAGCCCTCTTGCGGCTTCTCTTCCCTGGCTCCCCGTTCTCCTTTCTGGGAGGGCTTTTGCTCCTCTTTGCTTTGCCCACGCTCTGGAAATCAAAGAGTCCTTATCAATGCTTCCTTCCTCTCACAAAGCTGGAAATCAGAGCATCCAGCACAAAAATCTATCGGCCTAAGCAAATCCTTCCAAAGCCTCAAGAGCTGAGAAAACGGCTGCCTTTGCCAATGGGCTGCGGCGGGCTGCCAACACAGAGCTTGGAGGAAAATACTCCTCTTTTCTACAGGCCAAAGGGGTGGGAGAAAGACCTGGCTATTTAGAGCTCTACATTTCTTATTTCTACCTTTCTGCCTAACATCTATTTCTCTCTGCTTTTCCTCCACAAATGTCTAGGCAATGGCATTTCAATTCAGTCCAATTAGGGTAGACACATGCTTAGCCATTTTCTAGTCCCCAAAATAATCTCCCTCCCTCTCTCTCTCTCTCTCTCTCTCTCTCTCACATGATGGGAAACAAATTGCTCTTTGCCGCTAAGGAAAGATTTAGGGGAGCCACAGCACCAGCAGCTCCTTCTTGGGGACTATGCTGGCATGCTAGAAAAACTCCCTGAAAATCTGCAGCATATCCACAAAGGCAGCCTGGACTGCTGATGTCAGCAAGCAGTGGGGAATTTGGGGTCTGATTGGAGTCAGCGAGGGTGCCAGCCCTTGAGAAGCCCATCTGTAGAGAGTCAAAGCCCATTTTGGTGGCGGTGCTGCTTTCTTGGGTCAAAGTTAGGCTCCAGAATTGCATACTTCAGGGCAGCAGCACAAGGAAGGCCCGGGCAGCATCTGCTGTGCCTTTCCCAGCACATGGGACGATGTGATCCTGGCAAAGGGGCATCTGGCATGGCTCGCCAGCAGCTTTTCTCCCCTTCTCCCAGTTTCTCGACCTTCCTGGCACCTCTCCATTTTCTTGCCCCTCACCTGAGCAAGAGTGCTGGCAAGTTTATGCTCCTTTTTCCAGGAGTAGTAGTACTCCACACACTGGGCCACGGTCTTAGTCTGGATCTGTTGTGAAGAGAAAAAGAAGGAATCGAAAATGGTGTCGGGGGCACTGGGGAAAAAGTAGACTATGGAGTGAACTAGGAAGTAAAAGCATGAAGTAAATGGAGTAGGGTGTAAAATGAAATCAACATGGAGAAAGAGAGGCATCATGCAATGTCTTAAACCCTGTATGATGCTAGGTGCTAATACACGCAATGCACAGATCAACAACAAATCCACCTAGCACAGTTCTTCTTTCCCCGCTTCACTCCAGTTATGCCAGCACAGCGTCTTGTGGAAGCAGCAGCAGACCTGTGCCACAAGTCTGACAGAATAAAGCTTCATCTTCCAAAAGAGCTTGGAGAAAAGGGCTGGAGAGGCAGGATCATCCTTTTGACACAGGCTTTTGATGTCCCCTTTTGTTACTACTTGAAGATACTTGCTCCTTGAGAAGAGAGAGACTGAAGCCCAGTGCTTGTTCCCAGAAATAAGCAAGCTTTCCTGCTGCTGATCTGCTCGGGTAAAGAATGTCCCGTGGCTTTACCTGCTTCTGGATGAGATGAAAATCCTTGCCGTAGGTGTGGAAAGCCTTTTGGAAGGACTCCTTCTCCTCAGGTGTCCATCTATCAGAGCCTGGCAATAAAAAGCAGCGGCTAGTAAACAGATCCCTTGATCCACACCAAGTAGATTCCTCTGGCTGCCGAAAGAAAACGGTCGCAGGCCGTCATTCACGTGGGTGTACGTGTCTGCTCCCTCAGAAGGTCGTGAAGACAAGAGCAGGCATTGCCCGGGGAGAAGGATTGGAAAACAAGTAAAGCTGAAGGACTAGATGCTGGTGCTTTGCCCACCCACAGAGGAGACAAGACCTTGTGCTGGTGTTAAGCACAATTTCTTGAAGCAGAAACGCTTGCCACAACAATGAAGGGGACGGCAGCATCTGTCAGGGACGCAAGAAGCTCTGCTTTGCTTACCTGCGTAATGATAATCAGCCATGGGATGGCCTTGAGCTGTTGCAGGCCCCTCTGAGAGCAGCATCTCCAGAGCCTCCTGCAAGATCAAGAGGGAAAAGGCTTTAGCCGCCCCAGCACATTAAAAATGAGCCAAAAAATCACAGGTGCTGCCTTTCAGCTCCTTTGCCTCTCCAGACATTCAAGCAACTGTATCCCATGTGGGTGAAACACTGTCATTTGCTCCCGGTCCCTAGTTTTTGCTGCCCAACCCTTTGATCCTGGTCCCCAAGAGTGGCCTTTTGCTCACCAAGCTGAGGATTTTGCTGCTCCTGCAGCCAGAATGGCCTCAGCTGACTGAGGCTTCTGGGAATTTCCCCTCCAAATGTCTTAGAGAAGCCAAATCTCCAGGCCATTTACAAGGCAGCAGGACCTTCCGCCGCCGCCGCCTCCAGGAGGGAGATTCTCCCTGCTGGAGCCCTTTGGGCTCAGCCCTGACGCAGCTGGAGGAGACCCAGCAGGCAGCAAGTGCTCTGCTCCCTGTTAAGACCCTTCTTCCAAGAGCAGCCAGGAAAGGCTGTCCCAGTGCCCAGGCCTTCTGCATTCCCTGTGCCCTCTCCTCTGCGCCCAAACAGCCGCTTCTTACCGGAACGCTGCCGCGTGCCTGGTGCAGGCAGTGCAGGGCGCGCTCCAGGTTAGCTGCTGCCCCGGGAATGCCACGGGAGCTGGCCATGTCCAACAGTTCTCTTACTGCAAGCACAAGAAAAAACCCACCGAAAGTCAGCCTGGAGGCCAGCAAAGGGCAAAGGTTGCCATGCAAGGCAGAAGGAAAGGCCGGCAGCTAAAGACAGCAGCTTGGAGAGAGAGCATGAAAAGGAGAGCAAAGACAGAGCCAGCTGAAGCAAGGGCCCACGCAGTGCTGGCTCTCCCTCCAAAGCAGCTTCTGTAAGAAGAAGTGGGGGCCAATCTCCCCTCTTCCAGTGGCAAACGGCCCTGACCAGTTTGGAGAGCAAGGTGCTTGCTCTTTCTCCTTGCCTCTAACACTTCTACATGGGAAGATGGGCGAGACAAGGAGAGAAGCAGAGCCTGCAAAACGCTGCCTTTTTAGGCAAAAGGAGCCTTTTCAAGACCCAAGTAGCTCAGGGCTGGAAGCAAAGCTTGAAGCAAAGCTACCTCTGTCAGGTTTTTCCATGTCAGAGTCATCCTCTCCCCAGGGCTTCCAGACCAGGCTTGCAGGCTCTTCATCCTCACTTGGTGCTCTGTTCTGCAGCTCTGGGAGCTCAGCCTGAAAGTCGCTGCCAACATTGATGTGTCTAAAGGAAGAAGGAGGTGGAGGTGAGAAAGGCAAGTGGTCAAGAGAGCCTTGCTGTGCACCCACAGGCTTGAACCAATCCCAGCCTGACTGTGAAAGAGCAGTTCTCCTCCTCGCCATTCCTCCAGTTTGCTGTGCTTTAACCCTAGGCCAAAACTCACGGCTGAATCTGGGCTCTTGCTTTCCTTTTCATTGTGCCTCTCCTTTCCACCTGAAAGAGATCAAAGCAATGCTCCAGTTCAAAATCCTTCTGCCAAGGATGTGTCAGTAGCCTTCCTTCTCATCCTCATCATTGCAAAGCCCGAGCTCCCGTGTCCCAGCTCCTTTCTCTTTGCTCTCATTGCTGCCTTTTTGACATGGAATGTCCTAGGCAGGACCCTCCAGCAGTCAGCAGCTTCCTCAGGAGGGCAAGCAGAAGGCCATGCACTACTCTCTTCACTCCCGGGGCCACGGAGAAGAGCCAAGAGAATGGCAGGGGAGATGTGCCAGTGCAGGCTTAGGTTGGATCGAAGGAAAAGCTTCTTCAGCCAGAGGCTGCTTGGGCACTGCAACAGCCTCCCCAGGGAAGGGGGCACAGCACCAAGGCTGACTGAGCTCCAAAAGTGTTTGGACACTGCTCTTGGGCACAGGCTGTGATTGTTGAGGCTGCCCCGGGCAGGCCCTGCAGTTGGGCTCAGTGATCTTTCAGAATCCCTTCCAAGGCAGAAAATTCTGTGCTACTGTGATTGTGCTCTTGAGGAGATGGCATTTGACGGCCGCCCCTGAGCATGAGGTAGAACCAGCCCTACCTGCACTGAAAAAAGAATCTCTAAAGATCTTAAAATAGAAGGGATCTATAGGCGATGTAAATACGTAAGTAGATAAGAATTGCTGATCCCAGATGGTTTTTGAAGTTGAAAGCCTGTGTTTGCAGAGAAGCCCAGTCAAATGCTTCCATGCCCTGAACGACAGGGATGCCAGAGGAGAAGTGCCATCATTGTGCTGTTTGAAGCATTGGAGCGGGTGTGAGCAGAGTCAGGGCATAAGGGGATTTGTTGACACTGAAGCCCTGACCTGCTCAGCCAGGAACAATTTGTTTTGGGGTCAGCACAAGATAGTTTGAGGACTGAAATGGGTGCCAAGAACGTTTAATCAGGTGATGCGTGGACGAGGATCTGCAACTGCACTGGGACACCTCTCTAGGTCCTCTATGGAAAGGTCTGTGTTTCCCCTGGAGGCAACACAATTCCTTCAGAAGCTGCACCCTGCTTTCACGTGGAAGCTCGTCTGGGGAAAGTGAGCACGCAGCCTGTGTGTCGTGCTTGGTGGGAGAGGCAGCTGGAGCCTCCTGCCCTTGTGCTAGTGCTTTGAGGGCAAACGGGGATTTTCTTACCTTGGAGGGTTCCCAAGTGCTCTGGGGATGCCCGGAGGCAGACGAGGAGACCAGGATGTCGGTGCAGAGGCCGGGTCTGGCGCTGAGTGCAGAAGGCGGCTGGTCAGGGACAGCCCAGGAGCTGATCCTGCAGCTGCTGCTCCAGCGCTGCTCCAGCAGCATTCCAGCAAGGGCCGCAGGAGCAGGAGACAACGACAGTTGCTATGGGCACAGCCCAACATTCCATCTAGAACCCCCGGGGGAGCCATGGGACAGAAAGGGGCATGGGCCGCCTCTGCCCCTTGTACTTCTTCTGCTGCAAGTTTGCTCTGAGAAGCTTCCCATTGGGCCTTTTCTCCTCAGTCGTCTGATGAGACGGGCAAAAGCAGTGCAGGGACAGCCCTGGCTCTTCCCGGTGCTTCTCTGCAAGGTGCCTCCAGCTGAAGGTGCACAGGAGCCTGCCTCTGTGCAAGGGCCCAGACCTCATCTCCTGCCCTGGAGAACCAGAAGGGCTCCTCCCACTGGCTCTCCTCCAGCTCTGAGAGGAGCTGGAATTTGCAAGTTGCCTAGCGCAGAGCCAACTCCAAAGCTTCCTCTCAAAGTGGAGGCATTCATCCTGCCCCCTTTCTCAATTCTCCTTTTGCTGCCCAATAATGTCACTGCATGGTTTCCCTCCTTTGGGCCTCTGAGCTGGTCTCTCACCTCATCACTCCTCCCTTGAAACTTGGAGAAACAGGATGTTTTTCAGGCCAACTGATGGGGACACACACACACACACCCAGGGACAGCACACGGGCATTTCTCTAGCAAACATTCAGGCAGAATTTCTAGATCCCTCTTCCAGCTCCCTTGGAGAAGCTCGGTGGTTGTCCCAAAAGACTCTGGCATTCCTCTAAGGAAGCAACACTTACAGAATTGCCTTTCCACACTGCTGGCCTTCACATTGCTTTTAACGCCTAGATCCCAGATATGAGAAAAAGCCAGGCAGCTTTGCTGCTTTCCTGCCTGTCCTTAAGGAAAAGCAAATCTTGCTTCAGTCCCAATCTTGCTTCCTTCCCAGCCTGCATGTTACCCACTGGCCAGCAAACTGAGGGGGCAGCTGGAACAAGTCCCACTGCAAGGCAGATACTTTGTAGCCTCCAAAGCCCACCTGCACCGGCTCCATCAGACAAGGGCAAGCTTGCCTCGGCTTCCCAGAAGCAGCCTGCCAATTGCCCCCTCCTTCGCCCCCTCTCCATCCACCCTCCACAGCCCCTGCCACCAAAGCCTTGCTAGGCAGGGCCATTTGCTGGCCTCCATAAAAGAGTGACTTGGATTCTTCTTTGGCGCAAGTGCCCCAGCTGTGACAAGTCAGAGGATAATGATCACACCCGCTCGGCTTTAGCTAAGGAGATTGCTGGAGGCCCAGAGCGGGACACTGGTCCTTTCAGGAGAAACTGCAACTGAACTAGCCATGCCTTTGTGGTGCATGCCGATAGGAATTGGATAGAATCGGAGGGCTTAGAAACGTCCTCCAAGCTGGTCAGCTCCATCAGTCCCCCAAAATGAAAGAAATTTTTCTGTCTGGGCTCCAAAAAGGACTCAACCCGCTGCTTTTATGCCAGAAAATATGGTGAGACCAGACCACTCATCTAGATGCAATTCAGTGAATTAAACAAAGCCTCCCTTTCCACTCCCAGCTGAGATGTTGAGGAATCAAAGGCTGAAGCCCCAGCGGTATTTCACTGGCAGTAAAGGAGACACACCTCAGGAAGTCCTGCCAGCTGAGCAAGGGGCTGGGCCTGGGGGAGGTGGCGCCTGCCCAGCTTCTTCTCTCAGGGCAAGTGCCGTCTTTGCAACACCAGGCAAATGGAACAAACATTGCTGGAGTGCTTTCATACAGACAAACAGACAAAATGGAACAAACATTGGTTTAATGATAAAGACAGATTAGGTCTCAACAAAGGCAAAATGACAAAGAGCATATGGCAGAGCATACAAAACACCCAACCTCTGACATTTACTGATAAATCTAATAATACTAATGAGTCCTGAATAATACTAATGTACCTTAGCTACTAAATTGAGGAGGTTACTATCATGTAAACTAACGAAGTAGAAGATTAAACAACCCAAAAAGCTTAAAAAACAGTCCTATTCCTATCTAACTAATATCTAACAGTTGTATTCCTATCTAACTAATCTGCCTAACTCTTGCTAGCCCTGGACAACCTGCAGGGTTGTCTAATTTGGTCTTTTCTTCTTGGGGAGAGGCTCTGCTGTCTTCCGAGGCCGATGTCTTCTGCTGTGTTTGTTCCTTTCCTTCATGCTTTCAAACACCCTGCAAGATAGGAAGCAAACCATCCATTGCTCACGCTAGTACACACCATGAAACCAAGTGCCAAGATCTCCGTTTGAGTATGAATTTCTGTCTTTTCAGGCAGTGGCACATTTGTCAATGGATCAGCACCATGAGTCTGATGGTTCTACTTTCAATGCCTTGAAATGTCTTCCTCCTTTTGCTGCATCCTCTTTTGAATTTGATCAGCAGCATCAAACCAAGCTTTGATGGATCTATTCCTACTTGTATCAACTGTGTCTTGTTGGGGCACGGCAAGGTTTCATTGTGAAGGCTGGGTTTTACCTAAGCTCTTTGGGTTTGAGGTGGGTGTTAAGCTTGAGCACGGCTGCCGGGGGCGATGCTGCAAGTGCCCCCAGCTTCCCCTGCGGTGCCTTTGAAAAGGGTCAGCCCCTTTTAGTCCAAAGGCGCAGCTTTGAGCAGAAAGAGGAGGAACTTGCGCACCGTTTGCACTGCCCGCAGGGAAAGGGGCCTCCCGCCGAAGGGGGCGGCTGGCGCGGTTGGCAGCAGGGACACTGGGCGCTGCGAGCCCTCTTGCGGCTTCTCTTCCCTGGCTCCCCGTTCTCCTTTCTGGGAGGGCTTTTGCTCCTCTTTGCTTTGCCCACGCTCTGGAAATCAAAGAGTCCTTATCAATGCTTCCTTCCTCTCACAAAGCTGGAAATCAGAGCATCCAGCACAAAAATCTATCGGCCTAAGCAAATCCTTCCAAAGCCTCAAGAGCTGAGAAAACGGCTGCCTTTGCCAATGGGCTGCGGCGGGCTGCCAAGCCAGAGCTTGGAGGAAAATACTCCTCTTTTCTACAGGCCAAAGGGGTGGGAGAAAGACCTGGCTATTTAGAGCTCTACATTTCTTATTTCTACCTTTCTGCCTAACATCTATTTCTCTCTGCTTTTCCTCCACAAATGTCTAGGCAATGGCATTTCAATTCAGTCCAATTAGGGTAGACACATGCTTAGCCATTTTCTAGTCCCCAAAATAATCTCCCTCCCTCTCTCTCTCTCTCTCTCTCTCTCTCTCACATGATGGGAAACAAATTGCTCTTTGCCGCTAAGGAAAGATTTAGGGGAGCCACAGCACCAGCAGCTCCTTCTTGGGGACTATGCTGGCATGCTAGAAAAACTCCCTGAAAATCTGCAGCATATCCACAAAGGCAGCCTGGACTGCTGATGTCAGCAAGCAGTGGGGAATTTGGGGTCTGATTGGAGTCAGCGAGGGTGCCAGCCCTTGAGAAGCCCATCTGTAGAGAGTCAAAGCCCATTTTGGTGGCGGTGCTGCTTTCTTGGGTCAAAGTTAGGCTCCAGAATTGCATACTTCAGGGCAGCAGCACAAGGAAGGCCCGGGCAGCATCTGCTGTGCCTTTCCCAGCACATGGGACGATGTGATCCTGGCAAAGGGGCATCTGGCATGGCTCGCCAGCAGCTTTTCTCCCCTTCTCCCAGTTTCTCGACCTTCCTGGCACCTCTCCATTTTCTTGCCCCTCACCTGAGCAAGAGTGCTGGCAAGTTTATGCTCCTTTTTCCAGGAGTAGTAGTACTCCACACACTGGGCCACGGTCTTAGTCTGGATCTGTTGTGAAGAGAAAAAGAAGGAATCGAAAATGGTGTCGGGGGCACTGGGGAAAAAGTAGACTATGGAGTGAACTAGGAAGTAAAAGCATGAAGTAAATGGAGTAGGGTGTAAAATGAAATCAACATGGAGAAAGAGAGGCATCATGCAATGTCTTAAACCCTGTATGATGCTAGGTGCTAATACACGCAATGCACAGATCAACAACAAATCCACCTAGCACAGTTCTTCTTTCCCCGCTTCACTCCAGTTATGCCAGCACAGCGTCTTGTGGAAGCAGCAGCAGACCTGTGCCACAAGTCTGACAGAATAAAGCTTCATCTTCCAAAAGAGCTTGGAGAAAAGGGCTGGAGAGGCAGGATCATCCTTTTGACACAGGCTTTTGATGTCCCCTTTTGTTACTACTTGAAGATACTTGCTCCTTGAGAAGAGAGAGACTGAAGCCCAGTGCTTGTTCCCAGAAATAAGCAAGCTTTCCTGCTGCTGATCTGCTCGGGTAAAGAATGTCCCGTGGCTTTACCTGCTTCTGGATGAGATGAAAATCCTTGCCGTAGGTGTGGAAAGCCTTTTGGAAGGACTCCTTCTCCTCAGGTGTCCATCTATCAGAGCCTGGCAATAAAAAGCAGCGGCTAGTAAACAGATCCCTTGATCCACACCAAGTAGATTCCTCTGGCTGCCGAAAGAAAACGGTCGCAGGCCGTCATTCACGTGGGTGTACGTGTCTGCTCCCTCAGAAGGTCGTGAAGACAAGAGCAGGCATTGCCCGGGGAGAAGGATTGGAAAACAAGTAAAGCTGAAGGACTAGATGCTGGTGCTTTGCCCACCCACAGAGGAGACAAGACCTTGTGCTGGTGTTAAGCACAATTTCTTGAAGCAGAAACGCTTGCCACAACAATGAAGGGGACGGCAGCATCTGTCAGGGACGCAAGAAGCTCTGCTTTGCTTACCTGCGTAATGATAATCAGCCATGGGATGGCCTTGAGCTGTTGCAGGCCCCTCTGAGAGCAGCATCTCCAGAGCCTCCTGCAAGATCAAGAGGGAAAAGGCTTTAGCCGCCCCAGCACATTAAAAATGAGCCAAAAAATCACAGGTGCTGCCTTTCAGCTCCTTTGCCTCTCCAGACATTCAAGCAACTGTATCCCATGTGGGTGAAACACTGTCATTTGCTCCCGGTCCCTAGTTTTTGCTGCCCAACCCTTTGATCCTGGTCCCCAAGAGTGGCCTTTTGCTCACCAAGCTGAGGATTTTGCTGCTCCTGCAGCCAGAATGGCCTCAGCTGACTGAGGCTTCTGGGAATTTCCCCTCCAAATGTCTTAGAGAAGCCAAATCTCCAGGCCATTTACAAGGCAGCAGGACCTTCCGCCGCCGCCGCCTCCAGGAGGGAGATTCTCCCTGCTGGAGCCCTTTGGGCTCAGCCCTGACGCAGCTGGAGGAGACCCAGCAGGCAGCAAGTGCTCTGCTCCCTGTTAAGACCCTTCTTCCAAGAGCAGCCAGGAAAGGCTGTCCCAGTGCCCAGGCCTTCTGCATTCCCTGTGCCCTCTCCTCTGCGCCCAAACAGCCGCTTCTTACCGGAACGCTGCCGCGTGCCTGGTGCAGGCAGTGCAGGGCGCGCTCCAGGTTAGCTGCTGCCCCGGGAATGCCACGGGAGCTGGCCATGTCCAACAGTTCTCTTACTGCAAGCACAAGAAAAAACCCACCGAAAGTCAGCCTGGAGGCCAGCAAAGGGCAAAGGTTGCCATGCAAGGCAGAAGGAAAGGCCGGCAGCTAAAGACAGCAGCTTGGAGAGAGAGCATGAAAAGGAGAGCAAAGACAGAGCCAGCTGAAGCAAGGGCCCACGCAGTGCTGGCTCTCCCTCCAAAGCAGCTTCTGTAAGAAGAAGTGGGGGCCAATCTCCCCTCTTCCAGTGGCAAACGGCCCTGACCAGTTTGGAGAGCAAGGTGCTTGCTCTTTCTCCTTGCCTCTAACACTTCTACATGGGAAGATGGGCGAGACAAGGAGAGAAGCAGAGCCTGCAAAACGCTGCCTTTTTAGGCAAAAGGAGCCTTTTCAAGACCCAAGTAGCTCAGGGCTGGAAGCAAAGCTTGAAGCAAAGCTACCTCTGTCAGGTTTTTCCATGTCAGAGTCATCCTCTCCCCAGGGCTTCCAGACCAGGCTTGCAGGCTCTTCATCCTCACTTGGTGCTCTGTTCTGCAGCTCTGGGAGCTCAGCCTGAAAGTCGCTGCCAACATTGATGTGTCTAAAGGAAGAAGGAGGTGGAGGTGAGAAAGGCAAGTGGTCAAGAGAGCCTTGCTGTGCACCCACAGGCTTGAACCAATCCCAGCCTGACTGTGAAAGAGCAGTTCTCCTCCTCGCCATTCCTCCAGTTTGCTGTCCTTTAACCCTAGGCCAAAACTCACGGCTGAATCTGGGCTCTTGCTTTCCTTTTCATTGTGCCTCTCCTTTCCACCTGAAAGAGATCAAAGCAATGCTCCAGTTCAAAATCCTTCTGCCAAGGATGTGTCAGTAGCCTTCCTTCTCATCCTCATCATTGCAAAGCCCGAGCTCCCGTGTCCCAGCTCCTTTCTCTTTGCTCTCATTGCTGCCTTTTTGACATGGAATGTCCTAGGCAGGACCCTCCAGCAGTCAGCAGCTTCCTCAGGAGGGCAAGCAGAAGGCCATGCACTACTCTCTTCACTCCCGGGGCCACTGAGAAGAGCCAAGAGAATGGCAGGGAAGATGTGCCAGTGCAGGCTTAGGTTGGATCGAAGGAAAAGCTTCTTCAGCCAGAGGCTGCTTGGGCACTGCAACAGCCTCCCCAGGGAAGGGGGCACAGCACCAAGGCTGACTGAGCTCCAAAAGTGTTTGGACACTGCTCTTGGGCACAGGCTGTGATTGTTGAGGCTGCCCCGGGCAGGCCCTGCAGTTGGGCTCAGTGATCTTTCAGAATCCCTTCCAAGGCAGAAAATTCTGTGCTACTGTGATTGTGCTCTTGAGGAGATGGCATTTGACGGCCGCCCCTGAGCATGAGGTAGAACCAGCCCTACGTGCACTGAAAAAAGAATCTCTAAAGATCTTAAAATAGAAGGGATCTATAGGCGATGTAAATACGTAAGTAGATAAGAATTGCTGATCCCAGATGGTTTTTGAAGTTGAAAGCCTGTGTTTGCAGAGAAGCCCAGTCAAATGCTTCCATGCCCTGAACGACAGGGATGCCAGAGGAGAAGTGCCATCATTGTGCTGTTTGAAGCATTGGAGCGGGTGTGAGCAGAGTCAGGGCATAAGGGGATTTGTTGACACTGAAGCCCTGACCTGCTCAGCCAGGAACAATTTGTTTTGGGGTCAGCACAAGATAGTTTGAGGACTGAAATGGGTGCCAAGAACGTTTAATCAGGTGATGCGTGGACGAGGATCTGCAACTGCACTGGGACACCTCTCTAGGTCCTCTATGGAAAGGTCTGTGTTTCCCCTGGAGGCAACACAATTCCTTCAGAAGCTGCACCCTGCTTTCACGTGGAAGCTCGTCTGGGGAAAGTGAGCACGCAGCCTGTGTGTCGTGCTTGGTGGGAGAGGCAGCTGGAGCCTCCTGCCCCTGTGCTAGTGCTTTGAGGGCAAACGGGGATTTTCTTACCTTGGAGGGTTCCCAAGTGCTCGGGGGATGCCCGGAGGCAGACGAGGAGACCAGGATGTCGGTGCAGAGGCCGGGTCTGGCGCTGAGTGCAGAAGGCGGCTGGTCAGGGACAGCCCAGGAGCTGATCCTGCAGCTGCTGCTCCAGCGCTGCTCCACCAGTGTTCCAGCAAGGGCCGCAGGAGCAGGAGACAACGACAGTTGCTATGGGCACAGCCCAACATTCCATCTAGAACCCCCGGGGGAGCCATGGGACAGAAAGAGGCATGGGCCGCCTCTGCCCCTTGTACTTCTTCTGCTGCAAGTTTGCTCTGAGAAGCTTCCCATTGGGCCTTTTCTCCTCAGTCGTCTGATGAGACGGGCAAAAGCAGTGCAGGGACAGCCCTGGCTCTTCCCGGTGCTTCTCTGCAAGGTGCCTCCAGCTGAAGGTGCACAGGAGCCTGCCTCTGTGCAAGGGCCCAGACCTCATCTCCTGCCCTGGAGAACCAGAAGGGCTCCTCCCACTGGCTCTCCTCCAGCTCTGAGAGGAGCTGGAATTTGCAAGTTGCCTAGCGCAGAGCCAACTCCAAAGCTTCCTCTCAAAGTGGAGGCATTCATCCTGCCCCCTTTCTCAATTCTCCTTTTGCTGCCCAATAATGTCACTGCATGGTTTCCCTCCTTTGGGCCTCTGAGCTGGTCTCTCACCTCATCACTCCTCCCTTGAAACTTGGAGAAACAGGATGTTTTTCAGGCCAACTGATGGGGACACACACACACACACCCAGGGACAGCACACGGGCATTTCTCTAGCAAACATTCAGGCAGAATTTCTAGATCCCTCTTCCAGCTCCCTTGGAGAAGCTCGGTGGTTGTCCCAAAAGACTCTGGCATTCCTCTAAGGAAGCAACACTTACAGAATTGCCTTTCCACACTGCTGGCCTTCACATTGCTTTTAACGCCTAGATCCCAGATATGAGAAAAAGCCAGGCAGCTTTGCTGCTTTCCTGCCTGTCCTTAAGGAAAAGCAAATCTTGCTTCAGTCCCAATCTTGCTTCCTTCCCAGCCTGCATGTTACCCACTGGCCAGCAAACTGAGGGGGCAGCTGGAACAAGTCCCACTGCAAGGCAGATACTTTGTAGCCTCCAAAGCCCACCTGCACCGGCTCCATCAGACAAGGGCAAGCTTGCCTCGGCTTCCCAGAAGCAGCCTGCCAATTGCCCCCTCCTTCGCCCCCTCTCCATCCACCCTCCACAGCCCCTGCCACCAAAGCCTTGCTAGGCAGGGCCATTTGCTGGCCTCCATAAAAGAGTGACTTGGATTCTTCTTTGGCGCAAGTGCCCCAGCTGTGACAAGTCAGAGGATAATGATCACACCCGCTCGGCTTTAGCTAAGGAGATTGCTGGAGGCCCAGAGCGGGACACTGGTCCTTTCAGGAGAAACTGCAACTGAACTAGCCATGCCTTTGTGGTGCATGCCGATAGGAATTGGATAGAATCGGAGGGCTTAGAAACGTCCTCCAAGCTGGTCAGCTCCATCAGTCCCCCAAAATGAAAGAAATTTTTCTGTCTGGGCTCCAAAAAGGACTCAACCCGCTGCTTTTATGCCAGAAAATATGGTGAGACCAGACCACTCATCTAGATGCAATTCAGTGAATTAAACAAAGCCTCCCTTTCCACTCCCAGCTGAGATGTTGAGGAATCAAAGGCTGAAGCCCCAGCGGTATTTCACTGGCAGTAAAGGAGACACACCTCAGGAAGTCCTGCCAGCTGAGCAAGGGGCTGGGCCTGGGGGAGGTGGCGCCTGCCCAGCTTCTTCTCTCAGGGCAAGTGCCGTCTTTGCAACACCAGGCAAATGGAACAAACATTGCTGGAGTGCTTTCATACAGACAAACAGACAAAATGGAACAAACATTGGTTTAATGATAAAGACAGATTAGGTCTCAACAAAGGCAAAATGACAAAGAGCATATGGCAGAGCATACAAAACACCCAACCTCTGACATTTACTGATAAATCTAATAATACTAATGAGTCCTGAATAATACTAATGTACCTTAGCTACTAAATTGAGGAGGTTACTATCATGTAAACTAACGAAGTAGAAGATTAAACAACCCAAAAAGCTTAAAAAACAGTCCTATTCCTATCTAACTAATATCTAACAGTTGTATTCCTATCTAACTAATCTGCCTAACTCTTGCTAGCCCTGGACAACCTGCAGGGTTGTCTAATTTGGTCTTTTCTTCTTGGGGAGAGGCTCTGCTGTCTTCCGAGGCCGATGTCTTCTGCTGTGTTTGTTCCTTTCCTTCATGCTTTCAAACACCCTGCAAGATAGGAAGCAAACCATCCATTGCTCACGCTAGTACACACCATGAAACCAAGTGCCAAGATCTCCGTTTGAGTATGAATTTCTGTCTTTTCAGGCAGTGGCACATTTGTCAATGGATCAGCACCATGAGTCTGATGGTTCTACTTTCAATGCCTTGAAATGTCTTCCTCCTTTTGCTGCATCCTCTTTTGAATTTGATCAGCAGCATCAAACCAAGCTTTGATGGATCTATTCCTACTTGTATCAACTGTGTCTTGTTGGGGCACGGCAAGGTTTCATTGTGAAGGCTGGGTTTTACCTAAGCTCTTTGGGTTTGAGGTGGGTGTTAAGCTTGAGCACGGCTGCCGGGGGCGATGCTGCAAGTGCCCCCAGCTTCCCCTGCGGTGCCTTTGAAAAGGGTCAGCCCCTTTTAGTCCAAAGGCGCAGCTTTGAGCAGAAAGAGGAGGAACTTGCGCACTGTTTGCACTGCCCGCAGGGAAAGGGGCCTCCCGCCGAAGGGGGCGGCTGGCGCGGTTGGCAGCAGGGACACTGGGCGCTGCGAGCCCTCTTGCGGCTTCTCTTCCCTGGCTCCCCGTTCTCCTTTCTGGGAGGGCTTTTGCTCCTCTTTGCTTTGCCCACGCTCTGGAAATCAAAGAGTCCTTATCAATGCTTCCTTCCTCTCACAAAGCTGGAAATCAGAGCATCCAGCACAAAAATCTATCGGCCTAAGCAAATCCTTCCAAAGCCTCAAGAGCTGAGAAAACGGCTGCCTTTGCCAATGGGCTGCGGCGGGCTGCCAACACAGAGCTTGGAGGAAAATACTCCTCTTTTCTACAGGCCAAAGGGGTGGGAGAAAGACCTGGCTATTTAGAGCTCTACATTTCTTATTTCTACCTTTCTGCCTAACATCTATTTCTCTCTGCTTTTCCTCCACAAATGTCTAGGCAATGGCATTTCAATTCAGTCCAATTAGGGTAGACACATGCTTAGCCATTTTCTAGTCCCCAAAATAATCTCCCTCCCTCTCTCTCTCTCTCTCTCTCTCTCTCTCTCTCTCTCTCTCACATGATGGGAAACAAATTGCTCTTTGCCGCTAAGGAAAGATTTAGGGGAGCCACAGCACCAGCAGCTCCTTCTTGGGGACTATGCTGGCATGCTAGAAAAACTCCCTGAAAATCTGCAGCATATCCACAAAGGCAGCCTGGACTGCTGATGTCAGCAAGCAGTGGGGAATTTGGGGTCTGATTGGAGTCAGCGAGGGTGCCAGCCCTTGAGAAGCCCATCTGTAGAGAGTCAAAGCCCATTTTGGTGGCGGTGCTGCTTTCTTGGGTCAAAGTTAGGCTCCAGAATTGCATACTTCAGGGCAGCAGCACAAGGAAGGCCCGGGCAGCATCTGCTGTGCCTTTCCCAGCACATGGGACGATGTGATCCTGGCAAAGGGGCGTCTGGCATGGCTCGCCAGCAGCTTTTCTCCCCTTCTCCCAGTTTCTCGACCTTCCTGGCACCTCTCCATTTTCTTGCCCCTCACCTGAGCAAGAGTGCTGGCAAGTTTATGCTCCTTTTTCCAGGAGTAGTAGTACTCCACACACTGGGCCACGGTCTTAGTCTGGATCTGTTGTGAAGAGAAAAAGAAGGAATCGAAAATGGTGTCGGGTGCACTGGGGAAAAAGTAGACTATGGAGTGAACTAGGAAGTAAAAGCATGAAGTAAATGGAGTAGGGTGTAAAATGAAATCAACATGGAGAAAGAGAGGCATCATGCAATGTCTTAAACCCTGTATGATGCTAGGTGCTAATACACGCAATGCACAGATCAACAACAAATCCACCTAGCACAGTTCTTCTTTCCCCGCTTCACTCCAGTTATGCCAGCACAGCGTCTTGTGGAAGCAGCAGCAGACCTGTGCCACAAGTCTGACAGAATAAAGCTTCATCTTCCAAAAGAGCTTGGAGAAAAGGGCTGGAGAGGCAGGATCATCCTTTTGACACAGGCTTTTGATGTCCCCTTTTGTTACTACTTGAAGATACTTGCTCCTTGAGAAGAGAGAGACTGAAGCCCAGTGCTTGTTCCCAGAAATAAGCAAGCTTTCCTGCTGCTGATCTGCTCGGGTAAAGAATGTCCCGTGGCTTTACCTGCTTCTGGATGAGATGAAAATCCTTGCCGTAAGGTGTGGAAAGCCTTTTGGAAGGACTCCTTCTCCTCAGGTGTCCATCTATCAGAGCCTGGCAATAAAAAGCAGCGGCTAGTAAACAGATCCCTTGATCCACACCAAGTAGATTCCTCTGGCTGCCGAAAGAAAACGGTCGCAGGCCGTCATTCACGTGGGTGTACGTGTCTGCTCCCTCAGAAGGTCGTGAAGACAAGAGCAGGCATTGCCCGGGGAGAAGGATTGGAAAACAAGTAAAGCTGAAGGACTAGATGCTGGTGCTTTGCCCACCCACAGAGGAGACAAGACCTTGTGCTGGTGTTAAGCACAATTTCTTGAAGCAGAAACGCTTGCCACAACAATGAAGGGGCCGGCAGCATCTGTCAGGGACGCAAGAAGCTCTGCTTTGCTTACCTGCGTAATGATAATCAGCCATGGGATGGCCTTGAGCTGTTGCAGGCCCCTCTGAGAGCAGCATCTCCAGAGCCTCCTGCAAGATCAAGAGGGAAAAGGCTTTAGCCGCCCCAGCACATTAAAAATGAGCCAAAAAATCACAGGTGCTGCCTTTCAGCTCCTTTGCCTCTCCAGACATTCAAGCAACTGTATCCCATGTGGGTGAAACACTGTCATTTGCTCCCAGTCCCTAGTTTTTGCTGCCCAACCCTTTGATCCTGGTCCCCAAGAGTGGCCTTTTGCTCACCAAGCTGAGGATTTTGCTGCTCCTGCAGCCAGAATGGCCTCAGCTGACTGAGGCTTCTGGGAATTTCCCCTCCAAATGTCTTAGAGAAGCCAAATCTCCAGGCCATTTACAAGGCAGCAGGACCTTCCGCCGCCGCCGCCTCCAGGAGGGAGATTCTCCCTGCTGGAGCCCTTTGGGCTCAGCCCTGACGCAGCTGGAGGAGACCCAGCAGGCAGCAAGTGCTCTGCTCCCTGTTAAGACCCTTCTTCCAAGAGCAGCCAGGAAAGGCTGTCCCAGTGCCCAGGCCTTCTGCATTCCCTGTGCCCTCTCCTCTGCGCCCAAACAGCCGCTTCTTACCGGAACGCTGCCGCGTGCCTGGTGCAGGCAGTGCAGGGCGCGCTCCAGGTTAGCTGCTGCCCCGGGAATGCCACGGGAGCTGGCCATGTCCAACAGTTCTCTTACTGCAAGCACAAGAAAAAACCCACCGAAAGTCAGCCTGGAGGCCAGCAAAGGGCAAAGGTTGCCATGCAAGGCAGAAGGAAAGGCCGGCAGCTAAAGACAGCAGCTTGGAGAGAGAGCATGAAAAGGAGAGCAAAGACAGAGCCAGCTGAAGCAAGGGCCCACGCAGTGCTGGCTCTCCCTCCAAAGCAGCTTCTGTAAGAAGAAGTGGGGGCCAATCTCCCCTCTTCCAGTGGCAAACGGCCCTGACCAGTTTGGAGAGCAAGGTGCTTGCTCTTTCTCCTTGCCTCTAACACTTCTACATGGGAAGATGGGCGAGACAAGGAGAGAAGCAGAGCCTGCAAAACGCTGCCTTTTTAGGCAAAAGGAGCCTTTTCAAGACCCAAGTAGCTCAGGGCTGGAAGCAAAGCTTGAAGCAAAGCTACCTCTGTCAGGTTTTTCCATGTCAGAGTCATCCTCTCCCCAGGGCTTCCAGACCAGGCTTGCAGGCTCTTCATCCTCACTTGGTGCTCTGTTCTGCAGCTCTGGGAGCTCAGCCTGAAAGTCGCTGCCAACATTGATGTGTCTAAAGGAAGAAGGAGGTGGAGGTGAGAAAGGCAAGTGGTCAAGAGAGCCTTGCTGTGCACCCACAGGCTTGAACCAATCCCAGCCTGACTGTGAAAGAGCAGTTCTCCTCCTCGCCATTCCTCCAGTTTGCTGTGCTTTAACCCTAGGCCAAAACTCACGGCTGAATCTGGGCTCTTGCTTTCCTTTTCATTGTGCCTCTCCTTTCCACCTGAAAGAGATCAAAGCAATGCTCCAGTTCAAAATCCTTCTGCCAAGGATGTGTCAGTAGCCTTCCTTCTCATCCTCATCATTGCAAAGCCCGAGCTCCCGTGTCCCAGCTCCTTTCTCTTTGCTCTCATTGCTGCCTTTTTGACATGGAATGTCCTAGGCAGGACCCTCCAGCAGTCAGCAGCTTCCTCAGGAGGGCAAGCAGAAGGCCATGCACTACTCTCTTCACTCCCGGGGCCACGGAGAAGAGCCAAGAGAATGGCAGGGGAGATGTGCCAGTGCAGGCTTAGGTTGGATCGAAGGAAAAGCTTCTTCAGCCAGAGGCTGCTTGGGCACTGCAACAGCCTCCCCAGGGAAGGGGGCACAGCACCAAGGCTGACTGAGCTCCAAAAGTGTTTGGACACTGCTCTTGGGCACAGGCTGTGATTGTTGAGGCTGCCCCGGGCAGGCCCTGCAGTTGGGCTCAGTGATCTTTCAGAATCCCTTCCAAGGCAGAAAATTCTGTGCTACTGTGATTGTGCTCTTGAGGAGATGGCATTTGACGGCCGCCCCTGAGCATGAGGTAGAACCAGCCCTACCTGCACTGAAAAAAGAATCTCTAAAGATCTTAAAATAGAAGGGATCTATAGGCGATGTAAATACGTAAGTAGATAAGAATTGCTGATCCCAGATGGTTTTTGAAGTTGAAAGCCTGTGTTTGCAGAGAAGCCCAGTCAAATGCTTCCATGCCCTGAACGACAGGGATGCCAGAGGAGAAGTGCCATCATTGTGCTGTTTGAAGCATTGGAGCGGGTGTGAGCAGAGTCAGGGCATAAGGGGATTTGTTGACACTGAAGCCCTGACCTGCTCAGCCAGGAACAATTTGTTTTGGGGTCAGCACAAGATAGTTTGAGGACTGAAATGGGTGCCAAGAACGTTTAATCAGGTGATGCGTGGACGAGGATCTGCAACTGCACTGGGACACCTCTCTAGGTCCTCTATGGAAAGGTCTGTGTTTCCCCTGGAGGCAACACAATTCCTTCAGAAGCTGCACCCTGCTTTCACGTGGAAGCTCCTCTGGGGAAAGTGAGCACGCAGCCTGTGTGTCGTGCTTGGTGGGAGAGGCAGCTGGAGCCTCCTGCCCTTGTGCTAGTGCTTTGAGGGCAAACGGGGATTTTCTTACCTTGGAGGGTTCCCAAGTGCTCTGGGGATGCCCGGAGGCAGACGAGGAGACCAGGATGTCGGTGCAGAGGCCGGGTCTGGCGCTGAGTGCAGAAGGCGGCTGGTCAGGGACAGCCCAGGAGCTGATCCTGCAGCTGCTGCTCCAGCGCTGCTCCAGCAGCATTCCAGCAAGGGCCGCAGGAGCAGGAGACAACGACAGTTGCTATGGGCACAGCCCAACATTCCATCTAGAACCCCCGGGGGAGCCATGGGACAGAAAGGGGCATGGGCCGCCTCTGCCCCTTGTACTTCTTCTGCTGCAAGTTTGCTCTGAGAAGCTTCCCATTGGGCCTTTTCTCCTCAGTCGTCTGATGAGACGGGCAAAAGCAGTGCAGGGACAGCCCTGGCTCTTCCCGGTGCTTCTCTGCAAGGTGCCTCCAGCTGAAGGTGCACAGGAGCCTGCCTCTGTGCAAGGGCCCAGACCTCATCTCCTGCCCTGGAGAACCAGAAGGGCTCCTCCCACTGGCTCTCCTCCAGCTCTGAGAGGAGCTGGAATTTGCAAGTTGCCTAGCGCAGAGCCAACTCCAAAGCTTCCTCTCAAAGTGGAGGCATTCATCCTGCCCCCTTTCTCAATTCTCCTTTTGCTGCCCAATAATGTCACTGCATGGTTTCCCTCCTTTGGGCCTCTGAGCTGGTCTCTCACCTCATCACTCCTCCCTTGAAACTTGGAGAAACAGGATGTTTTTCAGGCCAACTGATGGGGACACACACACACACACCCAGGGACAGCACACGGGCATTTCTCTAGCAAACATTCAGGCAGAATTTCTAGATCCCTCTTCCAGCTCCCTTGGAGAAGCTCGGTGGTTGTCCCAAAAGACTCTGGCATTCCTCTAAGGAAGCAACACTTACAGAATTGCCTTTCCACACTGCTGGCCTTCACATTGCTTTTAACGCCTAGATCCCAGATATGAGAAAAAGCCAGGCAGCTTTGCTGCTTTCCTGCCTGTCCTTAAGGAAAAGCAAATCTTGCTTCAGTCCCAATCTTGCTTCCTTCCCAGCCTGCATGTTACCCACTGGCCAGCAAACTGAGGGGGCAGCTGGAACAAGTCCCACTGCAAGGCAGATACTTTGTAGCCTCCAAAGCCCACCTGCACCGGCTCCATCAGACAAGGGCAAGCTTGCCTCGGCTTCCCAGAAGCAGCCTGCCAATTGCCCCCTCCTTCGCCCCCTCTCCATCCACCCTCCACAGCCCCTGCCACCAAAGCCTTGCTAGGCAGGGCCATTTGCTGGCCTCCATAAAAGAGTGACTTGGATTCTTCTTTGGCGCAAGTGCCCCAGCTGTGACAAGTCAGAGGATAATGATCACACCCGCTCGGCTTTAGCTAAGGAGATTGCTGGAGGCCCAGAGCGGGACACTGGTCCTTTCAGGAGAAACTGCAACTGAACTAGCCATGCCTTTGTGGTGCATGCCGATAGGAATTGGATAGAATCGGAGGGCTTAGAAACGTCCTCCAAGCTGGTCAGCTCCATCAGTCCCCCAAAATGAAAGAAATTTTTCTGTCTGGGCTCCAAAAAGGACTCAACCCGCTGCTTTTATGCCAGAAAATATGGTGAGACCAGACCACTCATCTAGATGCAATTCAGTGAATTAAACAAAGCCTCCCTTTCCACTCCCAGCTGAGATGTTGAGGAATCAAAGGCTGAAGCCCCAGCGGTATTTCACTGGCAGTAAAGGAGACACACCTCAGGAAGTCCTGCCAGCTGAGCAAGGGGCTGGGCCTGGGGGAGGTGGCGCCTGCCCAGCTTCTTCTCTCAGGGCAAGTGCCGTCTTTGCAACACCAGGCAAATGGAACAAACATTGCTGGAGTGCTTTCATACAGACAAACAGACAAAATGGAACAAACATTGGTTTAATGATAAAGACAGATTAGGTCTCAACAAAGGCAAAATGACAAAGAGCATATGGCAGAGCATACAAAACACCCAACCTCTGACATTTACTGATAAATCTAATAATACTAATGAGTCCTGAATAATACTAATGTACCTTAGCTACTAAATTGAGGAGGTTACTATCATGTAAACTAACTAAGTAGAAGATTAAACAACCCAAAAAGCTTAAAAAACAGTCCTATTCCTATCTAACTAATATCTAACAGTTGTATTCCTATCTAACTAATCTGCCTAACTCTTGCTAGCCCTGGACAACCTGCAGGGTTGTCTAATTTGGTCTTTTCTTCTTGGGGAGAGGCTCTGCTGTCTTCCGAGGCCGATGTCTTCTGCTGTGTTTGTTCCTTTCCTTCATGCTTTCAAACACCCTGCAAGATAGGAAGCAAACCATCCATTGCTCACGCTAGTACACACCATGAAACCAAGTGCCAAGATCTCCGTTTGAGTATGAATTTCTGTCTTTTCAGGCAGTGGCACATTTGTCAATGGATCAGCACCATGAGTCTGATGGTTCTACTTTCAATGCCTTGAAATGTCTTCCTCCTTTTGCTGCATCCTCTTTTGAATTTGATCAGCAGCATCAAACCAAGCTTTGATGGATCTATTCCTACTTGTATCAACTGTGTCTTGTTGGGGCACGGCAAGGTTTCATTGTGAAGGCTGGGTTTTACCTAAGCTCTTTGGGTTTGAGGTGGGTGTTAAGCTTGAGCACGGCTGCCGGGGGCGATGCTGCAAGTGCCCCCAGCTTCCCCTGCGGTGCCTTTGAAAAGGGTCAGCCCCTTTTAGTCCAAAGGCGCAGCTTTGAGCAGAAAGAGGAGGAACTTGCGCACCGTTTGCACTGCCCGCAGGGAAAGGGGCCTCCCGCCGAAGGGGGCGGCTGGCGCGGTTGGCAGCAGGGACACTGGGCGCTGCGAGCCCTCTTGCGGCTTCTCTTCCCTGGCTCCCCGTTCTCCTTTCTGGGAGGGCTTTTGCTCCTCTTTGCTTTGCCCACGCTCTGGAAATCAAAGAGTCCTTATCAATGCTTCCTTCCTCTCACAAAGCTGGAAATCAGAGCATCCAGCACAAAAATCTATCGGCCTAAGCAAATCCTTCCAAAGCCTCAAGAGCTGAGAAAACGGCTGCCTTTGCCAATGGGCTGCGGCGGGCTGCCAACACAGAGCTTGGAGGAAAATACTCCTCTTTTCTACAGGCCAAAGGGGTGGGAGAAAGACCTGGCTATTTAGAGCTCTACATTTCTTATTTCTACCTTTCTGCCTAACATCTATTTCTCTCTGCTTTTCCTCCACAAATGTCTAGGCAATGGCATTTCAATTCAGTCCAATTAGGGTAGACACATGCTTAGCCATTTTCTAGTCCCCAAAATAATCTCCCTCCCTCTCTCTCTCTCTCTCTCTCTCTCTCTCACATGATGGGAAACAAATTGCTCTTTGCCGCTAAGGAAAGATTTAGGGGAGCCACAGCACCAGCAGCTCCTTCTTGGGGACTATGCTGGCATGCTAGAAAAACTCCCTGAAAATCTGCAGCATATCCACAAAGGCAGCCTGGACTGCTGATGTCAGCAAGCAGTGGGGAATTTGGGGTCTGATTGGAGTCAGCGAGGGTGCCAGCCCTTGAGAAGCCCATCTGTAGAGAGTCAAAGCCCATTTTGGTGGCGGTGCTGCTTTCTTGGGTCAAAGTTAGGCTCCAGAATTGCATACTTCAGGGCAGCAGCACAAGGAAGGCCCGGGCAGCATCTGCTGTGCCTTTCCCAGCACATGGGACGATGTGATCCTGGCAAAGGGGCATCTGGCATGGCTCGCCAGCAGCTTTTCTCCCCTTCTCCCAGTTTCTCGACCTTCCTGGCACCTCTCCATTTTCTTGCCCCTCACCTGAGCAAGAGTGCTGGCAAGTTTATGCTCCTTTTTCCAGGAGTAGTAGTACTCCACACACTGGGCCACGGTCTTAGTCTGGATCTGTTGTGAAGAGAAAAAGAAGGAATCGAAAATGGTGTCGGGGGCACTGGGGAAAAAGTAGACTATGGAGTGAACTAGGAAGTAAAAGCATGAAGTAAATGGAGTAGGGTGTAAAATGAAATCAACATGGAGAAAGAGAGGCATCATGCAATGTCTTAAACCCTGTATGATGCTAGGTGCTAATACACGCAATGCACAGATCAACAACAAATCCACCTAGCACAGTTCTTCTTTCCCCGCTTCACTCCAGTTATGCCAGCACAGCGTCTTGTGGAAGCAGCAGCAGACCTGTGCCACAAGTCTGACAGAATAAAGCTTCATCTTCCAAAAGAGCTTGGAGAAAAGGGCTGGAGAGGCAGGATCATCCTTTTGACACAGGCTTTTGATGTCCCCTTTTGTTACTACTTGAAGATACTTGCTCCTTGAGAAGAGAGAGACTGAAGCCCAGTGCTTGTTCCCAGAAATAAGCAAGCTTTCCTGCTGCTGATCTGCTCGGGTAAAGAATGTCCCGTGGCTTTACCTGCTTCTGGATGAGATGAAAATCCTTGCCGTAGGTGTGGAAAGCCTTTTGGAAGGACTCCTTCTCCTCAGGTGTCCATCTATCAGAGCCTGGCAATAAAAAGCAGCGGCTAGTAAACAGATCCCTTGATCCACACCAAGTAGATTCCTCTGGCTGCCGAAAGAAAACGGTCGCAGGCCGTCATTCACGTGGGTGTACGTGTCTGCTCCCTCAGAAGGTCGTGAAGACAAGAGCAGGCATTGCCCGGGGAGAAGGATTGGAAAACAAGTAAAGCTGAAGGACTAGATGCTGGTGCTTTGCCCACCCACAGAGGAGACAAGACCTTGTGCTGGTGTTAAGCACAATTTCTTGAAGCAGAAACGCTTGCCACAACAATGAAGGGGACGGCAGCATCTGTCAGGGACGCAAGAAGCTCTGCTTTGCTTACCTGCGTAATGATAATCAGCCATGGGATGGCCTTGAGCTGTTGCAGGCCCCTCTGAGAGCAGCATCTCCAGAGCCTCCTGCAAGATCAAGAGGGAAAAGGCTTTAGCCGCCCCAGCACATTAAAAATGAGCCAAAAAATCACAGGTGCTGCCTTTCAGCTCCTTTGCCTCTCCAGACATTCAAGCAACTGTATCCCATGTGGGTGAAACACTGTCATTTGCTCCCGGTCCCTAGTTTTTGCTGCCCAACCCTTTGATCCTGGTCCCCAAGAGTGGCCTTTTGCTCACCAAGCTGAGGATTTTGCTGCTCCTGCAGCCAGAATGGCCTCAGCTGACTGAGGCTTCTGGGAATTTCCCCTCCAAATGTCTTAGAGAAGCCAAATCTCCAGGCCATTTACAAGGCAGCAGGACCTTCCGCCGCCGCCGCCTCCAGGAGGGAGATTCTCCCTGCTGGAGCCCTTTGGGCTCAGCCCTGACGCAGCTGGAGGAGACCCAGCAGGCAGCAAGTGCTCTGCTCCCTGTTAAGACCCTTCTTCCAAGAGCAGCCAGGAAAGGCTGTCCCAGTGCCCAGGCCTTCTGCATTCCCTGTGCCCTCTCCTCTGCGCCCAAACAGCCGCTTCTTACCGGAACGCTGCCGCGTGCCTGGTGCAGGCAGTGCAGGGCGCGCTCCAGGTTAGCTGCTGCCCCGGGAATGCCACGGGAGCTGGCCATGTCCAACAGTTCTCTTACTGCAAGCACAAGAAAAAACCCACCGAAAGTCAGCCTGGAGGCCAGCAAAGGGCAAAGGTTGCCATGCAAGGCAGAAGGAAAGGCCGGCAGCTAAAGACAGCAGCTTGGAGAGAGAGCATGAAAAGGAGAGCAAAGACAGAGCCAGCTGAAGCAAGGGCCCACGCAGTGCTGGCTCTCCCTCCAAAGCAGCTTCTGTAAGAAGAAGTGGGGGCCAATCTCCCCTCTTCCAGTGGCAAACGGCCCTGACCAGTTTGGAGAGCAAGGTGCTTGCTCTTTCTCCTTGCCTCTAACACTTCTACATGGGAAGATGGGCGAGACAAGGAGAGAAGCAGAGCCTGCAAAACGCTGCCTTTTTAGGCAAAAGGAGCCTTTTCAAGACCCAAGTAGCTCAGGGCTGGAAGCAAAGCTTGAAGCAAAGCTACCTCTGTCAGGTTTTTCCATGTCAGAGTCATCCTCTCCCCAGGGCTTCCAGACCAGGCTTGCAGGCTCTTCATCCTCACTTGGTGCTCTGTTCTGCAGCTCTGGGAGCTCAGCCTGAAAGTCGCTGCCAACATTGATGTGTCTAAAGGAAGAAGGAGGTGGAGGTGAGAAAGGCAAGTGGTCAAGAGAGCCTTGCTGTGCACCCACAGGCTTGAACCAATCCCAGCCTGACTGTGAAAGAGCAGTTCTCCTCCTCGCCATTCCTCCAGTTTGCTGTCCTTTAACCCTAGGCCAAAACTCACGGCTGAATCTGGGCTCTTGCTTTCCTTTTCATTGTGCCTCTCCTTTCCACCTGAAAGAGATCAAAGCAATGCTCCAGTTCAAAATCCTTCTGCCAAGGATGTGTCAGTAGCCTTCCTTCTCATCCTCATCATTGCAAAGCCCGAGCTCCCGTGTCCCAGCTCCTTTCTCTTTGCTCTCATTGCTGCCTTTTTGACATGGAATGTCCTAGGCAGGACCCTCCAGCAGTCAGCAGCTTCCTCAGGAGGGCAAGCAGAAGGCCATGCACTACTCTCTTCACTCCCGGGGCCACTGAGAAGAGCCAAGAGAATGGCAGGGAAGATGTGCCAGTGCAGGCTTAGGTTGGATCGAAGGAAAAGCTTCTTCAGCCAGAGGCTGCTTGGGCACTGCAACAGCCTCCCCAGGGAAGGGGGCACAGCACCAAGGCTGACTGAGCTCCAAAAGTGTTTGGACACTGCTCTTGGGCACAGGCTGTGATTGTTGAGGCTGCCCCGGGCAGGCCCTGCAGTTGGGCTCAGTGATCTTTCAGAATCCCTTCCAAGGCAGAAAATTCTGTGCTACTGTGATTGTGCTCTTGAGGAGATGGCATTTGACGGCCGCCCCTGAGCATGAGGTAGAACCAGCCCTACGTGCACTGAAAAAAGAATCTCTAAAGATCTTAAAATAGAAGGGATCTATAGGCGATGTAAATACGTAAGTAGATAAGAATTGCTGATCCCAGATGGTTTTTGAAGTTGAAAGCCTGTGTTTGCAGAGAAGCCCAGTCAAATGCTTCCATGCCCTGAACGACAGGGATGCCAGAGGAGAAGTGCCATCATTGTGGTGTTTGAAGCATTGGAGCGGGTGTGAGCAGAGTCAGGGCATAAGGGGATTTGTTGACACTGAAGCCCTGACCTGCTCAGCCAGGAACAATTTGTTTTGGGGTCAGCACAAGATAGTTTGAGGACTGAAATGGGTGCCAAGAACGTTTAATCAGGTGATGCGTGGACGAGGATCTGCAACTGCACTGGGACACCTCTCTAGGTCCTCTATGGAAAGGTCTGTGTTTCCCCTGGAGGCAACACAATTCCTTCAGAAGCTGCACCCTGCTTTCACGTGGAAGCTCGTCTGGGGAAAGTGAGCACGCAGCCTGTGTGTCGTGCTTGGTGGGAGAGGCAGCTGGAGCCTCCTGCCCCTGTGCTAGTGCTTTGAGGGCAAACGGGGATTTTCTTACCTTGGAGGGTTCCCAAGTGCTCGGGGGATGCCCGGAGGCAGACGAGGAGACCAGGATGTCGGTGCAGAGGCCGGGTCTGGCGCTGAGTGCAGAAGGCGGCTGGTCAGGGACAGCCCAGGAGCTGATCCTGCAGCTGCTGCTCCAGCGCTGCTCCAGCAGTGTTCCAGCAAGGGCCGCAGGAGCAGGAGACAACGACAGTTGCTATGGGCACAGCCCAACATTCCATCTAGAACCCCCGGGGGAGCCATGGGACAGAAAGGGGCATGGGCCGCCTCTGCCCCTTGTACTTCTTCTGCTGCAAGTTTGCTCTGAGAAGCTTCCCATTGGGCCTTTTCTCCTCAGTCGTCTGATGAGACGGGCAAAAGCAGTGCAGGGACAGCCCTGGCTCTTCCCGGTGCTTCTCTGCAAGGTGCCTCCAGCTGAAGGTGCACAGGAGCCTGCCTCTGTGCAAGGGCCCAGACCTCATCTCCTGCCCTGGAGAACCAGAAGGGCTCCTCCCACTGGCTCTCCTCCAGCTCTGAGAGGAGCTGGAATTTGCAAGTTGCCTAGCGCAGAGCCAACTCCAAAGCTTCCTCTCAAAGTGGAGGCATTCATCCTGCCCCCTTTCTCAATTCTCCTTTTGCTGCCCAATAATGTCACTGCATGGTTTCCCTCCTTTGGGCCTCTGAGCTGGTCTCTCACCTCATCACTCCTCCCTTGAAACTTGGAGAAACAGGATGTTTTTCAGGCCAACTGATGGGGACACACACACACACACCCAGGGACAGCACACGGGCATTTCTCTAGCAAACATTCAGGCAGAATTTCTAGATCCCTCTTCCAGCTCCCTTGGAGAAGCTCGGTGGTTGTCCCAAAAGACTCTGGCATTCCTCTAAGGAAGCAACACTTACAGAATTGCCTTTCCACACTGCTGGCCTTCACATTGCTTTTAACGCCTAGATCCCAGATATGAGAAAAAGCCAGGCAGCTTTGCTGCTTTCCTGCCTGTCCTTAAGGAAAAGCAAATCTTGCTTCAGTCCCAATCTTGCTTCCTTCCCAGCCTGCATGTTACCCACTGGCCAGCAAACTGAGGGGGCAGCTGGAACAAGTCCCACTGCAAGGCAGATACTTTGTAGCCTCCAAAGCCCACCTGCACCGGCTCCATCAGACAAGGGCAAGCTTGCCTCGGCTTCCCAGAAGCAGCCTGCCAATTGCCCCCTCCTTCGCCCCCTCTCCATCCACCCTCCACAGCCCCTGCCACCAAAGCCTTGCTAGGCAGGGCCATTTGCTGGCCTCCATAAAAGAGTGACTTGGATTCTTCTTTGGCGCAAGTGCCCCAGCTGTGACAAGTCAGAGGATAATGATCACACCCGCTCGGCTTTAGCTAAGGAGATTGCTGGAGGCCCAGAGCGGGACACTGGTCCTTTCAGGAGAAACTGCAACTGAACTAGCCATGCCTTTGTGGTGCATGCCGATAGGAATTGGATAGAATCGGAGGGCTTAGAAACGTCCTCCAAGCTGGTCAGCTCCATCAGTCCCCCAAAATGAAAGAAATTTTTCTGTCTGGGCTCCAAAAAGGACTCAACCCGCTGCTTTTATGCCAGAAAATATGGTGAGACCAGACCACTCATCTAGATGCAATTCAGTGAATTAAACAAAGCCTCCCTTTCCACTCCCAGCTGAGATGTTGAGGAATCAAAGGCTGAAGCCCCAGCGGTATTTCACTGGCAGTAAAGGAGACACACCTCAGGAAGTCCTGCCAGCTGAGCAAGGGGCTGGGCCTGGGGGAGGTGGCGCCTGCCCAGCTTCTTCTCTCAGGGCAAGTGCCGTCTTTGCAACACCAGGCAAATGGAACAAACATTGCTGGAGTGCTTTCATACAGACAAACAGACAAAATGGAACAAACATTGGTTTAATGATAAAGACAGATTAGGTCTCAACAAAGGCAAAATGACAAAGAGCATATGGCAGAGCATACAAAACACCCAACCTCTGACATTTACTGATAAATCTAATAATACTAATGAGTCCTGAATAATACTAATGTACCTTAGCTACTAAATTGAGGAGGTTACTATCATGTAAACTAACGAAGTAGAAGATTAAACAACCCAAAAAGCTTAAAAAACAGTCCTATTCCTATCTAACTAATATCTAACAGTTGTATTCCTATCTAACTAATCTGCCTAACTCTTGCTAGCCCTGGACAACCTGCAGGGTTGTCTAATTTGGTCTTTTCTTCTTGGGGAGAGGCTCTGCTGTCTTCCGAGGCCGATGTCTTCTGCTGTGTTTGTTCCTTTCCTTCATGCTTTCAAACACCCTGCAAGATAGGAAGCAAACCATCCATTGCTCACGCTAGTACACACCATGAAACCAAGTGCCAAGATCTCCGTTTGAGTATGAATTTCTGTCTTTTCAGGCAGTGGCACATTTGTCAATGGATCAGCACCATGAGTCTGATGGTTCTACTTTCAATGCCTTGAAATGTCTTCCTCCTTTTGCTGCATCCTCTTTTGAATTTGATCAGCAGCATCAAACCAAGCTTTGATGGATCTATTCCTACTTGTATCAACTGTGTCTTGTTGGGGCACGGCAAGGTTTCATTGTGAAGGCTGGGTTTTACCTAAGCTCTTTGGGTTTGAGGTGGGTGTTAAGCTTGAGCACGGCTGCCGGGGGCGATGCTGCAAGTGCCCCCAGCTTCCCCTGCGGTGCCTTTGAAAAGGGTCAGCCCCTTTTAGTCCAAAGGCGCAGCTTTGAGCAGAAAGAGGAGGAACTTGCGCACCGTTTGCACTGCCCGCAGGGAAAGGGGCCTCCCGCCGAAGGGGGCGGCTGGCGCGGTTGGCAGCAGGGACACTGGGCGCTGCGAGCCCTCTTGCGGCTTCTCTTCCCTGGCTCCCCGTTCTCCTTTCTGGGAGGGCTTTTGCTCCTCTTTGCTTTGCCCACGCTCTGGAAATCAAAGAGTCCTTATCAATGCTTCCTTCCTCTCACAAAGCTGGAAATCAGAGCATCCAGCACAAAAATCTATCGGCCTAAGCAAATCCTTCCAAAGCCTCAAGAGCTGAGAAAACGGCTGCCTTTGCCAATGGGCTGCGGCGGGCTGCCAACACAGAGCTTGGAGGAAAATACTCCTCTTTTCTACAGGCCAAAGGGGTGGGAGAAAGACCTGGCTATTTAGAGCTCTACATTTCTTATTTCTACCTTTCTGCCTAACATCTATTTCTCTCTGCTTTTCCTCCACAAATGTCTAGGCAATGGCATTTCAATTCAGTCCAATTAGGGTAGACACATGCTTAGCCATTTTCTAGTCCCCAAAATAATCTCCCTCCCTCTCTCTCTCTCTCTCTCTCTCTCTCTCTCTCTCTCTCTCACATGATGGGAAACAAATTGCTCTTTGCCGCTAAGGAAAGATTTAGGGGAGCCACAGCACCAGCAGCTCCTTCTTGGGGACTATGCTGGCATGCTAGAAAAACTCCCTGAAAATCTGCAGCATATCCACAAAGGCAGCCTGGACTGCTGATGTCAGCAAGCAGTGGGGAATTTGGGGTCTGATTGGAGTCAGCGAGGGTGCCAGCCCTTGAGAAGCCCATCTGTAGAGAGTCAAAGCCCATTTTGGTGGCGGTGCTGCTTTCTTGGGTCAAAGTTAGGCTCCAGAATTGCATACTTCAGGGCAGCAGCACAAGGAAGGCCCGGGCAGCATCTGCTGTGCCTTTCCCAGCACATGGGACGATGTGATCCTGGCAAAGGGGCGTCTGGCATGGCTCGCCAGCAGCTTTTCTCCCCTTCTCCCAGTTTCTCGACCTTCCTGGCACCTCTCCATTTTCTTGCCCCTCACCTGAGCAAGAGTGCTGGCAAGTTTATGCTCCTTTTTCCAGGAGTAGTAGTACTCCACACACTGGGCCACGGTCTTAGTCTGGATCTGTTGTGAAGAGAAAAAGAAGGAATCGAAAATGGTGTCGGGTGCACTGGGGAAAAAGTAGACTATGGAGTGAACTAGGAAGTAAAAGCATGAAGTAAATGGAGTAGGGTGTAAAATGAAATCAACATGGAGAAAGAGAGGCATCATGCAATGTCTTAAACCCTGTATGATGCTAGGTGCTAATACACGCAATGCACAGATCAACAACAAATCCACCTAGCACAGTTCTTCTTTCCCCGCTTCACTCCAGTTATGCCAGCACAGCGTCTTGTGGAAGCAGCAGCAGACCTGTGCCACAAGTCTGACAGAATAAAGCTTCATCTTCCAAAAGAGCTTGGAGAAAAGGGCTGGAGAGGCAGGATCATCCTTTTGACACAGGCTTTTGATGTCCCCTTTTGTTACTACTTGAAGATACTTGCTCCTTGAGAAGAGAGAGACTGAAGCCCAGTGCTTGTTCCCAGAAATAAGCAAGCTTTCCTGCTGCTGATCTGCTCGGGTAAAGAATGTCCCGTGGCTTTACCTGCTTCTGGATGAGATGAAAATCCTTGCCGTAAGGTGTGGAAAGCCTTTTGGAAGGACTCCTTCTCCTCAGGTGTCCATCTATCAGAGCCTGGCAATAAAAAGCAGCGGCTAGTAAACAGATCCCTTGATCCACACCAAGTAGATTCCTCTGGCTGCCGAAAGAAAACGGTCGCAGGCCGTCATTCACGTGGGTGTACGTGTCTGCTCCCTCAGAAGGTCGTGAAGACAAGAGCAGGCATTGCCCGGGGAGAAGGATTGGAAAACAAGTAAAGCTGAAGGACTAGATGCTGGTGCTTTGCCCACCCACAGAGGAGACAAGACCTTGTGCTGGTGTTAAGCACAATTTCTTGAAGCAGAAACGCTTGCCACAACAATGAAGGGGACGGCAGCATCTGTCAGGGACGCAAGAAGCTCTGCTTTGCTTACCTGCGTAATGATAATCAGCCATGGGATGGCCTTGAGCTGTTGCAGGCCCCTCTGAGAGCAGCATCTCCAGAGCCTCCTGCAAGATCAAGAGGGAAAAGGCTTTAGCCGCCCCAGCACATTAAAAATGAGCCAAAAAATCACAGGTGCTGCCTTTCAGCTCCTTTGCCTCTCCAGACATTCAAGCAACTGTATCCCATGTGGGTGAAACACTGTCATTTGCTCCCAGTCCCTAGTTTTTGCTGCCCAACCCTTTGATCCTGGTCCCCAAGAGTGGCCTTTTGCTCACCAAGCTGAGGATTTTGCTGCTCCTGCAGCCAGAATGGCCTCAGCTGACTGAGGCTTCTGGGAATTTCCCCTCCAAATGTCTTAGAGAACCCAAATCTCCAGGCCATTTACAAGGCAGCAGGACCTTCCGCCGCCGCCGCCTCCAGGAGGGAGATTCTCCCTGCTGGAGCCCTTTGGGCTCAGCCCTGACGCAGCTGGAGGAGACCCAGCAGGCAGCAAGTGCTCTGCTCCCTGTTAAGACCCTTCTTCCAAGAGCAGCCAGGAAAGGCTGTCCCAGTGCCCAGGCCTTCTGCATTCCCTGTGCCCTCTCCTCTGCGCCCAAACAGCCGCTTCTTACCGGAACGCTGCCGCGTGCCTGGTGCAGGCAGTGCAGGGCGCGCTCCAGGTTAGCTGCTGCCCCGGGAATGCCACGGGAGCTGGCCATGTCCAACAGTTCTCTTACTGCAAGCACAAGAAAAAACCCACCGAAAGTCAGCCTGGAGGCCAGCAAAGGGCAAAGGTTGCCACGCAAGGCAGAAGGAAAGGCCGGCAGCTAAAGACAGCAGCTTGGAGAGAGAGCATGAAAAGGAGAGCAAAGACAGAGCCAGCTGAAGCAAGGGCCCACGCAGTGCTGGCTCTCCCTCCAAAGCAGCTTCTGTAAGAAGAAGTGGGGGCCAATCTCCCCTCTTCCAGTGGCAAACGGCCCTGACCAGTTTGGAGAGCAAGGTGCTTGCTCTTTCTCCTTGCCTCTAACACTTCTACATGGGAAGATGGGCGAGACAAGGAGAGAAGCAGAGCCTGCAAAACGCTGCCTTTTTAGGCATAAGGAGCCTTTTCAAGACCCAAGTAGCTCAGGGCTGGAAGCAAAGCTTGAAGCAAAGCTACCTCTGTCAGGTTTTTCCATGTCAGAGTCATCCTCTCCCCAGGGCTTCCAGATCAGGGTTGCAGGCTCTTCATCCTCACTTGGTGCTCTGTTCTGCAGCTCTGGGAGCTCAGCCTGAAAGTCGCTGCCAACATTGATGTGTCTAAAGGAAGAAGGAGGTGGAGGTGAGAAAGGCAAGTGGTCAAGAGAGCCTTGCTGTGCACCCACAGGCTTGAACCAATCCCAGCCTGACTGTGAAAGAGCAGTTCTCCTCCTCGCCATTCCTCCAGTTTGCTGTGCTTTAACCCTAGGCCAAAACTCACGGCTGAATCTGGGCTCTTGCTTTCCTTTTCATTGTGCCTCTCCTTTCCACCTGAAAGACATCAAAGCAATGCTCCAGTTCAAAATCCTTCTGCCAAGGATGTGTCAGTAGCCTTCCTTCTCATCCTCATCATTGCAAAGCCCGAGCTCCCGTGTCCCAGCTCCTTTCTCTTTGCTCTCATTGCTGCCTTTTTGACATGGAATGTCCTAGGCAGGACCCTCCAGCAGTCAGCAGCTTCCTCAGGAGGGCAAGCAGAAGGCCATGCACTACTCTCTTCACTCCCGGGGCCACGGAGAAGAGCCAAGAGAATGGCAGGGGAGATGTGCCAGTGCAGGCTTAGGTTGGATCGAAGGAAAAGCTTCTTCAGCCAGAGGCTGCTTGGGCACTGCAACAGCCTCCCCAGGGAAGGGGGCACAGCACCAAGGCTGACTGAGCTCCAAAAGTGTTTGGACACTGCTCTTGGGCACAGGCTGTGATTGTTGAGGCTGCCCCGGGCAGGCCCTGCAGTTGGGCTCAGTGATCTTTCAGAATCCCTTCCAAGGCAGAAAATTCTGTGCTACTGTGATTGTGCTCTTGAGGAGATGGCATTTGACGGCCGCCCCTGAGCATGAGGTAGAACCAGCCCTACCTGCACTGAAAAAAGAATCTCTAAAGATCTTAAAATAGAAGGGATCTATAGGCGATGTAAATACGTAAGTAGATAAGAATTGCTGATCCCAGATGGTTTTTGAAGTTGAAAGCCTGTGTTTGCAGAGAAGCCCAGTCAAATGCTTCCATGCCCTGAACGACAGGGATGCCAGAGGAGAAGTGCCATCATTGTGCTGTTTGAAGCATTGGAGCGGGTGTGAGCAGAGTCAGGGCATAAGGGGATTTGTTGACACTGAAGCCCTGACCTGCTCAGCCAGGAACAATTTGTTTTGGGGTCAGCACAAGATAGTTTGAGGACTGAAATGGGTGCCAAGAACGTTTAATCAGGTGATGCGTGGACGAGGATCTGCAACTGCACTGGGACACCTCTCTAGGTCCTCTATGGAAAGGTCTGTGTTTCCCCTGGAGGCAACACAATTCCTTCAGAAGCTGCACCCTGCTTTCACGTGGAAGCTCGTCTGGGGAAAGTGAGCACGCAGCCTGTGTGTCGTGCTTGGTGGGAGAGGCAGCTGGAGCCTCCTGCCCCTGTGCTAGTGCTTTGAGGGCAAACGGGGATTTTCTTACCTTGGAGGGTTCCCAAGTGCTCGGGGGATGCCCGGAGGCAGACGAGGAGACCAGGATGTCGGTGCAGAGGCCGGGTCTGGCGCTGAGTGCAGAAGGCGGCTGGTCAGGGACAGCCCAGGAGCTGATCCTGCAGCTGCTGCTCCAGCGCTGCTCCAGCAGTGTTCCAGCAAGGGCCGCAGGAGCAGGAGACAACGACAGTTGCTATGGGCACAGCCCAACATTCCATCTAGAACCCCCGGGGGAGCCATGGGACAGAAAGAGGCATGGGCCGCCTCTGCCCCTTGTACTTCTTCTGCTGCAAGTTTGCTCTGAGAAGCTTCCCATTGGGCCTTTTCTCCTCAGTCGTCTGATGAGACGGGCAAAAGCAGTGCAGGGACAGCCCTGGCTCTTCCCGGTGCTTCTCTGCAAGGTGCCTCCAGCTGAAGGTGCACAGGAGCCTGCCTCTGTGCAAGGGCCCAGACCTCATCTCCTGCCCTGGAGAACCAGAAGGGCTCCTCCCACTGGCTCTCCTCCAGCTCTGAGAGGAGCTGGAATTTGCAAGTTGCCTAGCGCAGAGCCAACTCCAAAGCTTCCTCTCAAAGTGGAGGCATTCATCCTGCCCCCTTTCTCAATTCTCCTTTTGCTGCCCAATAATGTCACTGCATGGTTTCCCTCCTTTGGGCCTCTGAGCTGGTCTCTCACCTCATCACTCCTCCCTTGAAACTTGGAGAAACAGGATGTTTTTCAGGCCAACTGATGGGGACACACACACACACGCACAGGGACAGCACACGGGCATTTCTCTAGCAAACATTCAGGCAGAATTTCTAGATCCCTCTTCCAGCTCCCTTGGAGAAGCTCGGTGGTTGTCCCAAAAGACTCTGGCATTCCTCTAAGGAAGCAACACTTACAGAATTGCCTTTCCACACTGCTGGCCTTCACATTGCTTTTAACGCCTAGATCCCAGATATGAGAAAAAGCCAGGCAGCTTTGCTGCTTTCCTGCCTGTCCTTAAGGAAAAGCAAATCTTGCTTCAGTCCCAATCTTGCTTCCTTCCCAGCCTGCATGTTACCCACTGGCCAGCAAACTGAGGGGGCAGCTGGAACAAGTCCCACTGCAAGGCAGATACTTTGTAGCCTCCAAAGCCCACCTGCACCGGCTCCATCAGACAAGGGCAAGCTTGCCTCGGCTTCCCAGAAGCAGCCTGCCAATTGCCCCCTCCTTCGCCCCCTCTCCATCCACCCTCCACAGCCCCTGCCACCAAAGCCTTGCTAGGCAGGGCCATTTGCTGGCCTCCATAAAAGAGTGACTTGGATTCTTCTTTGGCGCAAGTGCCCCAGCTGTGACAAGTCAGAGGATAATGATCACACCCGCTCGGCTTTAGCTAAGGAGATTGCTGGAGGCCCAGAGCGGGACACTGGTCCTTTCAGGAGAAACTGCAACTGAACTAGCCATGCCTTTGTGGTGCATGCCGATAGGAATTGGATAGAATCGGAGGGCTTAGAAACGTCCTCCAAGCTGGTCAGCTCCATCAGTCCCCCAAAATGAAAGAAATTTTTCTGTCTGGGCTCCAAAAAGGACTCAACCCGCTGCTTTTATGCCAGAAAATATGGTGAGACCAGACCACTCATCTAGATGCAATTCAGTGAATTAAACAAAGCCTCCCTTTCCACTCCCAGCTGAGATGTTGAGGAATCAAAGGCTGAAGCCCCAGCGGTATTTCACTGGCAGTAAAGGAGACACACCTCAGAAAGTCCTGCCAGCTGAGCAAGGGGCTGGGCCTGGGGGAGGTGGCGCCTGCCCAGCTTCTTCTCTCAGGGCAAGTGCCGTCTTTGCAACACCAGGCAAATGGAACAAACATTGCTGGAGTGCTTTCATACAGACAAACAGACAAAATGGAACAAACATTGGTTTAATGATAAAGACAGATTAGGTCTCAACAAAGGCAAAATGACAAAGAGCATATGGCAGAGCATACAAAACACCCAACCTCTGACATTTACTGATAAATCTAATAATACTAATGAGTCCTGAATAATACTAATGTACCTTAACTACTAAATTGAGGAGGTTACTATCATGTAAACTAACTAAGTAGAAGATTAAACAACCCAAAAAGCTTAAAAAACAGTCCTATTCCTATCTAACTAATATCTAACAGTTGTATTCCTATCTAACTAATCTGCCTAACTCTTGCTAGCCCTGGACAACCTGCAGGGTTGTCTAATTTGGTCTTTTCTTCTTGGGGAGAGGCTCTGCTGTCTTCCGAGGCCGATGTCTTCTGCTGTGTTTGTTCCTTTCCTTCATGCTTTCAAACACCCTGCAAGATAGGAAGCAAACCATCCATTGCTCACGCTAGTACACACCATGAAACCAAGTGCCAAGATCTCCGTTTGAGTATGAATTTCTGTCTTTTCGGGCAGTGGCACATTTGTCAATGGATCAGCACCATGAGTCTGATGGTTCTACTTTCAATGCCTTGAAATGTCTTCCTCCTTTTGCTGCATCCTCTTTTGAATTTGATCAGCAGCATCAAACCAAGCTTTGATGGATCTATTCCTACTTGTATCAACTGTGTCTTGTTGGGGCACGGCAAGGTTTCATTGTGAAGGCTGGGTTTTACCTAAGCTCTTTGGGTTTGAGGTGGGTGTTAAGCTTGAGCACGGCTGCCGGGGGCGATGCTGCAAGTGCCCCCAGCTTCCCCTGCGGTGCCTTTGAAAAGGGTCAGCCCCTTTTAGTCCAAAGGCGCAGCTTTGAGCAGAAAGAGGAGGAACTTGCGCACCGTTTGCACTGCCCGCAGGGAAAGGGGCCTCCCGCCGAAGGGGGCGGCTGGCGCGGTTGGCAGCAGGGACACTCGGCGCTGCGAGCCCTCTTGCGGCTTCTCTTCCCTGGCTCCCCGTTCTCCTTTCTGGGAGGGCTTTTGCTCCTCTTTGCTTTGCCCACGCTCTGGAAATCAAAGAGTCCTTATCAATGCTTCCTTCCTCTCACAAAGCTGGAAATCAGAGCATCCAGCACAAAAATCTATCGGCCTAAGCAAATCCTTC
This sequence comes from Agelaius phoeniceus, assembly GCF_051311805.1. NCBI lineage: Eukaryota > Metazoa > Chordata > Aves > Passeriformes > Icteridae > Agelaius > Agelaius phoeniceus. Next base: position 32,516,451 of record NC_135303.1, on the reverse strand, counting down.
CAAAGCCTCAAGAGCTGAGAAAACGGCTGCCTTTGCCAATGGGCTGCGGCGGGCTGCCAACACAGAGCTTGGAGGAAAATACTCCTCTTTTCTACAGGCCAAAGGGGTGGGAGAAAGACCTGGCTATTTAGAGCTCTACATTTCTTATTTCTACCTTTCTGCCTAACATCTATTTCTCTCTGCTTTTCCTCCACAAATGTCTAGGCAATGGCATTTCAATTCAGTCCAATTAGGGTAGACACATGCTTAGCCATTTTCTAGTCCCCAAAATAATCTCCCTCCCTCTCTCTCTCTCTCTCTCTCACATGATGGGAAACAAATTGCTCTTTGCCGCTAAGGAAAGATTTAGGGGAGCCACAGCACCAGCAGCTCCTTCTTGGGGACTATGCTGGCATGCTAGAAAAACTCCCTGAAAATCTGCAGCATATCCACAAAGGCAGCCTGGACTGCTGATGTCAGCAAGCAGTGGGGAATTTGGGGTCTGATTGGAGTCAGCGAGGGTGCCAGCCCTTGAGAAGCCCATCTGTAGAGAGTCAAAGCCCATTTTGGTGGCGGTGCTGCTTTCTTGGGTCAAAGTTAGGCTCCAGAATTGCATACTTCAGGGCAGCAGCACAAGGAAGGCCCGGGCAGCATCTGCTGTGCCTTTCCCAGCACATGGGACGATGTGATCCTGGCAAAGGGGCATCTGGCATGGCTCGCCAGCAGCTTTTCTCCCCTTCTCCCAGTTTCTCGACCTTCCTGGCACCTCTCCATTTTCTTGCCCCTCACCTGAGCAAGAGTGCTGGCAAGTTTATGCTCCTTTTTCCAGGAGTAGTAGTACTCCACACACTGGGCCACGGTCTTAGTCTGGATCTGTTGTGAAGAGAAAAAGAAGGAATCGAAAATGGTGTCGGGTGCACTGGGGAAAAAGTAGACTATGGAGTGAACTAGGAAGTAAAAGCATGAAGTAAATGGAGTAGGGTGTAAAATGAAATCAACATGGAGAAAGAGAGGCATCATGCAATGTCTTAAACCCTGTATGATGCTAGGTGCTAATACACGCAATGCACAGATCAACAACAAATCCACCTAGCACAGTTCTTCTTTCCCCGCTTCACTCCAGTTATGCCAGCACAGCGTCTTGTGGAAGCAGCAGCAGACCTGTGCCACAAGTCTGACAGAATAAAGCTTCATCTTCCAAAAGAGCTTGGAGAAAAGGGCTGGAGAGGCAGGATCATCCTTTTGACACAGGCTTTTGATGTCCCCTTTTGTTACTACTTGAAGATACTTGCTCCTTGAGAAGAGAGAGACTGAAGCCCAGTGCTTGTTCCCAGAAATAAGCAAGCTTTCCTGCTGCTGATCTGCTCGGGTAAAGAATGTCCCGTGGCTTTACCTGCTTCTGGATGAGATGAAAATCCTTGCCGTAGGTGTGGAAAGCCTTTTGGAAGGACTCCTTCTCCTCAGGTGTCCATCTATCAGAGCCTGGCAATAAAAAGCAGCGGCTAGTAAACAGATCCCTTGATCCACACCAAGTAGATTCCTCTGGCTGCCGAAAGAAAACGGTCGCAGGCCGTCATTCACGTGGGTGTACGTGTCTGCTCCCTCAGAAGGGCGTGAAGACAAGAGCAGGCATTGCCCGGGGAGAAGGATTGGAAAACAAGTAAAGCTGAAGGACTAGATGCTGGTGCTTTGCCCACCCACAGAGGAGACAAGACCTTGTGCTGGTGTTAAGCACAATTTCTTGAAGCAGAAACGCTTGCCACAACAATGAAGGGGACGGCAGCATCTGTCAGGGACGCAAGAAGCTCTGCTTTGCTTACCTGCGTAATGATAATCAGCCATGGGATGGCCTTGAGCTGTTGCAGGCCCCTCTGAGAGCAGCATCTCCAGAGCCTCCTGCAAGATCAAGAGGGAAAAGGCTTTAGCCGCCCCAGCACATTAAAAATGAGCCAAAAAATCACAGGTGCTGCCTTTCAGCTCCTTTGCCTCTCCAGACATTCAAGCGACTGTATCCCATGTGGGTGAAACACTGTCATTTGCTCCCAGTCCCTAGTTTTTGCTGCCCAACCCTTTGATCCTGGTCCCCAAGAGTGGCCTTTTGCTCACCAAGCTGAGGATTTTGCTGCTCCTGCAGCCAGAATGGCCTCAGCTGACTGAGGCTTCTGGGAATTTCCCCTCCAAATGTCTTAGAGAACCCAAATCTCCAGGCCATTTACAAGGCAGCAGGACCTTCCGCCGCCGCCGCCTCCAGGAGGGAGATTCTCCCTGCTGGAGCCCTTTGGGCTCAGCCCTGACGCAGCTGGAGGAGACCCAGCAGGCAGCAAGTGCTCTGCTCCCTGTTAAGACCCTTCTTCCAAGAGCAGCCAGGAAAGGCTGTCCCAGTGCCCAGGCCTTCTGCATTCCCTGTGCCCTCTCCTCTGCGCCCAAACAGCCGCTTCTTACCGGAACGCTGCCGCGTGCCTGGTGCAGGCAGTGCAGGGCGCGCTCCAGGTTAGCTGCTGCCCCGGGAATGCCACGGGAGCTGGCCATGTCCAACAGTTCTCTTACTGCAAGCACAAGAAAAAACCCACCGAAAGTCAGCCTGGAGGCCAGCAAAGGGCAAAGGTTGCCACGCAAGGCAGAAGGAAAGGCCGGCAGCTAAAGACAGCAGCTTGGAGAGAGAGCATGAAAAGGAGAGCAAAGACAGAGCCAGCTGAAGCAAGGGCCCACGCAGTGCTGGCTCTCCCTCCAAAGCAGCTTCTGTAAGAAGAAGTGGGGGCCAATCTCCCCTCTTCCAGTGGCAAACGGCCCTGACCAGTTTGGAGAGCAAGGTGCTTGCTCTTTCTCCTTGCCTCTAACACTTCTACATGGGAAGATGGGCGAGACAAGGAGAGAAGCAGAGCCTGCAAAACGCTGCCTTTTTAGGCATAAGGAGCCTTTTCAAGACCCAAGTAGCTCAGGGCTGGAAGCAAAGCTTGAAGCAAAGCTACCTCTGTCAGGTTTTTCCATGTCAGAGTCATCCTCTCCCCAGGGCTTCCAGATCAGGGTTGCAGGCTCTTCATCCTCACTTGGTGCTCTGTTCTGCAGCTCTGGGAGCTCAGCCTGAAAGTCGCTGCCAACATTGATGTGTCTAAAGGAAGAAGGAGGTGGAGGTGAGAAAGGCAAGTGGTCAAGAGAGCCTTGCTGTGCACCCACAGGCTTGAACCAATCCCAGCCTGACTGTGAAAGAGCAGTTCTCCTCCTCGCCATTCCTCCAGTTTGCTGTGCTTTAACCCTAGGCCAAAACTCACGGCTGAATCTGGGCTCTTGCTTTCCTTTTCATTGTGCCTCTCCTTTCCACCTGAAAGAGATCAAAGCAATGCTCCAGTTCAAAATCCTTCTGCCAAGGATGTGTCAGTAGCCTTCCTTCTCATCCTCATCATTGCAAAGCCCGAGCTCCCGTGTCCCAGCTCCTTTCTCTTTGCTCTCATTGCTGCCTTTTTGACATGGAATGTCCTAGGCAGGACCCTCCAGCAGTCAGCAGCTTCCTCAGGAGGGCAAGCAGAAGGCCATGCACTACTCTCTTCACTCCCGGGGCCACGGAGAAGAGCCAAGAGAATGGCAGGGGAGATGTGCCAGTGCAGGCTTAGGTTGGATCGAAGGAAAAGCTTCTTCAGCCAGAGGCTGCTTGGGCACTGCAACAGCCTCCCCAGGGAAGGGGGCACAGCACCAAGGCTGACTGAGCTCCAAAAGTGTTTGGACACTGCTCTTGGGCACAGGCTGTGATTGTTGAGGCTGCCCCGGGCAGGCCCTGCAGTTGGGCTCAGTGATCTTTCAGAATCCCTTCCAAGGCAGAAAATTCTGTGCTACTGTGATTGTGCTCTTGAGGAGATGGCATTTGACGGCCGCCCCTGAGCATGAGGTAGAACCAGCCCTACCTGCACTGAAAAAAGAATCTCTAAAGATCTTAAAATAGAAGGGATCTATAGGCGATGTAAATACGTAAGTAGATAAGAATTGCTGATCCCAGATGGTTTTTGAAGTTGAAAGCCTGTGTTTGCAGAGAAGCCCAGTCAAATGCTTCCATGCCCTGAACGACAGGGATGCCAGAGGAGAAGTGCCATCATTGTGCTGTTTGAAGCATTGGAGCGGGTGTGAGCAGAGTCAGGGCATAAGGGGATTTGTTGACACTGAAGCCCTGACCTGCTCAGCCAGGAACAATTTGTTTTGGGGTCAGCACAAGATAGTTTGAGGACTGAAATGGGTGCCAAGAACGTTTAATCAGGTGATGCGTGGACGAGGATCTGCAACTGCACTGGGACACCTCTCTAGGTCCTCTATGGAAAGGTCTGTGTTTCCCCTGGAGGCAACACAATTCCTTCAGAAGCTGCACCCTGCTTTCACGTGGAAGCTCGTCTGGGGAAAGTGAGCACGCAGCCTGTGTGTCGTGCTTGGTGGGAGAGGCAGCTGGAGCCTCCTGCCCCTGTGCTAGTGCTTTGAGGGCAAACGGGGATTTTCTTACCTTGGAGGGTTCCCAAGTGCTCGGGGGATGCCCGGAGGCAGACGAGGAGACCAGGATGTCGGTGCAGAGGCCGGGTCTGGCGCTGAGTGCAGAAGGCGGCTGGTCAGGGACAGCCCAGGAGCTGATCCTGCAGCTGCTGCTCCAGCGCTGCTCCAGCAGTGTTCCAGCAAGGGCCGCAGGAGCAGGAGACAACGACAGTTGCTATGGGCACAGCCCAACATTCCATCTAGAACCCCCGGGGGAGCCATGGGACAGAAAGAGGCATGGGCCGCCTCTGCCCCTTGTACTTCTTCTGCTGCAAGTTTGCTCTGAGAAGCTTCCCATTGGGCCTTTTCTCCTCAGTCGTCTGATGAGACGGGCAAAAGCAGTGCAGGGACAGCCCTGGCTCTTCCCGGTGCTTCTCTGCAAGGTGCCTCCAGCTGAAGGTGCACAGGAGCCTGCCTCTGTGCAAGGGCCCAGACCTCATCTCCTGCCCTGGAGAACCAGAAGGGCTCCTCCCACTGGCTCTCCTCCAGCTCTGAGAGGAGCTGGAATTTGCAAGTTGCCTAGCGCAGAGCCAACTCCAAAGCTTCCTCTCAAAGTGGAGGCATTCATCCTGCCCCCTTTCTCAATTCTCCTTTTGCTGCCCAATAATGTCACTGCATGGTTTCCCTCCTTTGGGCCTCTGAGCTGGTCTCTCACCTCATCACTCCTCCCTTGAAACTTGGAGAAACAGGATGTTTTTCAGGCCAACTGATGGGGACACACACACACACGCACAGGGACAGCACACGGGCATTTCTCTAGCAAACATTCAGGCAGAATTTCTAGATCCCTCTTCCAGCTCCCTTGGAGAAGCTCAGTGGTTGTCCCAAAAGACTCTGGCATTCCTCTAAGGAAGCAACACTTACAGAATTGCCTTTCCACACTGCTGGCCTTCACATTGCTTTTAACGCCTAGATCCCAGATATGAGAAAAAGCCAGGCAGCTTTGCTGCTTTCCTGCCTGTCCTTAAGGAAAAGCAAATCTTGCTTCAGTCCCAATCTTGCTTCCTTCCCAGCCTGCATGTTACCCACTGGCCAGCAAACTGAGGGGGCAGCTGGAACAAGTCCCACTGCAAGGCAGATACTTTGTAGCCTCCAAAGCCCACCTGCACCGGCTCCATCAGACAAGGGCAAGCTTGCCTCGGCTTCCCAGAAGCAGCCTGCCAATTGCCCCCTCCTTCGCCCCCTCTCCATCCACCCTCCACAGCCCCTGCCACCAAAGCCTTGCTAGGCAGGGCCATTTGCTGGCCTCCATAAAAGAGTGACTTGGATTCTTCTTTGGCGCAAGTGCCCCAGCTGTGACAAGTCAGAGGATAATGATCACACCCGCTCGGCTTTAGCTAAGGAGATTGCTGGAGGCCCAGAGCGGGACACTGGTCCTTTCAGGAGAAACTGCAACTGAACTAGCCATGCCTTTGTGGTGCATGCCGATAGGAATTGGATAGAATCGGAGGGCTTAGAAACGTCCTCCAAGCTGGTCAGCTCCATCAGTCCCCCAAAATGAAAGAAATTTTTCTGTCTGGGCTCCAAAAAGGACTCAACCCGCTGCTTTTATGCCAGAAAATATGGTGAGACCAGACCACTCATCTAGATGCAATTCAGTGAATTAAACAAAGCCTCCCTTTCCACTCCCAGCTGAGATGTTGAGGAATCAAAGGCTGAAGCCCCAGCGGTATTTCACTGGCAGTAAAGGAGACACACCTCAGAAAGTCCTGCCAGCTGAGCAAGGGGCTGGGCCTGGGGGAGGTGGCGCCTGCCCAGCTTCTTCTCTCAGGGCAAGTGCCGTCTTTGCAACACCAGGCAAATGGAACAAACATTGCTGGAGTGCTTTCATACAGACAAACAGACAAAATGGAACAAACATTGGTTTAATGATAAAGACAGATTAGGTCTCAACAAAGGCAAAATGACAAAGAGCATATGGCAGAGCATACAAAACACCCAACCTCTGACATTTACTGATAAATCTAATAATACTAATGAGTCCTGAATAATACTAATGTACCTTAGCTACTAAATTGAGGAGGTTACTATCATGTAAACTAACTAAGTAGAAGATTAAACAACCCAAAAAGCTTAAAAAACAGTCCTATTCCTATCTAACTAATATCTAACAGTTGTATTCCTATCTAACTAATCTGCCTAACTCTTGCTAGCCCTGGACAACCTGCAGGGTTGTCTAATTTGGTCTTTTCTTCTTGGGGAGAGGCTCTGCTGTCTTCCGAGGCCGATGTCTTCTGCTGTGTTTGTTCCTTTCCTTCATGCTTTCAAACACCCTGCAAGATAGGAAGCAAACCATCCATTGCTCACGCTAGTACACACCATGAAACCAAGTGCCAAGATCTCCGTTTGAGTATGAATTTCTGTCTTTTCGGGCAGTGGCACATTTGTCAATGGATCAGCACCATGAGTCTGATGGTTCTACTTTCAATGCCTTGAAATGTCTTCCTCCTTTTGCTGCATCCTCTTTTGAATTTGATCAGCAGCATCAAACCAAGCTTTGATGGATCTATTCCTACTTGTATCAACTGTGTCTTGTTGGGGCACGGCAAGGTTTCATTGTGAAGGCTGGGTTTTACCTAAGCTCTTTGGGTTTGAGGTGGGTGTTAAGCTTGAGCACGGCTGCCGGGGGCGATGCTGCAAGTGCCCCCAGCTTCCCCTGCGGTGCCTTTGAAAAGGGTCAGCCCGTTTTAGTCCAAAGGCGCAGCTTTGAGCAGAAAGAGGAGGAACTTGCGCACCGTTTGCACTGCCCGCAGGGAAAGGGGCCTCCCGCCGAAGGGGGCGGCTGGCGCGGTTGGCAGCAGGGACACTCGGCGCTGCGAGCCCTCTTGCGGCTTCTCTTCCCTGGCTCCCCGTTCTCCTTTCTGGGAGGGCTTTTGCTCCTCTTTGCTTTGCCCACGCTCTGGAAATCAAAGAGTCCTTATCAATGCTTCCTTCCTCTCACAAAGCTGGAAATCAGAGCATCCAGCACAAAAATCTATCGGCCTAAGCAAATCCTTCCAAAGCCTCAAGAGCTGAGAAAACGGCTGCCTTTGCCAATGGGCTGCGGCGGGCTGCCAACACAGAGCTTGGAGGAAAATACTCCTCTTTTCTACAGGCCAAAGGGGTGGGAGAAAGACCTGGCTATTTAGAGCTCTACATTTCTTATTTCTACCTTTCTGCCTAACATCTATTTCTCTCTGCTTTTCCTCCACAAATGTCTAGGCAATGGCATTTCAATTCAGTCCAATTAGGGTAGACACATGCTTAGCCATTTTCTAGTCCCCAAAATAATCTCCCTCCCTCTCTCTCTCTCTCTCTCTCACATGATGGGAAACAAATTGCTCTTTGCCGCTAAGGAAAGATTTAGGGGAGCCACAGCACCAGCAGCTCCTTCTTGGGGACTATGCTGGCATGCTAGAAAAACTCCCTGAAAATCTGCAGCATATCCACAAAGGCAGCCTGGACTGCTGATGTCAGCAAGCAGTGGGGAATTTGGGGTCTGATTGGAGTCAGCGAGGGTGCCAGCCCTTGAGAAGCCCATCTGTAGAGAGTCAAAGCCCATTTTGGTGGCGGTGCTGCTTTCTTGGGTCAAAGTTAGGCTCCAGAATTGCATACTTCAGGGCAGCAGCACAAGGAAGGCCCGGGCAGCATCTGCTGTGCCTTTCCCAGCACATGGGACGATGTGATCCTGGCAAAGGGGCATCTGGCATGGCTCGCCAGCAGCTTTTCTCCCCTTCTCCCAGTTTCTCGACCTTCCTGGCACCTCTCCATTTTCTTGCCCCTCACCTGAGCAAGAGTGCTGGCAAGTTTATGCTCCTTTTTCCAGGAGTAGTAGTACTCCACACACTGGGCCACGGTCTTAGTCTGGATCTGTTGTGAAGAGAAAAAGAAGGAATCGCAAATGGTGTCGGGTGCACTGGGGAAAAAGTAGACTATGGAGTGAACTAGGAAGTAAAAGCATGAAGTAAATGGAGTAGGGTGTAAAATGAAATCAACATGGAGAAAGAGAGGCATCATGCAATGTCTTAAACCCTGTATGATGCTAGGTGCTAATACACGCAATGCACAGATCAACAACAAATCCACCTAGCACAGTTCTTCTTTCCCCGCTTCACTCCAGTTATGCCAGCACAGCGTCTTGTGGAAGCAGCAGCAGACCTGTGCCACAAGTCTGACAGAATAAAGCTTCATCTTCCAAAAGAGCTTGGAGAAAAGGGCTGGAGAGGCAGGATCATCCTTTTGACACAGGCTTTTGATGTCCCCTTTTGTTACTACTTGAAGATACTTGCTCCTTGAGAAGAGAGAGACTGAAGCCCAGTGCTTGTTCCCAGAAATAAGCAAGCTTTCCTGCTGCTGATCTGCTCGGGTAAAGAATGTCCCGTGGCTTTACCTGCTTCTGGATGAGATGAAAATCCTTGCCGTAGGTGTGGAAAGCCTTTTGGAAGGACTCCTTCTCCTCAGGTGTCCATCTATCAGAGCCTGGCAATAAAAAGCAGCGGCTAGTAAACAGATCCCTTGATCCACACCAAGTAGATTCCTCTGGCTGCCGAAAGAAAACGGTCGCAGGCCGTCATTCACGTGGGTGTACGTGTCTGCTCCCTCAGAAGGGCGTGAAGACAAGAGCAGGCATTGCCCGGGGAGAAGGATTGGAAAACAAGTAAAGCTGAAGGACTAGATGCTGGTGCTTTGCCCACCCACAGAGGAGACAAGACCTTGTGCTGGTGTTAAGCACAATTTCTTGAAGCAGAAACGCTTGCCACAACAATGAAGGGGACGGCAGCATCTGTCAGGGACGCAAGAAGCTCTGCTTTGCTTACCTGCGTAATGATAATCAGCCATGGGATGGCCTTGAGCTGTTGCAGGCCCCTCTGAGAGCAGCATCTCCAGAGCCTCCTGCAAGATCAAGAGGGAAAAGGCTTTAGCCGCCCCAGCACATTAAAAATGAGCCAAAAAATCACAGGTGCTGCCTTTCAGCTCCTTTGCCTCTCCAGACATTCAAGCGACTGTATCCCATGTGGGTGAAACACTGTCATTTGCTCCCAGTCCCTAGTTTTTGCTGCCCAACCCTTTGATCCTGGTCCCCAAGAGTGGCCTTTTGCTCACCAAGCTGAGGATTTTGCTGCTCCTGCAGCCAGAATGGCCTCAGCTGACTGAGGCTTCTGGGAATTTCCCCTCCAAATGTCTTAGAGAACCCAAATCTCCAGGCCATTTACAAGGCAGCAGGACCTTCCGCCGCCGCCGCCTCCAGGAGGGAGATTCTCCCTGCTGGAGCCCTTTGGGCTCAGCCCTGACGCAGCTGGAGGAGACCCAGCAGGCAGCAAGTGCTCTGCTCCCTGTTAAGACCCTTCTTCCAAGAGCAGCCAGGAAAGGCTGTCCCAGTGCCCAGGCCTTCTGCATTCCCTGTGCCCTCTCCTCTGCGCCCAAACAGCCGCTTCTTACCGGAACGCTGCCGCGTGCCTGGTGCAGGCAGTGCAGGGCGCGCTCCAGGTTAGCTGCTGCCCCGGGAATGCCACGGGAGCTGGCCATGTCCAACAGTTCTCTTACTGCAAGCACAAGAAAAAACCCACCGAAAGTCAGCCTGGAGGCCAGCAAAGGGCAAAGGTTGCCATGCAAGGCAGAAGGAAAGGCCGGCAGCTAAAGACAGCAGCTTGGAGAGAGAGCATGAAAAGGAGAGCAAAGACAGAGCCAGCTGAAGCAAGGGCCCACGCAGTGCTGGCTCTCCCTCCAAAGCAGCTTCTGTAAGAAGAAGTGGGGGCCAATCTCCCCTCTTCCAGTGGCAAACGGCCCTGACCAGTTTGGAGAGCAAGGTGCTTGCTCTTTCTCCTTGCCTCTAACACTTCTACATGGGAAGATGGGCGAGACAAGGAGAGAAGCAGAGCCTGCAAAACGCTGCCTTTTTAGGCATAAGGAGCCTTTTCAAGACCCAAGTAGCTCAGGGCTGGAAGCAAAGCTTGAAGCAAAGCTACCTCTGTCAGGTTTTTCCATGTCAGAGTCATCCTCTCCCCAGGGCTTCCAGATCAGGGTTGCAGGCTCTTCATCCTCACTTGGTGCTCTGTTCTGCAGCTCTGGGAGCTCAGCCTGAAAGTCGCTGCCAACATTGATGTGTCTAAAGGAAGAAGGAGGTGGAGGTGAGAAAGGCAAGTGGTCAAGAGAGCCTTGCTGTGCACCCACAGGCTTGAACCAATCCCAGCCTGACTGTGAAAGAGCAGTTCTCCTCCTCGCCATTCCTCCAGTTTGCTGTGCTTTAACCCTAGGCCAAAACTCACGGCTGAATCTGGGCTCTTGCTTTCCTTTTCATTGTGCCTCTCCTTTCCACCTGAAAGAGATCAAAGCAATGCTCCAGTTCAAAATCCTTCTGCCAAGGATGTGTCAGTAGCCTTCCTTCTCATCCTCATCATTGCAAAGCCCGAGCTCCCGTGTCCCAGCTCCTTTCTCTTTGCTCTCATTGCTGCCTTTTTGACATGGAATGTCCTAGGCAGGACCCTCCAGCAGTCAGCAGCTTCCTCAGGAGGGCAAGCAGAAGGCCATGCACTACTCTCTTCACTCCCGGGGCCACGGAGAAGAGCCAAGAGAATGGCAGGGGAGATGTGCCAGTGCAGGCTTAGGTTGGATCGAAGGAAAAGCTTCTTCAGCCAGAGGCTGCTTGGGCACTGCAACAGCCTCCCCAGGGAAGGGGGCACAGCACCAAGGCTGACTGAGCTCCAAAAGTGTTTGGACACTGCTCTTGGGCACAGGCTGTGATTGTTGAGGCTGCCCCGGGCAGGCCCTGCAGTTGGGCTCAGTGATCTTTCAGAATCCCTTCCAAGGCAGAAAATTCTGTGCTACTGTGATTGTGCTCTTGAGGAGATGGCATTTGACGGCCGCCCCTGAGCATGAGGTAGAACCAGCCCTACCTGCACTGAAAAAAGAATCTCTAAAGATCTTAAAATAGAAGGGATCTATAGGCGATGTAAATACGTAAGTAGATAAGAATTGCTGATCCCAGATGGTTTTTGAAGTTGAAAGCCTGTGTTTGCAGAGAAGCCCAGTCAAATGCTTCCATGCCCTGAACGACAGGGATGCCAGAGGAGAAGTGCCATCATTGTGCTGTTTGAAGCATTGGAGCGGGTGTGAGCAGAGTCAGGGCATAAGGGGATTTGTTGACACTGAAGCCCTGACCTGCTCAGCCAGGAACAATTTGTTTTGGGGTCAGCACAAGATAGTTTGAGGACTGAAATGGGTGCCAAGAACGTTTAATCAGGTGATGCGTGGACGAGGATCTGCAACTGCACTGGGACACCTCTCTAGGTCCTCTATGGAAAGGTCTGTGTTTCCCCTGGAGGCAACACAATTCCTTCAGAAGCTGCACCCTGCTTTCACGTGGAAGCTCGTCTGGGGAAAGTGAGCACGCAGCCTGTGTGTCGTGCTTGGTGGGAGAGGCAGCTGGAGCCTCCTGCCCCTGTGCTAGTGCTTTGAGGGCAAACGGGGATTTTCTTACCTTGGAGGGTTCCCAAGTGCTCGGGGGATGCCCGGAGGCAGACGAGGAGACCAGGATGTCGGTGCAGAGGCCGGGTCTGGCGCTGAGTGCAGAAGGCGGCTGGTCAGGGACAGCCCAGGAGCTGATCCTGCAGCTGCTGCTCCAGCGCTGCTCCAGCAGTGTTCCAGCAAGGGCCGCAGGAGCAGGAGACAACGACAGTTGCTATGGGCACAGCCCAACATTCCATCTAGAACCCCCGGGGGAGCCATGGGACAGAAAGAGGCATGGGCCGCCTCTGCCCCTTGTACTTCTTCTGCTGCAAGTTTGCTCTGAGAAGCTTCCCATTGGGCCTTTTCTCCTCAGTCGTCTGATGAGACGGGCAAAAGCAGTGCAGGGACAGCCCTGGCTCTTCCCGGTGCTTCTCTGCAAGGTGCCTCCAGCTGAAGGTGCACAGGAGCCTGCCTCTGTGCAAGGGCCCAGACCTCATCTCCTGCCCTGGAGAACCAGAAGGGCTCCTCCCACTGGCTCTCCTCCAGCTCTGAGAGGAGCTGGAATTTGCAAGTTGCCTAGCGCAGAGCCAACTCCAAAGCTTCCTCTCAAAGTGGAGGCATTCATCCTGCCCCCTTTCTCAATTCTCCTTTTGCTGCCCAATAATGTCACTGCATGGTTTCCCTCCTTTGGGCCTCTGAGCTGGTCTCTCACCTCATCACTCCTCCCTTGAAACTTGGAGAAACAGGATGTTTTTCAGGCCAACTGATGGGGACACACACACACACACACAGGGACAGCACACGGGCATTTCTCTAGCAAACATTCAGGCAGAATTTCTAGATCCCTCTTCCAGCTCCCTTGGAGAAGCTCGGTGGTTGTCCCAAAAGACTCTGGCATTCCTCTAAGGAAGCAACACTTACAGAATTGCCTTTCCACACTGCTGGCCTTCACATTGCTTTTAACGCCTAGATCCCAGATATGAGAAAAAGCCAGGCAGCTTTGCTGCTTTCCTGCCTGTCCTTAAGGAAAAGCAAATCTTGCTTCAGTCCCAATCTTGCTTCCTTCCCAGCCTGCATGTTACCCACTGGCCAGCAAACTGAGGGGGCAGCTGGAACAAGTCCCACTGCAAGGCAGATACTTTGTAGCCTCCAAAGCCCACCTGCACCGGCTCCATCAGACAAGGGCAAGCTTGCCTCGGCTTCCCAGAAGCAGCCTGCCAATTGCCCCCTCCTTCGCCCCCTCTCCATCCACCCTCCACAGCCCCTGCCACCAAAGCCTTGCTAGGCAGGGCCATTTGCTGGCCTCCATAAAAGAGTGACTTGGATTCTTCTTTGGCGCAAGTGCCCCAGCTGTGACAAGTCAGAGGATAATGATCACACCCGCTCGGCTTTAGCTAAGGAGATTGCTGGAGGCCCAGAGCGGGACACTGGTCCTTTCAGGAGAAACTGCAACTGAACTAGCCATGCCTTTGTGGTGCATGCCGATAGGAATTGGATAGAATCGGAGGGCTTAGAAACGTCCTCCAAGCTGGTCAGCTCCATCAGTCCCCCAAAATGAAAGAAATTTTTCTGTCTGGGCTCCAAAAAGGACTCAACCCGCTGCTTTTATGCCAGAAAATATGGTGAGACCAGACCACTCATCTAGATGCAATTCAGTGAATTAAACAAAGCCTCCCTTTCCACTCCCAGCTGAGATGTTGAGGAATCAAAGGCTGAAGCCCCAGCGGTATTTCACTGGCAGTAAAGGAGACACACCTCAGGAAGTCCTGCCAGCTGAGCAAGGGGCTGGGCCTGGGGGAGGTGGCGCCTGCCCAGCTTCTTCTCTCAGGGCAAGTGCCGTCTTTGCAACACCAGGCAAATGGAACAAACATTGCTGGAGTGCTTTCATACAGACAAACAGACAAAATGGAACAAACATTGGTTTAATGATAAAGACAGATTAGGTCTCAACAAAGGCAAAATGACAAAGAGCATATGGCAGAGCATACAAAACACCCAACCTCTGACATTTACTGATAAATCTAATAATACTAATGAGTCCTGAATAATACTAATGTACCTTAGCTACTAAATTGAGGAGGTTACTATCATGTAAACTAACGAAGTAGAAGATTAAACAACCCAGAAAGCTTAAAAAACAGTCCTATTCCTATCTAACTAATATCTAACAGTTGTATTCCTATCTAACTAATCTGCCTAACTCTTGCTAGCCCTGGACAACCTGCAGGGTTGTCTAATTTGGTCTTTTCTTCTTGGGGAGAGGCTCTGCTGTCTTCCGAGGCCGATGTCTTCTGCTGTGTTTGTTCCTTTCCTTCATGCTTTCAAACACCCTGCAAGATAGGAAGCAAACCATCCATTGCTCACGCTAGTACACACCATGAAACCAAGTGCCAAGATCTCCGTTTGAGTATGAATTTCTGTCTTTTCAGGCAGTGGCACATTTGTCAATGGATCAGCACCATGAGTCTGATGGTTCTACTTTCAATGCCTTGAAATGTCTTCCTCCTTTTGCTGCATCCTCTTTTGAATTTGATCAGCAGCATCAAACCAAGCTTTGATGGATCTATTCCTACTTGTATCAACTGTGTCTTGTTGGGGCACGGCAAGGTTTCATTGTGAAGGCTGGGTTTTACCTAAGCTCTTTGGGTTTGAGGTGGGTGTTAAGCTTGAGCACGGCTGCCGGGGGCGATGCTGCAAGTGCCCCCAGCTTCCCCTGCGGTGCCTTTGAAAAGGGTCAGCCCCTTTTAGTCCAAAGGCGCAGCTTTGAGCAGAAAGAGGAGGAACTTGCGCACCGTTTGCACTGCCCGCAGGGAAAGGGGCCTCCCGCCGAAGGGGGCGGCTGGCGCGGTTGGCAGCAGGGACACTGGGCGCTGCGAGCCCTCTTGCGGCTTCTCTTCCCTGGCTCCCCGTTCTCCTTTCTGGGAGGGCTTTTGCTCCTCTTTGCTTTGCCCACGCTCTGGAAATCAAAGAGTCCTTATCAATGCTTCCTTCCTCTCACAAAGCTGGAAATCAGAGCATCCAGCACAAAAATCTATCGGCCTAAGCAAATCCTTCCAAAGCCTCAAGAGCTGAGAAAACGGCTGCCTTTGCCAATGGGCTGCGGCGGGCTGCCAAGCCAGAGCTTGGAGGAAAATACTCCTCTTTTCTACAGGCCAAAGGGGTGGGAGAAAGACCTGGCTATTTAGAGCTCTACATTTCTTATTTCTACCTTTCTGCCTAACATCTATTTCTCTCTGCTTTTCCTCCACAAATGTCTAGGCAATGGCATTTCAATTCAGTCCAATTAGGGTAGACACATGCTTAGCCATTTTCTAGTCCCCAAAATAATCTCCCTCCCTCTCTCTCTCTCTCTCTCTCTCTCTCTCTCTCTCTCACATGATGGGAAACAAATTGCTCTTTGCCGCTAAGGAAAGATTTAGGGGAGCCACAGCACCAGCAGCTCCTTCTTGGGGACTATGCTGGCATGCTAGAAAAACTCCCTGAAAATCTGCAGCATATCCACAAAGGCAGCCTGGACTGCTGATGTCAGCAAGCAGTGGGGAATTTGGGGTCTGATTGGAGTCAGCGAGGGTGCCAGCCCTTGAGAAGCCCATCTGTAGAGAGTCAAAGCCCATTTTGGTGGCGGTGCTGCTTTCTTGGGTCAAAGTTAGGCTCCAGAATTGCATACTTCAGGGCAGCAGCACAAGGAAGGCCCGGGCAGCATCTGCTGTGCCTTTCCCAGCACATGGGACGATGTGATCCTGGCAAAGGGGCATCTGGCATGGCTCGCCAGCAGCTTTTCTCCCCTTCTCCCAGTTTCTCGACCTTCCTGGCACCTCTCCATTTTCTTGCCCCTCACCTGAGCAAGAGTGCTGGCAAGTTTATGCTCCTTTTTCCAGGAGTAGTAGTACTCCACACACTGGGCCACGGTCTTAGTCTGGATCTGTTGTGAAGAGAAAAAGAAGGAATCGAAAATGGTGTCGGGTGCACTGGGGAAAAAGTAGACTATGGAGTGAACTAGGAAGTAAAAGCATGAAGTAAATGGAGTAGGGTGTAAAATGAAATCAACATGGAGAAAGAGAGGCATCATGCAATGTCTTAAACCCTGTATGATGCTAGGTGCTAATACACGCAATGCACAGATCAACAACAAATCCACCTAGCACAGTTCTTCTTTCCCCGCTTCACTCCAGTTATGCCAGCACAGCGTCTTGTGGAAGCAGCAGCAGACCTGTGCCACAAGTCTGACAGAATAAAGCTTCATCTTCCAAAAGAGCTTGGAGAAAAGGGCTGGAGAGGCAGGATCATCCTTTTGACACAGGCTTTTGATGTCCCCTTTTGTTACTACTTGAAGATACTTGCTCCTTGAGAAGAGAGAGACTGAAGCCCAGTGCTTGTTCCCAGAAATAAGCAAGCTTTCCTGCTGCTGATCTGCTCGGGTAAAGAATGTCCCGTGGCTTTACCTGCTTCTGGATGAGATGAAAATCCTTGCCGTAGGTGTGGAAAGCCTTTTGGAAGGACTCCTTCTCCTCAGGTGTCCATCTATCAGAGCCTGGCAATAAAAAGCAGCGGCTAGTAAACAGATCCCTTGATCCACACCAAGTAGATTCCTCTGGCTGCCGAAAGAAAACGGTCGCAGGCCGTCATTCACGTGGGTGTACGTGTCTGCTCCCTCAGAAGGGCGTGAAGACAAGAGCAGGCATTGCCCGGGGAGAAGGATTGGAAAACAAGTAAAGCTGAAGGACTAGATGCTGGTGCTTTGCCCACCCACAGAGGAGACAAGACCTTGTGCTGGTGTTAAGCACAATTTCTTGAAGCAGAAACGCTTGCCACAACAATGAAGGGGACGGCAGCATCTGTCAGGGACGCAAGAAGCTCTGCTTTGCTTACCTGCGTAATGATAATCAGCCATGGGATGGCCTTGAGCTGTTGCAGGCCCCTCTGAGAGCAGCATCTCCAGAGCCTCCTGCAAGATCAAGAGGGAAAAGGCTTTAGCCGCCCCAGCACATTAAAAATGAGCCAAAAAATCACAGGTGCTGCCTTTCAGCTCCTTTGCCTCTCCAGACATTCAAGCAACTGTATCCCATGTGGGTGAAACACTGTCATTTGCTCCCAGTCCCTAGTTTTTGCTGCCCAACCCTTTGATCCTGGTCCCCAAGAGTGGCCTTTTGCTCACCAAGCTGAGGATTTTGCTGCTCCTGCAGCCAGAATGGCCTCAGCTGACTGAGGCTTCTGGGAATTTCCCCTCCAAATGTCTTAGAGAACCCAAATCTCCAGGCCATTTACAAGGCAGCAGGACCTTCCGCCGCCGCCGCCTCCAGGAGGGAGATTCTCCCTGCTGGAGCCCTTTGGGCTCAGCCCTGACGCAGCTGGAGGAGACCCAGCAGGCAGCAAGTGCTCTGCTCCCTGTTAAGACCCTTCTTCCAAGAGCAGCCAGGAAAGGCTGTCCCAGTGCCCAGGCCTTCTGCATTCCCTGTGCCCTCTCCTCTGCGCCCAAACAGCCGCTTCTTACCGGAACGCTGCCGCGTGCCTGGTGCAGGCAGTGCAGGGCGCGCTCCAGGTTAGCTGCTGCCCCGGGAATGCCACGGGAGCTGGCCATGTCCAACAGTTCTCTTACTGCAAGCACAAGAAAAAACCCACCGAAAGTCAGCCTGGAGGCCAGCAAAGGGCAAAGGTTGCCATGCAAGGCAGAAGGAAAGGCCGGCAGCTAAAGACAGCAGCTTGGAGAGAGAGCATGAAAAGGAGAGCAAAGACAGAGCCAGCTGAAGCAAGGGCCCACGCAGTGCTGGCTCTCCCTCCAAAGCAGCTTCTGTAAGAAGAAGTGGGGGCCAATCTCCCCTCTTCCAGTGGCAAACGGCCCTGACCAGTTTGGAGAGCAAGGTGCTTGCTCTTTCTCCTTGCCTCTAACACTTCTACATGGGAAGATGGGCGAGACAAGGAGAGAAGCAGAGCCTGCAAAACGCTGCCTTTTTAGGCATAAGGAGCCTTTTCAAGACCCAAGTAGCTCAGGGCTGGAAGCAAAGCTTGAAGCAAAGCTACCTCTGTCAGGTTTTTCCATGTCAGAGTCATCCTCTCCCCAGGGCTTCCAGATCAGGGTTGCAGGCTCTTCATCCTCACTTGGTGCTCTGTTCTGCAGCTCTGGGAGCTCAGCCTGAAAGTCGCTGCCAACATTGATGTGTCTAAAGGAAGAAGGAGGTGGAGGTGAGAAAGGCAAGTGGTCAAGAGAGCCTTGCTGTGCACCCACAGGCTTGAACCAATCCCAGCCTGACTGTGAAAGAGCAGTTCTCCTCCTCGCCATTCCTCCAGTTTGCTGTGCTTTAACCCTAGGCCAAAACTCACGGCTGAATCTGGGCTCTTGCTTTCCTTTTCATTGTGCCTCTCCTTTCCACCTGAAAGAGATCAAAGCAATGCTCCAGTTCAAAATCCTTCTGCCAAGGATGTGTCAGTAGCCTTCCTTCTCATCCTCATCATTGCAAAGCCCGAGCTCCCGTGTCCCAGCTCCTTTCTCTTTGCTCTCATTGCTGCCTTTTTGACATGGAATGTCCTAGGCAGGACCCTCCAGCAGTCAGCAGCTTCCTCAGGAGGGCAAGCAGAAGGCCATGCACTACTCTCTTCACTCCCGGGGCCACGGAGAAGAGCCAAGAGAATGGCAGGGGAGATGTGCCAGTGCAGGCTTAGGTTGGATCGAAGGAAAAGCTTCTTCAGCCAGAGGCTGCTTGGGCACTGCAACAGCCTCCCCAGGGAAGGGGGCACAGCACCAAGGCTGACTGAGCTCCAAAAGTGTTTGGACACTGCTCTTGGGCACAGGCTGTGATTGTTGAGGCTGCCCCGGGCAGGCCCTGCAGTTGGGCTCAGTGATCTTTCAGAATCCCTTCCAAGGCAGAAAATTCTGTGCTACTGTGATTGTGCTCTTGAGGAGATGGCATTTGACGGCCGCCCCTGAGCATGAGGTAGAACCAGCCCTACCTGCACTGAAAAAAGAATCTCTAAAGATCTTAAAATAGAAGGGATCTATAGGCGATGTAAATACGTAAGTAGATAAGAATTGCTGATCCCAGATGGTTTTTGAAGTTGAAAGCCTGTGTTTGCAGAGAAGCCCAGTCAAATGCTTCCATGCCCTGAACGACAGGGATGCCAGAGGAGAAGTGCCATCATTGTGCTGTTTGAAGCATTGGAGCGGGTGTGAGCAGAGTCAGGGCATAAGGGGATTTGTTGACACTGAAGCCCTGACCTGCTCAGCCAGGAACAATTTGTTTTGGGGTCAGCACAAGATAGTTTGAGGACTGAAATGGGTGCCAAGAACGTTTAATCAGGTGATGCGTGGACGAGGATCTGCAACTGCACTGGGACACCTCTCTAGGTCCTCTATGGAAAGGTCTGTGTTTCCCCTGGAGGCAACACAATTCCTTCAGAAGCTGCACCCTGCTTTCACGTGGAAGCTCGTCTGGGGAAAGTGAGCACGCAGCCTGTGTGTCGTGCTTGGTGGGAGAGGCAGCTGGAGCCTCCTGCCCCTGTGCTAGTGCTTTGAGGGCAAACGGGGATTTTCTTACCTTGGAGGGTTCCCAAGTGCTCGGGGGATGCCCGGAGGCAGACGAGGAGACCAGGATGTCGGTGCAGAGGCCGGGTCTGGCGCTGAGTGCAGAAGGCGGCTGGTCAGGGACAGCCCAGGAGCTGATCCTGCAGCTGCTGCTCCAGCGCTGCTCCAGCAGTGTTCCAGCAAGGGCCGCAGGAGCAGGAGACAACGACAGTTGCTATGGGCACAGCCCAACATTCCATCTAGAACCCCCGGGGGAGCCATGGGACAGAAAGAGGCATGGGCCGCCTCTGCCCCTTGTACTTCTTCTGCTGCAAGTTTGCTCTGAGAAGCTTCCCATTGGGCCTTTTCTCCTCAGTCGTCTGATGAGACGGGCAAAAGCAGTGCAGGGACAGCCCTGGCTCTTCCCGGTGCTTCTCTGCAAGGTGCCTCCAGCTGAAGGTGCACAGGAGCCTGCCTCTGTGCAAGGGCCCAGACCTCATCTCCTGCCCTGGAGAACCAGAAGGGCTCCTCCCACTGGCTCTCCTCCAGCTCTGAGAGGAGCTGGAATTTGCAAGTTGCCTAGCGCAGAGCCAACTCCAAAGCTTCCTCTCAAAGTGGAGGCATTCATCCTGCCCCCTTTCTCAATTCTCCTTTTGCTGCCCAATAATGTCACTGCATGGTTTCCCTCCTTTGGGCCTCTGAGCTGGTCTCTCACCTCATCACTCCTCCCTTGAAACTTGGAGAAACAGGATGTTTTTCAGGCCAACTGATGGGGACACACACACACACACACAGGGACAGCACACGGGCATTTCTCTAGCAAACATTCAGGCAGAATTTCTAGATCCCTCTTCCAGCTCCCTTGGAGAAGCTCGGTGGTTGTCCCAAAAGACTCTGGCATTCCTCTAAGGAAGCAACACTTACAGAATTGCCTTTCCACACTGCTGGCCTTCACATTGCTTTTAACGCCTAGATCCCAGATATGAGAAAAAGCCAGGCAGCTTTGCTGCTTTCCTGCCTGTCCTTAAGGAAAAGCAAATCTTGCTTCAGTCCCAATCTTGCTTCCTTCCCAGCCTGCATGTTACCCACTGGCCAGCAAACTGAGGGGGCAGCTGGAACAAGTCCCACTGCAAGGCAGATACTTTGTAGCCTCCAAAGCCCACCTGCACCGGCTCCATCAGACAAGGGCAAGCTTGCCTCGGCTTCCCAGAAGCAGCCTGCCAATTGCCCCCTCCTTCGCCCCCTCTCCATCCACCCTCCACAGCCCCTGCCACCAAAGCCTTGCTAGGCAGGGCCATTTGCTGGCCTCCATAAAAGAGTGACTTGGATTCTTCTTTGGCGCAAGTGCCCCAGCTGTGACAAGTCAGAGGATAATGATCACACCCGCTCGGCTTTAGCTAAGGAGATTGCTGGAGGCCCAGAGCGGGACACTGGTCCTTTCAGGAGAAACTGCAACTGAACTAGCCATGCCTTTGTGGTGCATGCCGATAGGAATTGGATAGAATCGGAGGGCTTAGAAACGTCCTCCAAGCTGGTCAGCTCCATCAGTCCCCCAAAATGAAAGAAATTTTTCTGTCTGGGCTCCAAAAAGGACTCAACCCGCTGCTTTTATGCCAGAAAATATGGTGAGACCAGACCACTCATCTAGATGCAATTCAGTGAATTAAACAAAGCCTCCCTTTCCACTCCCAGCTGAGATGTTGAGGAATCAAAGGCTGAAGCCCCAGCGGTATTTCACTGGCAGTAAAGGAGACACACCTCAGGAAGTCCTGCCAGCTGAGCAAGGGGCTGGGCCTGGGGGAGGTGGCGCCTGCCCAGCTTCTTCTCTCAGGGCAAGTGCCGTCTTTGCAACACCAGGCAAATGGAACAAACATTGCTGGAGTGCTTTCATACAGACAAACAGACAAAATGGAACAAACATTGGTTTAATGATAAAGACAGATTAGGTCTCAACAAAGGCAAAATGACAAAGAGCATATGGCAGAGCATACAAAACACCCAACCTCTGACATTTACTGATAAATCTAATAATACTAATGAGTCCTGAATAATACTAATGTACCTTAGCTACTAAATTGAGGAGGTTACTATCATGTAAACTAACGAAGTAGAAGATTAAACAACCCAGAAAGCTTAAAAAACAGTCCTATTCCTATCTAACTAATATCTAACAGTTGTATTCCTATCTAACTAATCTGCCTAACTCTTGCTAGCCCTGGACAACCTGCAGGGTTGTCTAATTTGGTCTTTTCTTCTTGGGGAGAGGCTCTGCTGTCTTCCGAGGCCGATGTCTTCTGCTGTGTTTGTTCCTTTCCTTCATGCTTTCAAACACCCTGCAAGATAGGAAGCAAACCATCCATTGCTCACGCTAGTACACACCATGAAACCAAGTGCCAAGATCTCCGTTTGAGTATGAATTTCTGTCTTTTCAGGCAGTGGCACATTTGTCAATGGATCAGCACCATGAGTCTGATGGTTCTACTTTCAATGCCTTGAAATGTCTTCCTCCTTTTGCTGCATCCTCTTTTGAATTTGATCAGCAGCATCAAACCAAGCTTTGATGGATCTATTCCTACTTGTATCAACTGTGTCTTGTTGGGGCACGGCAAGGTTTCATTGTGAAGGCTGGGTTTTACCTAAGCTCTTTGGGTTTGAGGTGGGTGTTAAGCTTGAGCACGGCTGCCGGGGGCGATGCTGCAAGTGCCCCCAGCTTCCCCTGCGGTGCCTTTGAAAAGGGTCAGCCCCTTTTAGTCCAAAGGCGCAGCTTTGAGCAGAAAGAGGAGGAACTTGCGCACCGTTTGCACTGCCCGCAGGGAAAGGGGCCTCCCGCCGAAGGGGGCGGCTGGCGCGGTTGGCAGCAGGGACACTGGGCGCTGCGAGCCCTCTTGCGGCTTCTCTTCCCTGGCTCCCCGTTCTCCTTTCTGGGAGGGCTTTTGCTCCTCTTTGCTTTGCCCACGCTCTGGAAATCAAAGAGTCCTTATCAATGCTTCCTTCCTCTCACAAAGCTGGAAATCAGAGCATCCAGCACAAAAATCTATCGGCCTAAGCAAATCCTTCCAAAGCCTCAAGAGCTGAGAAAACGGCTGCCTTTGCCAATGGGCTGCGGCGGGCTGCCAAGCCAGAGCTTGGAGGAAAATACTCCTCTTTTCTACAGGCCAAAGGGGTGGGAGAAAGACCTGGCTATTTAGAGCTCTACATTTCTTATTTCTACCTTTCTGCCTAACATCTATTTCTCTCTGCTTTTCCTCCACAAATGTCTAGGCAATGGCATTTCAATTCAGTCCAATTAGGGTAGACACATGCTTAGCCATTTTCTAGTCCCCAAAATAATCTCCCTCCCTGTCTCTCTCTCTCTCTCTCTCTCTCTCTCTCTCTCACATGATGGGAAACAAATTGCTCTTTGCCGCTAAGGAAAGATTTAGGGGAGCCACAGCACCAGCAGCTCCTTCTTGGGGACTATGCTGGCATGCTAGAAAAACTCCCTGAAAATCTGCAGCATATCCACAAAGGCAGCCTGGACTGCTGATGTCAGCAAGCAGTGGGGAATTTGGGGTCTGATTGGAGTCAGCGAGGGTGCCAGCCCTTGAGAAGCCCATCTGTAGAGAGTCAAAGCCCATTTTGGTGGCGGTGCTGCTTTCTTGGGTCAAAGTTAGGCTCCAGAATTGCATACTTCAGGGCAGCAGCACAAGGAAGGCCCGGGCAGCATCTGCTGTGCCTTTCCCAGCACATGGGACGATGTGATCCTGGCAAAGGGGCATCTGGCATGGCTCGCCAGCAGCTTTTCTCCCCTTCTCCCAGTTTCTCGACCTTCCTGGCACCTCTCCATTTTCTTGCCCCTCACCTGAGCAAGAGTGCTGGCAAGTTTATGCTCCTTTTTCCAGGAGTAGTAGTACTCCACACACTGGGCCACGGTCTTAGTCTGGATCTGTTGTGAAGAGAAAAAGAAGGAATCGAAAATGGTGTCGGGTGCACTGGGGAAAAAGTAGACTATGGAGTGAACTAGGAAGTAAAAGCATGAATGAAATGGAGTAGGGTGTAAAATGAAATCAACATGGAGAAAGAGAGGCATCATGCAATGTCTTAAACCCTGTATGATGCTAGGTGCTAATACACGCAATGCACAGATCAACAACAAATCCACCTAGCACAGTTCTTCTTTCCCCGCTTCACTCCAGTTATGCCAGCACAGCGTCTTGTGGAAGCAGCAGCAGACCTGTGCCACAAGTCTGACAGAATAAAGCTTCATCTTCCAAAAGAGCTTGGAGAAAAGGGCTGGAGAGGCAGGATCATCCTTTTGACACAGGCTTTTGATGTCCCCTTTTGTTACTACTTGAAGATACTTGCTCCTTGAGAAGAGAGAGACTGAAGCCCAGTGCTTGTTCCCAGAAATAAGCAAGCTTTCCTGCTGCTGATCTGCTCGGGTAAAGAATGTCCCGTGGCTTTACCTGCTTCTGGATGAGATGAAAATCCTTGCCGTAGGTGTGGAAAGCCTTTTGGAAGGACTCCTTCTCCTCAGGTGTCCATCTATCAGAGCCTGGCAATAAAAAGCAGCGGCTAGTAAACAGATCCCTTGATCCACACCAAGTAGATTCCTCTGGCTGCCGAAAGAAAACGGTCGCAGGCCGTCATTCACGTGGGTGTACGTGTCTGCTCCCTCAGAAGGGCGTGAAGACAAGAGCAGGCATTGCCCGGGGAGAAGGATTGGAAAACAAGTAAAGCTGAAGGACTAGATGCTGGTGCTTTGCCCACCCACAGAGGAGACAAGACCTTGTGCTGGTGTTAAGCACAATTTCTTGAAGCAGAAACGCTTGCCACAACAATGAAGGGGACGGCAGCATCTGTCAGGGACGCAAGAAGCTCTGCTTTGCTTACCTGCGTAATGATAATCAGCCATGGGATGGCCTTGAGCTGTTGCAGGCCCCTCTGAGAGCAGCATCTCCAGAGCCTCCTGCAAGATCAAGAGGGAAAAGGCTTTAGCCGCCCCAGCACATTAAAAATGAGCCAAAAAATCACAGGTGCTGCCTTTCAGCTCCTTTGCCTCTCCAGACATTCAAGCAACTGTATCCCATGTGGGTGAAACACTGTCATTTGCTCCCAGTCCCTAGTTTTTGCTGCCCAACCCTTTGATCCTGGTCCCCAAGAGTGGCCTTTTGCTCACCAAGCTGAGGATTTTGCTGCTCCTGCAGCCAGAATGGCCTCAGCTGACTGAGGCTTCTGGGAATTTCCCCTCCAAATGTCTTAGAGAACCCAAATCTCCAGGCCATTTACAAGGCAGCAGGACCTTCCGCCGCCGCCGCCTCCAGGAGGGAGATTCTCCCTGCTGGAGCCCTTTGGGCTCAGCCCTGACGCAGCTGGAGGAGACCCAGCAGGCAGCAAGTGCTCTGCTCCCTGTTAAGACCCTTCTTCCAAGAGCAGCCAGGAAAGGCTGTCCCAGTGCCCAGGCCTTCTGCATTCCCTGTGCCCTCTCCTCTGCGCCCAAACAGCCGCTTCTTACCGGAACGCTGCCGCGTGCCTGGTGCAGGCAGTGCAGGGCGCGCTCCAGGTTAGCTGCTGCCCCGGGAATGCCACGGGAGCTGGCCATGTCCAACAGTTCTCTTACTGCAAGCACAAGAAAAAACCCACCGAAAGTCAGCCTGGAGGCCAGCAAAGGGCAAAGGTTGCCATGCAAGGCAGAAGGAAAGGCCGGCAGCTAAAGACAGCAGCTTGGAGAGAGAGCATGAAAAGGAGAGCAAAGACAGAGCCAGCTGAAGCAAGGGCCCACGCAGTGCTGGCTCTCCCTCCAAAGCAGCTTCTGTAAGAAGAAGTGGGGGCCAATCTCCCCTCTTCCAGTGGCAAACGGCCCTGACCAGTTTGGAGAGCAAGGTGCTTGCTCTTTCTCCTTGCCTCTAACACTTCTACATGGGAAGATGGGCGAGACAAGGAGAGAAGCAGAGCCTGCAAAACGCTGCCTTTTTAGGCATAAGGAGCCTTTTCAAGACCCAAGTAGCTCAGGGCTGGAAGCAAAGCTTGAAGCAAAGCTACCTCTGTCAGGTTTTTCCATGTCAGAGTCATCCTCTCCCCAGGGCTTCCAGACCAGGGTTGCAGGCTCTTCATCCTCACTTGGTGCTCTGTTCTGCAGCTCTGGGAGCTCAGCCTGAAAGTCGCTGCCAACATTGATGTGTCTAAAGGAAGAAGGAGGTGGAGGTGAGAAAGGCAAGTGGTCAAGAGAGCCTTGCTGTGCACCCACAGGCTTGAACCAATCCCAGCCTGACTGTGAAAGAGCAGTTCTCCTCCTCGCCATTCCTCCAGTTTGCTGTGCTTTAACCCTAGGCCAAAACTCACGGCTGAATCTGGGCTCTTGCTTTCCTTTTCATTGTGCCTCTCCTTTCCACCTGAAAGACATCAAAGCAATGCTCCAGGTCAAAATCCTTCTGCCAAGGATGTGTCAGTAGCCTTCCTTCTCATCCTCATCATTGCAAAGCCCGAGCTCCCGTGTCCCAGCTCCTTTCTCTTTGCTCTCATTGCTGCCTTTTTGACATGGAATGTCCTAGGCAGGACCCTCCAGCAGTCAGCAGCTTCCTCAGGAGGGCAAGCAGAAGGCCATGCACTACTCTCTTCACTCCCGGGGCCACGGAGAAGAGCCAAGAGAATGGCAGGGGAGATGTGCCAGTGCAGGCTTAGGTTGGATCGAAGGAAAAGCTTCTTCAGCCAGAGGCTGCTTGGGCACTGCAACAGCCTCCCCAGGGAAGGGGGCACAGCACCAAGGCTGACTGAGCTCCAAAAGTGTTTGGACACTGCTCTTGGGCACAGGCTGTGATTGTTGAGGCTGCCCCGGGCAGGCCCTGCAGTTGGGCTCAGTGATCTTTCAGAATCCCTTCCAAGGCAGAAAATTCTGTGCTACTGTGATTGTGCTCTTGAGGAGATGGCATTTGACGGCCGCCCCTGAGCATGAGGTAGAACCAGCCCTACGTGCACTGAAAAAAGAATCTCTAAAGATCTTAAAATAGAAGGGATCTATAGGCGATGTAAATACGTAAGTAGATAAGAATTGCTGATCCCAGATGGTTTTTGAAGTTGAAAGCCTGTGTTTGCAGAGAAGCCCAGTCAAATGCTTCCATGCCCTGAACGACAGGGATGCCAGAGGAGAAGTGCCATCATTGTGCTGTTTGAAGCATTGGAGCGGGTGTGAGCAGAGTCAGGGCATAAGGGGATTTGTTGACACTGAAGCCCTGACCTGCTCAGCCAGGAACAATTTGTTTTGGGGTCAGCACAAGATAGTTTGAGGACTGAAATGGGTGCCAAGAACGTTTAATCAGGTGATGCGTGGACGAGGATCTGCAACTGCACTGGGACACCTCTCTAGGTCCTCTATGGAAAGGTCTGTGTTTCCCCTGGAGGCAACACAATTCCTTCAGAAGCTGCACCCTGCTTTCACGTGGAAGCTCGTCTGGGGAAAGTGAGCACGCAGCCTGTGTGTCGTGCTTGGTGGGAGAGGCAGCTGGAGCCTCCTGCCCCTGTGCTAGTGCTTTGAGGGCAAACGGGGATTTTCTTACCTTGGAGGGTTCCCAAGTGCTCGGGGGATGCCCGGAGGCAGACGAGGAGACCAGGATGTCGGTGCAGAGGCCGGGTCTGGCGCTGAGTGCAGAAGGCGGCTGGTCAGGGACAGCCCAGGAGCTGATCCTGCAGCTGCTGCTCCAGCGCTGCTCCAGCAGTGTTCCAGCAAGGGCCGCAGGAGCAGGAGACAACGACAGTTGCTATGGGCACAGCCCAACATTCCATCTAGAACCCCCGGGGGAGCCATGGGACAGAAAGAGGCATGGGCCGCCTCTGCCCCTTGTACTTCTTCTGCTGCAAGTTTGCTCTGAGAAGCTTCCCATTGGGCCTTTTCTCCTCAGTCGTCTGATGAGACGGGCAAAAGCAGTGCAGGGACAGCCCTGGCTCTTCCCGGTGCTTCTCTGCAAGGTGCCTCCAGCTGAAGGTGCACAGGAGCCTGCCTCTGTGCAAGGGCCCAGACCTCATCTCCTGCCCTGGAGAACCAGAAGGGCTCCTCCCACTGGCTCTCCTCCAGCTCTGAGAGGAGCTGGAATTTGCAAGTTGCCTAGCGCAGAGCCAACTCCAAAGCTTCCTCTCAAAGTGGAGGCATTCATCCTGCCCCCTTTCTCAATTCTCCTTTTGCTGCCCAATAATGTCACTGCATGGTTTCCCTCCTTTGGGCCTCTGAGCTGGTCTCTCACCTCATCACTCCTCCCTTGAAACTTGGAGAAACAGGATGTTTTTCAGGCCAACTGATGGGGACACACACACACACGCACAGGGACAGCACACGGGCATTTCTCTAGCAAACATTCAGGCAGAATTTCTAGATCCCTCTTCCAGCTCCCTTGGAGAAGCTCGGTGGTTGTCCCAAAAGACTCTGGCATTCCTCTAAGGAAGCAACACTTACAGAATTGCCTTTCCACACTGCTGGCCTTCACATTGCTTTTAACGCCTAGATCCCAGATATGAGAAAAAGCCAGGCAGCTTTGCTGCTTTCCTGCCTGTCCTTAAGGAAAAGCAAATCTTGCTTCAGTCCCAATCTTGCTTCCTTCCCAGCCTGCATGTTACCCACTGGCCAGCAAACTGAGGGGGCAGCTGGAACAAGTCCCACTGCAAGGCAGATACTTTGTAGCCTCCAAAGCCCACCTGCACCGGCTCCATCAGACAAGGGCAAGCTTGCCTCGGCTTCCCAGAAGCAGCCTGCCAATTGCCCCCTCCTTCGCCCCCTCTCCATCCACCCTCCACAGCCCCTGCCACCACCCCCTCCTTCGCCCCCTCTCCATCCACCCTCCACAGCCCCTGCCACCAAAGCCTTGCTAGGCAGGGCCATTTGCTGGCCTCCATAAAAGAGTGACTTGGATTCTTCTTTGGCGCAAGTGCCCCAGCTGTGACAAGTCAGAGGATAATGATCACACCCGCTCGGCTTTAGCTAAGGAGATTGCTGGAGGCCCAGAGCGGGACACTGGTCCTTTCAGGAGAAACTGCAACTGAACTAGCCATGCCTTTGTGGTGCATGCCGATAGGAATTGGATAGAATCGGAGGGCTTAGAAACGTCCTCCAAGCTGGTCAGCTCCATCAGTCCCCCAAAATGAAAGAAATTTTTCTGTCTGGGCTCCAAAAAGGACTCAACCCGCTGCTTTTATGCCAGAAAATATGGTGAGACCAGACCACTCATCTAGATGCAATTCAGTGAATTAAACAAAGCCTCCCTTTCCACTCCCAGCTGAGATGTTGAGGAATCAAAGGCTGAAGCCCCAGCGGTATTTCACTGGCAGTAAAGGAGACACACCTCAGAAAGTCCTGCCAGCTGAGCAAGGGGCTGGGCCTGGGGGAGGTGGCGCCTGCCCAGCTTCTTCTCTCAGGGCAAGTGCCGTCTTTGCAACACCAGGCAAATGGAACAAACATTGCTGGAGTGCTTTCATACAGACAAACAGACAAAATGGAACAAACATTGGTTTAATGATAAAGACAGATTAGGTCTCAACAAAGGCAAAATGACAAAGAGCATATGGCAGAGCATACAAAACACCCAACCTCTGACATTTACTGATAAATCTAATAATACTAATGAGTCCTGAATAATACTAATGTACCTTAGCTACTAAATTGAGGAGGTTACTATCATGTAAACTAACGAAGTAGAAGATTAAACAACCCAAAAAGCTTAAAAAACAGTCCTATTCCTATCTAACTAATATCTAACAGTTGTATTCCTATCTAACTAATCTGCCTAACTCTTGCTAGCCCTGGACAACCTGCAGGGTTGTCTAATTTGGTCTTTTCTTCTTGGGGAGAGGCTCTGCTGTCTTCCGAGGCCGATGTCTTCTGCTGTGTTTGTTCCTTTCCTTCATGCTTTCAAACACCCTGCAAGATAGGAAGCAAACCATCCATTGCTCACGCTAGTACACACCATGAAACCAAGTGCCAAGATCTCCGTTTGAGTATGAATTTCTGTCTTTTCAGGCAGTGGCACATTTGTCAATGGATCAGCACCATGAGTCTGATGGTTCTACTTTCAATGCCTTGAAATGTCTTCCTCCTTTTGCTGCATCCTCTTTTGAATTTGATCAGCAGCATCAAACCAAGCTTTGATGGATCTATTCCTACTTGTATCAACTGTGTCTTGTTGGGGCACGGCAAGGTTTCATTGTGAAGGCTGGGTTTTACCTAAGCTCTTTGGGTTTGAGGTGGGTGTTAAGCTTGAGCACGGCTGCCGGGGGCGATGCTGCAAGTGCCCCCAGCTTCCCCTGCGGTGCCTTTGAAAAGGGTCAGCCCCTTTTAGTCCAAAGGCGCAGCTTTGAGCAGAAAGAGGAGGAACTTGCGCACCGTTTGCACTGCCCGCAGGGAAAGGGGCCTCCCGCCGAAGGGGGCGGCTGGCGCGGTTGGCAGCAGGGACACTGGGCGCTGCGAGCCCTCTTGCGGCTTCTCTTCCCTGGCTCCCCGTTCTCCTTTCTGGGAGGGCTTTTGCTCCTCTTTGCTTTGCCCACGCTCTGGAAATCAAAGAGTCCTTATCAATGCTTCCTTCCTCTCACAAAGCTGGAAATCAGAGCATCCAGCACAAAAATCTATCGGCCTAAGCAAATCCTTCCAAAGCCTCAAGAGCTGAGAAAACGGCTGCCTTTGCCAATGGGCTGCGGCGGGCTGCCAACACAGAGCTTGGAGGAAAATACTCCTCTTTTCTACAGGCCAAAGGGGTGGGAGAAAGACCTGGCTATTTAGAGCTCTACATTTCTTATTTCTACCTTTCTGCCTAACATCTATTTCTCTCTGCTTTTCCTCCACAAATGTCTAGGCAATGGCATTTCAATTCAGTCCAATTAGGGTAGACACATGCTTAGCCATTTTCTAGTCCCCAAAATAATCTCCCTCCCTGTCTCTCTCTCTCTCTCTCTCTCTCTCTCTCACATGATGGGAAACAAATTGCTCTTTGCCGCTAAGGAAAGATTTAGGGGAGCCACAGCACCAGCAGCTCCTTCTTGGGGACTATGCTGGCATGCTAGAAAAACTCCCTGAAAATCTGCAGCATATCCACAAAGGCAGCCTGGACTGCTGATGTCAGCAAGCAGTGGGGAATTTGGGGTCTGATTGGAGTCAGCGAGGGTGCCAGCCCTTGAGAAGCCCATCTGTAGAGAGTCAAAGCCCATTTTGGTGGCGGTGCTGCTTTCTTGGGTCAAAGTTAGGCTCCAGAATTGCATACTTCAGGGCAGCAGCACAAGGAAGGCCCGGGCAGCATCTGCTGTGCCTTTCCCAGCACATGGGACGATGTGATCCTGGCAAAGGGGCATCTGGCATGGCTCGCCAGCAGCTTTTCTCCCCTTCTCCCAGTTTCTCGACCTTCCTGGCACCTCTCCATTTTCTTGCCCCTCACCTGAGCAAGAGTGCTGGCAAGTTTATGCTCCTTTTTCCAGGAGTAGTAGTACTCCACACACTGGGCCACGGTCTTAGTCTGGATCTGTTGTGAAGAGAAAAAGAAGGAATCGAAAATGGTGTCGGGTGCACTGGGGAAAAAGTAGACTATGGAGTGAACTAGGAAGTAAAAGCATGAAGTAAATGGAGTAGGGTGTAAAATGAAATCAACATGGAGAAAGAGAGGCATCATGCAATGTCTTAAACCCTGTATGATGCTAGGTGCTAATACACGCAATGCACAGATCAACAACAAATCCACCTAGCACAGTTCTTCTTTCCCCGCTTCACTCCAGTTATGCCAGCACAGCGTCTTGTGGAAGCAGCAGCAGACCTGTGCCACAAGTCTGACAGAATAAAGCTTCATCTTCCAAAAGAGCTTGGAGAAAAGGGCTGGAGAGGCAGGATCATCCTTTTGACACAGGCTTTTGATGTCCCCTTTTGTTACTACTTGAAGATACTTGCTCCTTGAGAAGAGAGAGACTGAAGCCCAGTGCTTGTTCCCAGAAATAAGCAAGCTTTCCTGCTGCTGATCTGCTCGGGTAAAGAATGTCCCGTGGCTTTACCTGCTTCTGGATGAGATGAAAATCCTTGCCGTAGGTGTGGAAAGCCTTTTGGAAGGACTCCTTCTCCTCAGGTGTCCATCTATCAGAGCCTGGCAATAAAAAGCAGCGGCTAGTAAACAGATCCCTTGATCCACACCAAGTAGATTCCTCTGGCTGCCGAAAGAAAACGGTCGCAGGCCGTCATTCACGTGGGTGTACGTGTCTGCTCCCTCAGAAGGGCGTGAAGACAAGAGCAGGCATTGCCCGGGGAGAAGGATTGGAAAACAAGTAAAGCTGAAGGACTAGATGCTGGTGCTTTGCCCACCCACAGAGGAGACAAGACCTTGTGCTGGTGTTAAGCACAATTTCTTGAAGCAGAAACGCTTGCCACAACAATGAAGGGGACGGCAGCATCTGTCAGGGACGCAAGAAGCTCTGCTTTGCTTACCTGCGTAATGATAATCAGCCATGGGATGGCCTTGAGCTGTTGCAGGCCCCTCTGAGAGCAGCATCTCCAGAGCCTCCTGCAAGATCAAGAGGGAAAAGGCTTTAGCCGCCCCAGCACATTAAAAATGAGCCAAAAAATCACAGGTGCTGCCTTTCAGCTCCTTTGCCTCTCCAGACATTCAAGCAACTGTATCCCATGTGGGTGAAACACTGTCATTTGCTCCCAGTCCCTAGTTTTTGCTGCCCAACCCTTTGATCCTGGTCCCCAAGAGTGGCCTTTTGCTCACCAAGCTGAGGATTTTGCTGCTCCTGCAGCCAGAATGGCCTCAGCTGACTGAGGCTTCTGGGAATTTCCCCTCCAAATGTCTTAGAGAACCCAAATCTCCAGGCCATTTACAAGGCAGCAGGACCTTCCGCCGCCGCCGCCTCCAGGAGGGAGATTCTCCCTGCTGGAGCCCTTTGGGCTCAGCCCTGATGCAGCTGGAGGAGACCCAGCAGGCAGCAAGTGCTCTGCTCCCTGTTAAGACCCTTCTTCCAAGAGCAGCCAGGAAAGGCTGTCCCAGTGCCCAGGCCTTCTGCATTCCCTGTGCCCTCTCCTCTGCGCCCAAACAGCCGCTTCTTACCGGAACGCTGCCGCGTGCCTGGTGCAGGCAGTGCAGGGCGCGCTCCAGGTTAGCTGCTGCCCCGGGAATGCCACGGGAGCTGGCCATGTCCAACAGTTCTCTTACTGCAAGCACAAGAAAAAACCCACCGAAAGTCAGCCTGGAGGCCAGCAAAGGGCAAAGGTTGCCATGCAAGGCAGAAGGAAAGGCCGGCAGCTAAAGACAGCAGCTTGGAGAGAGAGCATGAAAAGGAGAGCAAAGACAGAGCCAGCTGAAGCAAGGGCCCACGCAGTGCTGGCTCTCCCTCCAAAGCAGCTTCTGTAAGAAGAAGTGGGGGCCAATCTCCCCTCTTCCAGTGGCAAACGGCCCTGACCAGTTTGGAGAGCAAGGTGCTTGCTCTTTCTCCTTGCCTCTAACACTTCTACATGGGAAGATGGGCGAGACAAGGAGAGAAGCAGAGCCTGCAAAACGCTGCCTTTTTAGGCATAAGGAGCCTTTTCAAGACCCAAGTAGCTCAGGGCTGGAAGCAAAGCTTGAAGCAAAGCTACCTCTGTCAGGTTTTTCCATGTCAGAGTCATCCTCTCCCCAGGGCTTCCAGACCAGGGTTGCAGGCTCTTCATCCTCACTTGGTGCTCTGTTCTGCAGCTCTGGGAGCTCAGCCTGAAAGTCGCTGCCAACATTGATGTGTCTAAAGGAAGAAGGAGGTGGAGGTGAGAAAGGCAAGTGGTCAAGAGAGCCTTGCTGTGCACCCACAGGCTTGAACCAATCCCAGCCTGACTGTGAAAGAGCAGTTCTCCTCCTCGCCATTCCTCCAGTTTGCTGTGCTTTAACCCTAGGCCAAAACTCACGGCTGAATCTGGGCTCTTGCTTTCCTTTTCATTGTGCCTCTCCTTTCCACCTGAAAGACATCAAAGCAATGCTCCAGGTCAAAATCCTTCTGCCAAGGATGTGTCAGTAGCCTTCCTTCTCATCCTCATCATTGCAAAGCCCGAGCTCCCGTGTCCCAGCTCCTTTCTCTTTGCTCTCATTGCTGCCTTTTTGACATGGAATGTCCTAGGCAGGACCCTCCAGCAGTCAGCAGCTTCCTCAGGAGGGCAAGCAGAAGGCCATGCACTACTCTCTTCACTCCCGGGGCCACGGAGAAGAGCCAAGAGAATGGCAGGGGAGATGTGCCAGTGCAGGCTTAGGTTGGATCGAAGGAAAAGCTTCTTCAGCCATAACCTGCTTGGGCACTGCAACAGCCTCCCCAGGGAAGGGGGCACAGCACCAAGGCTGACTGAGCTCCAAAAGTGTTTGGACACTGCTCTTGGGCACAGGCTGTGATTGTTGAGGCTGCCCCGGGCAGGCCCTGCAGTTGGGCTCAGTGATCTTTCAGAATCCCTTCCAAGGCAGAAAATTCTGTGCTACTGTGATTGTGCTCTTGAGGAGATGGCATTTGACGGCCGCCCCTGAGCATGAGGTAGAACCAGCCCTACGTGCACTGAAAAAAGAATCTCTAAAGATCTTAAAATAGAAGGGATCTATAGGCGATGTAAATACGTAAGTAGATAAGAATTGCTGATCCCAGATGGTTTTTGAAGTTGAAAGCCTGTGTTTGCAGAGAAGCCCAGTCAAATGCTTCCATGCCCTGAACGACAGGGATGCCAGAGGAGAAGTGCCATCATTGTGCTGTTTGAAGCATTGGAGCGGGTGTGAGCAGAGTCAGGGCATAAGGGGATTTGTTGACACTGAAGCCCTGACCTGCTCAGCCAGGAACAATTTGTTTTGGGGTCAGCACAAGATAGTTTGAGGACTGAAATGGGTGCCAAGAACGTTTAATCAGGTGATGCGTGGACGAGGATCTGCAACTGCACTGGGACACCTCTCTAGGTCCTCTATGGAAAGGTCTGTGTTTCCCCTGGAGGCAACACAATTCCTTCAGAAGCTGCACCCTGCTTTCACGTGGAAGCTCGTCTGGGGAAAGTGAGCACGCAGCCTGTGTGTCGTGCTTGGTGGGAGAGGCAGCTGGAGCCTCCTGCCCCTGTGCTAGTGCTTTGAGGGCA
The DNA here is from genome assembly GCF_051311805.1 of Agelaius phoeniceus. Classification (NCBI taxonomy): domain Eukaryota; kingdom Metazoa; phylum Chordata; class Aves; order Passeriformes; family Icteridae; genus Agelaius; species Agelaius phoeniceus. The sequence goes on along the minus strand of NC_135303.1, from coordinate 32,481,988 downwards.
AACGGGGATTTTCTTACCTTGGAGGGTTCCCAAGTGCTCGGGGGATGCCCGGAGGCAGACGAGGAGACCAGGATGTCGGTGCAGAGGCCGGGTCTGGCGCTGAGTGCAGAAGGCGGCTGGTCAGGGACAGCCCAGGAGCTGATCCTGCAGCTGCTGCTCCAGCGCTGCTCCAGCAGTGTTCCAGCAAGGGCCGCAGGAGCAGGAGACAACGACAGTTGCTATGGGCACAGCCCAACATTCCATCTAGAACCCCCGGGGGAGCCATGGGACAGAAAGAGGCATGGGCCGCCTCTGCCCCTTGTACTTCTTCTGCTGCAAGTTTGCTCTGAGAAGCTTCCCATTGGGCCTTTTCTCCTCAGTCGTCTGATGAGACGGGCAAAAGCAGTGCAGGGACAGCCCTGGCTCTTCCCGGTGCTTCTCTGCAAGGTGCCTCCAGCTGAAGGTGCACAGGAGCCTGCCTCTGTGCAAGGGCCCAGACCTCATCTCCTGCCCTGGAGAACCAGAAGGGCTCCTCCCACTGGCTCTCCTCCAGCTCTGAGAGGAGCTGGAATTTGCAAGTTGCCTAGCGCAGAGCCAACTCCAAAGCTTCCTCTCAAAGTGGAGGCATTCATCCTGCCCCCTTTCTCAATTCTCCTTTTGCTGCCCAATAATGTCACTGCATGGTTTCCCTCCTTTGGGCCTCTGAGCTGGTCTCTCACCTCATCACTCCTCCCTTGAAACTTGGAGAAACAGGATGTTTTTCAGGCCAACTGATGGGGACACACACACACACGCACAGGGACAGCACACGGGCATTTCTCTAGCAAACATTCAGGCAGAATTTCTAGATCCCTCTTCCAGCTCCCTTGGAGAAGCTCGGTGGTTGTCCCAAAAGACTCTGGCATTCCTCTAAGGAAGCAACACTTACAGAATTGCCTTTCCACACTGCTGGCCTTCACATTGCTTTTAACGCCTAGATCCCAGATATGAGAAAAAGCCAGGCAGCTTTGCTGCTTTCCTGCCTGTCCTTAAGGAAAAGCAAATCTTGCTTCAGTCCCAATCTTGCTTCCTTCCCAGCCTGCATGTTACCCACTGGCCAGCAAACTGAGGGGGCAGCTGGAACAAGTCCCACTGCAAGGCAGATACTTTGTAGCCTCCAAAGCCCACCTGCACCGGCTCCATCAGACAAGGGCAAGCTTGCCTCGGCTTCCCAGAAGCAGCCTGCCAATTGCCCCCTCCTTCGCCCCCTCTCCATCCACCCTCCACAGCCCCTGCCACCACCCCCTCCTTCGCCCCCTCTCCATCCACCCTCCACAGCCCCTGCCACCAAAGCCTTGCTAGGCAGGGCCATTTGCTGGCCTCCATAAAAGAGTGACTTGGATTCTTCTTTGGCGCAAGTGCCCCAGCTGTGACAAGTCAGAGGATAATGATCACACCCGCTCGGCTTTAGCTAAGGAGATTGCTGGAGGCCCAGAGCGGGACACTGGTCCTTTCAGGAGAAACTGCAACTGAACTAGCCATGCCTTTGTGGTGCATGCCGATAGGAATTGGATAGAATCGGAGGGCTTAGAAACGTCCTCCAAGCTGGTCAGCTCCATCAGTCCCCCAAAATGAAAGAAATTTTTCTGTCTGGGCTCCAAAAAGGACTCAACCCGCTGCTTTTATGCCAGAAAATATGGTGAGACCAGACCACTCATCTAGATGCAATTCAGTGAATTAAACAAAGCCTCCCTTTCCACTCCCAGCTGAGATGTTGAGGAATCAAAGGCTGAAGCCCCAGCGGTATTTCACTGGCAGTAAAGGAGACACACCTCAGGAAGTCCTGCCAGCTGAGCAAGGGGCTGGGCCTGGGGGAGGTGGCGCCTGCCCAGCTTCTTCTCTCAGGGCAAGTGCCGTCTTTGCAACACCAGGCAAATGGAACAAACATTGCTGGAGTGCTTTCATACAGACAAACAGACAAAATGGAACAAACATTGGTTTAATGATAAAGACAGATTAGGTCTCAACAAAGGCAAAATGACAAAGAGCATATGGCAGAGCATACAAAACACCCAACCTCTGACATTTACTGATAAATCTAATAATACTAATGAGTCCTGAATAATACTAATGTACCTTAGCTACTAAATTGAGGAGGTTACTATCATGTAAACTAACTAAGTAGAAGATTAAACAACCCAAAAAGCTTAAAAAACAGTCCTATTCCTATCTAACTAATATCTAACAGTTGTATTCCTATCTAACTAATCTGCCTAACTCTTGCTAGCCCTGGACAACCTGCAGGGTTGTCTAATTTGGTCTTTTCTTCTTGGGGAGAGGCTCTGCTGTCTTCCGAGGCCGATGTCTTCTGCTGTGTTTGTTCCTTTCCTTCATGCTTTCAAACACCCTGCAAGATAGGAAGCAAACCATCCATTGCTCACGCTAGTACACACCATGAAACCAAGTGCCAAGATCTCCGTTTGAGTATGAATTTCTGTCTTTTCAGGCAGTGGCACATTTGTCAATGGATCAGCACCATGAGTCTGATGGTTCTACTTTCAATGCCTTGAAATGTCTTCCTCCTTTTGCTGCATCCTCTTTTGAATTTGATCAGCAGCATCAAACCAAGCTTTGATGGATCTATTCCTACTTGTATCAACTGTGTCTTGTTGGGGCACGGCAAGGTTTCATTGTGAAGGCTGGGTTTTACCTAAGCTCTTTGGGTTTGAGGTGGGTGTTAAGCTTGAGCACGGCTGCCGGGGGCGATGCTGCAAGTGCCCCCAGCTTCCCCTGCGGTGCCTTTGAAAAGGGTCAGCCCCTTTTAGTCCAAAGGCGCAGCTTTGAGCAGAAAGAGGAGGAACTTGCGCACCGTTTGCACTGCCCGCAGGGAAAGGGGCCTCCCGCCGAAGGGGGCGGCTGGCGCGGTTGGCAGCAGGGACACTGGGCGCTGCGAGCCCTCTTGCGGCTTCTCTTCCCTGGCTCCCCGTTCTCCTTTCTGGGAGGGCTTTTGCTCCTCTTTGCTTTGCCCACGCTCTGGAAATCAAAGAGTCCTTATCAATGCTTCCTTCCTCTCACAAAGCTGGAAATCAGAGCATCCAGCACAAAAATCTATCGGCCTAAGCAAATCCTTCCAAAGCCTCAAGAGCTGAGAAAACGGCTGCCTTTGCCAATGGGCTGCGGCGGGCTGCCAACACAGAGCTTGGAGGAAAATACTCCTCTTTTCTACAGGCCAAAGGGGTGGGAGAAAGACCTGGCTATTTAGAGCTCTACATTTCTTATTTCTACCTTTCTGCCTAACATCTATTTCTCTCTGCTTTTCCTCCACAAATGTCTAGGCAATGGCATTTCAATTCAGTCCAATTAGGGTAGACACATGCTTAGCCATTTTCTAGTCCCCAAAATAATCTCCCTCCCTGTCTCTCTCTCTCTCTCTCTCTCTCTCTCTCACATGATGGGAAACAAATTGCTCTTTGCCGCTAAGGAAAGATTTAGGGGAGCCACAGCACCAGCAGCTCCTTCTTGGGGACTATGCTGGCATGCTAGAAAAACTCCCTGAAAATCTGCAGCATATCCACAAAGGCAGCCTGGACTGCTGATGTCAGCAAGCAGTGGGGAATTTGGGGTCTGATTGGAGTCAGCGAGGGTGCCAGCCCTTGAGAAGCCCATCTGTAGAGAGTCAAAGCCCATTTTGGTGGCGGTGCTGCTTTCTTGGGTCAAAGTTAGGCTCCAGAATTGCATACTTCAGGGCAGCAGCACAAGGAAGGCCCGGGCAGCATCTGCTGTGCCTTTCCCAGCACATGGGACGATGTGATCCTGGCAAAGGGGCATCTGGCATGGCTCGCCAGCAGCTTTTCTCCCCTTCTCCCAGTTTCTCGACCTTCCTGGCACCTCTCCATTTTCTTGCCCCTCACCTGAGCAAGAGTGCTGGCAAGTTTATGCTCCTTTTTCCAGGAGTAGTAGTACTCCACACACTGGGCCACGGTCTTAGTCTGGATCTGTTGTGAAGAGAAAAAGAAGGAATCGAAAATGGTGTCGGGTGCACTGGGGAAAAAGTAGACTATGGAGTGAACTAGGAAGTAAAAGCATGAAGTAAATGGAGTAGGGTGTAAAATGAAATCAACATGGAGAAAGAGAGGCATCATGCAATGTCTTAAACCCTGTATGATGCTAGGTGCTAATACACGCAATGCACAGATCAACAACAAATCCACCTAGCACAGTTCTTCTTTCCCCGCTTCACTCCAGTTATGCCAGCACAGCGTCTTGTGGAAGCAGCAGCAGACCTGTGCCACAAGTCTGACAGAATAAAGCTTCATCTTCCAAAAGAGCTTGGAGAAAAGGGCTGGAGAGGCAGGATCATCCTTTTGACACAGGCTTTTGATGTCCCCTTTTGTTACTACTTGAAGATACTTGCTCCTTGAGAAGAGAGAGACTGAAGCCCAGTGCTTGTTCCCAGAAATAAGCAAGCTTTCCTGCTGCTGATCTGCTCGGGTAAAGAATGTCCCGTGGCTTTACCTGCTTCTGGATGAGATGAAAATCCTTGCCGTAGGTGTGGAAAGCCTTTTGGAAGGACTCCTTCTCCTCAGGTGTCCATCTATCAGAGCCTGGCAATAAAAAGCAGCGGCTAGTAAACAGATCCCTTGATCCACACCAAGTAGATTCCTCTGGCTGCCGAAAGAAAACGGTCGCAGGCCGTCATTCACGTGGGTGTACGTGTCTGCTCCCTCAGAAGGGCGTGAAGACAAGAGCAGGCATTGCCCGGGGAGAAGGATTGGAAAACAAGTAAAGCTGAAGGACTAGATGCTGGTGCTTTGCCCACCCACAGAGGAGACAAGACCTTGTGCTGGTGTTAAGCACAATTTCTTGAAGCAGAAACGCTTGCCACAACAATGAAGGGGACGGCAGCATCTGTCAGGGACGCAAGAAGCTCTGCTTTGCTTACCTGCGTAATGATAATCAGCCATGGGATGGCCTTGAGCTGTTGCAGGCCCCTCTGAGAGCAGCATCTCCAGAGCCTCCTGCAAGATCAAGAGGGAAAAGGCTTTAGCCGCCCCAGCACATTAAAAATGAGCCAAAAAATCACAGGTGCTGCCTTTCAGCTCCTTTGCCTCTCCAGACATTCAAGCAACTGTATCCCATGTGGGTGAAACACTGTCATTTGCTCCCAGTCCCTAGTTTTTGCTGCCCAACCCTTTGATCCTGGTCCCCAAGAGTGGCCTTTTGCTCACCAAGCTGAGGATTTTGCTGCTCCTGCAGCCAGAATGGCCTCAGCTGACTGAGGCTTCTGGGAATTTCCCCTCCAAATGTCTTAGAGAAGCCAAATCTCCAGGCCATTTACAAGGCAGCAGGACCTTCCGCCGCCGCCGCCTCCAGGAGGGAGATTCTCCCTGCTGGAGCCCTTTGGGCTCAGCCCTGATGCAGCTGGAGGAGACCCAGCAGGCAGCAAGTGCTCTGCTCCCTGTTAAGACCCTTCTTCCAAGAGCAGCCAGGAAAGGCTGTCCCAGTGCCCAGGCCTTCTGCATTCCCTGTGCCCTCTCCTCTGCGCCCAAACAGCCGCTTCTTACCGGAACGCTGCCGCGTGCCTGGTGCAGGCAGTGCAGGGCGCGCTCCAGGTTAGCTGCTGCCCCGGGAATGCCACGGGAGCTGGCCATGTCCAACAGTTCTCTTACTGCAAGCACAAGAAAAAACCCACCGAAAGTCAGCCTGGAGGCCAGCAAAGGGCAAAGGTTGCCATGCAAGGCAGAAGGAAAGGCCGGCAGCTAAAGACAGCAGCTTGGAGAGAGAGCATGAAAAGGAGAGCAAAGACAGAGCCAGCTGAAGCAAGGGCCCACGCAGTGCTGGCTCTCCCTCCAAAGCAGCTTCTGTAAGAAGAAGTGGGGGCCAATCTCCCCTCTTCCAGTGGCAAACGGCCCTGACCAGTTTGGAGAGCAAGGTGCTTGCTCTTTCTCCTTGCCTCTAACACTTCTACATGGGAAGATGGGCGAGACAAGGAGAGAAGCAGAGCCTGCAAAACGCTGCCTTTTTAGGCATAAGGAGCCTTTTCAAGACCCAAGTAGCTCAGGGCTGGAAGCAAAGCTTGAAGCAAAGCTACCTCTGTCAGGTTTTTCCATGTCAGAGTCATCCTCTCCCCAGGGCTTCCAGACCAGGGTTGCAGGCTCTTCATCCTCACTTGGTGCTCTGTTCTGCAGCTCTGGGAGCTCAGCCTGAAAGTCGCTGCCAACATTGATGTGTCTAAAGGAAGAAGGAGGTGGAGGTGAGAAAGGCAAGTGGTCAAGAGAGCCTTGCTGTGCACCCACAGGCTTGAACCAATCCCAGCCTGACTGTGAAAGAGCAGTTCTCCTCCTCGCCATTCCTCCAGTTTGCTGTGCTTTAACCCTAGGCCAAAACTCACGGCTGAATCTGGGCTCTTGCTTTCCTTTTCATTGTGCCTCTCCTTTCCACCTGAAAGACATCAAAGCAATGCTCCAGGTCAAAATCCTTCTGCCAAGGATGTGTCAGTAGCCTTCCTTCTCATCCTCATCATTGCAAAGCCCGAGCTCCCGTGTCCCAGCTCCTTTCTCTTTGCTCTCATTGCTGCCTTTTTGACATGGAATGTCCTAGGCAGGACCCTCCAGCAGTCAGCAGCTTCCTCAGGAGGGCAAGCAGAAGGCCATGCACTACTCTCTTCACTCCCGGGGCCACGGAGAAGAGCCAAGAGAATGGCAGGGGAGATGTGCCAGTGCAGGCTTAGGTTGGATCGAAGGAAAAGCTTCTTCAGCCAGAGGCTGCTTGGGCACTGCAACAGCCTCCCCAGGGAAGGGGGCACAGCACCAAGGCTGACTGAGCTCCAAAAGTGTTTGGACACTGCTCTTGGGCACAGGCTGTGATTGTTGAGGCTGCCCCGGGCAGGCCCTGCAGTTGGGCTCAGTGATCTTTCAGAATCCCTTCCAAGGCAGAAAATTCTGTGCTACTGTGATTGTGCTCTTGAGGAGATGGCATTTGACGGCCGCCCCTGAGCATGAGGTAGAACCAGCCCTACCTGCACTGAAAAAAGAATCTCTAAAGATCTTAAAATAGAAGGGATCTATAGGCGATGTAAATACGTAAGTAGATAAGAATTGCTGATCCCAGATGGTTTTTGAAGTTGAAAGCCTGTGTTTGCAGAGAAGCCCAGTCAAATGCTTCCATGCCCTGAACGACAGGGATGCCAGAGGAGAAGTGCCATCATTGTGCTGTTTGAAGCATTGGAGCGGGTGTGAGCAGAGTCAGGGCATAAGGGGATTTGTTGACACTGAAGCCCTGACCTGCTCAGCCAGGAACAATTTGTTTTGGGGTCAGCACAAGATAGTTTGAGGACTGAAATGGGTGCCAAGAACGTTTAATCAGGTGATGCGTGGACGAGGATCTGCAACTGCACTGGGACACCTCTCTAGGTCCTCTATGGAAAGGTCTGTGTTTCCCCTGGAGGCAACACAATTCCTTCAGAAGCTGCACCCTGCTTTCACGTGGAAGCTCGTCTGGGGAAAGTGAGCACGCAGCCTGTGTGTCGTGCTTGGTGGGAGAGGCAGCTGGAGCCTCCTGCCCCTGTGCTAGTGCTTTGAGGGCAAACGGGGATTTTCTTACCTTGGAGGGTTCCCAAGTGCTCGGGGGATGCCCGGAGGCAGACGAGGAGACCAGGATGTCGGTGCAGAGGCCGGGTCTGGCGCTGAGTGCAGAAGGCGGCTGGTCAGGGACAGCCCAGGAGCTGATCCTGCAGCTGCTGCTCCAGCGCTGCTCCAGCAGTGTTCCAGCAAGGGCCGCAGGAGCAGGAGACAACGACAGTTGCTATGGGCACAGCCCAACATTCCATCTAGAACCCCCGGGGGAGCCATGGGACAGAAAGAGGCATGGGCCGCCTCTGCCCCTTGTACTTCTTCTGCTGCAAGTTTGCTCTGAGAAGCTTCCCATTGGGCCTTTTCTCCTCAGTCGTCTGATGAGACGGGCAAAAGCAGTGCAGGGACAGCCCTGGCTCTTCCCGGTGCTTCTCTGCAAGGTGCCTCCAGCTGAAGGTGCACAGGAGCCTGCCTCTGTGCAAGGGCCCAGACCTCATCTCCTGCCCTGGAGAACCAGAAGGGCTCCTCCCACTGGCTCTCCTCCAGCTCTGAGAGGAGCTGGAATTTGCAAGTTGCCTAGCGCAGAGCCAACTCCAAAGCTTCCTCTCAAAGTGGAGGCATTCATCCTGCCCCCTTTCTCAATTCTCCTTTTGCTGCCCAATAATGTCACTGCATGGTTTCCCTCCTTTGGGCCTCTGAGCTGGTCTCTCACCTCATCACTCCTCCCTTGAAACTTGGAGAAACAGGATGTTTTTCAGGCCAACTGATGGGGACACACACACACACGCACAGGGACAGCACACGGGCATTTCTCTAGCAAACATTCAGGCAGAATTTCTAGATCCCTCTTCCAGCTCCCTTGGAGAAGCTCGGTGGTTGTCCCAAAAGACTCTGGCATTCCTCTAAGGAAGCAACACTTACAGAATTGCCTTTCCACACTGCTGGCCTTCACATTGCTTTTAACGCCTAGATCCCAGATATGAGAAAAAGCCAGGCAGCTTTGCTGCTTTCCTGCCTGTCCTTAAGGAAAAGCAAATCTTGCTTCAGTCCCAATCTTGCTTCCTTCCCAGCCTGCATGTTACCCACTGGCCAGCAAACTGAGGGGGCAGCTGGAACAAGTCCCACTGCAAGGCAGATACTTTGTAGCCTCCAAAGCCCACCTGCACCGGCTCCATCAGACAAGGGCAAGCTTGCCTCGGCTTCCCAGAAGCAGCCTGCCAATTGCCCCCTCCTTCGCCCCCTCTCCATCCACCCTCCACAGCCCCTGCCACCACCCCCTCCTTCGCCCCCTCTCCATCCACCCTCCACAGCCCCTGCCACCAAAGCCTTGCTAGGCAGGGCCATTTGCTGGCCTCCATAAAAGAGTGACTTGGATTCTTCTTTGGCGCAAGTGCCCCAGCTGTGACAAGTCAGAGGATAATGATCACACCCGCTCGGCTTTAGCTAAGGAGATTGCTGGAGGCCCAGAGCGGGACACTGGTCCTTTCAGGAGAAACTGCAACTGAACTAGCCATGCCTTTGTGGTGCATGCCGATAGGAATTGGATAGAATCGGAGGGCTTAGAAACGTCCTCCAAGCTGGTCAGCTCCATCAGTCCCCCAAAATGAAAGAAATTTTTCTGTCTGGGCTCCAAAAAGGACTCAACCCGCTGCTTTTATGCCAGAAAATATGGTGAGACCAGACCACTCATCTAGATGCAATTCAGTGAATTAAACAAAGCCTCCCTTTCCACTCCCAGCTGAGATGTTGAGGAATCAAAGGCTGAAGCCCCAGCGGTATTTCACTGGCAGTAAAGGAGACACACCTCAGGAAGTCCTGCCAGCTGAGCAAGGGGCTGGGCCTGGGGGAGGTGGCGCCTGCCCAGCTTCTTCTCTCAGGGCAAGTGCCGTCTTTGCAACACCAGGCAAATGGAACAAACATTGCTGGAGTGCTTTCATACAGACAAACAGACAAAATGGAACAAACATTGGTTTAATGATAAAGACAGATTAGGTCTCAACAAAGGCAAAATGACAAAGAGCATATGGCAGAGCATACAAAACACCCAACCTCTGACATTTACTGATAAATCTAATAATACTAATGAGTCCTGAATAATACTAATGTACCTTAGCTACTAAATTGAGGAGGTTACTATCATGTAAACTAACGAAGTAGAAGATTAAACAACCCAAAAAGCTTAAAAAACAGTCCTATTCCTATCTAACTAATATCTAACAGTTGTATTCCTATCTAACTAATCTGCCTAACTCTTGCTAGCCCTGGACAACCTGCAGGGTTGTCTAATTTGGTCTTTTCTTCTTGGGGAGAGGCTCTGCTGTCTTCCGAGGCCGATGTCTTCTGCTGTGTTTGTTCCTTTCCTTCATGCTTTCAAACACCCTGCAAGATAGGAAGCAAACCATCCATTGCTCACGCTAGTACACACCATGAAACCAAGTGCCAAGATCTCCGTTTGAGTATGAATTTCTGTCTTTTCAGGCAGTGGCACATTTGTCAATGGATCAGCACCATGAGTCTGATGGTTCTACTTTCAATGCCTTGAAATGTCTTCCTCCTTTTGCTGCATCCTCTTTTGAATTTGATCAGCAGCATCAAACCAAGCTTTGATGGATCTATTCCTACTTGTATCAACTGTGTCTTGTTGGGGCACGGCAAGGTTTCATTGTGAAGGCTGGGTTTTACCTAAGCTCTTTGGGTTTGAGGTGGGTGTTAAGCTTGAGCACGGCTGCCGGGGGCGATGCTGCAAGTGCCCCCAGCTTCCCCTGCGGTGCCTTTGAAAAGGGTCAGCCCCTTTTAGTCCAAAGGCGCAGCTTTGAGCAGAAAGAGGAGGAACTTGCGCACCGTTTGCACTGCCCGCAGGGAAAGGGGCCTCCCGCCGAAGGGGGCGGCTGGCGCGGTTGGCAGCAGGGACACTGGGCGCTGCGAGCCCTCTTGCGGCTTCTCTTCCCTGGCTCCCCGTTCTCCTTTCTGGGAGGGCTTTTGCTCCTCTTTGCTTTGCCCACGCTCTGGAAATCAAAGAGTCCTTATCAATGCTTCCTTCCTCTCACAAAGCTGGAAATCAGAGCATCCAGCACAAAAATCTATCGGCCTAAGCAAATCCTTCCAAAGCCTCAAGAGCTGAGAAAACAGCTGCCTTTGCCAATGGGCTGCGGCGGGCTGCCAACACAGAGCTTGGAGGAAAATACTCCTCTTTTCTACAGGCCAAAGGGGTGGGAGAAAGACCTGGCTATTTAGAGCTCTACATTTCTTATTTCTACCTTTCTGCCTAACATCTATTTCTCTCTGCTTTTCCTCCACAAATGTCTAGGCAATGGCATTTCAATTCAGTCCAATTAGGGTAGACACATGCTTAGCCATTTTCTAGTCCCCAAAATAATCTCCCTCCCTGTCTCTCTCTCTCTCTCTCTCTCTCTCTCTCACATGATGGGAAACAAATTGCTCTTTGCCGCTAAGGAAAGATTTAGGGGAGCCACAGCACCAGCAGCTCCTTCTTGGGGACTATGCTGGCATGCTAGAAAAACTCCCTGAAAATCTGCAGCATATCCACAAAGGCAGCCTGGACTGCTGATGTCAGCAAGCAGTGGGGAATTTGGGGTCTGATTGGAGTCAGCGAGGGTGCCAGCCCTTGAGAAGCCCATCTGTAGAGAGTCAAAGCCCATTTTGGTGGCGGTGCTGCTTTCTTGGGTCAAAGTTAGGCTCCAGAATTGCATACTTCAGGGCAGCAGCACAAGGAAGGCCCGGGCAGCATCTGCTGTGCCTTTCCCAGCACATGGGACGATGTGATCCTGGCAAAGGGGCATCTGGCATGGCTCGCCAGCAGCTTTTCTCCCCTTCTCCCAGTTTCTCGACCTTCCTGGCACCTCTCCATTTTCTTGCCCCTCACCTGAGCAAGAGTGCTGGCAAGTTTATGCTCCTTTTTCCAGGAGTAGTAGTACTCCACACACTGGGCCACGGTCTTAGTCTGGATCTGTTGTGAAGAGAAAAAGAAGGAATCGAAAATGGTGTCGGGTGCACTGGGGAAAAAGTAGACTATGGAGTGAACTAGGAAGTAAAAGCATGAATGAAATGGAGTAGGGTGTAAAATGAAATCAACATGGAGAAAGAGAGGCATCATGCAATGTCTTAAACCCTGTATGATGCTAGGTGCTAATACACGCAATGCACAGATCAACAACAAATCCACCTAGCACAGTTCTTCTTTCCCCGCTTCACTCCAGTTATGCCAGCACAGCGTCTTGTGGAAGCAGCAGCAGACCTGTGCCACAAGTCTGACAGAATAAAGCTTCATCTTCCAAAAGAGCTTGGAGCAAAGGGCTGGAGAGGCAGGATCATCCTTTTGACACAGGCTTTTGATGTCCCCTTTTGTTGCTACTTGAAGATACTTGCTCCTTGAGAAGAGAGAGACTGAAGCCCAGTGCTTGTTCCCAGAAATAAGCAAGCTTTCCTGCTGCTGATCTGCTCGGGTAAAGAATGTCCCGTGGCTTTACCTGCTTCTGGATGAGATGAAAATCCTTGCCGTAGGTGTGGAAAGCCTTTTGGAAGGACTCCTTCTCCTCAGGTGTCCATCTATCAGAGCCTGGCAATAAAAAGCAGCGGCTAGTAAACAGATCCCTTGATCCACACCAAGTAGATTCCTCTGGCTGCCGAAAGAAAACGGTCGCAGGCCGTCATTCACGTGGGTGTACGTGTCTGCTCCCTCAGAAGGGCGTGAAGACAAGAGCAGGCATTGCCCGGGGAGAAGGATTGGAAAACAAGTAAAGCTGAAGGACTAGATGCTGGTGCTTTGCCCACCCACAGAGGAGACAAGACCTTGTGCTGGTGTTAAGCACAATTTCTTGAAGCAGAAACGCTTGCCACAACAATGAAGGGGACGGCAGCATCTGTCAGGGACGCAAGAAGCTCTGCTTTGCTTACCTGCGTAATGATAATCAGCCATGGGATGGCCTTGAGCTGTTGCAGGCCCCTCTGAGAGCAGCATCTCCAGAGCCTCCTGCAAGATCAAGAGGGAAAAGGCTTTAGCCGCCCCAGCACATTAAAAATGAGCCAAAAAATCACAGGTGCTGCCTTTCAGCTCCTTTGCCTCTCCAGACATTCAAGCAACTGTATCCCATGTGGGTGAAACACTGTCATTTGCTCCCAGTCCCTAGTTTTTGCTGCCCAACCCTTTGATCCTGGTCCCCAAGAGTGGCCTTTTGCTCACCAAGCTGAGGATTTTGCTGCTCCTGCAGCCAGAATGGCCTCAGCTGACTGAGGCTTCTGGGAATTTCCCCTCCAAATGTCTTAGAGAAGCCAAATCTCCAGGCCATTTACAAGGCAGCAGGACCTTCCGCCGCCGCCGCCTCCAGGAGGGAGATTCTCCCTGCTGGAGCCCTTTGGGCTCAGCCCTGATGCAGCTGGAGGAGACCCAGCAGGCAGCAAGTGCTCTGCTCCCTGTTAAGACCCTTCTTCCAAGAGCAGCCAGGAAAGGCTGTCCCAGTGCCCAGGCCTTCTGCATTCCCTGTGCCCTCTCCTCTGCGCCCAAACAGCCGCTTCTTACCGGAACGCTGCCGCGTGCCTGGTGCAGGCAGTGCAGGGCGCGCTCCAGGTTAGCTGCTGCCCCGGGAATGCCACGGGAGCTGGCCATGTCCAACAGTTCTCTTACTGCAAGCACAAGAAAAAACCCACCGAAAGTCAGCCTGGAGGCCAGCAAAGGGCAAAGGTTGCCATGCAAGGCAGAAGGAAAGGCCGGCAGCTAAAGACAGCAGCTTGGAGAGAGAGCATGAAAAGGAGAGCAAAGACAGAGCCAGCTGAAGCAAGGGCCCACGCAGTGCTGGCTCTCCCTCCAAAGCAGCTTCTGTAAGAAGAAGTGGGGGCCAATCTCCCCTCTTCCAGTGGCAAACGGCCCTGACCAGTTTGGAGAGCAAGGTGCTTGCTCTTTCTCCTTGCCTCTAACACTTCTACATGGGAAGATGGGCGAGACAAGGAGAGAAGCAGAGCCTGCAAAACGCTGCCTTTTTAGGCATAAGGAGCCTTTTCAAGACCCAAGTAGCTCAGGGCTGGAAGCAAAGCTTGAAGCAAAGCTACCTCTGTCAGGTTTTTCCATGTCAGAGTCATCCTCTCCCCAGGGCTTCCAGACCAGGGTTGCAGGCTCTTCATCCTCACTTGGTGCTCTGTTCTGCAGCTCTGGGAGCTCAGCCTGAAAGTCGCTGCCAACATTGATGTGTCTAAAGGAAGAAGGAGGTGGAGGTGAGAAAGGCAAGTGGTCAAGAGAGCCTTGCTGTGCACCCACAGGCTTGAACCAATCCCAGCCTGACTGTGAAAGAGCAGTTCTCCTCCTCGCCATTCCTCCAGTTTGCTGTGCTTTAACCCTAGGCCAAAACTCACGGCTGAATCTGGGCTCTTGCTTTCCTTTTCATTGTGCCTCTCCTTTCCACCTGAAAGACATCAAAGCAATGCTCCAGGTCAAAATCCTTCTGCCAAGGATGTGTCAGTAGCCTTCCTTCTCATCCTCATCATTGCAAAGCCCGAGCTCCCGTGTCCCAGCTCCTTTCTCTTTGCTCTCATTGCTGCCTTTTTGACATGGAATGTCCTAGGCAGGACCCTCCAGCAGTCAGCAGCTTCCTCAGGAGGGCAAGCAGAAGGCCATGCACTACTCTCTTCACTCCCGGGGCCACGGAGAAGAGCCAAGAGAATGGCAGGGGAGATGTGCCAGTGCAGGCTTAGGTTGGATCGAAGGAAAAGCTTCTTCAGCCAGAGGCTGCTTGGGCACTGCAACAGCCTCCCCAGGGAAGGGGGCACAGCACCAAGGCTGACTGAGCTCCAAAAGTGTTTGGACACTGCTCTTGGGCACAGGCTGTGATTGTTGAGGCTGCCCCGGGCAGGCCCTGCAGTTGGGCTCAGTGATCTTTCAGAATCCCTTCCAAGGCAGAAAATTCTGTGCTACTGTGATTGTGCTCTTGAGGAGATGGCATTTGACGGCCGCCCCTGAGCATGAGGTAGAACCAGCCCTACGTGCACTGAAAAAAGAATCTCTAAAGATATTAAAATAGAAGGGATCTATAGGCGATGTAAATACGTAAGTAGATAAGAATTGCTGATCCCAGATGGTTTTTGAAGTTGAAAGCCTGTGTTTGCAGAGAAGCCCAGTCAAATGCTTCCATGCCCTGAACGACAGGGATGCCAGAGGAGAAGTGCCATCATTGTGCTGTTTGAAGCATTGGAGCGGGTGTGAGCAGAGTCAGGGCATAAGGGGATTTGTTGACACTGAAGCCCTGACCTGCTCAGCCAGGAACAATTTGTTTTGGGGTCAGCACAAGATAGTTTGAGGACTGAAATGGGTGCCAAGAACGTTTAATCAGGTGATGCGTGGACGAGGATCTGCAACTGCACTGGGACACCTCTCTAGGTCCTCTATGGAAAGGTCTGTGTTTCCCCTGGAGGCAACACAATTCCTTCAGAAGCTGCACCCTGCTTTCACGTGGAAGCTCGTCTGGGGAAAGTGAGCACGCAGCCTGTGTGTCGTGCTTGGTGGGAGAGGCAGCTGGAGCCTCCTGCCCCTGTGCTAGTGCTTTGAGGGCAAACGGGGATTTTCTTACCTTGGAGGGTTCCCAAGTGCTCGGGGGATGCCCGGAGGCAGACGAGGAGACCAGGATGTCGGTGCAGAGGCCGGGTCTGGCGCTGAGTGCAGAAGGCGGCTGGTCAGGGACAGCCCAGGAGCTGATCCTGCAGCTGCTGCTCCAGCGCTGCTCCAGCAGTGTTCCAGCAAGGGCCGCAGGAGCAGGAGACAACGACAGTTGCTATGGGCACAGCCCAACATTCCATCTAGAACCCCCGGGGGAGCCATGGGACAGAAAGAGGCATGGGCCGCCTCTGCCCCTTGTACTTCTTCTGCTGCAAGTTTGCTCTGAGAAGCTTCCCATTGGGCCTTTTCTCCTCAGTCGTCTGATGAGACGGGCAAAAGCAGTGCAGGGACAGCCCTGGCTCTTCCCGGTGCTTCTCTGCAAGGTGCCTCCAGCTGAAGGTGCACAGGAGCCTGCCTCTGTGCAAGGGCCCAGACCTCATCTCCTGCCCTGGAGAACCAGAAGGGCTCCTCCCACTGGCTCTCCTCCAGCTCTGAGAGGAGCTGGAATTTGCAAGTTGCCTAGCGCAGAGCCAACTCCAAAGCTTCCTCTCAAAGTGGAGGCATTCATCCTGCCCCCTTTCTCAATTCTCCTTTTGCTGCCCAATAATGTCACTGCATGGTTTCCCTCCTTTGGGCCTCTGAGCTGGTCTCTCACCTCATCACTCCTCCCTTGAAACTTGGAGAAACAGGATGTTTTTCAGGCCAACTGATGGGGACACACACACACACGCACAGGGACAGCACACGGGCATTTCTCTAGCAAACATTCAGGCAGAATTTCTAGATCCCTCTTCCAGCTCCCTTGGAGAAGCTCGGTGGTTGTCCCAAAAGACTCTGGCATTCCTCTAAGGAAGCAACACTTACAGAATTGCCTTTCCACACTGCTGGCCTTCACATTGCTTTTAACGCCTAGATCCCAGATATGAGAAAAAGCCAGGCAGCTTTGCTGCTTTCCTGCCTGTCCTTAAGGAAAAGCAAATCTTGCTTCAGTCCCAATCTTGCTTCCTTCCCAGCCTGCATGTTACCCACTGGCCAGCAAACTGAGGGGGCAGCTGGAACAAGTCCCACTGCAAGGCAGATACTTTGTAGCCTCCAAAGCCCACCTGCACCGGCTCCATCAGACAAGGGCAAGCTTGCCTCGGCTTCCCAGAAGCAGCCTGCCAATTGCCCCCTCCTTCGCCCCCTCTCCATCCACCCTCCACAGCCCCTGCCACCACCCCCTCCTTCGCCCCCTCTCCATCCACCCTCCACAGCCCCTGCCACCAAAGCCTTGCTAGGCAGGGCCATTTGCTGGCCTCCATAAAAGAGTGACTTGGATTCTTCTTTGGCGCAAGTGCCCCAGCTGTGACAAGTCAGAGGATAATGATCACACCCGCTCGGCTTTAGCTAAGGAGATTGCTGGAGGCCCAGAGCGGGACACTGGTCCTTTCAGGAGAAACTGCAACTGAACTAGCCATGCCTTTGTGGTGCATGCCGATAGGAATTGGATAGAATCGGAGGGCTTAGAAACGTCCTCCAAGCTGGTCAGCTCCATCAGTCCCCCAAAATGAAAGAAATTTTTCTGTCTGGGCTCCAAAAAGGACTCAACCCGCTGCTTTTATGCCAGAAAATATGGTGAGACCAGACCACTCATCTAGATGCAATTCAGTGAATTAAACAAAGCCTCCCTTTCCACTCCCAGCTGAGATGTTGAGGAATCAAAGGCTGAAGCCCCAGCGGTATTTCACTGGCAGTAAAGGAGACACACCTCAGGAAGTCCTGCCAGCTGAGCAAGGGGCTGGGCCTGGGGGAGGTGGCGCCTGCCCAGCTTCTTCTCTCAGGGCAAGTGCCGTCTTTGCAACACCAGGCAAATGGAACAAACATTGCTGGAGTGCTTTCATACAGACAAACAGACAAAATGGAACAAACATTGGTTTAATGATAAAGACAGATTAGGTCTCAACAAAGGCAAAATGACAAAGAGCATATGGCAGAGCATACAAAACACCCAACCTCTGACATTTACTGATAAATCTAATAATACTAATGAGTCCTGAATAATACTAATGTACCTTAGCTACTAAATTGAGGAGGTTACTATCATGTAAACTAACGAAGTAGAAGATTAAACAACCCAAAAAGCTTAAAAAACAGTCCTATTCCTATCTAACTAATATCTAACAGTTGTATTCCTATCTAACTAATCTGCCTAACTCTTGCTAGCCCTGGACAACCTGCAGGGTTGTCTAATTTGGTCTTTTCTTCTTGGGGAGAGGCTCTGCTGTCTTCCGAGGCCGATGTCTTCTGCTGTGTTTGTTCCTTTCCTTCATGCTTTCAAACACCCTGCAAGATAGGAAGCAAACCATCCATTGCTCACGCTAGTACACACCATGAAACCAAGTGCCAAGATCTCCGTTTGAGTATGAATTTCTGTCTTTTCAGGCAGTGGCACATTTGTCAATGGATCAGCACCATGAGTCTGATGGTTCTACTTTCAATGCCTTGAAATGTCTTCCTCCTTTTGCTGCATCCTCTTTTGAATTTGATCAGCAGCATCAAACCAAGCTTTGATGGATCTATTCCTACTTGTATCAACTGTGTCTTGTTGGGGCACGGCAAGGTTTCATTGTGAAGGCTGGGTTTTACCTAAGCTCTTTGGGTTTGAGGTGGGTGTTAAGCTTGAGCACGGCTGCCGGGGGCGATGCTGCAAGTGCCCCCAGCTTCCCCTGCGGTGCCTTTGAAAAGGGTCAGCCCCTTTTAGTCCAAAGGCGCAGCTTTGAGCAGAAAGAGGAGGAACTTGCGCACCGTTTGCACTGCCCGCAGGGAAAGGGGCCTCCCGCCGAAGGGGGCGGCTGGCGCGGTTGGCAGCAGGGACACTGGGCGCTGCGAGCCCTCTTGCGGCTTCTCTTCCCTGGCTCCCCGTTCTCCTTTCTGGGAGGGCTTTTGCTCCTCTTTGCTTTGCCCACGCTCTGGAAATCAAAGAGTCCTTATCAATGCTTCCTTCCTCTCACAAAGCTGGAAATCAGAGCATCCAGCACAAAAATCTATCGGCCTAAGCAAATCCTTCCAAAGCCTCAAGAGCTGAGAAAACGGCTGCCTTTGCCAATGGGCTGCGGCGGGCTGCCAACACAGAGCTTGGAGGAAAATACTCCTCTTTTCTACAGGCCAAAGGGGTGGGAGAAAGACCTGGCTATTTAGAGCTCTACATTTCTTATTTCTACCTTTCTGCCTAACATCTATTTCTCTCTGCTTTTCCTCCACAAATGTCTAGGCAATGGCATTTCAATTCAGTCCAATTAGGGTAGACACATGCTTAGCCATTTTCTAGTCCCCAAAATAATCTCCCTCCCTGTCTCTCTCTCTCTCTCTCTCTCTCTCTCACATGATGGGAAACAAATTGCTCTTTGCCGCTAAGGAAAGATTTAGGGGAGCCACAGCACCAGCAGCTCCTTCTTGGGGACTATGCTGGCATGCTAGAAAAACTCCCTGAAAATCTGCAGCATATCCACAAAGGCAGCCTGGACTGCTGATGTCAGCAAGCAGTGGGGAATTTGGGGTCTGATTGGAGTCAGCGAGGGTGCCAGCCCTTGAGAAGCCCATCTGTAGAGAGTCAAAGCCCATTTTGGTGGCGGTGCTGCTTTCTTGGGTCAAAGTTAGGCTCCAGAATTGCATACTTCAGGGCAGCAGCACAAGGAAGGCCCGGGCAGCATCTGCTGTGCCTTTCCCAGCACATGGGACGATGTGATCCTGGCAAAGGGGCATCTGGCATGGCTCGCCAGCAGCTTTTCTCCCCTTCTCCCAGTTTCTCGACCTTCCTGGCACCTCTCCATTTTCTTGCCCCTCACCTGAGCAAGAGTGCTGGCAAGTTTATGCTCCTTTTTCCAGGAGTAGTAGTACTCCACACACTGGGCCACGGTCTTAGTCTGGATCTGTTGTGAAGAGAAAAAGAAGGAATCGAAAATGGTGTCGGGTGCACTGGGGAAAAAGTAGACTATGGAGTGAACTAGGAAGTAAAAGCATGAATGAAATGGAGTAGGGTGTAAAATGAAATCAACATGGAGAAAGAGAGGCATCATGCAATGTCTTAAACCCTGTATGATGCTAGGTGCTAATACACGCAATGCACAGATCAACAACAAATCCACCTAGCACAGTTCTTCTTTCCCCGCTTCACTCCAGTTATGCCAGCACAGCGTCTTGTGGAAGCAGCAGCAGACCTGTGCCACAAGTCTGACAGAATAAAGCTTCATCTTCCAAAAGAGCTTGGAGCAAAGGGCTGGAGAGGCAGGATCATCCTTTTGACACAGGCTTTTGATGTCCCCTTTTGTTGCTACTTGAAGATACTTGCTCCTTGAGAAGAGAGAGACTGAAGCCCAGTGCTTGTTCCCAGAAATAAGCAAGCTTTCCTGCTGCTGATCTGCTCGGGTAAAGAATGTCCCGTGGCTTTACCTGCTTCTGGATGAGATGAAAATCCTTGCCGTAGGTGTGGAAAGCCTTTTGGAAGGACTCCTTCTCCTCAGGTGTCCATCTATCAGAGCCTGGCAATAAAAAGCAGCGGCTAGTAAACAGATCCCTTGATCCACACCAAGTAGATTCCTCTGGCTGCCGAAAGAAAACGGTCGCAGGCCGTCATTCACGTGGGTGTACGTGTCTGCTCCCTCAGAAGGGCGTGAAGACAAGAGCAGGCATTGCCCGGGGAGAAGGATTGGAAAACAAGTAAAGCTGAAGGACTAGATGCTGGTGCTTTGCCCACCCACAGAGGAGACAAGACCTTGTGCTGGTGTTAAGCACAATTTCTTGAAGCAGAAACGCTTGCCACAACAATGAAGGGGACGGCAGCATCTGTCAGGGACGCAAGAAGCTCTGCTTTGCTTACCTGCGTAATGATAATCAGCCATGGGATGGCCTTGAGGTGTTGCAGGCCCCTCTGAGAGCAGCATCTCCAGAGCCTCCTGCAAGATCAAGAGGGAAAAGGCTTTAGCCGCCCCAGCACATTAAAAATGAGCCAAAAAATCACAGGTGCTGCCTTTCAGCTCCTTTGCCTCTCCAGACATTCAAGCAACTGTATCCCATGTGGGTGAAACACTGTCATTTGCTCCCAGTCCCTAGTTTTTGCTGCCCAACCCTTTGATCCTGGTCCCCAAGAGTGGCCTTTTGCTCACCAAGCTGAGGATTTTGCTGCTCCTGCAGCCAGAATGGCCTCAGCTGACTGAGGCTTCTGGGAATTTCCCCTCCAAATGTCTTAGAGAAGCCAAATCTCCAGGCCATTTACAAGGCAGCAGGACCTTCCGCCGCCGCCGCCTCCAGGAGGGAGATTCTCCCTGCTGGAGCCCTTTGGGCTCAGCCCTGATGCAGCTGGAGGAGACCCAGCAGGCAGCAAGTGCTCTGCTCCCTGTTAAGACCCTTCTTCCAAGAGCAGCCAGGAAAGGCTGTCCCAGTGCCCAGGCCTTCTGCATTCCCTGTGCCCTCTCCTCTGCGCCCAAACAGCCGCTTCTTACCGGAACGCTGCCGCGTGCCTGGTGCAGGCAGTGCAGGGCGCGCTCCAGGTTAGCTGCTGCCCCGGGAATGCCACGGGAGCTGGCCATGTCCAACAGTTCTCTTACTGCAAGCACAAGAAAAAACCCACCGAAAGTCAGCCTGGAGGCCAGCAAAGGGCAAAGGTTGCCATGCAAGGCAGAAGGAAAGGCCGGCAGCTAAAGACAGCAGCTTGGAGAGAGAGCATGAAAAGGAGAGCAAAGACAGAGCCAGCTGAAGCAAGGGCCCACGCAGTGCTGGCTCTCCCTCCAAAGCAGCTTCTGTAAGAAGAAGTGGGGGCCAATCTCCCCTCTTCCAGTGGCAAACGGCCCTGACCAGTTTGGAGAGCAAGGTGCTTGCTCTTTCTCCTTGCCTCTAACACTTCTACATGGGAAGATGGGCGAGACAAGGAGAGAAGCAGAGCCTGCAAAACGCTGCCTTTTTAGGCATAAGGAGCCTTTTCAAGACCCAAGTAGCTCAGGGCTGGAAGCAAAGCTTGAAGCAAAGCTACCTCTGTCAGGTTTTTCCATGTCAGAGTCATCCTCTCCCCAGGGCTTCCAGACCAGGGTTGCAGGCTCTTCATCCTCACTTGGTGCTCTGTTCTGCAGCTCTGGGAGCTCAGCCTGAAAGTCGCTGCCAACATTGATGTGTCTAAAGGAAGAAGGAGGTGGAGGTGAGAAAGGCAAGTGGTCAAGAGAGCCTTGCTGTGCACCCACAGGCTTGAACCAATCCCAGCCTGACTGTGAAAGAGCAGTTCTCCTCCTCGCCATTCCTCCAGTTTGCTGTGCTTTAACCCTAGGCCAAAACTCACGGCTGAATCTGGGCTCTTGCTTTCCTTTTCATTGTGCCTCTCCTTTCCACCTGAAAGACATCAAAGCAATGCTCCAGGTCAAAATCCTTCTGCCAAGGATGTGTCAGTAGCCTTCCTTCTCATCCTCATCATTGCAAAGCCCGAGCTCCCGTGTCCCAGCTCCTTTCTCTTTGCTCTCATTGCTGCCTTTTTGACATGGAATGTCCTAGGCAGGACCCTCCAGCAGTCAGCAGCTTCCTCAGGAGGGCAAGCAGAAGGCCATGCACTACTCTCTTCACTCCCGGGGCCACGGAGAAGAGCCAAGAGAATGGCAGGGGAGATGTGCCAGTGCAGGCTTAGGTTGGATCGAAGGAAAAGCTTCTTCAGCCAGAGGCTGCTTGGGCACTGCAACAGCCTCCCCAGGGAAGGGGGCACAGCACCAAGGCTGACTGAGCTCCAAAAGTGTTTGGACACTGCTCTTGGGCACAGGCTGTGATTGTTGAGGCTGCCCCGGGCAGGCCCTGCAGTTGGGCTCAGTGATCTTTCAGAATCCCTTCCAAGGCAGAAAATTCTGTGCTACTGTGATTGTGCTCTTGAGGAGATGGCATTTGACGGCCGCCCCTGAGCATGAGGTAGAACCAGCCCTACGTGCACTGAAAAAAGAATCTCTAAAGATCTTAAAATAGAAGGGATCTATAGGCGATGTAAATACGTAAGTAGATAAGAATTGCTGATCCCAGATGGTTTTTGAAGTTGAAAGCCTGTGTTTGCAGAGAAGCCCAGTCAAATGCTTCCATGCCCTGAACGACAGGGATGCCAGAGGAGAAGTGCCATCATTGTGCTGTTTGAAGCATTGGAGCGGGTGTGAGCAGAGTCAGGGCATAAGGGGATTTGTTGACACTGAAGCCCTGACCTGCTCAGCCAGGAACAATTTGTTTTGGGGTCAGCACAAGATAGTTTGAGGACTGAAATGGGTGCCAAGAACGTTTAATCAGGTGATGCGTGGACGAGGATCTGCAACTGCACTGGGACACCTCTCTAGGTCCTCTATGGAAAGGTCTGTGTTTCCCCTGGAGGCAACACAATTCCTTCAGAAGCTGCACCCTGCTTTCACGTGGAAGCTCGTCTGGGGAAAGTGAGCACGCAGCCTGTGTGTCGTGCTTGGTGGGAGAGGCAGCTGGAGCCTCCTGCCCCTGTGCTAGTGCTTTGAGGGCAAACGGGGATTTTCTTACCTTGGAGGGTTCCCAAGTGCTCGGGGGATGCCCGGAGGCAGACGAGGAGACCAGGATGTCGGTGCAGAGGCCGGGTCTGGCGCTGAGTGCAGAAGGCGGCTGGTCAGGGACAGCCCAGGAGCTGATCCTGCAGCTGCTGCTCCAGCGCTGCTCCAGCAGTGTTCCAGCAAGGGCCGCAGGAGCAGGAGACAACGACAGTTGCTATGGGCACAGCCCAACATTCCATCTAGAACCCCCGGGGGAGCCATGGGACAGAAAGAGGCATGGGCCGCCTCTGCCCCTTGTACTTCTTCTGCTGCAAGTTTGCTCTGAGAAGCTTCCCATTGGGCCTTTTCTCCTCAGTCGTCTGATGAGACGGGCAAAAGCAGTGCAGGGACAGCCCTGGCTCTTCCCGGTGCTTCTCTGCAAGGTGCCTCCAGCTGAAGGTGCACAGGAGCCTGCCTCTGTGCAAGGGCCCAGACCTCATCTCCTGCCCTGGAGAACCAGAAGGGCTCCTCCCACTGGCTCTCCTCCAGCTCTGAGAGGAGCTGGAATTTGCAAGTTGCCTAGCGCAGAGCCAACTCCAAAGCTTCCTCTCAAAGTGGAGGCATTCATCCTGCCCCCTTTCTCAATTCTCCTTTTGCTGCCCAATAATGTCACTGCATGGTTTCCCTCCTTTGGGCCTCTGAGCTGGTCTCTCACCTCATCACTCCTCCCTTGAAACTTGGAGAAACAGGATGTTTTTCAGGCCAACTGATGGGGACACACACACACACGCACAGGGACAGCACACGGGCATTTCTCTAGCAAACATTCAGGCAGAATTTCTAGATCCCTCTTCCAGCTCCCTTGGAGAAGCTCGGTGGTTGTCCCAAAAGACTCTGGCATTCCTCTAAGGAAGCAACACTTACAGAATTGCCTTTCCACACTGCTGGCCTTCACATTGCTTTTAACGCCTAGATCCCAGATATGAGAAAAAGCCAGGCAGCTTTGCTGCTTTCCTGCCTGTCCTTAAGGAAAAGCAAATCTTGCTTCAGTCCCAATCTTGCTTCCTTCCCAGCCTGCATGTTACCCACTGGCCAGCAAACTGAGGGGGCAGCTGGAACAAGTCCCACTGCAAGGCAGATACTTTGTAGCCTCCAAAGCCCACCTGCACCGGCTCCATCAGACAAGGGCAAGCTTGCCTCGGCTTCCCAGAAGCAGCCTGCCAATTGCCCCCTCCTTCGCCCCCTCTCCATCCACCCTCCACAGCCCCTGCCACCACCCCCTCCTTCGCCCCCTCTCCATCCACCCTCCACAGCCCCTGCCACCAAAGCCTTGCTAGGCAGGGCCATTTGCTGGCCTCCATAAAAGAGTGACTTGGATTCTTCTTTGGCGCAAGTGCCCCAGCTGTGACAAGTCAGAGGATAATGATCACACCCGCTCGGCTTTAGCTAAGGAGATTGCTGGAGGCCCAGAGCGGGACACTGGTCCTTTCAGGAGAAACTGCAACTGAACTAGCCATGCCTTTGTGGTGCATGCCGATAGGAATTGGATAGAATCGGAGGGCTTAGAAACGTCCTCCAAGCTGGTCAGCTCCATCAGTCCCCCAAAATGAAAGAAATTTTTCTGTCTGGGCTCCAAAAAGGACTCAACCCGCTGCTTTTATGCCAGAAAATATGGTGAGACCAGACCACTCATCTAGATGCAATTCAGTGAATTAAACAAAGCCTCCCTTTCCACTCCCAGCTGAGATGTTGAGGAATCAAAGGCTGAAGCCCCAGCGGTATTTCACTGGCAGTAAAGGAGACACACCTCAGGAAGTCCTGCCAGCTGAGCAAGGGGCTGGGCCTGGGGGAGGTGGCGCCTGCCCAGCTTCTTCTCTCAGGGCAAGTGCCGTCTTTGCAACACCAGGCAAATGGAACAAACATTGCTGGAGTGCTTTCATACAGACAAACAGACAAAATGGAACAAACATTGGTTTAATGATAAAGACAGATTAGGTCTCAACAAAGGCAAAATGACAAAGAGCATATGGCAGAGCATACAAAACACCCAACCTCTGACATTTACTGATAAATCTAATAATACTAATGAGTCCTGAATAATACTAATGTACCTTAGCTACTAAATTGAGGAGGTTACTATCATGTAAACTAACGAAGTAGAAGATTAAACAACCCAAAAAGCTTAAAAAACAGTCCTATTCCTATCTAACTAATATCTAACAGTTGTATTCCTATCTAACTAATCTGCCTAACTCTTGCTAGCCCTGGACAACCTGCAGGGTTGTCTAATTTGGTCTTTTCTTCTTGGGGAGAGGCTCTGCTGTCTTCCGAGGCCGATGTCTTCTGCTGTGTTTGTTCCTTTCCTTCATGCTTTCAAACACCCTGCAAGATAGGAAGCAAACCATCCATTGCTCACGCTAGTACACACCATGAAACCAAGTG
Source organism: Agelaius phoeniceus (assembly GCF_051311805.1). Lineage (NCBI taxonomy): Eukaryota > Metazoa > Chordata > Aves > Passeriformes > Icteridae > Agelaius > Agelaius phoeniceus. Next base: position 32,456,936 of record NC_135303.1, on the reverse strand, counting down.
CCAAGATCTCCGTTTGAGTATGAATTTCTGTCTTTTCAGGCAGTGGCACATTTGTCAATGGATCAGCACCATGAGTCTGATGGTTCTACTTTCAATGCCTTGAAATGTCTTCCTCCTTTTGCTGCATCCTCTTTTGAATTTGATCAGCAGCATCAAACCAAGCTTTGATGGATCTATTCCTACTTGTATCAACTGTGTCTTGTTGGGGCACGGCAAGGTTTCATTGTGAAGGCTGGGTTTTACCTAAGCTCTTTGGGTTTGAGGTGGGTGTTAAGCTTGAGCACGGCTGCCGGGGGCGATGCTGCAAGTGCCCCCAGCTTCCCCTGCGGTGCCTTTGAAAAGGGTCAGCCCCTTTTAGTCCAAAGGCGCAGCTTTGAGCAGAAAGAGGAGGAACTTGCGCACCGTTTGCACTGCCCGCAGGGAAAGGGGCCTCCCGCCGAAGGGGGCGGCTGGCGCGGTTGGCAGCAGGGACACTGGGCGCTGCGAGCCCTCTTGCGGCTTCTCTTCCCTGGCTCCCCGTTCTCCTTTCTGGGAGGGCTTTTGCTCCTCTTTGCTTTGCCCACGCTCTGGAAATCAAAGAGTCCTTATCAATGCTTCCTTCCTCTCACAAAGCTGGAAATCAGAGCATCCAGCACAAAAATCTATCGGCCTAAGCAAATCCTTCCAAAGCCTCAAGAGCTGAGAAAACGGCTGCCTTTGCCAATGGGCTGCGGCGGGCTGCCAAGCCAGAGCTTGGAGGAAAATACTCCTCTTTTCTACAGGCCAAAGGGGTGGGAGAAAGACCTGGCTATTTAGAGCTCTACATTTCTTATTTCTACCTTTCTGCCTAACATCTATTTCTCTCTGCTTTTCCTCCACAAATGTCTAGGCAATGGCATTTCAATTCAGTCCAATTAGGGTAGACACATGCTTAGCCATTTTCTAGTCCCCAAAATAATCTCCCTCCCTCTCTCTCTCTCTCTCTCTCTCTCTCTCTCTCTCTCACATGATGGGAAACAAATTGCTCTTTGCCGCTAAGGAAAGATTTAGGGGAGCCACAGCACCAGCAGCTCCTTCTTGGGGACTATGCTGGCATGCTAGAAAAACTCCCTGAAAATCTGCAGCATATCCACAAAGGCAGCCTGGACTGCTGATGTCAGCAAGCAGTGGGGAATTTGGGGTCTGATTGGAGTCAGCGAGGGTGCCAGCCCTTGAGAAGCCCATCTGTAGAGAGTCAAAGCCCATTTTGGTGGCGGTGCTGCTTTCTTGGGTCAAAGTTAGGCTCCAGAATTGCATACTTCAGGGCAGCAGCACAAGGAAGGCCCGGGCAGCATCTGCTGTGCCTTTCCCAGCACATGGGACGATGTGATCCTGGCAAAGGGGCATCTGGCATGGCTCGCCAGCAGCTTTTCTCCCCTTCTCCCAGTTTCTCGACCTTCCTGGCACCTCTCCATTTTCTTGCCCCTCACCTGAGCAAGAGTGCTGGCAAGTTTATGCTCCTTTTTCCAGGAGTAGTAGTACTCCACACACTGGGCCACGGTCTTAGTCTGGATCTGTTGTGAAGAGAAAAAGAAGGAATCGAAAATGGTGTCGGGTGCACTGGGGAAAAAGTAGACTATGGAGTGAACTAGGAAGTAAAAGCATGAATGAAATGGAGTAGGGTGTAAAATGAAATCAACATGGAGAAAGAGAGGCATCATGCAATGTCTTAAACCCTGTATGATGCTAGGTGCTAATACACGCAATGCACAGATCAACAACAAATCCACCTAGCACAGTTCTTCTTTCCCCGCTTCACTCCAGTTATGCCAGCACAGCGTCTTGTGGAAGCAGCAGCAGACCTGTGCCACAAGTCTGACAGAATAAAGCTTCATCTTCCAAAAGAGCTTGGAGCAAAGGGCTGGAGAGGCAGGATCATCCTTTTGACACAGGCTTTTGATGTCCCCTTTTGTTGCTACTTGAAGATACTTGCTCCTTGAGAAGAGAGAGACTGAAGCCCAGTGCTTGTTCCCAGAAATAAGCAAGCTTTCCTGCTGCTGATCTGCTCGGGTAAAGAATGTCCCGTGGCTTTACCTGCTTCTGGATGAGATGAAAATCCTTGCCGTAGGTGTGGAAAGCCTTTTGGAAGGACTCCTTCTCCTCAGGTGTCCATCTATCAGAGCCTGGCAATAAAAAGCAGCGGCTAGTAAACAGATCCCTTGATCCACACCAAGTAGATTCCTCTGGCTGCCGAAAGAAAACGGTCGCAGGCCGTCATTCACGTGGGTGTACGTGTCTGCTCCCTCAGAAGGGCGTGAAGACAAGAGCAGGCATTGCCCGGGGAGAAGGATTGGAAAACAAGTAAAGCTGAAGGACTAGATGCTGGTGCTTTGCCCACCCACAGAGGAGACAAGACCTTGTGCTGGTGTTAAGCACAATTTCTTGAAGCAGAAACGCTTGCCACAACAATGAAGGGGACGGCAGCATCTGTCAGGGACGCAAGAAGCTCTGCTTTGCTTACCTGCGTAATGATAATCAGCCATGGGATGGCCTTGAGCTGTTGCAGGCCCCTCTGAGAGCAGCATCTCCAGAGCCTCCTGCAAGATCAAGAGGGAAAAGGCTTTAGCCGCCCCAGCACATTAAAAATGAGCCAAAAAATCACAGGTGCTGCCTTTCAGCTCCTTTGCCTCTCCAGACATTCAAGCAACTGTATCCCATGTGGGTGAAACACTGTCATTTGCTCCCAGTCCCTAGTTTTTGCTGCCCAACCCTTTGATCCTGGTCCCCAAGAGTGGCCTTTTGCTCACCAAGCTGAGGATTTTGCTGCTCCTGCAGCCAGAATGGCCTCAGCTGACTGAGGCTTCTGGGAATTTCCCCTCCAAATGTCTTAGAGAAGCCAAATCTCCAGGCCATTTACAAGGCAGCAGGACCTTCCGCCGCCGCCGCCTCCAGGAGGGAGATTCTCCCTGCTGGAGCCCTTTGGGCTCAGCCCTGATGCAGCTGGAGGAGACCCAGCAGGCAGCAAGTGCTCTGCTCCCTGTTAAGACCCTTCTTCCAAGAGCAGCCAGGAAAGGCTGTCCCAGTGCCCAGGCCTTCTGCATTCCCTGTGCCCTCTCCTCTGCGCCCAAACAGCCGCTTCTTACCGGAACGCTGCCGCGTGCCTGGTGCAGGCAGTGCAGGGCGCGCTCCAGGTTAGCTGCTGCCCCGGGAATGCCACGGGAGCTGGCCATGTCCAACAGTTCTCTTACTGCAAGCACAAGAAAAAACCCACCGAAAGTCAGCCTGGAGGCCAGCAAAGGGCAAAGGTTGCCATGCAAGGCAGAAGGAAAGGCCGGCAGCTAAAGACAGCAGCTTGGAGAGAGAGCATGAAAAGGAGAGCAAAGACAGAGCCAGCTGAAGCAAGGGCCCACGCAGTGCTGGCTCTCCCTCCAAAGCAGCTTCTGTAAGAAGAAGTGGGGGCCAATCTCCCCTCTTCCAGTGGCAAACGGCCCTGACCAGTTTGGAGAGCAAGGTGCTTGCTCTTTCTCCTTGCCTCTAACACTTCTACATGGGAAGATGGGCGAGACAAGGAGAGAAGCAGAGCCTGCAAAACGCTGCCTTTTTAGGCATAAGGAGCCTTTTCAAGACCCAAGTAGCTCAGGGCTGGAAGCAAAGCTTGAAGCAAAGCTACCTCTGTCAGGTTTTTCCATGTCAGAGTCATCCTCTCCCCAGGGCTTCCAGACCAGGGTTGCAGGCTCTTCATCCTCACTTGGTGCTCTGTTCTGCAGCTCTGGGAGCTCAGCCTGAAAGTCGCTGCCAACATTGATGTGTCTAAAGGAAGAAGGAGGTGGAGGTGAGAAAGGCAAGTGGTCAAGAGAGCCTTGCTGTGCACCCACAGGCTTGAACCAATCCCAGCCTGACTGTGAAAGAGCAGTTCTCCTCCTCGCCATTCCTCCAGTTTGCTGTGCTTTAACCCTAGGCCAAAACTCACGGCTGAATCTGGGCTCTTGCTTTCCTTTTCATTGTGCCTCTCCTTTCCACCTGAAAGACATCAAAGCAATGCTCCAGGTCAAAATCCTTCTGCCAAGGATGTGTCAGTAGCCTTCCTTCTCATCCTCATCATTGCAAAGCCCGAGCTCCCGTGTCCCAGCTCCTTTCTCTTTGCTCTCATTGCTGCCTTTTTGACATGGAATGTCCTAGGCAGGACCCTCCAGCAGTCAGCAGCTTCCTCAGGAGGGCAAGCAGAAGGCCATGCACTACTCTCTTCACTCCCGGGGCCACGGAGAAGAGCCAAGAGAATGGCAGGGGAGATGTGCCAGTGCAGGCTTAGGTTGGATCGAAGGAAAAGCTTCTTCAGCCAGAGGCTGCTTGGGCACTGCAACAGCCTCCCCAGGGAAGGGGGCACAGCACCAAGGCTGACTGAGCTCCAAAAGTGTTTGGACACTGCTCTTGGGCACAGGCTGTGATTGTTGAGGCTGCCCCGGGCAGGCCCTGCAGTTGGGCTCAGTGATCTTTCAGAATCCCTTCCAAGGCAGAAAATTCTGTGCTACTGTGATTGTGCTCTTGAGGAGATGGCATTTGACGGCCGCCCCTGAGCATGAGGTAGAACCAGCCCTACGTGCACTGAAAAAAGAATCTCTAAAGATATTAAAATAGAAGGGATCTATAGGCGATGTAAATACGTAAGTAGATAAGAATTGCTGATCCCAGATGGTTTTTGAAGTTGAAAGCCTGTGTTTGCAGAGAAGCCCAGTCAAATGCTTCCATGCCCTGAACGACAGGGATGCCAGAGGAGAAGTGCCATCATTGTGCTGTTTGAAGCATTGGAGCGGGTGTGAGCAGAGTCAGGGCATAAGGGGATTTGTTGACACTGAAGCCCTGACCTGCTCAGCCAGGAACAATTTGTTTTGGGGTCAGCACAAGATAGTTTGAGGACTGAAATGGGTGCCAAGAACGTTTAATCAGGTGATGCGTGGACGAGGATCTGCAACTGCACTGGGACACCTCTCTAGGTCCTCTATGGAAAGGTCTGTGTTTCCCCTGGAGGCAACACAATTCCTTCAGAAGCTGCACCCTGCTTTCACGTGGAAGCTCGTCTGGGGAAAGTGAGCACGCAGCCTGTGTGTCGTGCTTGGTGGGAGAGGCAGCTGGAGCCTCCTGCCCCTGTGCTAGTGCTTTGAGGGCAAACGGGGATTTTCTTACCTTGGAGGGTTCCCAAGTGCTCGGGGGATGCCCGGAGGCAGACGAGGAGACCAGGATGTCGGTGCAGAGGCCGGGTCTGGCGCTGAGTGCAGAAGGCGGCTGGTCAGGGACAGCCCAGGAGCTGATCCTGCAGCTGCTGCTCCAGCGCTGCTCCAGCAGTGTTCCAGCAAGGGCCGCAGGAGCAGGAGACAACGACAGTTGCTATGGGCACAGCCCAACATTCCATCTAGAACCCCCGGGGGAGCCATGGGACAGAAAGAGGCATGGGCCGCCTCTGCCCCTTGTACTTCTTCTGCTGCAAGTTTGCTCTGAGAAGCTTCCCATTGGGCCTTTTCTCCTCAGTCGTCTGATGAGACGGGCAAAAGCAGTGCAGGGACAGCCCTGGCTCTTCCCGGTGCTTCTCTGCAAGGTGCCTCCAGCTGAAGGTGCACAGGAGCCTGCCTCTGTGCAAGGGCCCAGACCTCATCTCCTGCCCTGGAGAACCAGAAGGGCTCCTCCCACTGGCTCTCCTCCAGCTCTGAGAGGAGCTGGAATTTGCAAGTTGCCTAGCGCAGAGCCAACTCCAAAGCTTCCTCTCAAAGTGGAGGCATTCATCCTGCCCCCTTTCTCAATTCTCCTTTTGCTGCCCAATAATGTCACTGCATGGTTTCCCTCCTTTGGGCCTCTGAGCTGGTCTCTCACCTCATCACTCCTCCCTTGAAACTTGGAGAAACAGGATGTTTTTCAGGCCAACTGATGGGGACACACACACACACGCACAGGGACAGCACACGGGCATTTCTCTAGCAAACATTCAGGCAGAATTTCTAGATCCCTCTTCCAGCTCCCTTGGAGAAGCTCGGTGGTTGTCCCAAAAGACTCTGGCATTCCTCTAAGGAAGCAACACTTACAGAATTGCCTTTCCACACTGCTGGCCTTCACATTGCTTTTAACGCCTAGATCCCAGATATGAGAAAAAGCCAGGCAGCTTTGCTGCTTTCCTGCCTGTCCTTAAGGAAAAGCAAATCTTGCTTCAGTCCCAATCTTGCTTCCTTCCCAGCCTGCATGTTACCCACTGGCCAGCAAACTGAGGGGGCAGCTGGAACAAGTCCCACTGCAAGGCAGATACTTTGTAGCCTCCAAAGCCCACCTGCACCGGCTCCATCAGACAAGGGCAAGCTTGCCTCGGCTTCCCAGAAGCAGCCTGCCAATTGCCCCCTCCTTCGCCCCCTCTCCATCCACCCTCCACAGCCCCTGCCACCACCCCCTCCTTCGCCCCCTCTCCATCCACCCTCCACAGCCCCTGCCACCAAAGCCTTGCTAGGCAGGGCCATTTGCTGGCCTCCATAAAAGAGTGACTTGGATTCTTCTTTGGCGCAAGTGCCCCAGCTGTGACAAGTCAGAGGATAATGATCACACCCGCTCGGCTTTAGCTAAGGAGATTGCTGGAGGCCCAGAGCGGGACACTGGTCCTTTCAGGAGAAACTGCAACTGAACTAGCCATGCCTTTGTGGTGCATGCCGATAGGAATTGGATAGAATCGGAGGGCTTAGAAACGTCCTCCAAGCTGGTCAGCTCCATCAGTCCCCCAAAATGAAAGAAATTTTTCTGTCTGGGCTCCAAAAAGGACTCAACCCGCTGCTTTTATGCCAGAAAATATGGTGAGACCAGACCACTCATCTAGATGCAATTCAGTGAATTAAACAAAGCCTCCCTTTCCACTCCCAGCTGAGATGTTGAGGAATCAAAGGCTGAAGCCCCAGCGGTATTTCACTGGCAGTAAAGGAGACACACCTCAGGAAGTCCTGCCAGCTGAGCAAGGGGCTGGGCCTGGGGGAGGTGGCGCCTGCCCAGCTTCTTCTCTCAGGGCAAGTGCCGTCTTTGCAACACCAGGCAAATGGAACAAACATTGCTGGAGTGCTTTCATACAGACAAACAGACAAAATGGAACAAACATTGGTTTAATGATAAAGACAGATTAGGTCTCAACAAAGGCAAAATGACAAAGAGCATATGGCAGAGCATACAAAACACCCAACCTCTGACATTTACTGATAAATCTAATAATACTAATGAGTCCTGAATAATACTAATGTACCTTAGCTACTAAATTGAGGAGGTTACTATCATGTAAACTAACGAAGTAGAAGATTAAACAACCCAAAAAGCTTAAAAAACAGTCCTATTCCTATCTAACTAATATCTAACAGTTGTATTCCTATCTAACTAATCTGCCTAACTCTTGCTAGCCCTGGACAACCTGCAGGGTTGTCTAATTTGGTCTTTTCTTCTTGGGGAGAGGCTCTGCTGTCTTCCGAGGCCGATGTCTTCTGCTGTGTTTGTTCCTTTCCTTCATGCTTTCAAACACCCTGCAAGATAGGAAGCAAACCATCCATTGCTCACGCTAGTACACACCATGAAACCAAGTGCCAAGATCTCCGTTTGAGTATGAATTTCTGTCTTTTCAGGCAGTGGCACATTTGTCAATGGATCAGCACCATGAGTCTGATGGTTCTACTTTCAATGCCTTGAAATGTCTTCCTCCTTTTGCTGCATCCTCTTTTGAATTTGATCAGCAGCATCAAACCAAGCTTTGATGGATCTATTCCTACTTGTATCAACTGTGTCTTGTTGGGGCACGGCAAGGTTTCATTGTGAAGGCTGGGTTTTACCTAAGCTCTTTGGGTTTGAGGTGGGTGTTAAGCTTGAGCACGGCTGCCGGGGGCGATGCTGCAAGTGCCCCCAGCTTCCCCTGCGGTGCCTTTGAAAAGGGTCAGCCCCTTTTAGTCCAAAGGCGCAGCTTTGAGCAGAAAGAGGAGGAACTTGCGCACCGTTTGCACTGCCCGCAGGGAAAGGGGCCTCCCGCCGAAGGGGGCGGCTGGCGCGGTTGGCAGCAGGGACACTGGGCGCTGCGAGCCCTCTTGCGGCTTCTCTTCCCTGGCTCCCCGTTCTCCTTTCTGGGAGGGCTTTTGCTCCTCTTTGCTTTGCCCACGCTCTGGAAATCAAAGAGTCCTTATCAATGCTTCCTTCCTCTCACAAAGCTGGAAATCAGAGCATCCAGCACAAAAATCTATCGGCCTAAGCAAATCCTTCCAAAGCCTCAAGAGCTGAGAAAACGGCTGCCTTTGCCAATGGGCTGCGGCGGGCTGCCAACACAGAGCTTGGAGGAAAATACTCCTCTTTTCTACAGGCCAAAGGGGTGGGAGAAAGACCTGGCTATTTAGAGCTCTACATTTCTTATTTCTACCTTTCTGCCTAACATCTATTTCTCTCTGCTTTTCCTCCACAAATGTCTAGGCAATGGCATTTCAATTCAGTCCAATTAGGGTAGACACATGCTTAGCCATTTTCTAGTCCCCAAAATAATCTCCCTCCCTGTCTCTCTCTCTCTCTCTCTCTCTCTCTCACATGATGGGAAACAAATTGCTCTTTGCCGCTAAGGAAAGATTTAGGGGAGCCACAGCACCAGCAGCTCCTTCTTGGGGACTATGCTGGCATGCTAGAAAAACTCCCTGAAAATCTGCAGCATATCCACAAAGGCAGCCTGGACTGCTGATGTCAGCAAGCAGTGGGGAATTTGGGGTCTGATTGGAGTCAGCGAGGGTGCCAGCCCTTGAGAAGCCCATCTGTAGAGAGTCAAAGCCCATTTTGGTGGCGGTGCTGCTTTCTTGGGTCAAAGTTAGGCTCCAGAATTGCATACTTCAGGGCAGCAGCACAAGGAAGGCCCGGGCAGCATCTGCTGTGCCTTTCCCAGCACATGGGACGATGTGATCCTGGCAAAGGGGCATCTGGCATGGCTCGCCAGCAGCTTTTCTCCCCTTCTCCCAGTTTCTCGACCTTCCTGGCACCTCTCCATTTTCTTGCCCCTCACCTGAGCAAGAGTGCTGGCAAGTTTATGCTCCTTTTTCCAGGAGTAGTAGTACTCCACACACTGGGCCACGGTCTTAGTCTGGATCTGTTGTGAAGAGAAAAAGAAGGAATCGAAAATGGTGTCGGGTGCACTGGGGAAAAAGTAGACTATGGAGTGAACTAGGAAGTAAAAGCATGAATGAAATGGAGTAGGGTGTAAAATGAAATCAACATGGAGAAAGAGAGGCATCATGCAATGTCTTAAACCCTGTATGATGCTAGGTGCTAATACACGCAATGCACAGATCAACAACAAATCCACCTAGCACAGTTCTTCTTTCCCCGCTTCACTCCAGTTATGCCAGCACAGCGTCTTGTGGAAGCAGCAGCAGACCTGTGCCACAAGTCTGACAGAATAAAGCTTCATCTTCCAAAAGAGCTTGGAGCAAAGGGCTGGAGAGGCAGGATCATCCTTTTGACACAGGCTTTTGATGTCCCCTTTTGTTGCTACTTGAAGATACTTGCTCCTTGAGAAGAGAGAGACTGAAGCCCAGTGCTTGTTCCCAGAAATAAGCAAGCTTTCCTGCTGCTGATCTGCTCGGGTAAAGAATGTCCCGTGGCTTTACCTGCTTCTGGATGAGATGAAAATCCTTGCCGTAGGTGTGGAAAGCCTTTTGGAAGGACTCCTTCTCCTCAGGTGTCCATCTATCAGAGCCTGGCAATAAAAAGCAGCGGCTAGTAAACAGATCCCTTGATCCACACCAAGTAGATTCCTCTGGCTGCCGAAAGAAAACGGTCGCAGGCCGTCATTCACGTGGGTGTACGTGTCTGCTCCCTCAGAAGGGCGTGAAGACAAGAGCAGGCATTGCCCGGGGAGAAGGATTGGAAAACAAGTAAAGCTGAAGGACTAGATGCTGGTGCTTTGCCCACCCACAGAGGAGACAAGACCTTGTGCTGGTGTTAAGCACAATTTCTTGAAGCAGAAACGCTTGCCACAACAATGAAGGGGACGGCAGCATCTGTCAGGGACGCAAGAAGCTCTGCTTTGCTTACCTGCGTAATGATAATCAGCCATGGGATGGCCTTGAGCTGTTGCAGGCCCCTCTGAGAGCAGCATCTCCAGAGCCTCCTGCAAGATCAAGAGGGAAAAGGCTTTAGCCGCCCCAGCACATTAAAAATGAGCCAAAAAATCACAGGTGCTGCCTTTCAGCTCCTTTGCCTCTCCAGACATTCAAGCAACTGTATCCCATGTGGGTGAAACACTGTCATTTGCTCCCAGTCCCTAGTTTTTGCTGCCCAACCCTTTGATCCTGGTCCCCAAGAGTGGCCTTTTGCTCACCAAGCTGAGGATTTTGCTGCTCCTGCAGCCAGAATGGCCTCAGCTGACTGAGGCTTCTGGGAATTTCCCCTCCAAATGTCTTAGAGAAGCCAAATCTCCAGGCCATTTACAAGGCAGCAGGACCTTCCGCCGCCGCCGCCTCCAGGAGGGAGATTCTCCCTGCTGGAGCCCTTTGGGCTCAGCCCTGATGCAGCTGGAGGAGACCCAGCAGGCAGCAAGTGCTCTGCTCCCTGTTAAGACCCTTCTTCCAAGAGCAGCCAGGAAAGGCTGTCCCAGTGCCCAGGCCTTCTGCATTCCCTGTGCCCTCTCCTCTGCGCCCAAACAGCCGCTTCTTACCGGAACGCTGCCGCGTGCCTGGTGCAGGCAGTGCAGGGCGCGCTCCAGGTTAGCTGCTGCCCCGGGAATGCCACGGGAGCTGGCCATGTCCAACAGTTCTCTTACTGCAAGCACAAGAAAAAACCCACCGAAAGTCAGCCTGGAGGCCAGCAAAGGGCAAAGGTTGCCATGCAAGGCAGAAGGAAAGGCCGGCAGCTAAAGACAGCAGCTTGGAGAGAGAGCATGAAAAGGAGAGCAAAGACAGAGCCAGCTGAAGCAAGGGCCCACGCAGTGCTGGCTCTCCCTCCAAAGCAGCTTCTGTAAGAAGAAGTGGGGGCCAATCTCCCCTCTTCCAGTGGCAAACGGCCCTGACCAGTTTGGAGAGCAAGGTGCTTGCTCTTTCTCCTTGCCTCTAACACTTCTACATGGGAAGATGGGCGAGACAAGGAGAGAAGCAGAGCCTGCAAAACGCTGCCTTTTTAGGCATAAGGAGCCTTTTCAAGACCCAAGTAGCTCAGGGCTGGAAGCAAAGCTTGAAGCAAAGCTACCTCTGTCAGGTTTTTCCATGTCAGAGTCATCCTCTCCCCAGGGCTTCCAGACCAGGGTTGCAGGCTCTTCATCCTCACTTGGTGCTCTGTTCTGCAGCTCTGGGAGCTCAGCCTGAAAGTCGCTGCCAACATTGATGTGTCTAAAGGAAGAAGGAGGTGGAGGTGAGAAAGGCAAGTGGTCAAGAGAGCCTTGCTGTGCACCCACAGGCTTGAACCAATCCCAGCCTGACTGTGAAAGAGCAGTTCTCCTCCTCGCCATTCCTCCAGTTTGCTGTGCTTTAACCCTAGGCCAAAACTCACGGCTGAATCTGGGCTCTTGCTTTCCTTTTCATTGTGCCTCTCCTTTCCACCTGAAAGACATCAAAGCAATGCTCCAGGTCAAAATCCTTCTGCCAAGGATGTGTCAGTAGCCTTCCTTCTCATCCTCATCATTGCAAAGCCCGAGCTCCCGTGTCCCAGCTCCTTTCTCTTTGCTCTCATTGCTGCCTTTTTGACATGGAATGTCCTAGGCAGGACCCTCCAGCAGTCAGCAGCTTCCTCAGGAGGGCAAGCAGAAGGCCATGCACTACTCTCTTCACTCCCGGGGCCACGGAGAAGAGCCAAGAGAATGGCAGGGGAGATGTGCCAGTGCAGGCTTAGGTTGGATCGAAGGAAAAGCTTCTTCAGCCAGAGGCTGCTTGGGCACTGCAACAGCCTCCCCAGGGAAGGGGGCACAGCACCAAGGCTGACTGAGCTCCAAAAGTGTTTGGACACTGCTCTTGGGCACAGGCTGTGATTGTTGAGGCTGCCCCGGGCAGGCCCTGCAGTTGGGCTCAGTGATCTTTCAGAATCCCTTCCAAGGCAGAAAATTCTGTGCTACTGTGATTGTGCTCTTGAGGAGATGGCATTTGACGGCCGCCCCTGAGCATGAGGTAGAACCAGCCCTACGTGCACTGAAAAAAGAATCTCTAAAGATCTTAAAATAGAAGGGATCTATAGGCGATGTAAATACGTAAGTAGATAAGAATTGCTGATCCCAGATGGTTTTTGAAGTTGAAAGCCTGTGTTTGCAGAGAAGCCCAGTCAAATGCTTCCATGCCCTGAACGACAGGGATGCCAGAGGAGAAGTGCCATCATTGTGCTGTTTGAAGCATTGGAGCGGGTGTGAGCAGAGTCAGGGCATAAGGGGATTTGTTGACACTGAAGCCCTGACCTGCTCAGCCAGGAACAATTTGTTTTGGGGTCAGCACAAGATAGTTTGAGGACTGAAATGGGTGCCAAGAACGTTTAATCAGGTGATGCGTGGACGAGGATCTGCAACTGCACTGGGACACCTCTCTAGGTCCTCTATGGAAAGGTCTGTGTTTCCCCTGGAGGCAACACAATTCCTTCAGAAGCTGCACCCTGCTTTCACGTGGAAGCTCGTCTGGGGAAAGTGAGCACGCAGCCTGTGTGTCGTGCTTGGTGGGAGAGGCAGCTGGAGCCTCCTGCCCCTGTGCTAGTGCTTTGAGGGCAAACGGGGATTTTCTTACCTTGGAGGGTTCCCAAGTGCTCGGGGGATGCCCGGAGGCAGACGAGGAGACCAGGATGTCGGTGCAGAGGCCGGGTCTGGCGCTGAGTGCAGAAGGCGGCTGGTCAGGGACAGCCCAGGAGCTGATCCTGCAGCTGCTGCTCCAGCGCTGCTCCAGCAGTGTTCCAGCAAGGGCCGCAGGAGCAGGAGACAACGACAGTTGCTATGGGCACAGCCCAACATTCCATCTAGAACCCCCGGGGGAGCCATGGGACAGAAAGAGGCATGGGCCGCCTCTGCCCCTTGTACTTCTTCTGCTGCAAGTTTGCTCTGAGAAGCTTCCCATTGGGCCTTTTCTCCTCAGTCGTCTGATGAGACGGGCAAAAGCAGTGCAGGGACAGCCCTGGCTCTTCCCGGTGCTTCTCTGCAAGGTGCCTCCAGCTGAAGGTGCACAGGAGCCTGCCTCTGTGCAAGGGCCCAGACCTCATCTCCTGCCCTGGAGAACCAGAAGGGCTCCTCCCACTGGCTCTCCTCCAGCTCTGAGAGGAGCTGGAATTTGCAAGTTGCCTAGCGCAGAGCCAACTCCAAAGCTTCCTCTCAAAGTGGAGGCATTCATCCTGCCCCCTTTCTCAATTCTCCTTTTGCTGCCCAATAATGTCACTGCATGGTTTCCCTCCTTTGGGCCTCTGAGCTGGTCTCTCACCTCATCACTCCTCCCTTGAAACTTGGAGAAACAGGATGTTTTTCAGGCCAACTGATGGGGACACACACACACACGCACAGGGACAGCACACGGGCATTTCTCTAGCAAACATTCAGGCAGAATTTCTAGATCCCTCTTCCAGCTCCCTTGGAGAAGCTCGGTGGTTGTCCCAAAAGACTCTGGCATTCCTCTAAGGAAGCAACACTTACAGAATTGCCTTTCCACACTGCTGGCCTTCACATTGCTTTTAACGCCTAGATCCCAGATATGAGAAAAAGCCAGGCAGCTTTGCTGCTTTCCTGCCTGTCCTTAAGGAAAAGCAAATCTTGCTTCAGTCCCAATCTTGCTTCCTTCCCAGCCTGCATGTTACCCACTGGCCAGCAAACTGAGGGGGCAGCTGGAACAAGTCCCACTGCAAGGCAGATACTTTGTAGCCTCCAAAGCCCACCTGCACCGGCTCCATCAGACAAGGGCAAGCTTGCCTCGGCTTCCCAGAAGCAGCCTGCCAATTGCCCCCTCCTTCGCCCCCTCTCCATCCACCCTCCACAGCCCCTGCCACCACCCCCTCCTTCGCCCCCTCTCCATCCACCCTCCACAGCCCCTGCCACCAAAGCCTTGCTAGGCAGGGCCATTTGCTGGCCTCCATAAAAGAGTGACTTGGATTCTTCTTTGGCGCAAGTGCCCCAGCTGTGACAAGTCAGAGGATAATGATCACACCCGCTCGGCTTTAGCTAAGGAGATTGCTGGAGGCCCAGAGCGGGACACTGGTCCTTTCAGGAGAAACTGCAACTGAACTAGCCATGCCTTTGTGGTGCATGCCGATAGGAATTGGATAGAATCGGAGGGCTTAGAAACGTCCTCCAAGCTGGTCAGCTCCATCAGTCCCCCAAAATGAAAGAAATTTTTCTGTCTGGGCTCCAAAAAGGACTCAACCCGCTGCTTTTATGCCAGAAAATATGGTGAGACCAGACCACTCATCTAGATGCAATTCAGTGAATTAAACAAAGCCTCCCTTTCCACTCCCAGCTGAGATGTTGAGGAATCAAAGGCTGAAGCCCCAGCGGTATTTCACTGGCAGTAAAGGAGACACACCTCAGGAAGTCCTGCCAGCTGAGCAAGGGGCTGGGCCTGGGGGAGGTGGCGCCTGCCCAGCTTCTTCTCTCAGGGCAAGTGCCGTCTTTGCAACACCAGGCAAATGGAACAAACATTGCTGGAGTGCTTTCATACAGACAAACAGACAAAATGGAACAAACATTGGTTTAATGATAAAGACAGATTAGGTCTCAACAAAGGCAAAATGACAAAGAGCATATGGCAGAGCATACAAAACACCCAACCTCTGACATTTACTGATAAATCTAATAATACTAATGAGTCCTGAATAATACTAATGTACCTTAGCTACTAAATTGAGGAGGTTACTATCATGTAAACTAACGAAGTAGAAGATTAAACAACCCAAAAAGCTTAAAAAACAGTCCTATTCCTATCTAACTAATATCTAACAGTTGTATTCCTATCTAACTAATCTGCCTAACTCTTGCTAGCCCTGGACAACCTGCAGGGTTGTCTAATTTGGTCTTTTCTTCTTGGGGAGAGGCTCTGCTGTCTTCCGAGGCCGATGTCTTCTGCTGTGTTTGTTCCTTTCCTTCATGCTTTCAAACACCCTGCAAGATAGGAAGCAAACCATCCATTGCTCACGCTAGTACACACCATGAAACCAAGTGCCAAGATCTCCGTTTGAGTATGAATTTCTGTCTTTTCAGGCAGTGGCACATTTGTCAATGGATCAGCACCATGAGTCTGATGGTTCTACTTTCAATGCCTTGAAATGTCTTCCTCCTTTTGCTGCATCCTCTTTTGAATTTGATCAGCAGCATCAAACCAAGCTTTGATGGATCTATTCCTACTTGTATCAACTGTGTCTTGTTGGGGCACGGCAAGGTTTCATTGTGAAGGCTGGGTTTTACCTAAGCTCTTTGGGTTTGAGGTGGGTGTTAAGCTTGAGCACGGCTGCCGGGGGCGATGCTGCAAGTGCCCCCAGCTTCCCCTGCGGTGCCTTTGAAAAGGGTCAGCCCCTTTTAGTCCAAAGGCGCAGCTTTGAGCAGAAAGAGGAGGAACTTGCGCACCGTTTGCACTGCCCGCAGGGAAAGGGGCCTCCCGCCGAAGGGGGCGGCTGGCGCGGTTGGCAGCAGGGACACTGGGCGCTGCGAGCCCTCTTGCGGCTTCTCTTCCCTGGCTCCCCGTTCTCCTTTCTGGGAGGGCTTTTGCTCCTCTTTGCTTTGCCCACGCTCTGGAAATCAAAGAGTCCTTATCAATGCTTCCTTCCTCTCACAAAGCTGGAAATCAGAGCATCCAGCACAAAAATCTATCGGCCTAAGCAAATCCTTCCAAAGCCTCAAGAGCTGAGAAAACGGCTGCCTTTGCCAATGGGCTGCGGCGGGCTGCCAAGCCAGAGCTTGGAGGAAAATACTCCTCTTTTCTACAGGCCAAAGGGGTGGGAGAAAGACCTGGCTATTTAGAGCTCTACATTTCTTATTTCTACCTTTCTGCCTAACATCTATTTCTCTCTGCTTTTCCTCCACAAATGTCTAGGCAATGGCATTTCAATTCAGTCCAATTAGGGTAGACACATGCTTAGCCATTTTCTAGTCCCCAAAATAATCTCCCTCCCTCTCTCTCTCTCTCTCTCTCTCTCTCTCTCTCTCTCACATGATGGGAAACAAATTGCTCTTTGCCGCTAAGGAAAGATTTAGGGGAGCCACAGCACCAGCAGCTCCTTCTTGGGGACTATGCTGGCATGCTAGAAAAACTCCCTGAAAATCTGCAGCATATCCACAAAGGCAGCCTGGACTGCTGATGTCAGCAAGCAGTGGGGAATTTGGGGTCTGATTGGAGTCAGCGAGGGTGCCAGCCCTTGAGAAGCCCATCTGTAGAGAGTCAAAGCCCATTTTGGTGGCGGTGCTGCTTTCTTGGGTCAAAGTTAGGCTCCAGAATTGCATACTTCAGGGCAGCAGCACAAGGAAGGCCCGGGCAGCATCTGCTGTGCCTTTCCCAGCACATGGGACGATGTGATCCTGGCAAAGGGGCATCTGGCATGGCTCGCCAGCAGCTTTTCTCCCCTTCTCCCAGTTTCTCGACCTTCCTGGCACCTCTCCATTTTCTTGCCCCTCACCTGAGCAAGAGTGCTGGCAAGTTTATGCTCCTTTTTCCAGGAGTAGTAGTACTCCACACACTGGGCCACGGTCTTAGTCTGGATCTGTTGTGAAGAGAAAAAGAAGGAATCGAAAATGGTGTCGGGTGCACTGGGGAAAAAGTAGACTATGGAGTGAACTAGGAAGTAAAAGCATGAATGAAATGGAGTAGGGTGTAAAATGAAATCAACATGGAGAAAGAGAGGCATCATGCAATGTCTTAAACCCTGTATGATGCTAGGTGCTAATACACGCAATGCACAGATCAACAACAAATCCACCTAGCACAGTTCTTCTTTCCCCGCTTCACTCCAGTTATGCCAGCACAGCGTCTTGTGGAAGCAGCAGCAGACCTGTGCCACAAGTCTGACAGAATAAAGCTTCATCTTCCAAAAGAGCTTGGAGAAAAGGGCTGGAGAGGCAGGATCATCCTTTTGACACAGGCTTTTGATGTCCCCTTTTGTTACTACTTGAAGATACTTGCTCCTTGAGAAGAGAGAGACTGAAGCCCAGTGCTTGTTCCCAGAAATAAGCAAGCTTTCCTGCTGCTGATCTGCTCGGGTAAAGAATGTCCCGTGGCTTTACCTGCTTCTGGATGAGATGAAAATCCTTGCCGTAGGTGTGGAAAGCCTTTTGGAAGGACTCCTTCTCCTCAGGTGTCCATCTATCAGAGCCTGGCAATAAAAAGCAGCGGCTAGTAAACAGATCCCTTGATCCACACCAAGTAGATTCCTCTGGCTGCCGAAAGAAAACGGTCGCAGGCCGTCATTCACGTGGGTGTACGTGTCTGCTCCCTCAGAAGGGCGTGAAGACAAGAGCAGGCATTGCCCGGGGAGAAGGATTGGAAAACAAGTAAAGCTGAAGGACTAGATGCTGGTGCTTTGCCCACCCACAGAGGAGACAAGACCTTGTGCTGGTGTTAAGCACAATTTCTTGAAGCAGAAACGCTTGCCACAACAATGAAGGGGACGGCAGCATCTGTCAGGGACGCAAGAAGCTCTGCTTTGCTTACCTGCGTAATGATAATCAGCCATGGGATGGCCTTGAGGTGTTGCAGGCCCCTCTGAGAGCAGCATCTCCAGAGCCTCCTGCAAGATCAAGAGGGAAAAGGCTTTAGCCGCCCCAGCACATTAAAAATGAGCCAAAAAATCACAGGTGCTGCCTTTCAGCTCCTTTGCCTCTCCAGACATTCAAGCAACTGTATCCCATGTGGGTGAAACACTGTCATTTGCTCCCAGTCCCTAGTTTTTGCTGCCCAACCCTTTGATCCTGGTCCCCAAGAGTGGCCTTTTGCTCACCAAGCTGAGGATTTTGCTGCTCCTGCAGCCAGAATGGCCTCAGCTGACTGAGGCTTCTGGGAATTTCCCCTCCAAATGTCTTAGAGAAGCCAAATCTCCAGGCCATTTACAAGGCAGCAGGACCTTCCGCCGCCGCCGCCTCCAGGAGGGAGATTCTCCCTGCTGGAGCCCTTTGGGCTCAGCCCTGACGCAGCTGGAGGAGACCCAGCAGGCAGCAAGTGCTCTGCTCCCTGTTAAGACCCTTCTTCCAAGAGCAGCCAGGAAAGGCTGTCCCAGTGCCCAGGCCTTCTGCATTCCCTGTGCCCTCTCCTCTGCGCCCAAACAGCCGCTTCTTACCGGAACGCTGCCGCGTGCCTGGTGCAGGCAGTGCAGGGCGCGCTCCAGGTTAGCTGCTGCCCCGGGAATGCCACGGGAGCTGGCCATGTCCAACAGTTCTCTTACTGCAAGCACAAGAAAAAACCCACCGAAAGTCAGCCTGGAGGCCAGCAAAGGGCAAAGGTTGCCATGCAAGGCAGAAGGAAAGGCCGGCAGCTAAAGACAGCAGCTTGGAGAGAGAGCATGAAAAGGAGAGCAAAGACAGAGCCAGCTGAAGCAAGGGCCCACGCAGTGCTGGCTCTCCCTCCAAAGCAGCTTCTGTAAGAAGAAGTGGGGGCCAATCTCCCCTCTTCCAGTGGCAAACGGCCCTGACCAGTTTGGAGAGCAAGGTGCTTGCTCTTTCTCCTTGCCTCTAACACTTCTACATGGGAAGATGGGCGAGACAAGGAGAGAAGCAGAGCCTGCAAAACGCTGCCTTTTTAGGCATAAGGAGCCTTTTCAAGACCCAAGTAGCTCAGGGCTGGAAGCAAAGCTTGAAGCAAAGCTACCTCTGTCAGGTTTTTCCATGTCAGAGTCATCCTCTCCCCAGGGCTTCCAGACCAGGGTTGCAGGCTCTTCATCCTCACTTGGTGCTCTGTTCTGCAGCTCTGGGAGCTCAGCCTGAAAGTCGCTGCCAACATTGATGTGTCTAAAGGAAGAAGGAGGTGGAGGTGAGAAAGGCAAGTGGTCAAGAGAGCCTTGCTGTGCACCCACAGGCTTGAACCAATCCCAGCCTGACTGTGAAAGAGCAGTTCTCCTCCTCGCCATTCCTCCAGTTTGCTGTGCTTTAACCCTAGGCCAAAACTCACGGCTGAATCTGGGCTCTTGCTTTCCTTTTCATTGTGCCTCTCCTTTCCACCTGAAAGACATCAAAGCAATGCTCCAGGTCAAAATCCTTCTGCCAAGGATGTGTCAGTAGCCTTCCTTCTCATCCTCATCATTGCAAAGCCCGAGCTCCCGTGTCCCAGCTCCTTTCTCTTTGCTCTCATTGCTGCCTTTTTGACATGGAATGTCCTAGGCAGGACCCTCCAGCAGTCAGCAGCTTCCTCAGGAGGGCAAGCAGAAGGCCATGCACTACTCTCTTCACTCCCGGGGCCACGGAGAAGAGCCAAGAGAATGGCAGGGGAGATGTGCCAGTGCAGGCTTAGGTTGGATCGAAGGAAAAGCTTCTTCAGCCAGAGGCTGCTTGGGCACTGCAACAGCCTCCCCAGGGAAGGGGGCACAGCACCAAGGCTGACTGAGCTCCAAAAGTGTTTGGACACTGCTCTTGGGCACAGGCTGTGATTGTTGAGGCTGCCCCGGGCAGGCCCTGCAGTTGGGCTCAGTGATCTTTCAGAATCCCTTCCAAGGCAGAAAATTCTGTGCTACTGTGATTGTGCTCTTGAGGAGATGGCATTTGACGGCCGCCCCTGAGCATGAGGTAGAACCAGCCCTACCTGCACTGAAAAAAGAATCTCTAAAGATATTAAAATAGAAGGGATCTATAGGCGATGTAAATACGTAAGTAGATAAGAATTGCTGATCCCAGATGGTTTTTGAAGTTGAAAGCCTGTGTTTGCAGAGAAGCCCAGTCAAATGCTTCCATGCCCTGAACGACAGGGATGCCAGAGGAGAAGTGCCATCATTGTGGTGTTTGAAGCATTGGAGCGGGTGTGAGCAGAGTCAGGGCATAAGGGGATTTGTTGACACTGAAGCCCTGACCTGCTCAGCCAGGAACAATTTGTTTTGGGGTCAGCACAAGATAGTTTGAGGACTGAAATGGGTGCCAAGAACGTTTAATCAGGTGATGCGTGGACGAGGATCTGCAACTGCACTGGGACACCTCTCTAGGTCCTCTATGGAAAGGTCTGTGTTTCCCCTGGAGGCAACACAATTCCTTCAGAAGCTGCACCCTGCTTTCACGTGGAAGCTCGTCTGGGGAAAGTGAGCACGCAGCCTGTGTGTCGTGCTTGGTGGGAGAGGCAGCTGGAGCCTCCTGCCCCTGTGCTAGTGCTTTGAGGGCAAACGGGGATTTTCTTACCTTGGAGGGTTCCCAAGTGCTCGGGGGATGCCCGGAGGCAGACGAGGAGACCAGGATGTCGGTGCAGAGGCCGGGTCTGGCGCTGAGTGCAGAAGGCGGCTGGTCAGGGACAGCCCAGGAGCTGATCCTGCAGCTGCTGCTCCAGCGCTGCTCCAGCAGTGTTCCAGCAAGGGCCGCAGGAGCAGGAGACAACGACAGTTGCTATGGGCACAGCCCAACATTCCATCTAGAACCCCCGGGGGAGCCATGGGACAGAAAGAGGCATGGGCCGCCTCTGCCCCTTGTACTTCTTCTGCTGCAAGTTTGCTCTGAGAAGCTTCCCATTGGGCCTTTTCTCCTCAGTCGTCTGATGAGACGGGCAAAAGCAGTGCAGGGACAGCCCTGGCTCTTCCCAGTGCTTCTCTGCAAGGTGCCTCCAGCTGAAGGTGCACAGGAGCCTGCCTCTGTGCAAGGGCCCAGACCTCATCTCCTGCCCTGGAGAACCAGAAGGGCTCCTCCCACTGGCTCTCCTCCAGCTCTGAGAGGAGCTGGAATTTGCAAGTTGCCTAGCGCAGAGCCAACTCCAAAGCTTCCTCTCAAAGTGGAGGCATTCATCCTGCCCCCTTTCTCAATTCTCCTTTTGCTGCCCAATAATGTCACTGCATGGTTTCCCTCCTTTGGGCCTCTGAGCTGGTCTCTCACCTCATCACTCCTCCCTTGAAACTTGGAGAAACAGGATGTTTTTCAGGCCAACTGATGGGGACACACACACACACGCACAGGGACAGCACACGGGCATTTCTCTAGCAAACATTCAGGCAGAATTTCTAGATCCCTCTTCCAGCTCCCTTGGAGAAGCTCGGTGGTTGTCCCAAAAGACTCTGGCATTCCTCTAAGGAAGCAACACTTACAGAATTGCCTTTCCACACTGCTGGCCTTCACATTGCTTTTAACGCCTAGATCCCAGATATGAGAAAAAGCCAGGCAGCTTTGCTGCTTTCCTGCCTGTCCTTAAGGAAAAGCAAATCTTGCTTCAGTCCCAATCTTGCTTCCTTCCCAGCCTGCATGTTACCCACTGGCCAGCAAACTGAGGGGGCAGCTGGAACAAGTCCCACTGCAAGGCAGATACTTTGTAGCCTCCAAAGCCCACCTGCACCGGCTCCATCAGACAAGGGCACCTTGCCTCGGCTTCCCAGAAGCAGCCTGCCAATTGCCCCCTCCTTCGCCCCCTCTCCATCCACCCTCCACAGCCCCTGCCACCAAAGCCTTGCTAGGCAGGGCCATTTGCTGGCCTCCATAAAAGAGTGACTTGGATTCTTCTTTGGCGCAAATGCCCCAGCTGTGACAAGTCAGAGGATAATGATCACACCCGCTCGGCTTTAGCTAAGGAGATTGCTGGAGGCCCAGAGCGGGACACTGGTCCTTTCAGGAGAAACTGCAACTGAACTAGCCATGCCTTTGTGGTGCATGCCGATAGGAATTGGATAGAATCGGAGGGCTTAGAAACGTCCTCCAAGCTGGTCAGCTCCATCAGTCCCCCAAAATGAAAGAAATTTTTCTGTCTGGGCTCCAAAAAGGACTCAACCCGCTGCTTTTATGCCAGAAAATATGGTGAGACCAGACCACTCATCTAGATGCAATTCAGTGAATTAAACAAAGCCTCCCTTTCCACTCCCAGCTGAGATGTTGAGGAATCAAAGGCTGAAGCCCCAGCGGTATTTCACTGGCAGTAAAGGAGACACACCTCAGGAAGTCCTGCCAGCTGAGCAAGGGGCTGGGCCTGGGGGAGGTGGCGCCTGCCCAGCTTCTTCTCTCAGGGCAAGTGCCGTCTTTGCAACACCAGGCAAATGGAACAAACATTGCTGGAGTGCTTTCATACAGACAAACAGACAAAATGGAACAAACATTGGTTTAATGATAAAGACAGATTAGGTCTCAACAAAGGCAAAATGACAAAGAGCATATGGCAGAGCATACAAAACACCCAACCTCTGACATTTACTGATAAATCTAATAATACTAATGAGTCCTGAATAATACTAATGTACCTTAGCTACTAAATTGAGGAGGTTACTATCATGTAAACTAACGAAGTAGAAGATTAAACAACCCAAAAAGCTTAAAAAACAGTCCTATTCCTATCTAACTAATATCTAACAGTTGTATTCCTATCTAACTAATCTGCCTAACTCTTGCTAGCCCTGGACAACCTGCAGGGTTGTCTAATTTGGTCTTTTCTTCTTGGGGAGAGGCTCTGCTGTCTTCCGAGGCCGATGTCTTCTGCTGTGTTTGTTCCTTTCCTTCATGCTTTCAAACACCCTGCAAGATAGGAAGCAAACCATCCATTGCTCACGCTAGTACACACCATGAAACCAAGTGCCAAGATCTCCGTTTGAGTATGAATTTCTGTCTTTTCAGGCAGTGGCACATTTGTCAATGGATCAGCACCATGAGTCTGATGGTTCTACTTTCAATGCCTTGAAATGTCTTCCTCCTTTTGCTGCATCCTCTTTTGAATTTGATCAGCAGCATCAAACCAAGCTTTGATGGATCTATTCCTACTTGTATCAACTGTGTCTTGTTGGGGCACGGCAAGGTTTCATTGTGAAGGCTGGGTTTTACCTAAGCTCTTTGGGTTTGAGGTGGGTGTTAAGCTTGAGCACGGCTGCCGGGGGCGATGCTGCAAGTGCCCCCAGCTTCCCCTGCGGTGCCTTTGAAAAGGGTCAGCCCCTTTTAGTCCAAAGGCGCAGCTTTGAGCAGAAAGAGGAGGAACTTGCGCACCGTTTGCACTGCCCGCAGGGAAAGGGGCCTCCCGCCGAAGGGGGCGGCTGGCGCGGTTGGCAGCAGGGACACTGGGCGCTGCGAGCCCTCTTGCGGCTTCTCTTCCCTGGCTCCCCGTTCTCCTTTCTGGGAGGGCTTTTGCTCCTCTTTGCTTTGCCCACGCTCTGGAAATCAAAGAGTCCTTATCAATGCTTCCTTCCTCTCACAAAGCTGGAAATCAGAGCATCCAGCACAAAAATCTATCGGCCTAAGCAAATCCTTCCAAAGCCTCAAGAGCTGAGAAAACGGCTGCCTTTGCCAATGGGCTGCGGCGGGCTGCCAACACAGAGCTTGGAGGAAAATACTCCTCTTTTCTACAGGCCAAAGGGGTGGGAGAAAGACCTGGCTATTTAGAGCTCTACATTTCTTATTTCTACCTTTCTGCCTAACATCTATTTCTCTCTGCTTTTCCTCCACAAATGTCTAGGCAATGGCATTTCAATTCAGTCCAATTAGGGTAGACACATGCTTAGCCATTTTCTAGTCCCCAAAATAATCTCCCTCCCTGTCTCTCTCTCTCTCTCTCTCTCTCTCTCTCTCTCACATGATGGGAAACAAATTGCTCTTTGCCGCTAAGGAAAGATTTAGGGGAGCCACAGCACCAGCAGCTCCTTCTTGGGGACTATGCTGGCATGCTAGAAAAACTCCCTGAAAATCTGCAGCATATCCACAAAGGCAGCCTGGACTGCTGATGTCAGCAAGCAGTGGGGAATTTGGGGTCTGATTGGAGTCAGCGAGGGTGCCAGCCCTTGAGAAGCCCATCTGTAGAGAGTCAAAGCCCATTTTGGTGGCGGTGCTGCTTTCTTGGGTCAAAGTTAGGCTCCAGAATTGCATACTTCAGGGCAGCAGCACAAGGAAGGCCCGGGCAGCATCTGCTGTGCCTTTCCCAGCACATGGGACGATGTGATCCTGGCAAAGGGGCATCTGGCATGGCTCGCCAGCAGCTTTTCTCCCCTTCTCCCAGTTTCTCGACCTTCCTGGCACCTCTCCATTTTCTTGCCCCTCACCTGAGCAAGAGTGCTGGCAAGTTTATGCTCCTTTTTCCAGGAGTAGTAGTACTCCACACACTGGGCCACGGTCTTAGTCTGGATCTGTTGTGAAGAGAAAAAGAAGGAATCGAAAATGGTGTCGGGTGCACTGGGGAAAAAGTAGACTATGGAGTGAACTAGGAAGTAAAAGCATGAATGAAATGGAGTAGGGTGTAAAATGAAATCAACATGGAGAAAGAGAGGCATCATGCAATGTCTTAAACCCTGTATGATGCTAGGTGCTAATACACGCAATGCACAGATCAACAACAAATCCACCTAGCACAGTTCTTCTTTCCCCGCTTCACTCCAGTTATGCCAGCACAGCGTCTTGTGGAAGCAGCAGCAGACCTGTGCCACAAGTCTGACAGAATAAAGCTTCATCTTCCAAAAGAGCTTGGAGAAAAGGGCTGGAGAGGCAGGATCATCCTTTTGACACAGGCTTTTGATGTCCCCTTTTGTTACTACTTGAAGATACTTGCTCCTTGAGAAGAGAGAGACTGAAGCCCAGTGCTTGTTCCCAGAAATAAGCAAGCTTTCCTGCTGCTGATCTGCTCGGGTAAAGAATGTCCCGTGGCTTTACCTGCTTCTGGATGAGATGAAAATCCTTGCCGTAGGTGTGGAAAGCCTTTTGGAAGGACTCCTTCTCCTCAGGTGTCCATCTATCAGAGCCTGGCAATAAAAAGCAGCGGCTAGTAAACAGATCCCTTGATCCACACCAAGTAGATTCCTCTGGCTGCCGAAAGAAAACGGTCGCAGGCCGTCATTCACGTGGGTGTACGTGTCTGCTCCCTCAGAAGGGCGTGAAGACAAGAGCAGGCATTGCCCGGGGAGAAGGATTGGAAAACAAGTAAAGCTGAAGGACTAGATGCTGGTGCTTTGCCCACCCACAGAGGAGACAAGACCTTGTGCTGGTGTTAAGCACAATTTCTTGAAGCAGAAACGCTTGCCACAACAATGAAGGGGACGGCAGCATCTGTCAGGGACGCAAGAAGCTCTGCTTTGCTTACCTGCATAATGATAATCAGCCATGGGATGGCCTTGAGGTGTTGCAGGCCCCTCTGAGAGCAGCATCTCCAGAGCCTCCTGCAAGATCAAGAGGGAAAAGGCTTTAGCCGCCCCAGCACATTAAAAATGAGCCAAAAAATCACAGGTGCTGCCTTTCAGCTCCTTTGCCTCTCCAGACATTCAAGCAACTGTATCCCATGTGGGTGAAACACTGTCATTTGCTCCCAGTCCCTAGTTTTTGCTGCCCAACCCTTTGATCCTGGTCCCCAAGAGTGGCCTTTTGCTCACCAAGCTGAGGATTTTGCTGCTCCTGCAGCCAGAATGGCCTCAGCTGACTGAGGCTTCTGGGAATTTCCCCTCCAAATGTCTTAGAGAAGCCAAATCTCCAGGCCATTTACAAGGCAGCAGGACCTTCCGCCGCCGCCGCCTCCAGGAGGGAGATTCTCCCTGCTGGAGCCCTTTGGGCTCAGCCCTGACGCAGCTGGAGGAGACCCAGCAGGCAGCAAGTGCTCTGCTCCCTGTTAAGACCCTTCTTCCAAGAGCAGCCAGGAAAGGCTGTCCCAGTGCCCAGGCCTTCTGCATTCCCTGTGCCCTCTCCTCTGCGCCCAAACAGCCGCTTCTTACCGGAACGCTGCCGCGTGCCTGGTGCAGGCAGTGCAGGGCGCGCTCCAGGTTAGCTGCTGCCCCGGGAATGCCACGGGAGCTGGCCATGTCCAACAGTTCTCTTACTGCAAGCACAAGAAAAAACCCACCGAAAGTCAGCCTGGAGGCCAGCAAAGGGCAAAGGTTGCCATGCAAGGCAGAAGGAAAGGCCGGCAGCTAAAGACAGCAGCTTGGAGAGAGAGCATGAAAAGGAGAGCAAAGACAGAGCCAGCTGAAGCAAGGGCCCACGCAGTGCTGGCTCTCCCTCCAAAGCAGCTTCTGTAAGAAGAAGTGGGGGCCAATCTCCCCTCTTCCAGTGGCAAACGGCCCTGACCAGTTTGGAGAGCAAGGTGCTTGCTCTTTCTCCTTGCCTCTAACACTTCTACATGGGAAGATGGGCGAGACAAGGAGAGAAGCAGAGCCTGCAAAACGCTGCCTTTTTAGGCATAAGGAGCCTTTTCAAGACCCAAGTAGCTCAGGGCTGGAAGCAAAGCTTGAAGCAAAGCTACCTCTGTCAGGTTTTTCCATGTCAGAGTCATCCTCTCCCCAGGGCTTCCAGATCAGGGTTGCAGGCTCTTCATCCTCACTTGGTGCTCTGTTCTGCAGCTCTGGGAGCTCAGCCTGAAAGTCGCTGCCAACATTGATGTGTCTAAAGGAAGAAGGAGGTGGAGGTGAGAAAGGCAAGTGGTCAAGAGAGCCTTGCTGTGCACCCACAGGCTTGAACCAATCCCAGCCTGACTGTGAAAGAGCAGTTCTCCTCCTCGCCATTCCTCCAGTTTGCTGTGCTTTAACCCTAGGCCAAAACTCACGGCTGAATCTGGGCTCTTGCTTTCCTTTTCATTGTGCCTCTCCTTTCCACCTGAAAGAGATCAAAGCAATGCTCCAGTTCAAAATCCTTCTGCCAAGGATGTGTCAGTAGCCTTCCTTCTCATCCTCATCATTGCAAAGCCCGAGCTCCCGTGTCCCAGCTCCTTTCTCTTTGCTGTCATTGCTGCCTTTTTGACATGGAATGTCCTAGGCAGGACCCTCCAGCAGTCAGCAGCTTCCTCAGGAGGGCAAGCAGAAGGCCATGCACTACTCTCTTCACTCCCGGGGCCACGGAGAAGAGCCAAGAGAATGGCAGGGGAGATGTGCCAGTGCAGGCTTAGGTTGGATCGAAGGAAAAGCTTCTTCAGCCAGAGGCTGCTTGGGCACTGCAACAGCCTCCCCAGGGAAGGGGGCACAGCACCAAGGCTGACTGAGCTCCAAAAGTGTTTGGACACTGCTCTTGGGCACAGGCTGTGATTGTTGAGGCTGCCCCGGGCAGGCCCTGCAGTTGGGCTCAGTGATCTTTCAGAATCCCTTCCAAGGCAGAAAATTCTGTGCTACTGTGATTGTGCTCTTGAGGAGATGGCATTTGACGGCCGCCCCTGAGCATGAGGTAGAACCAGCCCTACCTGCACTGAAAAAAGAATCTCTAAAGATATTAAAATAGAAGGGATCTATAGGCGATGTAAATACGTAAGTAGATAAGAATTGCTGATCCCAGATGGTTTTTGAAGTTGAAAGCCTGTGTTTGCAGAGAAGCCCAGTCAAATGCTTCCATGCCCTGAACGACAGGGATGCCAGAGGAGAAGTGCCATCATTGTGGTGTTTGAAGCATTGGAGCGGGTGTGAGCAGAGTCAGGGCATAAGGGGATTTGTTGACACTGAAGCCCTGACCTGCTCAGCCAGGAACAATTTGTTTTGGGGTCAGCACAAGATAGTTTGAGGACTGAAATGGGTGCCAAGAACGTTTAATCAGGTGATGCGTGGACGAGGATCTGCAACTGCACTGGGACACCTCTCTAGGTCCTCTATGGAAAGGTCTGTGTTTCCCCTGGAGGCAACACAATTCCTTCAGAAGCTGCACCCTGCTTTCACGTGGAAGCTCGTCTGGGGAAAGTGAGCACGCAGCCTGTGTGTCGTGCTTGGTGGGAGAGGCAGCTGGAGCCTCCTGCCCCTGTGCTAGTGCTTTGAGGGCAAACGGGGATTTTCTTACCTTGGAGGGTTCCCAAGTGCTCGGGGGATGCCCGGAGGCAGACGAGGAGACCAGGATGTCGGTGCAGAGGCCGGGTCTGGCGCTGAGTGCAGAAGGCGGCTGGTCAGGGACAGCCCAGGAGCTGATCCTGCAGCTGCTGCTCCAGCGCTGCTCCAGCAGTGTTCCAGCAAGGGCCGCAGGAGCAGGAGACAACGACAGTTGCTATGGGCACAGCCCAACATTCCATCTAGAACCCCCGGGGGAGCCATGGGACAGAAAGAGGCATGGGCCGCCTCTGCCCCTTGTACTTCTTCTGCTGCAAGTTTGCTCTGAGAAGCTTCCCATTGGGCCTTTTCTCCTCAGTCGTCTGATGAGACGGGCAAAAGCAGTGCAGGGACAGCCCTGGCTCTTCCCAGTGCTTCTCTGCAAGGTGCCTCCAGCTGAAGGTGCACAGGAGCCTGCCTCTGTGCAAGGGCCCAGACCTCATCTCCTGCCCTGGAGAACCAGAAGGGCTCCTCCCACTGGCTCTCCTCCAGCTCTGAGAGGAGCTGGAATTTGCAAGTTGCCTAGCGCAGAGCCAACTCCAAAGCTTCCTCTCAAAGTGGAGGCATTCATCCTGCCCCCTTTCTCAATTCTCCTTTTGCTGCCCAATAATGTCACTGCATGGTTTCCCTCCTTTGGGCCTCTGAGCTGGTCTCTCACCTCATCACTCCTCCCTTGAAACTTGGAGAAACAGGATGTTTTTCAGGCCAACTGATGGGGACACACACACACACGCACAGGGACAGCACACGGGCATTTCTCTAGCAAACATTCAGGCAGAATTTCTAGATCCCTCTTCCAGCTCCCTTGGAGAAGCTCGGTGGTTGTCCCAAAAGACTCTGGCATTCCTCTAAGGAAGCAACACTTACAGAATTGCCTTTCCACACTGCTGGCCTTCACATTGCTTTTAACGCCTAGATCCCAGATATGAGAAAAAGCCAGGCAGCTTTGCTGCTTTCCTGCCTGTCCTTAAGGAAAAGCAAATCTTGCTTCAGTCCCAATCTTGCTTCCTTCCCAGCCTGCATGTTACCCACTGGCCAGCAAACTGAGGGGGCAGCTGGAACAAGTCCCACTGCAAGGCAGATACTTTGTAGCCTCCAAAGCCCACCTGCACCGGCTCCATCAGACAAGGGCACCTTGCCTCGGCTTCCCAGAAGCAGCCTGCCAATTGCCCCCTCCTTCGCCCCCTCTCCATCCACCCTCCACAGCCCCTGCCACCAAAGCCTTGCTAGGCAGGGCCATTTGCTGGCCTCCATAAAAGAGTGACTTGGATTCTTCTTTGGCGCAAATGCCCCAGCTGTGACAAGTCAGAGGATAATGATCACACCCGCTCGGCTTTAGCTAAGGAGATTGCTGGAGGCCCAGAGCGGGACACTGGTCCTTTCAGGAGAAACTGCAACTGAACTAGCCATGCCTTTGTGGTGCATGCCGATAGGAATTGGATAGAATCGGAGGGCTTAGAAACGTCCTCCAAGCTGGTCAGCTCCATCAGTCCCCCAAAATGAAAGAAATTTTTCTGTCTGGGCTCCAAAAAGGACTCAACCCGCTGCTTTTATGCCAGAAAATATGGTGAGACCAGACCACTCATCTAGATGCAATTCAGTGAATTAAACAAAGCCTCCCTTTCCACTCCCAGCTGAGATGTTGAGGAATCAAAGGCTGAAGCCCCAGCGGTATTTCACTGGCAGTAAAGGAGACACACCTCAGGAAGTCCTGCCAGCTGAGCAAGGGGCTGGGCCTGGGGGAGGTGGCGCCTGCCCAGCTTCTTCTCTCAGGGCAAGTGCCGTCTTTGCAACACCAGGCAAATGGAACAAACATTGCTGGAGTGCTTTCATACAGACAAACAGACAAAATGGAACAAACATTGGTTTAATGATAAAGACAGATTAGGTCTCAACAAAGGCAAAATGACAAAGAGCATATGGCAGAGCATACAAAACACCCAACCTCTGACATTTACTGATAAATCTAATAATACTAATGAGTCCTGAATAATACTAATGTACCTTAGCTACTAAATTGAGGAGGTTACTATCATGTAAACTAACGAAGTAGAAGATTAAACAACCCAAAAAGCTTAAAAAACAGTCCTATTCCTATCTAACTAATATCTAACAGTTGTATTCCTATCTAACTAATCTGCCTAACTCTTGCTAGCCCTGGACAACCTGCAGGGTTGTCTAATTTGGTCTTTTCTTCTTGGGGAGAGGCTCTGCTGTCTTCCGAGGCCGATGTCTTCTGCTGTGTTTGTTCCTTTCCTTCATGCTTTCAAACACCCTGCAAGATAGGAAGCAAACCATCCATTGCTCACGCTAGTACACACCATGAAACCAAGTGCCAAGATCTCCGTTTGAGTATGAATTTCTGTCTTTTCAGGCAGTGGCACATTTGTCAATGGATCAGCACCATGAGTCTGATGGTTCTACTTTCAATGCCTTGAAATGTCTTCCTCCTTTTGCTGCATCCTCTTTTGAATTTGATCAGCAGCATCAAACCAAGCTTTGATGGATCTATTCCTACTTGTATCAACTGTGTCTTGTTGGGGCACGGCAAGGTTTCATTGTGAAGGCTGGGTTTTACCTAAGCTCTTTGGGTTTGAGGTGGGTGTTAAGCTTGAGCACGGCTGCCGGGGGCGATGCTGCAAGTGCCCCCAGCTTCCCCTGCGGTGCCTTTGAAAAGGGTCAGCCCCTTTTAGTCCAAAGGCGCAGCTTTGAGCAGAAAGAGGAGGAACTTGCGCACCGTTTGCACTGCCCGCAGGGAAAGGGGCCTCCCGCCGAAGGGGGCGGCTGGCGCGGTTGGCAGCAGGGACACTGGGCGCTGCGAGCCCTCTTGCGGCTTCTCTTCCCTGGCTCCCCGTTCTCCTTTCTGGGAGGGCTTTTGCTCTTCTTTGCTTTGCCCACGCTCTGGAAATCAAAGAGTCCTTATCAATGCTTCCTTCCTCTCACAAAGCTGGAAATCAGAGCATCCAGCACAAAAATCTATCGGCCTAAGCAAATCCTTCCAAAGCCTCAAGAGCTGAGAAAACGGCTGCCTTTGCCAATGGGCTGCGGCGGGCTGCCAACACAGAGCTTGGAGGAAAATACTCCTCTTTTCTACAGGCCAAAGGGGTGGGAGAAAGACCTGGCTATTTAGAGCTCTACATTTCTTATTTCTACCTTTCTGCCTAACATCTATTTCTCTCTGCTTTTCCTCCACAAATGTCTAGGCAATGGCATTTCAATTCAGTCCAATTAGGGTAGACACATGCTTAGCCATTTTCTAGTCCCCAAAATAATCTCCCTCCCTGTCTCTCTCTCTCTCTCTCTCTCTCTCTCTCTCTCACATGATGGGAAACAAATTGCTCTTTGCCGCTAAGGAAAGATTTAGGGGAGCCACAGCACCAGCAGCTCCTTCTTGGGGACTATGCTGGCATGCTAGAAAAACTCCCTGAAAATCTGCAGCATATCCACAAAGGCAGCCTGGACTGCTGATGTCAGCAAGCAGTGGGGAATTTGGGGTCTGATTGGAGTCAGCGAGGGTGCCAGCCCTTGAGAAGCCCATCTGTAGAGAGTCAAAGCCCATTTTGGTGGCGGTGCTGCTTTCTTGGGTCAAAGTTAGGCTCCAGAATTGCATACTTCAGGGCAGCAGCACAAGGAAGGCCCGGGCAGCATCTGCTGTGCCTTTCCCAGCACATGGGACGATGTGATCCTGGCAAAGGGGCATCTGGCATGGCTCGCCAGCAGCTTTTCTCCCCTTCTCCCAGTTTCTCGACCTTCCTGGCACCTCTCCATTTTCTTGCCCCTCACCTGAGCAAGAGTGCTGGCAAGTTTATGCTCCTTTTTCCAGGAGTAGTAGTACTCCACACACTGGGCCACGGTCTTAGTCTGGATCTGTTGTGAAGAGAAAAAGAAGGAATCGAAAATGGTGTCGGGTGCACTGGGGAAAAAGTAGACTATGGAGTGAACTAGGAAGTAAAAGCATGAATGAAATGGAGTAGGGTGTAAAATGAAATCAACATGGAGAAAGAGAGGCATCATGCAATGTCTTAAACCCTGTATGATGCTAGGTGCTAATACACGCAATGCACAGATCAACAACAAATCCACCTAGCACAGTTCTTCTTTCCCCGCTTCACTCCAGTTATGCCAGCACAGCGTCTTGTGGAAGCAGCAGCAGACCTGTGCCACAAGTCTGACAGAATAAAGCTTCATCTTCCAAAAGAGCTTGGAGAAAAGGGCTGGAGAGGCAGGATCATCCTTTTGACACAGGCTTTTGATGTCCCCTTTTGTTACTACTTGAAGATACTTGCTCCTTGAGAAGAGAGAGACTGAAGCCCAGTGCTTGTTCCCAGAAATAAGCAAGCTTTCCTGCTGCTGATCTGCTCGGGTAAAGAATGTCCCGTGGCTTTACCTGCTTCTGGATGAGATGAAAATCCTTGCCGTAGGTGTGGAAAGCCTTTTGGAAGGACTCCTTCTCCTCAGGTGTCCATCTATCAGAGCCTGGCAATAAAAAGCAGCGGCTAGTAAACAGATCCCTTGATCCACACCAAGTAGATTCCTCTGGCTGCCGAAAGAAAACGGTCGCAGGCCGTCATTCACGTGGGTGTACGTGTCTGCTCCCTCAGAAGGGCGTGAAGACAAGAGCAGGCATTGCCCGGGGAGAAGGATTGGAAAACAAGTAAAGCTGAAGGACTAGATGCTGGTGCTTTGCCCACCCACAGAGGAGACAAGACCTTGTGCTGGTGTTAAGCACAATTTCTTGAAGCAGAAACGCTTGCCACAACAATGAAGGGGACGGCAGCATCTGTCAGGGACGCAAGAAGCTCTGCTTTGCTTACCTGCATAATGATAATCAGCCATGGGATGGCCTTGAGGTGTTGCAGGCCCCTCTGAGAGCAGCATCTCCAGAGCCTCCTGCAAGATCAAGAGGGAAAAGGCTTTAGCCGCCCCAGCACATTAAAAATGAGCCAAAAAATCACAGGTGCTGCCTTTCAGCTCCTTTGCCTCTCCAGACATTCAAGCAACTGTATCCCATGTGGGTGAAACACTGTCATTTGCTCCCAGTCCCTAGTTTTTGCTGCCCAACCCTTTGATCCTGGTCCCCAAGAGTGGCCTTTTGCTCACCAAGCTGAGGATTTTGCTGCTCCTGCAGCCAGAATGGCCTCAGCTGACTGAGGCTTCTGGGAATTTCCCCTCCAAATGTCTTAGAGAAGCCAAATCTCCAGGCCATTTACAAGGCAGCAGGACCTTCCGCCGCCGCCGCCTCCAGGAGGGAGATTCTCCCTGCTGGAGCCCTTTGGGCTCAGCCCTGACGCAGCTGGAGGAGACCCAGCAGGCAGCAAGTGCTCTGCTCCCTGTTAAGACCCTTCTTCCAAGAGCAGCCAGGAAAGGCTGTCCCAGTGCCCAGGCCTTCTGCATTCCCTGTGCCCTCTCCTCTGCGCCCAAACAGCCGCTTCTTACCGGAACGCTGCCGCGTGCCTGGTGCAGGCAGTGCAGGGCGCGCTCCAGGTTAGCTGCTGCCCCGGGAATGCCACGGGAGCTGGCCATGTCCAACAGTTCTCTTACTGCAAGCACAAGAAAAAACCCACCGAAAGTCAGCCTGGAGGCCAGCAAAGGGCAAAGGTTGCCATGCAAGGCAGAAGGAAAGGCCGGCAGCTAAAGACAGCAGCTTGGAGAGAGAGCATGAAAAGGAGAGCAAAGACAGAGCCAGCTGAAGCAAGGGCCCACGCAGTGCTGGCTCTCCCTCCAAAGCAGCTTCTGTAAGAAGAAGTGGGGGCCAATCTCCCCTCTTCCAGTGGCAAACGGCCCTGACCAGTTTGGAGAGCAAGGTGCTTGCTCTTTCTCCTTGCCTCTAACACTTCTACATGGGAAGATGGGCGAGACAAGGAGAGAAGCAGAGCCTGCAAAACGCTGCCTTTTTAGGCATAAGGAGCCTTTTCAAGACCCAAGTAGCTCAGGGCTGGAAGCAAAGCTTGAAGCAAAGCTACCTCTGTCAGGTTTTTCCATGTCAGAGTCATCCTCTCCCCAGGGCTTCCAGATCAGGGTTGCAGGCTCTTCATCCTCACTTGGTGCTCTGTTCTGCAGCTCTGGGAGCTCAGCCTGAAAGTCGCTGCCAACATTGATGTGTCTAAAGGAAGAAGGAGGTGGAGGTGAGAAAGGCAAGTGGTCAAGAGAGCCTTGCTGTGCACCCACAGGCTTGAACCAATCCCAGCCTGACTGTGAAAGAGCAGTTCTCCTCCTCGCCATTCCTCCAGTTTGCTGTGCTTTAACCCTAGGCCAAAACTCACGGCTGAATCTGGGCTCTTGCTTTCCTTTTCATTGTGCCTCTCCTTTCCACCTGAAAGAGATCAAAGCAATGCTCCAGTTCAAAATCCTTCTGCCAAGGATGTGTCAGTAGCCTTCCTTCTCATCCTCATCATTGCAAAGCCCGAGCTCCCGTGTCCCAGCTCCTTTCTCTTTGCTCTCATTGCTGCCTTTTTGACATGGAATGTCCTAGGCAGGACCCTCCAGCAGTCAGCAGCTTCCTCAGGAGGGCAAGCAGAAGGCCATGCACTACTCTCTTCACTCCCGGGGCCACGGAGAAGAGCCAAGAGAATGGCAGGGGAGATGTGCCAGTGCAGGCTTAGGTTGGATCGAAGGAAAAGCTTCTTCAGCCAGAGGCTGCTTGGGCACTGCAACAGCCTCCCCAGGGAAGGGGGCACAGCACCAAGGCTGACTGAGCTCCAAAAGTGTTTGGACACTGCTCTTGGGCACAGGCTGTGATTGTTGAGGCTGCCCCGGGCAGGCCCTGCAGTTGGGCTCAGTGATCTTTCAGAATCCCTTCCAAGGCAGAAAATTCTGTGCTACTGTGATTGTGCTCTTGAGGAGATGGCATTTGACGGCCGCCCCTGAGCATGAGGTAGAACCAGCCCTACCTGCACTGAAAAAAGAATCTCTAAAGATATTAAAATAGAAGGGATCTATAGGCGATGTAAATACGTAAGTAGATAAGAATTGCTGATCCCAGATGGTTTTTGAAGTTGAAAGCCTGTGTTTGCAGAGAAGCCCAGTCAAATGCTTCCATGCCCTGAACGACAGGGATGCCAGAGGAGAAGTGCCATCATTGTGGTGTTTGAAGCATTGGAGCGGGTGTGAGCAGAGTCAGGGCATAAGGGGATTTGTTGACACTGAAGCCCTGACCTGCTCAGCCAGGAACAATTTGTTTTGGGGTCAGCACAAGATAGTTTGAGGACTGAAATGGGTGCCAAGAACGTTTAATCAGGTGATGCGTGGACGAGGATCTGCAACTGCACTGGGACACCTCTCTAGGTCCTCTATGGAAAGGTCTGTGTTTCCCCTGGAGGCAACACAATTCCTTCAGAAGCTGCACCCTGCTTTCACGTGGAAGCTCGTCTGGGGAAAGTGAGCACGCAGCCTGTGTGTCGTGCTTGGTGGGAGAGGCAGCTGGAGCCTCCTGCCCTTGTGCTAGTGCTTTGAGGGCAAACGGGGATTTTCTTACCTTGGAGGGTTCCCAAGTGCTCGGGGGATGCCCGGAGGCAGACGAGGAGACCAGGATGTCGGTGCAGAGGCCGGGTCTGGCGCTGAGTGCAGAAGGCGGCTGGTCAGGGACAGCCCAGGAGCTGATCCTGCAGCTGCTGCTCCAGCGCTGCTCCAGCAGTGTTCCAGCAAGGGCCGCAGGAGCAGGAGACAACGACAGTTGCTATGGGCACAGCCCAACATTCCATCTAGAACCCCCGGGGGAGCCATGGGACAGAAAGAGGCATGGGCCGCCTCTGCCCCTTGTACTTCTTCTGCTGCAAGTTTGCTCTGAGAAGCTTCCCATTGGGCCTTTTCTCCTCAGTCGTCTGATGAGACGGGCAAAAGCAGTGCAGGGACAGCCCTGGCTCTTCCCAGTGCTTCTCTGCAAGGTGCCTCCAGCTGAAGGTGCACAGGAGCCTGCCTCTGTGCAAGGGCCCAGACCTCATCTCCTGCCCTGGAGAACCAGAAGGGCTCCTCCCACTGGCTCTCCTCCAGCTCTGAGAGGAGCTGGAATTTGCAAGTTGCCTAGCGCAGAGCCAACTCCAAAGCTTCCTCTCAAAGTGGAGGCATTCATCCTGCCCCCTTTCTCAATTCTCCTTTTGCTGCCCAATAATGTCACTGCATGGTTTCCCTCCTTTGGGCCTCTGAGCTGGTCTCTCACCTCATCACTCCTCCCTTGAAACTTGGAGAAACAGGATGTTTTTCAGGCCAACTGATGGGGACACACACACACACGCACAGGGACAGCACACGGGCATTTCTCTAGCAAACATTCAGGCAGAATTTCTAGATCCCTCTTCCAGCTCCCTTGGAGAAGCTCGGTGGTTGTCCCAAAAGACTCTGGCATTCCTCTAAGGAAGCAACACTTACAGAATTGCCTTTCCACACTGCTGGCCTTCACATTGCTTTTAACGCCTAGATCCCAGATATGAGAAAAAGCCAGGCAGCTTTGCTGCTTTCCTGCCTGTCCTTAAGGAAAAGCAAATCTTGCTTCAGTCCCAATCTTGCTTCCTTCCCAGCCTGCATGTTACCCACTGGCCAGCAAACTGAGGGGGCAGCTGGAACAAGTCCCACTGCAAGGCAGATACTTTGTAGCCTCCAAAGCCCACCTGCACCGGCTCCATCAGACAAGGGCAAGCTTGCCTCGGCTTCCCAGAAGCAGCCTGCCAATTGCCCCCTCCCTCGCCCCCTCTCCATCCACCCTCCACAGCCCCTGCCACCAAAGCCTTGCTAGGCAGGGCCATTTGCTGGCCTCCATAAAAGAGTGACTTGGATTCTTCTTTGGCGCAAGTGCCCCAGCTGTGACAAGTCAGAGGATAATGATCACACCCGCTCAGCTTTAGCTAAGGAGATTGCTGGAGGCCCAGAGCGGGACACTGGTCCTTTCAGGAGAAACTGCAACTGAACTAGCCATGCCTTTGTGGTGCATGCCGATAGGAATTGGATAGAATCGGAGGGCTTAGAAACGTCCTCCAAGCTGGTCAGCTCCATCAGTCCCCCAAAATGAAAGAAATTTTTCTGTCTGGGCTCCAAAAAGGACTCAACCCGCTGCTTTTATGCCAGAAAATATGGTGAGACCAGACCACTCATCTAGATGCAATTCAGTGAATTAAACAAAGCCTCCCTTTCCACTCCCAGCTGAGATGTTGAGGAATCAAAGGCTGAAGCCCCAGCGGTATTTCACTGGCAGTAAAGGAGACACACCTCAGGAAGTCCTGCCAGCTTAGCAAGGGGCTGGGCCTGGGGGAGGTGGCGCCTGCCCAGCTTCTTCTCTCAGGGCAAGTGCCGTCTTTGCAACACCAGGCAAATGGAACAAACATTGCTGGAGTGCTTTCATACAGACAAACAGACAAAATGGAACAAACATTGGTTTAATGATAAAGACAGATTAGGTCTCAACAAAGGCAAAATGACAAAGAGCATATGGCAGAGCATACAAAACACCCAACCTCTGACATTTACTGATAAATTTAATAATACTAATGAGTCCTGAATAATACTAATGTACCTTAACTACTAAATTGAGGAGGTTACTATCATGTAAACTAACTAAGTAGAAGATTAAACAACCCAAAAAGCTTAAAAAACAGTCCTATTCCTATCTAACTAATATCTAACAGTTGTATTCCTATCTAACTAATCTGCCTAACTCTTGCTAGCCCTGGACAACCTGCAGGGTTGTCTAATTTGGTCTTTTCTTCTTGGGGAGAGGCTCTGCTGTCTTCCGAGGCCGATGTCTTCTGCTGTGTTTGTTCCTTTCCTTCATGCTTTCAAACACCCTGCAAGATAGGAAGCAAACCATCCATTGCTCACGCTAGTACACACCATGAAACCAAGTGCCAAGATCTCCGTTTGAGTATGAATTTCTGTCTTTTCGGGCAGTGGCACATTTGTCAATGGATCAGCACCATGAGTCTGATGGTTCTACTTTCAATGCCTTGAAATGTCTTCCTCCTTTTGCTGCATCCTCTTTTGAATTTGATCAGCAGCATCAAACCAAGCTTTGATGGATCTATTCCTACTTGTATCAACTGTGTCTTGTTGGGGCACGGCAAGGTTTCATTGTGAAGGCTGGGTTTTACCTAAGCTCTTTGGGTTTGAGGTGGGTGTTAAGCTTGAGCACGGCTGCCGGGGGCGATGCTGCAAGTGCCCCCAGCTTCCCCTGCGGTGCCTTTGAAAAGGGTCAGCCCCTTTTAGTCCAAAGGCGCAGCTTTGAGCAGAAAGAGGAGGAACTTGCGCACCGTTTGCACTGCCCGCAGGGAAAGGGGCCTCCCGCCGAAGGGGGCGGCTGGCGCGGTTGGCAGCAGGGACACTGGGCGCTGCGAGCCCTCTTGCGGCTTCTCTTCCCTGGCTCCCCGTTCTCCTTTCTGGGAGGGCTTTTGCTCCTCTTTGCTTTGCCCACGCTCTGGAAATCAAAGAGTCCTTATCAATGCTTCCTTCCTCTCACAAAGCTGGAAATCAGAGCATCCAGCACAAAAATCTATCGGCCTAAGCAAATCCTTCCAAAGCCTCAAGAGCTGAGAAAACGGCTGCCTTTGCCAATGGGCTGCGGCGGGCTGCCAAGCCAGAGCTTGGAGGAAAATACTCCTCTTTTCTACAGGCCAAAGGGGTGGGAGAAAGACCTGGCTATTTAGAGCTCTACATTTCTTATTTCTACCTTTCTGCCTAACATCTATTTCTCTCTGCTTTTCCTCCACAAATGTCTAGGCAATGGCATTTCAATTCAGTCCAATTAGGGTAGACACATGCTTAGCCATTTTCTAGTCCCCAAAATAATCTCCCTCCCTGTCTCTCTCTCTCTCTCTCTCTCTCTCTCTCTCTCACATGATGGGAAACAAATTGCTCTTTGCCGCTAAGGAAAGATTTAGGGGAGCCACAGCACCAGCAGCTCCTTCTTGGGGACTATGCTGGCATGCTAGAAAAACTCCCTGAAAATCTGCAGCATATCCACAAAGGCAGCCTGGACTGCTGATGTCAGCAAGCAGTGGGGAATTTGGGGTCTGATTGGAGTCAGCGAGGGTGCCAGCCCTTGAGAAGCCCATCTGTAGAGAGTCAAAGCCCATTTTGGTGGCGGTGCTGCTTTCTTGGGTCAAAGTTAGGCTCCAGAATTGCATACTTCAGGGCAGCAGCACAAGGAAGGCCCGGGCAGCATCTGCTGTGCCT
This sequence comes from Agelaius phoeniceus, assembly GCF_051311805.1. Classification (NCBI taxonomy): domain Eukaryota; kingdom Metazoa; phylum Chordata; class Aves; order Passeriformes; family Icteridae; genus Agelaius; species Agelaius phoeniceus. The sequence goes on along the minus strand of NC_135303.1, from coordinate 32,418,032 downwards.
TTCCCAGCACATGGGACGATGTGATCCTGGCAAAGGGGCATCTGGCATGGCTCGCCAGCAGCTTTTCTCCCCTTCTCCCAGTTTCTCGACCTTCCTGGCACCTCTCCATTTTCTTGCCCCTCACCTGAGCAAGAGTGCTGGCAAGTTTATGCTCCTTTTTCCAGGAGTAGTAGTACTCCACACACTGGGCCACGGTCTTAGTCTGGATCTGTTGTGAAGAGAAAAAGAAGGAATCGAAAATGGTGTCGGGTGCACTGGGGAAAAAGTAGACTATGGAGTGAACTAGGAAGTAAAAGCATGAATGAAATGGAGTAGGGTGTAAAATGAAATCAACATGGAGAAAGAGAGGCATCATGCAATGTCTTAAACCCTGTATGATGCTAGGTGCTAATACACGCAATGCACAGATCAACAACAAATCCACCTAGCACAGTTCTTCTTTCCCCGCTTCACTCCAGTTATGCCAGCACAGCGTCTTGTGGAAGCAGCAGCAGACCTGTGCCACAAGTCTGACAGAATAAAGCTTCATCTTCCAAAAGAGCTTGGAGAAAAGGGCTGGAGAGGCAGGATCATCCTTTTGACACAGGCTTTTGATGTCCCCTTTTGTTACTACTTGAAGATACTTGCTCCTTGAGAAGAGAGAGACTGAAGCCCAGTGCTTGTTCCCAGAAATAAGCAAGCTTTCCTGCTGCTGATCTGCTCGGGTAAAGAATGTCCCGTGGCTTTACCTGCTTCTGGATGAGATGAAAATCCTTGCCGTAGGTGTGGAAAGCCTTTTGGAAGGACTCCTTCTCCTCAGGTGTCCATCTATCAGAGCCTGGCAATAAAAAGCAGCGGCTAGTAAACAGATCCCTTGATCCACACCAAGTAGATTCCTCTGGCTGCCGAAAGAAAACGGTCGCAGGCCGTCATTCACGTGGGTGTACGTGTCTGCTCCCTCAGAAGGGCGTGAAGACAAGAGCAGGCATTGCCCGGGGAGAAGGATTGGAAAACAAGTAAAGCTGAAGGACTAGATGCTGGTGCTTTGCCCACCCACAGAGGAGACAAGACCTTGTGCTGGTGTTAAGCACAATTTCTTGAAGCAGAAACGCTTGCCACAACAATGAAGGGGACGGCAGCATCTGTCAGGGACGCAAGAAGCTCTGCTTTGCTTACCTGCGTAATGATAATCAGCCATGGGATGGCCTTGAGGTGTTGCAGGCCCCTCTGAGAGCAGCATCTCCAGAGCCTCCTGCAAGATCAAGAGGGAAAAGGCTTTAGCCGCCCCAGCACATTAAAAATGAGCCAAAAAATCACAGGTGCTGCCTTTCAGCTCCTTTGCCTCTCCAGACATTCAAGCAACTGTATCCCATGTGGGTGAAACACTGTCATTTGCTCCCAGTCCCTAGTTTTTGCTGCCCAACCCTTTGATCCTGGTCCCCAAGAGTGGCCTTTTGCTCACCAAGCTGAGGATTTTGCTGCTCCTGCAGCCAGAATGGCCTCAGCTGACTGAGGCTTCTGGGAATTTCCCCTCCAAATGTCTTAGAGAAGCCAAATCTCCAGGCCATTTACAAGGCAGCAGGACCTTCCGCCGCCGCCGCCTCCAGGAGGGAGATTCTCCCTGCTGGAGCCCTTTGGGCTCAGCCCTGACGCAGCTGGAGGAGACCCAGCAGGCAGCAAGTGCTCTGCTCCCTGTTAAGACCCTTCTTCCAAGAGCAGCCAGGAAAGGCTGTCCCAGTGCCCAGGCCTTCTGCATTCCCTGTGCCCTCTCCTCTGCGCCCAAACAGCCGCTTCTTACCGGAACGCTGCCGCGTGCCTGGTGCAGGCAGTGCAGGGCGCGCTCCAGGTTAGCTGCTGCCCCGGGAATGCCACGGGAGCTGGCCATGTCCAACAGTTCTCTTACTGCAAGCACAAGAAAAAACCCACCGAAAGTCAGCCTGGAGGCCAGCAAAGGGCAAAGGTTGCCATGCAAGGCAGAAGGAAAGGCCGGCAGCTAAAGACAGCAGCTTGGAGAGAGAGCATGAAAAGGAGAGCAAAGACAGAGCCAGCTGAAGCAAGGGCCCACGCAGTGCTGGCTCTCCCTCCAAAGCAGCTTCTGTAAGAAGAAGTGGGGGCCAATCTCCCCTCTTCCAGTGGCAAACGGCCCTGACCAGTTTGGAGAGCAAGGTGCTTGCTCTTTCTCCTTGCCTCTAACACTTCTACATGGGAAGATGGGCGAGACAAGGAGAGAAGCAGAGCCTGCAAAACGCTGCCTTTTTAGGCATAAGGAGCCTTTTCAAGACCCAAGTAGCTCAGGGCTGGAAGCAAAGCTTGAAGCAAAGCTACCTCTGTCAGGTTTTTCCATGTCAGAGTCATCCTCTCCCCAGGGCTTCCAGACCAGGGTTGCAGGCTCTTCATCCTCACTTGGTGCTCTGTTCTGCAGCTCTGGGAGCTCAGCCTGAAAGTCGCTGCCAACATTGATGTGTCTAAAGGAAGAAGGAGGTGGAGGTGAGAAAGGCAAGTGGTCAAGAGAGCCTTGCTGTGCACCCACAGGCTTGAACCAATCCCAGCCTGACTGTGAAAGAGCAGTTCTCCTCCTCGCCATTCCTCCAGTTTGCTGTGCTTTAACCCTAGGCCAAAACTCACGGCTGAATCTGGGCTCTTGCTTTCCTTTTCATTGTGCCTCTCCTTTCCACCTGAAAGACATCAAAGCAATGCTCCAGGTCAAAATCCTTCTGCCAAGGATGTGTCAGTAGCCTTCCTTCTCATCCTCATCATTGCAAAGCCCGAGCTCCCGTGTCCCAGCTCCTTTCTCTTTGCTCTCATTGCTGCCTTTTTGACATGGAATGTCCTAGGCAGGACCCTCCAGCAGTCAGCAGCTTCCTCAGGAGGGCAAGCAGAAGGCCATGCACTACTCTCTTCACTCCCGGGGCCACGGAGAAGAGCCAAGAGAATGGCAGGGGAGATGTGCCAGTGCAGGCTTAGGTTGGATCGAAGGAAAAGCTTCTTCAGCCAGAGGCTGCTTGGGCACTGCAACAGCCTCCCCAGGGAAGGGGGCACAGCACCAAGGCTGACTGAGCTCCAAAAGTGTTTGGACACTGCTCTTGGGCACAGGCTGTGATTGTTGAGGCTGCCCCGGGCAGGCCCTGCAGTTGGGCTCAGTGATCTTTCAGAATCCCTTCCAAGGCAGAAAATTCTGTGCTACTGTGATTGTGCTCTTGAGGAGATGGCATTTGACGGCCGCCCCTGAGCATGAGGTAGAACCAGCCCTACCTGCACTGAAAAAAGAATCTCTAAAGATATTAAAATAGAAGGGATCTATAGGCGATGTAAATACGTAAGTAGATAAGAATTGCTGATCCCAGATGGTTTTTGAAGTTGAAAGCCTGTGTTTGCAGAGAAGCCCAGTCAAATGCTTCCATGCCCTGAACGACAGGGATGCCAGAGGAGAAGTGCCATCATTGTGGTGTTTGAAGCATTGGAGCGGGTGTGAGCAGAGTCAGGGCATAAGGGGATTTGTTGACACTGAAGCCCTGACCTGCTCAGCCAGGAACAATTTGTTTTGGGGTCAGCACAAGATAGTTTGAGGACTGAAATGGGTGCCAAGAACGTTTAATCAGGTGATGCGTGGACGAGGATCTGCAACTGCACTGGGACACCTCTCTAGGTCCTCTATGGAAAGGTCTGTGTTTCCCCTGGAGGCAACACAATTCCTTCAGAAGCTGCACCCTGCTTTCACGTGGAAGCTCGTCTGGGGAAAGTGAGCACGCAGCCTGTGTGTCGTGCTTGGTGGGAGAGGCAGCTGGAGCCTCCTGCCCCTGTGCTAGTGCTTTGAGGGCAAACGGGGATTTTCTTACCTTGGAGGGTTCCCAAGTGCTCGGGGGATGCCCGGAGGCAGACGAGGAGACCAGGATGTCGGTGCAGAGGCCGGGTCTGGCGCTGAGTGCAGAAGGCGGCTGGTCAGGGACAGCCCAGGAGCTGATCCTGCAGCTGCTGCTCCAGCGCTGCTCCAGCAGTGTTCCAGCAAGGGCCGCAGGAGCAGGAGACAACGACAGTTGCTATGGGCACAGCCCAACATTCCATCTAGAACCCCCGGGGGAGCCATGGGACAGAAAGAGGCATGGGCCGCCTCTGCCCCTTGTACTTCTTCTGCTGCAAGTTTGCTCTGAGAAGCTTCCCATTGGGCCTTTTCTCCTCAGTCGTCTGATGAGACGGGCAAAAGCAGTGCAGGGACAGCCCTGGCTCTTCCCAGTGCTTCTCTGCAAGGTGCCTCCAGCTGAAGGTGCACAGGAGCCTGCCTCTGTGCAAGGGCCCAGACCTCATCTCCTGCCCTGGAGAACCAGAAGGGCTCCTCCCACTGGCTCTCCTCCAGCTCTGAGAGGAGCTGGAATTTGCAAGTTGCCTAGCGCAGAGCCAACTCCAAAGCTTCCTCTCAAAGTGGAGGCATTCATCCTGCCCCCTTTCTCAATTCTCCTTTTGCTGCCCAATAATGTCACTGCATGGTTTCCCTCCTTTGGGCCTCTGAGCTGGTCTCTCACCTCATCACTCCTCCCTTGAAACTTGGAGAAACAGGATGTTTTTCAGGCCAACTGATGGGGACACACACACACACGCACAGGGACAGCACACGGGCATTTCTCTAGCAAACATTCAGGCAGAATTTCTAGATCCCTCTTCCAGCTCCCTTGGAGAAGCTCGGTGGTTGTCCCAAAAGACTCTGGCATTCCTCTAAGGAAGCAACACTTACAGAATTGCCTTTCCACACTGCTGGCCTTCACATTGCTTTTAACGCCTAGATCCCAGATATGAGAAAAAGCCAGGCAGCTTTGCTGCTTTCCTGCCTGTCCTTAAGGAAAAGCAAATCTTGCTTCAGTCCCAATCTTGCTTCCTTCCCAGCCTGCATGTTACCCACTGGCCAGCAAACTGAGGGGGCAGCTGGAACAAGTCCCACTGCAAGGCAGATACTTTGTAGCCTCCAAAGCCCACCTGCACCGGCTCCATCAGACAAGGGCACCTTGCCTCGGCTTCCCAGAAGCAGCCTGCCAATTGCCCCCTCCTTCGCCCCCTCTCCATCCACCCTCCACAGCCCCTGCCACCAAAGCCTTGCTAGGCAGGGCCATTTGCTGGCCTCCATAAAAGAGTGACTTGGATTCTTCTTTGGCGCAAATGCCCCAGCTGTGACAAGTCAGAGGATAATGATCACACCCGCTCGGCTTTAGCTAAGGAGATTGCTGGAGGCCCAGAGCGGGACACTGGTCCTTTCAGGAGAAACTGCAACTGAACTAGCCATGCCTTTGTGGTGCATGCCGATAGGAATTGGATAGAATCGGAGGGCTTAGAAACGTCCTCCAAGCTGGTCAGCTCCATCAGTCCCCCAAAATGAAAGAAATTTTTCTGTCTGGGCTCCAAAAAGGACTCAACCCGCTGCTTTTATGCCAGAAAATATGGTGAGACCAGACCACTCATCTAGATGCAATTCAGTGAATTAAACAAAGCCTCCCTTTCCACTCCCAGCTGAGATGTTGAGGAATCAAAGGCTGAAGCCCCAGCGGTATTTCACTGGCAGTAAAGGAGACACACCTCAGGAAGTCCTGCCAGCTGAGCAAGGGGCTGGGCCTGGGGGAGGTGGCGCCTGCCCAGCTTCTTCTCTCAGGGCAAGTGCCGTCTTTGCAACACCAGGCAAATGGAACAAACATTGCTGGAGTGCTTTCATACAGACAAACAGACAAAATGGAACAAACATTGGTTTAATGATAAAGACAGATTAGGTCTCAACAAAGGCAAAATGACAAAGAGCATATGGCAGAGCATACAAAACACCCAACCTCTGACATTTACTGATAAATCTAATAATACTAATGAGTCCTGAATAATACTAATGTACCTTAGCTACTAAATTGAGGAGGTTACTATCATGTAAACTAACGAAGTAGAAGATTAAACAACCCAAAAAGCTTAAAAAACAGTCCTATTCCTATCTAACTAATATCTAACAGTTGTATTCCTATCTAACTAATCTGCCTAACTCTTGCTAGCCCTGGACAACCTGCAGGGTTGTCTAATTTGGTCTTTTCTTCTTGGGGAGAGGCTCTGCTGTCTTCCGAGGCCGATGTCTTCTGCTGTGTTTGTTCCTTTCCTTCATGCTTTCAAACACCCTGCAAGATAGGAAGCAAACCATCCATTGCTCACGCTAGTACACACCATGAAACCAAGTGCCAAGATCTCCGTTTGAGTATGAATTTCTGTCTTTTCAGGCAGTGGCACATTTGTCAATGGATCAGCACCATGAGTCTGATGGTTCTACTTTCAATGCCTTGAAATGTCTTCCTCCTTTTGCTGCATCCTCTTTTGAATTTGATCAGCAGCATCAAACCAAGCTTTGATGGATCTATTCCTACTTGTATCAACTGTGTCTTGTTGGGGCACGGCAAGGTTTCATTGTGAAGGCTGGGTTTTACCTAAGCTCTTTGGGTTTGAGGTGGGTGTTAAGCTTGAGCACGGCTGCCGGGGGCGATGCTGCAAGTGCCCCCAGCTTCCCCTGCGGTGCCTTTGAAAAGGGTCAGCCCCTTTTAGTCCAAAGGCGCAGCTTTGAGCAGAAAGAGGAGGAACTTGCGCACCGTTTGCACTGCCCGCAGGGAAAGGGGCCTCCCGCCGAAGGGGGCGGCTGGCGCGGTTGGCAGCAGGGACACTGGGCGCTGCGAGCCCTCTTGCGGCTTCTCTTCCCTGGCTCCCCGTTCTCCTTTCTGGGAGGGCTTTTGCTCCTCTTTGCTTTGCCCACGCTCTGGAAATCAAAGAGTCCTTATCAATGCTTCCTTCCTCTCACAAAGCTGGAAATCAGAGCATCCAGCACAAAAATCTATCGGCCTAAGCAAATCCTTCCAAAGCCTCAAGAGCTGAGAAAACGGCTGCCTTTGCCAATGGGCTGCGGCGGGCTGCCAACACAGAGCTTGGAGGAAAATACTCCTCTTTTCTACAGGCCAAAGGGGTGGGAGAAAGACCTGGCTATTTAGAGCTCTACATTTCTTATTTCTACCTTTCTGCCTAACATCTATTTCTCTCTGCTTTTCCTCCACAAATGTCTAGGCAATGGCATTTCAATTCAGTCCAATTAGGGTAGACACATGCTTAGCCATTTTCTAGTCCCCAAAATAATCTCCCTCCCTGTCTCTCTCTCTCTCTCTCTCTCTCTCTCTCTCTCACATGATGGGAAACAAATTGCTCTTTGCCGCTAAGGAAAGATTTAGGGGAGCCACAGCACCAGCAGCTCCTTCTTGGGGACTATGCTGGCATGCTAGAAAAACTCCCTGAAAATCTGCAGCATATCCACAAAGGCAGCCTGGACTGCTGATGTCAGCAAGCAGTGGGGAATTTGGGGTCTGATTGGAGTCAGCGAGGGTGCCAGCCCTTGAGAAGCCCATCTGTAGAGAGTCAAAGCCCATTTTGGTGGCGGTGCTGCTTTCTTGGGTCAAAGTTAGGCTCCAGAATTGCATACTTCAGGGCAGCAGCACAAGGAAGGCCCGGGCAGCATCTGCTGTGCCTTTCCCAGCACATGGGACGATGTGATCCTGGCAAAGGGGCATCTGGCATGGCTCGCCAGCAGCTTTTCTCCCCTTCTCCCAGTTTCTCGACCTTCCTGGCACCTCTCCATTTTCTTGCCCCTCACCTGAGCAAGAGTGCTGGCAAGTTTATGCTCCTTTTTCCAGGAGTAGTAGTACTCCACACACTGGGCCACGGTCTTAGTCTGGATCTGTTGTGAAGAGAAAAAGAAGGAATCGAAAATGGTGTCGGGTGCACTGGGGAAAAAGTAGACTATGGAGTGAACTAGGAAGTAAAAGCATGAATGAAATGGAGTAGGGTGTAAAATGAAATCAACATGGAGAAAGAGAGGCATCATGCAATGTCTTAAACCCTGTATGATGCTAGGTGCTAATACACGCAATGCACAGATCAACAACAAATCCACCTAGCACAGTTCTTCTTTCCCCGCTTCACTCCAGTTATGCCAGCACAGCGTCTTGTGGAAGCAGCAGCAGACCTGTGCCACAAGTCTGACAGAATAAAGCTTCATCTTCCAAAAGAGCTTGGAGAAAAGGGCTGGAGAGGCAGGATCATCCTTTTGACACAGGCTTTTGATGTCCCCTTTTGTTACTACTTGAAGATACTTGCTCCTTGAGAAGAGAGAGACTGAAGCCCAGTGCTTGTTCCCAGAAATAAGCAAGCTTTCCTGCTGCTGATCTGCTCGGGTAAAGAATGTCCCGTGGCTTTACCTGCTTCTGGATGAGATGAAAATCCTTGCCGTAGGTGTGGAAAGCCTTTTGGAAGGACTCCTTCTCCTCAGGTGTCCATCTATCAGAGCCTGGCAATAAAAAGCAGCGGCTAGTAAACAGATCCCTTGATCCACACCAAGTAGATTCCTCTGGCTGCCGAAAGAAAACGGTCGCAGGCCGTCATTCACGTGGGTGTACGTGTCTGCTCCCTCAGAAGGGCGTGAAGACAAGAGCAGGCATTGCCCGGGGAGAAGGATTGGAAAACAAGTAAAGCTGAAGGACTAGATGCTGGTGCTTTGCCCACCCACAGAGGAGACAAGACCTTGTGCTGGTGTTAAGCACAATTTCTTGAAGCAGAAACGCTTGCCACAACAATGAAGGGGACGGCAGCATCTGTCAGGGACGCAAGAAGCTCTGCTTTGCTTACCTGCATAATGATAATCAGCCATGGGATGGCCTTGAGGTGTTGCAGGCCCCTCTGAGAGCAGCATCTCCAGAGCCTCCTGCAAGATCAAGAGGGAAAAGGCTTTAGCCGCCCCAGCACATTAAAAATGAGCCAAAAAATCACAGGTGCTGCCTTTCAGCTCCTTTGCCTCTCCAGACATTCAAGCAACTGTATCCCATGTGGGTGAAACACTGTCATTTGCTCCCAGTCCCTAGTTTTTGCTGCCCAACCCTTTGATCCTGGTCCCCAAGAGTGGCCTTTTGCTCACCAAGCTGAGGATTTTGCTGCTCCTGCAGCCAGAATGGCCTCAGCTGACTGAGGCTTCTGGGAATTTCCCCTCCAAATGTCTTAGAGAAGCCAAATCTCCAGGCCATTTACAAGGCAGCAGGACCTTCCGCCGCCGCCGCCTCCAGGAGGGAGATTCTCCCTGCTGGAGCCCTTTGGGCTCAGCCCTGACGCAGCTGGAGGAGACCCAGCAGGCAGCAAGTGCTCTGCTCCCTGTTAAGACCCTTCTTCCAAGAGCAGCCAGGAAAGGCTGTCCCAGTGCCCAGGCCTTCTGCATTCCCTGTGCCCTCTCCTCTGCGCCCAAACAGCCGCTTCTTACCGGAACGCTGCCGCGTGCCTGGTGCAGGCAGTGCAGGGCGCGCTCCAGGTTAGCTGCTGCCCCGGGAATGCCACGGGAGCTGGCCATGTCCAACAGTTCTCTTACTGCAAGCACAAGAAAAAACCCACCGAAAGTCAGCCTGGAGGCCAGCAAAGGGCAAAGGTTGCCATGCAAGGCAGAAGGAAAGGCCGGCAGCTAAAGACAGCAGCTTGGAGAGAGAGCATGAAAAGGAGAGCAAAGACAGAGCCAGCTGAAGCAAGGGCCCACGCAGTGCTGGCTCTCCCTCCAAAGCAGCTTCTGTAAGAAGAAGTGGGGGCCAATCTCCCCTCTTCCAGTGGCAAACGGCCCTGACCAGTTTGGAGAGCAAGGTGCTTGCTCTTTCTCCTTGCCTCTAACACTTCTACATGGGAAGATGGGCGAGACAAGGAGAGAAGCAGAGCCTGCAAAACGCTGCCTTTTTAGGCATAAGGAGCCTTTTCAAGACCCAAGTAGCTCAGGGCTGGAAGCAAAGCTTGAAGCAAAGCTACCTCTGTCAGGTTTTTCCATGTCAGAGTCATCCTCTCCCCAGGGCTTCCAGATCAGGGTTGCAGGCTCTTCATCCTCACTTGGTGCTCTGTTCTGCAGCTCTGGGAGCTCAGCCTGAAAGTCGCTGCCAACATTGATGTGTCTAAAGGAAGAAGGAGGTGGAGGTGAGAAAGGCAAGTGGTCAAGAGAGCCTTGCTGTGCACCCACAGGCTTGAACCAATCCCAGCCTGACTGTGAAAGAGCAGTTCTCCTCCTCGCCATTCCTCCAGTTTGCTGTGCTTTAACCCTAGGCCAAAACTCACGGCTGAATCTGGGCTCTTGCTTTCCTTTTCATTGTGCCTCTCCTTTCCACCTGAAAGAGATCAAAGCAATGCTCCAGTTCAAAATCCTTCTGCCAAGGATGTGTCAGTAGCCTTCCTTCTCATCCTCATCATTGCAAAGCCCGAGCTCCCGTGTCCCAGCTCCTTTCTCTTTGCTCTCATTGCTGCCTTTTTGACATGGAATGTCCTAGGCAGGACCCTCCAGCAGTCAGCAGCTTCCTCAGGAGGGCAAGCAGAAGGCCATGCACTACTCTCTTCACTCCCGGGGCCACGGAGAAGAGCCAAGAGAATGGCAGGGGAGATGTGCCAGTGCAGGCTTAGGTTGGATCGAAGGAAAAGCTTCTTCAGCCAGAGGCTGCTTGGGCACTGCAACAGCCTCCCCAGGGAAGGGGGCACAGCACCAAGGCTGACTGAGCTCCAAAAGTGTTTGGACACTGCTCTTGGGCACAGGCTGTGATTGTTGAGGCTGCCCCGGGCAGGCCCTGCAGTTGGGCTCAGTGATCTTTCAGAATCCCTTCCAAGGCAGAAAATTCTGTGCTACTGTGATTGTGCTCTTGAGGAGATGGCATTTGACGGCCGCCCCTGAGCATGAGGTAGAACCAGCCCTACCTGCACTGAAAAAAGAATCTCTAAAGATATTAAAATAGAAGGGATCTATAGGCGATGTAAATACGTAAGTAGATAAGAATTGCTGATCCCAGATGGTTTTTGAAGTTGAAAGCCTGTGTTTGCAGAGAAGCCCAGTCAAATGCTTCCATGCCCTGAACGACAGGGATGCCAGAGGAGAAGTGCCATCATTGTGGTGTTTGAAGCATTGGAGCGGGTGTGAGCAGAGTCAGGGCATAAGGGGATTTGTTGACACTGAAGCCCTGACCTGCTCAGCCAGGAACAATTTGTTTTGGGGTCAGCACAAGATAGTTTGAGGACTGAAATGGGTGCCAAGAACGTTTAATCAGGTGATGCGTGGACGAGGATCTGCAACTGCACTGGGACACCTCTCTAGGTCCTCTATGGAAAGGTCTGTGTTTCCCCTGGAGGCAACACAATTCCTTCAGAAGCTGCACCCTGCTTTCACGTGGAAGCTCGTCTGGGGAAAGTGAGCACGCAGCCTGTGTGTCGTGCTTGGTGGGAGAGGCAGCTGGAGCCTCCTGCCCCTGTGCTAGTGCTTTGAGGGCAAACGGGGATTTTCTTACCTTGGAGGGTTCCCAAGTGCTCGGGGGATGCCCGGAGGCAGACGAGGAGACCAGGATGTCGGTGCAGAGGCCGGGTCTGGCGCTGAGTGCAGAAGGCGGCTGGTCAGGGACAGCCCAGGAGCTGATCCTGCAGCTGCTGCTCCAGCGCTGCTCCAGCAGTGTTCCAGCAAGGGCCGCAGGAGCAGGAGACAACGACAGTTGCTATGGGCACAGCCCAACATTCCATCTAGAACCCCCGGGGGAGCCATGGGACAGAAAGAGGCATGGGCCGCCTCTGCCCCTTGTACTTCTTCTGCTGCAAGTTTGCTCTGAGAAGCTTCCCATTGGGCCTTTTCTCCTCAGTCGTCTGATGAGACGGGCAAAAGCAGTGCAGGGACAGCCCTGGCTCTTCCCAGTGCTTCTCTGCAAGGTGCCTCCAGCTGAAGGTGCACAGGAGCCTGCCTCTGTGCAAGGGCCCAGACCTCATCTCCTGCCCTGGAGAACCAGAAGGGCTCCTCCCACTGGCTCTCCTCCAGCTCTGAGAGGAGCTGGAATTTGCAAGTTGCCTAGCGCAGAGCCAACTCCAAAGCTTCCTCTCAAAGTGGAGGCATTCATCCTGCCCCCTTTCTCAATTCTCCTTTTGCTGCCCAATAATGTCACTGCATGGTTTCCCTCCTTTGGGCCTCTGAGCTGGTCTCTCACCTCATCACTCCTCCCTTGAAACTTGGAGAAACAGGATGTTTTTCAGGCCAACTGATGGGGACACACACACACACGCACAGGGACAGCACACGGGCATTTCTCTAGCAAACATTCAGGCAGAATTTCTAGATCCCTCTTCCAGCTCCCTTGGAGAAGCTCGGTGGTTGTCCCAAAAGACTCTGGCATTCCTCTAAGGAAGCAACACTTACAGAATTGCCTTTCCACACTGCTGGCCTTCACATTGCTTTTAACGCCTAGATCCCAGATATGAGAAAAAGCCAGGCAGCTTTGCTGCTTTCCTGCCTGTCCTTAAGGAAAAGCAAATCTTGCTTCAGTCCCAATCTTGCTTCCTTCCCAGCCTGCATGTTACCCACTGGCCAGCAAACTGAGGGGGCAGCTGGAACAAGTCCCACTGCAAGGCAGATACTTTGTAGCCTCCAAAGCCCACCTGCACCGGCTCCATCAGACAAGGGCACCTTGCCTCGGCTTCCCAGAAGCAGCCTGCCAATTGCCCCCTCCTTCGCCCCCTCTCCATCCACCCTCCACAGCCCCTGCCACCAAAGCCTTGCTAGGCAGGGCCATTTGCTGGCCTCCATAAAAGAGTGACTTGGATTCTTCTTTGGCGCAAATGCCCCAGCTGTGACAAGTCAGAGGATAATGATCACACCCGCTCGGCTTTAGCTAAGGAGATTGCTGGAGGCCCAGAGCGGGACACTGGTCCTTTCAGGAGAAACTGCAACTGAACTAGCCATGCCTTTGTGGTGCATGCCGATAGGAATTGGATAGAATCGGAGGGCTTAGAAACGTCCTCCAAGCTGGTCAGCTCCATCAGTCCCCCAAAATGAAAGAAATTTTTCTGTCTGGGCTCCAAAAAGGACTCAACCCGCTGCTTTTATGCCAGAAAATATGGTGAGACCAGACCACTCATCTAGATGCAATTCAGTGAATTAAACAAAGCCTCCCTTTCCACTCCCAGCTGAGATGTTGAGGAATCAAAGGCTGAAGCCCCAGCGGTATTTCACTGGCAGTAAAGGAGACACACCTCAGGAAGTCCTGCCAGCTGAGCAAGGGGCTGGGCCTGGGGGAGGTGGCGCCTGCCCAGCTTCTTCTCTCAGGGCAAGTGCCGTCTTTGCAACACCAGGCAAATGGAACAAACATTGCTGGAGTGCTTTCATACAGACAAACAGACAAAATGGAACAAACATTGGTTTAATGATAAAGACAGATTAGGTCTCAACAAAGGCAAAATGACAAAGAGCATATGGCAGAGCATACAAAACACCCAACCTCTGACATTTACTGATAAATCTAATAATACTAATGAGTCCTGAATAATACTAATGTACCTTAGCTACTAAATTGAGGAGGTTACTATCATGTAAACTAACGAAGTAGAAGATTAAACAACCCAAAAAGCTTAAAAAACAGTCCTATTCCTATCTAACTAATATCTAACAGTTGTATTCCTATCTAACTAATCTGCCTAACTCTTGCTAGCCCTGGACAACCTGCAGGGTTGTCTAATTTGGTCTTTTCTTCTTGGGGAGAGGCTCTGCTGTCTTCCGAGGCCGATGTCTTCTGCTGTGTTTGTTCCTTTCCTTCATGCTTTCAAACACCCTGCAAGATAGGAAGCAAACCATCCATTGCTCACGCTAGTACACACCATGAAACCAAGTGCCAAGATCTCCGTTTGAGTATGAATTTCTGTCTTTTCAGGCAGTGGCACATTTGTCAATGGATCAGCACCATGAGTCTGATGGTTCTACTTTCAATGCCTTGAAATGTCTTCCTCCTTTTGCTGCATCCTCTTTTGAATTTGATCAGCAGCATCAAACCAAGCTTTGATGGATCTATTCCTACTTGTATCAACTGTGTCTTGTTGGGGCACGGCAAGGTTTCATTGTGAAGGCTGGGTTTTACCTAAGCTCTTTGGGTTTGAGGTGGGTGTTAAGCTTGAGCACGGCTGCCGGGGGCGATGCTGCAAGTGCCCCCAGCTTCCCCTGCGGTGCCTTTGAAAAGGGTCAGCCCCTTTTAGTCCAAAGGCGCAGCTTTGAGCAGAAAGAGGAGGAACTTGCGCACCGTTTGCACTGCCCGCAGGGAAAGGGGCCTCCCGCCGAAGGGGGCGGCTGGCGCGGTTGGCAGCAGGGACACTGGGCGCTGCGAGCCCTCTTGCGGCTTCTCTTCCCTGGCTCCCCGTTCTCCTTTCTGGGAGGGCTTTTGCTCCTCTTTGCTTTGCCCACGCTCTGGAAATCAAAGAGTCCTTATCAATGCTTCCTTCCTCTCACAAAGCTGGAAATCAGAGCATCCAGCACAAAAATCTATCGGCCTAAGCAAATCCTTCCAAAGCCTCAAGAGCTGAGAAAACGGCTGCCTTTGCCAATGGGCTGCGGCGGGCTGCCAACACAGAGCTTGGAGGAAAATACTCCTCTTTTCTACAGGCCAAAGGGGTGGGAGAAAGACCTGGCTATTTAGAGCTCTACATTTCTTATTTCTACCTTTCTGCCTAACATCTATTTCTCTCTGCTTTTCCTCCACAAATGTCTAGGCAATGGCATTTCAATTCAGTCCAATTAGGGTAGACACATGCTTAGCCATTTTCTAGTCCCCAAAATAATCTCCCTCCCTGTCTCTCTCTCTCTCTCTCTCTCTCTCTCTCTCTCACATGATGGGAAACAAATTGCTCTTTGCCGCTAAGGAAAGATTTAGGGGAGCCACAGCACCAGCAGCTCCTTCTTGGGGACTATGCTGGCATGCTAGAAAAACTCCCTGAAAATCTGCAGCATATCCACAAAGGCAGCCTGGACTGCTGATGTCAGCAAGCAGTGGGGAATTTGGGGTCTGATTGGAGTCAGCGAGGGTGCCAGCCCTTGAGAAGCCCATCTGTAGAGAGTCAAAGCCCATTTTGGTGGCGGTGCTGCTTTCTTGGGTCAAAGTTAGGCTCCAGAATTGCATACTTCAGGGCAGCAGCACAAGGAAGGCCCGGGCAGCATCTGCTGTGCCTTTCCCAGCACATGGGACGATGTGATCCTGGCAAAGGGGCATCTGGCATGGCTCGCCAGCAGCTTTTCTCCCCTTCTCCCAGTTTCTCGACCTTCCTGGCACCTCTCCATTTTCTTGCCCCTCACCTGAGCAAGAGTGCTGGCAAGTTTATGCTCCTTTTTCCAGGAGTAGTAGTACTCCACACACTGGGCCACGGTCTTAGTCTGGATCTGTTGTGAAGAGAAAAAGAAGGAATCGAAAATGGTGTCGGGTGCACTGGGGAAAAAGTAGACTATGGAGTGAACTAGGAAGTAAAAGCATGAATGAAATGGAGTAGGGTGTAAAATGAAATCAACATGGAGAAAGAGAGGCATCATGCAATGTCTTAAACCCTGTATGATGCTAGGTGCTAATACACGCAATGCACAGATCAACAACAAATCCACCTAGCACAGTTCTTCTTTCCCCGCTTCACTCCAGTTATGCCAGCACAGCGTCTTGTGGAAGCAGCAGCAGACCTGTGCCACAAGTCTGACAGAATAAAGCTTCATCTTCCAAAAGAGCTTGGAGAAAAGGGCTGGAGAGGCAGGATCATCCTTTTGACACAGGCTTTTGATGTCCCCTTTTGTTACTACTTGAAGATACTTGCTCCTTGAGAAGAGAGAGACTGAAGCCCAGTGCTTGTTCCCAGAAATAAGCAAGCTTTCCTGCTGCTGATCTGCTCGGGTAAAGAATGTCCCGTGGCTTTACCTGCTTCTGGATGAGATGAAAATCCTTGCCGTAGGTGTGGAAAGCCTTTTGGAAGGACTCCTTCTCCTCAGGTGTCCATCTATCAGAGCCTGGCAATAAAAAGCAGCGGCTAGTAAACAGATCCCTTGATCCACACCAAGTAGATTCCTCTGGCTGCCGAAAGAAAACGGTCGCAGGCCGTCATTCACGTGGGTGTACGTGTCTGCTCCCTCAGAAGGGCGTGAAGACAAGAGCAGGCATTGCCCGGGGAGAAGGATTGGAAAACAAGTAAAGCTGAAGGACTAGATGCTGGTGCTTTGCCCACCCACAGAGGAGACAAGACCTTGTGCTGGTGTTAAGCACAATTTCTTGAAGCAGAAACGCTTGCCACAACAATGAAGGGGACGGCAGCATCTGTCAGGGACGCAAGAAGCTCTGCTTTGCTTACCTGCGTAATGATAATCAGCCATGGGATGGCCTTGAGCTGTTGCAGGCCCCTCTGAGAGCAGCATCTCCAGAGCCTCCTGCAAGATCAAGAGGGAAAAGGCTTTAGCCGCCCCAGCACATTAAAAATGAGCCAAAAAATCACAGGTGCTGCCTTTCAGCTCCTTTGCCTCTCCAGACATTCAAGCAACTGTATCCCATGTGGGTGAAACACTGTCATTTGCTCCCAGTCCCTAGTTTTTGCTGCCCAACCCTTTGATCCTGGTCCCCAAGAGTGGCCTTTTGCTCACCAAGCTGAGGATTTTGCTGCTCCTGCAGCCAGAATGGCCTCAGCTGACTGAGGCTTCTGGGAATTTCCCCTCCAAATGTCTTAGAGAAGCCAAATCTCCAGGCCATTTACAAGGCAGCAGGACCTTCCGCCGCCGCCGCCTCCAGGAGGGAGATTCTCCCTGCTGGAGCCCTTTGGGCTCAGCCCTGACGCAGCTGGAGGAGACCCAGCAGGCAGCAAGTGCTCTGCTCCCTGTTAAGACCCTTCTTCCAAGAGCAGCCAGGAAAGGCTGTCCCAGTGCCCAGGCCTTCTGCATTCCCTGTGCCCTCTCCTCTGCGCCCAAACAGCCGCTTCTTACCGGAACGCTGCCGCGTGCCTGGTGCAGGCAGTGCAGGGCGCGCTCCAGGTTAGCTGCTGCCCCGGGAATGCCACGGGAGCTGGCCATGTCCAACAGTTCTCTTACTGCAAGCACAAGAAAAAACCCACCGAAAGTCAGCCTGGAGGCCAGCAAAGGGCAAAGGTTGCCATGCAAGGCAGAAGGAAAGGCCGGCAGCTAAAGACAGCAGCTTGGAGAGAGAGCATGAAAAGGAGAGCAAAGACAGAGCCAGCTGAAGCAAGGGCCCACGCAGTGCTGGCTCTCCCTCCAAAGCAGCTTCTGTAAGAAGAAGTGGGGGCCAATCTCCCCTCTTCCAGTGGCAAACGGCCCTGACCAGTTTGGAGAGCAAGGTGCTTGCTCTTTCTCCTTGCCTCTAACACTTCTACATGGGAAGATGGGCGAGACAAGGAGAGAAGCAGAGCCTGCAAAACGCTGCCTTTTTAGGCATAAGGAGCCTTTTCAAGACCCAAGTAGCTCAGGGCTGGAAGCAAAGCTTGAAGCAAAGCTACCTCTGTCAGGTTTTTCCATGTCAGAGTCATCCTCTCCCCAGGGCTTCCAGACCAGGGTTGCAGGCTCTTCATCCTCACTTGGTGCTCTGTTCTGCAGCTCTGGGAGCTCAGCCTGAAAGTCGCTGCCAACATTGATGTGTCTAAAGGAAGAAGGAGGTGGAGGTGAGAAAGGCAAGTGGTCAAGAGAGCCTTGCTGTGCACCCACAGGCTTGAACCAATCCCAGCCTGACTGTGAAAGAGCAGTTCTCCTCCTCGCCATTCCTCCAGTTTGCTGTGCTTTAACCCTAGGCCAAAACTCACGGCTGAATCTGGGCTCTTGCTTTCCTTTTCATTGTGCCTCTCCTTTCCACCTGAAAGACATCAAAGCAATGCTCCAGTTCAAAATCCTTCTGCCAAGGATGTGTCAGTAGCCTTCCTTCTCATCCTCATCATTGCAAAGCCCGAGCTCCCGTGTCCCAGCTCCTTTCTCTTTGCTGTCATTGCTGCCTTTTTGACATGGAATGTCCTAGGCAGGACCCTCCAGCAGTCAGCAGCTTCCTCAGGAGGGCAAGCAGAAGGCCATGCACTACTCTCTTCACTCCCGGGGCCACGGAGAAGAGCCAAGAGAATGGCAGGGGAGATGTGCCAGTGCAGGCTTAGGTTGGATCGAAGGAAAAGCTTCTTCAGCCAGAGGCTGCTTGGGCACTGCAACAGCCTCCCCAGGGAAGGGGGCACAGCACCAAGGCTGACTGAGCTCCAAAAGTGTTTGGACACTGCTCTTGGGCACAGGCTGTGATTGTTGAGGCTGCCCCGGGCAGGCCCTGCAGTTGGGCTCAGTGATCTTTCAGAATCCCTTCCAAGGCAGAAAATTCTGTGCTACTGTGATTGTGCTCTTGAGGAGATGGCATTTGACGGCCGCCCCTGAGCATGAGGTAGAACCAGCCCTACCTGCACTGAAAAAAGAATCTCTAAAGATATTAAAATAGAAGGGATCTATAGGCGATGTAAATACGTAAGTAGATAAGAATTGCTGATCCCAGATGGTTTTTGAAGTTGAAAGCCTGTGTTTGCAGAGAAGCCCAGTCAAATGCTTCCATGCCCTGAACGACAGGGATGCCAGAGGAGAAGTGCCATCATTGTGGTGTTTGAAGCATTGGAGCGGGTGTGAGCAGAGTCAGGGCATAAGGGGATTTGTTGACACTGAAGCCCTGACCTGCTCAGCCAGGAACAATTTGTTTTGGGGTCAGCACAAGATAGTTTGAGGACTGAAATGGGTGCCAAGAACGTTTAATCAGGTGATGCGTGGACGAGGATCTGCAACTGCACTGGGACACCTCTCTAGGTCCTCTATGGAAAGGTCTGTGTTTCCCCTGGAGGCAACACAATTCCTTCAGAAGCTGCACCCTGCTTTCACGTGGAAGCTCGTCTGGGGAAAGTGAGCACGCAGCCTGTGTGTCGTGCTTGGTGGGAGAGGCAGCTGGAGCCTCCTGCCCCTGTGCTAGTGCTTTGAGGGCAAACGGGGATTTTCTTACCTTGGAGGGTTCCCAAGTGCTCGGGGGATGCCCGGAGGCAGACGAGGAGACCAGGATGTCGGTGCAGAGGCCGGGTCTGGCGCTGAGTGCAGAAGGCGGCTGGTCAGGGACAGCCCAGGAGCTGATCCTGCAGCTGCTGCTCCAGCGCTGCTCCAGCAGTGTTCCAGCAAGGGCCGCAGGAGCAGGAGACAACGACAGTTGCTATGGGCACAGCCCAACATTCCATCTAGAACCCCCGGGGGAGCCATGGGACAGAAAGAGGCATGGGCCGCCTCTGCCCCTTGTACTTCTTCTGCTGCAAGTTTGCTCTGAGAAGCTTCCCATTGGGCCTTTTCTCCTCAGTCGTCTGATGAGACGGGCAAAAGCAGTGCAGGGACAGCCCTGGCTCTTCCCAGTGCTTCTCTGCAAGGTGCCTCCAGCTGAAGGTGCACAGGAGCCTGCCTCTGTGCAAGGGCCCAGACCTCATCTCCTGCCCTGGAGAACCAGAAGGGCTCCTCCCACTGGCTCTCCTCCAGCTCTGAGAGGAGCTGGAATTTGCAAGTTGCCTAGCGCAGAGCCAACTCCAAAGCTTCCTCTCAAAGTGGAGGCATTCATCCTGCCCCCTTTCTCAATTCTCCTTTTGCTGCCCAATAATGTCACTGCATGGTTTCCCTCCTTTGGGCCTCTGAGCTGGTCTCTCACCTCATCACTCCTCCCTTGAAACTTGGAGAAACAGGATGTTTTTCAGGCCAACTGATGGGGACACACACACACACGCACAGGGACAGCACACGGGCATTTCTCTAGCAAACATTCAGGCAGAATTTCTAGATCCCTCTTCCAGCTCCCTTGGAGAAGCTCGGTGGTTGTCCCAAAAGACTCTGGCATTCCTCTAAGGAAGCAACACTTACAGAATTGCCTTTCCACACTGCTGGCCTTCACATTGCTTTTAACGCCTAGATCCCAGATATGAGAAAAAGCCAGGCAGCTTTGCTGCTTTCCTGCCTGTCCTTAAGGAAAAGCAAATCTTGCTTCAGTCCCAATCTTGCTTCCTTCCCAGCCTGCATGTTACCCACTGGCCAGCAAACTGAGGGGGCAGCTGGAACAAGTCCCACTGCAAGGCAGATACTTTGTAGCCTCCAAAGCCCACCTGCACCGGCTCCATCAGACAAGGGCAAGCTTGCCTCGGCTTCCCAGAAGCAGCCTGCCAATTGCCCCCTCCTTCGCCCCCTCTCCATCCACCCTCCACAGCCCCTGCCACCAAAGCCTTGCTAGGCAGGGCCATTTGCTGGCCTCCATAAAAGAGTGACTTGGATTCTTCTTTGGCGCAAATGCCCCAGCTGTGACAAGTCAGAGGATAATGATCACACCCGCTCGGCTTTAGCTAAGGAGATTGCTGGAGGCCCAGAGCGGGACACTGGTCCTTTCAGGAGAAACTGCAACTGAACTAGCCATGCCTTTGTGGTGCATGCCGATAGGAATTGGATAGAATCGGAGGGCTTAGAAACGTCCTCCAAGCTGGTCAGCTCCATCAGTCCCCCAAAATGAAAGAAATTTTTCTGTCTGGGCTCCAAAAAGGACTCAACCCGCTGCTTTTATGCCAGAAAATATGGTGAGACCAGACCACTCATCTAGATGCAATTCAGTGAATTAAACAAAGCCTCCCTTTCCACTCCCAGCTGAGATGTTGAGGAATCAAAGGCTGAAGCCCCAGCGGTATTTCACTGGCAGTAAAGGAGACACACCTCAGGAAGTCCTGCCAGCTGAGCAAGGGGCTGGGCCTGGGGGAGGTGGCGCCTGCCCAGCTTCTTCTCTCAGGGCAAGTGCCGTCTTTGCAACACCAGGCAAATGGAACAAACATTGCTGGAGTGCTTTCATACAGACAAACAGACAAAATGGAACAAACATTGGTTTAATGATAAAGACAGATTAGGTCTCAACAAAGGCAAAATGACAAAGAGCATATGGCAGAGCATACAAAACACCCAACCTCTGACATTTACTGATAAATCTAATAATACTAATGAGTCCTGAATAATACTAATGTACCTTAGCTACTAAATTGAGGAGGTTACTATCATGTAAACTAACTAAGTAGAAGATTAAACAACCCAAAAAGCTTAAAAAACAGTCCTATTCCTATCTAACTAATATCTAACAGTTG
This sequence comes from Agelaius phoeniceus, assembly GCF_051311805.1. Classification (NCBI taxonomy): domain Eukaryota; kingdom Metazoa; phylum Chordata; class Aves; order Passeriformes; family Icteridae; genus Agelaius; species Agelaius phoeniceus. Next base: position 32,397,080 of record NC_135303.1, on the reverse strand, counting down.
TATTCCTATCTAACTAATCTGCCTAACTCTTGCTAGCCCTGGACAACCTGCAGGGTTGTCTAATTTGGTCTTTTCTTCTTGGGGAGAGGCTCTGCTGTCTTCCGAGGCCGATGTCTTCTGCTGTGTTTGTTCCTTTCCTTCATGCTTTCAAACACCCTGCAAGATAGGAAGCAAACCATCCATTGCTCACGCTAGTACACACCATGAAACCAAGTGCCAAGATCTCCGTTTGAGTATGAATTTCTGTCTTTTCAGGCAGTGGCACATTTGTCAATGGATCAGCACCATGAGTCTGATGGTTCTACTTTCAATGCCTTGAAATGTCTTCCTCCTTTTGCTGCATCCTCTTTTGAATTTGATCAGCAGCATCAAACCAAGCTTTGATGGATCTATTCCTACTTGTATCAACTGTGTCTTGTTGGGGCACGGCAAGGTTTCATTGTGAAGGCTGGGTTTTACCTAAGCTCTTTGGGTTTGAGGTGGGTGTTAAGCTTGAGCACGGCTGCCGGGGGCGATGCTGCAAGTGCCCCCAGCTTCCCCTGCGGTGCCTTTGAAAAGGGTCAGCCCCTTTTAGTCCAAAGGCGCAGCTTTGAGCAGAAAGAGGAGGAACTTGCGCACCGTTTGCACTGCCCGCAGGGAAAGGGGCCTCCCGCCGAAGGGGGCGGCTGGCGCGGTTGGCAGCAGGGACACTGGGCGCTGCGAGCCCTCTTGCGGCTTCTCTTCCCTGGCTCCCCGTTCTCCTTTCTGGGAGGGCTTTTGCTCCTCTTTGCTTTGCCCACGCTCTGGAAATCAAAGAGTCCTTATCAATGCTTCCTTCCTCTCACAAAGCTGGAAATCAGAGCATCCAGCACAAAAATCTATCGGCCTAAGCAAATCCTTCCAAAGCCTCAAGAGCTGAGAAAACGGCTGCCTTTGCCAATGGGCTGCGGCGGGCTGCCAAGCCAGAGCTTGGAGGAAAATACTCCTCTTTTCTACAGGCCAAAGGGGTGGGAGAAAGACCTGGCTATTTAGAGCTCTACATTTCTTATTTCTACCTTTCTGCCTAACATCTATTTCTCTCTGCTTTTCCTCCACAAATGTCTAGGCAATGGCATTTCAATTCAGTCCAATTAGGGTAGACACATGCTTAGCCATTTTCTAGTCCCCAAAATAATCTCCCTCCCTCTCTCTCTCTCTCTCTCTCTCTCTCTCTCTCTCTCACATGATGGGAAACAAATTGCTCTTTGCCGCTAAGGAAAGATTTAGGGGAGCCACAGCACCAGCAGCTCCTTCTTGGGGACTATGCTGGCATGCTAGAAAAACTCCCTGAAAATCTGCAGCATATCCACAAAGGCAGCCTGGACTGCTGATGTCAGCAAGCAGTGGGGAATTTGGGGTCTGATTGGAGTCAGCGAGGGTGCCAGCCCTTGAGAAGCCCATCTGTAGAGAGTCAAAGCCCATTTTGGTGGCGGTGCTGCTTTCTTGGGTCAAAGTTAGGCTCCAGAATTGCATACTTCAGGGCAGCAGCACAAGGAAGGCCCGGGCAGCATCTGCTGTGCCTTTCCCAGCACATGGGACGATGTGATCCTGGCAAAGGGGCATCTGGCATGGCTCGCCAGCAGCTTTTCTCCCCTTCTCCCAGTTTCTCGACCTTCCTGGCACCTCTCCATTTTCTTGCCCCTCACCTGAGCAAGAGTGCTGGCAAGTTTATGCTCCTTTTTCCAGGAGTAGTAGTACTCCACACACTGGGCCACGGTCTTAGTCTGGATCTGTTGTGAAGAGAAAAAGAAGGAATCGAAAATGGTGTCGGGTGCACTGGGGAAAAAGTAGACTATGGAGTGAACTAGGAAGTAAAAGCATGAATGAAATGGAGTAGGGTGTAAAATGAAATCAACATGGAGAAAGAGAGGCATCATGCAATGTCTTAAACCCTGTATGATGCTAGGTGCTAATACACGCAATGCACAGATCAACAACAAATCCACCTAGCACAGTTCTTCTTTCCCCGCTTCACTCCAGTTATGCCAGCACAGCGTCTTGTGGAAGCAGCAGCAGACCTGTGCCACAAGTCTGACAGAATAAAGCTTCATCTTCCAAAAGAGCTTGGAGAAAAGGGCTGGAGAGGCAGGATCATCCTTTTGACACAGGCTTTTGATGTCCCCTTTTGTTACTACTTGAAGATACTTGCTCCTTGAGAAGAGAGAGACTGAAGCCCAGTGCTTGTTCCCAGAAATAAGCAAGCTTTCCTGCTGCTGATCTGCTCGGGTAAAGAATGTCCCGTGGCTTTACCTGCTTCTGGATGAGATGAAAATCCTTGCCGTAGGTGTGGAAAGCCTTTTGGAAGGACTCCTTCTCCTCAGGTGTCCATCTATCAGAGCCTGGCAATAAAAAGCAGCGGCTAGTAAACAGATCCCTTGATCCACACCAAGTAGATTCCTCTGGCTGCCGAAAGAAAACGGTCGCAGGCCGTCATTCACGTGGGTGTACGTGTCTGCTCCCTCAGAAGGGCGTGAAGACAAGAGCAGGCATTGCCCGGGGAGAAGGATTGGAAAACAAGTAAAGCTGAAGGACTAGATGCTGGTGCTTTGCCCACCCACAGAGGAGACAAGACCTTGTGCTGGTGTTAAGCACAATTTCTTGAAGCAGAAACGCTTGCCACAACAATGAAGGGGACGGCAGCATCTGTCAGGGACGCAAGAAGCTCTGCTTTGCTTACCTGCGTAATGATAATCAGCCATGGGATGGCCTTGAGCTGTTGCAGGCCCCTCTGAGAGCAGCATCTCCAGAGCCTCCTGCAAGATCAAGAGGGAAAAGGCTTTAGCCGCCCCAGCACATTAAAAATGAGCCAAAAAATCACAGGTGCTGCCTTTCAGCTCCTTTGCCTCTCCAGACATTCAAGCAACTGTATCCCATGTGGGTGAAACACTGTCATTTGCTCCCAGTCCCTAGTTTTTGCTGCCCAACCCTTTGATCCTGGTCCCCAAGAGTGGCCTTTTGCTCACCAAGCTGAGGATTTTGCTGCTCCTGCAGCCAGAATGGCCTCAGCTGACTGAGGCTTCTGGGAATTTCCCCTCCAAATGTCTTAGAGAACCCAAATCTCCAGGCCATTTACAAGGCAGCAGGACCTTCCGCCGCCGCCGCCTCCAGGAGGGAGATTCTCCCTGCTGGAGCCCTTTGGGCTCAGCCCTGACGCAGCTGGAGGAGACCCAGCAGGCAGCAAGTGCTCTGCTCCCTGTTAAGACCCTTCTTCCAAGAGCAGCCAGGAAAGGCTGTCCCAGTGCCCAGGCCTTCTGCATTCCCTGTGCCCTCTCCTCTGCGCCCAAACAGCCGCTTCTTACCGGAACGCTGCCGCGTGCCTGGTGCAGGCAGTGCAGGGCGCGCTCCAGGTTAGCTGCTGCCCCGGGAATGCCACGGGAGCTGGCCATGTCCAACAGTTCTCTTACTGCAAGCACAAGAAAAAACCCACCGAAAGTCAGCCTGGAGGCCAGCAAAGGGCAAAGGTTGCCATGCAAGGCAGAAGGAAAGGCCGGCAGCTAAAGACAGCAGCTTGGAGAGAGAGCATGAAAAGGAGAGCAAAGACAGAGCCAGCTGAAGCAAGGGCCCACGCAGTGCTGGCTCTCCCTCCAAAGCAGCTTCTGTAAGAAGAAGTGGGGGCCAATCTCCCCTCTTCCAGTGGCAAACGGCCCTGACCAGTTTGGAGAGCAAGGTGCTTGCTCTTTCTCCTTGCCTCTAACACTTCTACATGGGAAGATGGGCGAGACAAGGAGAGAAGCAGAGCCTGCAAAACGCTGCCTTTTTAGGCATAAGGAGCCTTTTCAAGACCCAAGTAGCTCAGGGCTGGAAGCAAAGCTTGAAGCAAAGCTACCTCTGTCAGGTTTTTCCATGTCAGAGTCATCCTCTCCCCAGGGCTTCCAGACCAGGGTTGCAGGCTCTTCATCCTCACTTGGTGCTCTGTTCTGCAGCTCTGGGAGCTCAGCCTGAAAGTCGCTGCCAACATTGATGTGTCTAAAGGAAGAAGGAGGTGGAGGTGAGAAAGGCAAGTGGTCAAGAGAGCCTTGCTGTGCACCCACAGGCTTGAACCAATCCCAGCCTGACTGTGAAAGAGCAGTTCTCCTCCTCGCCATTCCTCCAGTTTGCTGTGCTTTAACCCTAGGCCAAAACTCACGGCTGAATCTGGGCTCTTGCTTTCCTTTTCATTGTGCCTCTCCTTTCCACCTGAAAGAGATCAAAGCAATGCTCCAGTTCAAAATCCTTCTGCCAAGGATGTGTCAGTAGCCTTCCTTCTCATCCTCATCATTGCAAAGCCCGAGCTCCCGTGTCCCAGCTCCTTTCTCTTTGCTCTCATTGCTGCCTTTTTGACATGGAATGTCCTAGGCAGGACCCTCCAGCAGTCAGCAGCTTCCTCAGGAGGGCAAGCAGAAGGCCATGCACTACTCTCTTCACTCCCGGGGCCACGGAGAAGAGCCAAGAGAATGGCAGGGGAGATGTGCCAGTGCAGGCTTAGGTTGGATCGAAGGAAAAGCTTCTTCAGCCAGAGGCTGCTTGGGCACTGCAACAGCCTCCCCAGGGAAGGGGGCACAGCACCAAGGCTGACTGAGCTCCAAAAGTGTTTGGACACTGCTCTTGGGCACAGGCTGTGATTGTTGAGGCTGCCCCGGGCAGGCCCTGCAGTTGGGCTCAGTGATCTTTCAGAATCCCTTCCAAGGCAGAAAATTCTGTGCTACTGTGATTGTGCTCTTGAGGAGATGGCATTTGACGGCCGCCCCTGAGCATGAGGTAGAACCAGCCCTACCTGCACTGAAAAAAGAATCTCTAAAGATATTAAAATAGAAGGGATCTATAGGCGATGTAAATACGTAAGTAGATAAGAATTGCTGATCCCAGATGGTTTTTGAAGTTGAAAGCCTGTGTTTGCAGAGAAGCCCAGTCAAATGCTTCCATGCCCTGAACGACAGGGATGCCAGAGGAGAAGTGCCATCATTGTGCTGTTTGAAGCTTTGGAGCGGGTGTGAGCAGAGTCAGGGCATAAGGGGATTTGTTGACACTGAAGCCCTGACCTGCTCAGCCAGGAACAATTTGTTTTGGGGTCAGCACAAGATAGTTTGAGGACTGAAATGGGTGCCAAGAACGTTTAATCAGGTGATGCGTGGACGAGGATCTGCAACTGCACTGGGACACCTCTCTAGGTCCTCTATGGAAAGGTCTGTGTTTCCCCTGGAGGCAACACAATTCCTTCAGAAGCTGCACCCTGCTTTCACGTGGAAGCTCGTCTGGGGAAAGTGAGCACGCAGCCTGTGTGTCGTGCTTGGTGGGAGAGGCAGCTGGAGCCTCCTGCCCCTGTGCTAGTGCTTTGAGGGCAAACGGGGATTTTCTTACCTTGGAGGGTTCCCAAGTGCTCTGGGGATGCCCGGAGGCAGACGAGGAGACCAGGATGTCGGTGCAGAGGCCGGGTCTGGCGCTGAGTGCAGAAGGCGGCTGGTCAGGGACAGCCCAGGAGCTGATCCTGCAGCTGCTGCTCCAGCGCTGCTCCAGCAGTGTTCCAGCAAGGGCCGCAGGAGCAGGAGACAACGACAGTTGCTATGGGCACAGCCCAACATTCCATCTAGAACCCCCGGGGGAGCCATGGGACAGAAAGAGGCATGGGCCGCCTCTGCCCCTTGTACTTCTTCTGCTGCAAGTTTGCTCTGAGAAGCTTCCCATTGGGCCTTTTCTCCTCAGTCGTCTGATGAGACGGGCAAAAGCAGTGCAGGGACAGCCCTGGCTCTTCCCAGTGCTTCTCTGCAAGGTGCCTCCAGCTGAAGGTGCACAGGAGCCTGCCTCTGTGCAAGGGCCCAGACCTCATCTCCTGCCCTGGAGAACCAGAAGGGCTCCTCCCACTGGCTCTCCTCCAGCTCTGAGAGGAGCTGGAATTTGCAAGTTGCCTAGCGCAGAGCCAACTCCAAAGCTTCCTCTCAAAGTGGAGGCATTCATCCTGCCCCCTTTCTCAATTCTCCTTTTGCTGCCCAATAATGTCACTGCATGGTTTCCCTCCTTTGGGCCTCTGAGCTGGTCTCTCACCTCATCACTCCTCCCTTGAAACTTGGAGAAACAGGATGTTTTTCAGGCCAACTGATGGGGACACACACACACACGCACAGGGACAGCACACGGGCATTTCTCTAGCAAACATTCAGGCAGAATTTCTAGATCCCTCTTCCAGCTCCCTTGGAGAAGCTCGGTGGTTGTCCCAAAAGACTCTGGCATTCCTCTAAGGAAGCAACACTTACAGAATTGCCTTTCCACACTGCTGGCCTTCACATTGCTTTTAACGCCTAGATCCCAGATATGAGAAAAAGCCAGGCAGCTTTGCTGCTTTCCTGCCTGTCCTTAAGGAAAAGCAAATCTTGCTTCAGTCCCAATCTTGCTTCCTTCCCAGCCTGCATGTTACCCACTGGCCAGCAAACTGAGGGGGCAGCTGGAACAAGTCCCACTGCAAGGCAGATACTTTGTAGCCTCCAAAGCCCACCTGCACCGGCTCCATCAGACAAGGGCAAGCTTGCCTCGGCTTCCCAGAAGCAGCCTGCCAATTGCCCCCTCCTTCGCCCCCTCTCCATCCACCCTCCACAGCCCCTGCCACCAAAGCCTTGCTAGGCAGGGCCATTTGCTGGCCTCCATAAAAGAGTGACTTGGATTCTTCTTTGGCGCAAATGCCCCAGCTGTGACAAGTCAGAGGATAATGATCACACCCGCTCGGCTTTAGCTAAGGAGATTGCTGGAGGCCCAGAGCGGGACACTGGTCCTTTCAGGAGAAACTGCAACTGAACTAGCCATGCCTTTGTGGTGCATGCCGATAGGAATTGGATAGAATCGGAGGGCTTAGAAACGTCCTCCAAGCTGGTCAGCTCCATCAGTCCCCCAAAATGAAAGAAATTTTTCTGTCTGGGCTCCAAAAAGGACTCAACCCGCTGCTTTTATGCCAGAAAATATGGTGAGACCAGACCACTCATCTAGATGCAATTCAGTGAATTAAACAAAGCCTCCCTTTCCACTCCCAGCTGAGATGTTGAGGAATCAAAGGCTGAAGCCCCAGCGGTATTTCACTGGCAGTAAAGGAGACACACCTCAGGAAGTCCTGCCAGCTGAGCAAGGGGCTGGGCCTGGGGGAGGTGGCGCCTGCCCAGCTTCTTCTCTCAGGGCAAGTGCCGTCTTTGCAACACCAGGCAAATGGAACAAACATTGCTGGAGTGCTTTCATACAGACAAACAGACAAAATGGAACAAACATTGGTTTAATGATAAAGACAGATTAGGTCTCAACAAAGGCAAAATGACAAAGAGCATATGGCAGAGCATACAAAACACCCAACCTCTGACATTTACTGATAAATCTAATAATACTAATGAGTCCTGAATAATACTAATGTACCTTAGCTACTAAATTGAGGAGGTTACTATCATGTAAACTAACGAAGTAGAAGATTAAACAACCCAAAAAGCTTAAAAAACAGTCCTATTCCTATCTAACTAATATCTAACAGTTGTATTCCTATCTAACTAATCTGCCTAACTCTTGCTAGCCCTGGACAACCTGCAGGGTTGTCTAATTTGGTCTTTTCTTCTTGGGGAGAGGCTCTGCTGTCTTCCGAGGCCGATGTCTTCTGCTGTGTTTGTTCCTTTCCTTCATGCTTTCAAACACCCTGCAAGATAGGAAGCAAACCATCCATTGCTCACGCTAGTACACACCATGAAACCAAGTGCCAAGATCTCCGTTTGAGTATGAATTTCTGTCTTTTCAGGCAGTGGCACATTTGTCAATGGATCAGCACCATGAGTCTGATGGTTCTACTTTCAATGCCTTGAAATGTCTTCCTCCTTTTGCTGCATCCTCTTTTGAATTTGATCAGCAGCATCAAACCAAGCTTTGATGGATCTATTCCTACTTGTATCAACTGTGTCTTGTTGGGGCACGGCAAGGTTTCATTGTGAAGGCTGGGTTTTACCTAAGCTCTTTGGGTTTGAGGTGGGTGTTAAGCTTGAGCACGGCTGCCGGGGGCGATGCTGCAAGTGCCCCCAGCTTCCCCTGCGGTGCCTTTGAAAAGGGTCAGCCCCTTTTAGTCCAAAGGCGCAGCTTTGAGCAGAAAGAGGAGGAACTTGCGCACCGTTTGCACTGCCCGCAGGGAAAGGGGCCTCCCGCCGAAGGGGGCGGCTGGCGCGGTTGGCAGCAGGGACACTGGGCGCTGCGAGCCCTCTTGCGGCTTCTCTTCCCTGGCTCCCCGTTCTCCTTTCTGGGAGGGCTTTTGCTCCTCTTTGCTTTGCCCACGCTCTGGAAATCAAAGAGTCCTTATCAATGCTTCCTTCCTCTCACAAAGCTGGAAATCAGAGCATCCAGCACAAAAATCGATCGGCCTAAGCAAATCCTTCCAAAGCCTCAAGAGCTGAGAAAACGGCTGCCTTTGCCAATGGGCTGCGGCGGGCTGCCAAGCCAGAGCTTGGAGGAAAATACTCCTCTTTTCTACAGGCCAAAGGGGTGGGAGAAAGACCTGGCTATTTAGAGCTCTACATTTCTTATTTCTACCTTTCTGCCTAACATCTATTTCTCTCTGCTTTTCCTCCACAAATGTCTAGGCAATGGCATTTCAATTCAGTCCAATTAGGGTAGACACATGCTTAGCCATTTTCTAGTCCCCAAAATAATCTCCCTCCCTCTCTCTCTCTCTCTCTCTCTCTCTCTCTCTCTCTCACATGATGGGAAACAAATTGCTCTTTGCCGCTAAGGAAAGATTTAGGGGAGCCACAGCACCAGCAGCTCCTTCTTGGGGACTATGCTGGCATGCTAGAAAAACTCCCTGAAAATCTGCAGCATATCCACAAAGGCAGCCTGGACTGCTGATGTCAGCAAGCAGTGGGGAATTTGGGGTCTGATTGGAGTCAGCGAGGGTGCCAGCCCTTGAGAAGCCCATCTGTAGAGAGTCAAAGCCCATTTTGGTGGCGGTGCTGCTTTCTTGGGTCAAAGTTAGGCTCCAGAATTGCATACTTCAGGGCAGCAGCACAAGGAAGGCCCGGGCAGCATCTGCTGTGCCTTTCCCAGCACATGGGACGATGTGATCCTGGCAAAGGGGCATCTGGCATGGCTCGCCAGCAGCTTTTCTCCCCTTCTCCCAGTTTCTCGACCTTCCTGGCACCTCTCCATTTTCTTGCCCCTCACCTGAGCAAGAGTGCTGGCAAGTTTATGCTCCTTTTTCCAGGAGTAGTAGTACTCCACACACTGGGCCACGGTCTTAGTCTGGATCTGTTGTGAAGAGAAAAAGAAGGAATCGAAAATGGTGTCGGGTGCACTGGGGAAAAAGTAGACTATGGAGTGAACTAGGAAGTAAAAGCATGAATGAAATGGAGTAGGGTGTAAAATGAAATCAACATGGAGAAAGAGAGGCATCATGCAATGTCTTAAACCCTGTATGATGCTAGGTGCTAATACACGCAATGCACAGATCAACAACAAATCCACCTAGCACAGTTCTTCTTTCCCCGCTTCACTCCAGTTATGCCAGCACAGCGTCTTGTGGAAGCAGCAGCAGACCTGTGCCACAAGTCTGACAGAATAAAGCTTCATCTTCCAAAAGAGCTTGGAGAAAAGGGCTGGAGAGGCAGGATCATCCTTTTGACACAGGCTTTTGATGTCCCCTTTTGTTACTACTTGAAGATACTTGCTCCTTGAGAAGAGAGAGACTGAAGCCCAGTGCTTGTTCCCAGAAATAAGCAAGCTTTCCTGCTGCTGATCTGCTCGGGTAAAGAATGTCCCGTGGCTTTACCTGCTTCTGGATGAGATGAAAATCCTTGCCGTAGGTGTGGAAAGCCTTTTGGAAGGACTCCTTCTCCTCAGGTGTCCATCTATCAGAGCCTGGCAATAAAAAGCAGCGGCTAGTAAACAGATCCCTTGATCCACACCAAGTAGATTCCTCTGGCTGCCGAAAGAAAACGGTCGCAGGCCGTCATTCACGTGGGTGTACGTGTCTGCTCCCTCAGAAGGGCGTGAAGACAAGAGCAGGCATTGCCCGGGGAGAAGGATTGGAAAACAAGTAAAGCTGAAGGACTAGATGCTGGTGCTTTGCCCACCCACAGAGGAGACAAGACCTTGTGCTGGTGTTAAGCACAATTTCTTGAAGCAGAAACGCTTGCCACAACAATGAAGGGGACGGCAGCATCTGTCAGGGACGCAAGAAGCTCTGCTTTGCTTACCTGCGTAATGATAATCAGCCATGGGATGGCCTTGAGCTGTTGCAGGCCCCTCTGAGAGCAGCATCTCCAGAGCCTCCTGCAAGATCAAGAGGGAAAAGGCTTTAGCCACCCCAGCACATTAAAAATGAGCCAAAAAATCACAGGTGCTGCCTTTCAGCTCCTTTGCCTCTCCAGACATTCAAGCAACTGTATCCCATGTGGGTGAAACACTGTCATTTGCTCCCAGTCCCTAGTTTTTGCTGCCCGACCCTTTGATCCTGGTCCCCAAGAGTGGCCTTTTGCTCACCAAGCTGAGGATTTTGCTGCTCCTGCAGCCAGAATGGCCTCAGCTGACTGAGGCTTCTGGGAATTTCCCCTCCAAATGTCTTAGAGAACCCAAATCTCCAGGCCATTTACAAGGCAGCAGGACCTTCCGCCGCCGCCGCCTCCAGGAGGGAGATTCTCCCTGCTGGAGCCCTTTGGGCTCAGCCCTGACGCAGCTGGAGGAGACCCAGCAGGCAGCAAGTGCTCTGCTCCCTGTTAAGACCCTTCTTCCAAGAGCAGCCAGGAAAGGCTGTCCCAGTGCCCAGGCCTTCTGCATTCCCTGTGCCCTCTCCTCTGCGCCCAAACAGCCGCTTCTTACCGGAACGCTGCCGCGTGCCTGGTGCAGGCAGTGCAGGGCGCGCTCCAGGTTAGCTGCTGCCCCGGGAATGCCACGGGAGCTGGCCATGTCCAACAGTTCTCTTACTGCAAGCACAAGAAAAAACCCACCGAAAGTCAGCCTGGAGGCCAGCAAAGGGCAAAGGTTGCCATGCAAGGCAGAAGGAAAGGCCGGCAGCTAAAGACAGCAGCTTGGAGAGAGAGCATGAAAAGGAGAGCAAAGACAGAGCCAGCTGAAGCAAGGGCCCACGCAGTGCTGGCTCTCCCTCCAAAGCAGCTTCTGTAAGAAGAAGTGGGGGCCAATCTCCCCTCTTCCAGTGGCAAACGGCCCTGACCAGTTTGGAGAGCAAGGTGCTTGCTCTTTCTCCTTGCCTCTAACACTTCTACATGGGAAGATGGGCGAGACAAGGAGAGAAGCAGAGCCTGCAAAACGCTGCCTTTTTAGGCATAAGGAGCCTTTTCAAGACCCAAGTAGCTCAGGGCTGGAAGCAAAGCTTGAAGCAAAGCTACCTCTGTCAGGTTTTTCCATGTCAGAGTCATCCTCTCCCCAGGGCTTCCAGACCAGGGTTGCAGGCTCTTCATCCTCACTTGGTGCTCTGTTCTGCAGCTCTGGGAGCTCAGCCTGAAAGTCGCTGCCAACATTGATGTGTCTAAAGGAAGAAGGAGGTGGAGGTGAGAAAGGCAAGTGGTCAAGAGAGCCTTGCTGTGCACCCACAGGCTTGAACCAATCCCAGCCTGACTGTGAAAGAGCAGTTCTCCTCCTCGCCATTCCTCCAGTTTGCTGTGCTTTAACCCTAGGCCAAAACTCACGGCTGAATCTGGGCTCTTGCTTTCCTTTTCATTGTGCCTCTCCTTTCCACCTGAAAGACATCAAAGCAATGCTCCAGTTCAAAATCCTTCTGCCAAGGATGTGTCAGTAGCCTTCCTTCTCATCCTCATCATTGCAAAGCCCGAGCTCCCGTGTCCCAGCTCCTTTCTCTTTGCTGTCATTGCTGCCTTTTTGACATGGAATGTCCTAGGCAGGACCCTCCAGCAGTCAGCAGCTTCCTCAGGAGGGCAAGCAGAAGGCCATGCACTACTCTCTTCACTCCCGGGGCCACGGAGAAGAGCCAAGAGAATGGCAGGGGAGATGTGCCAGTGCAGGCTTAGGTTGGATCGAAGGAAAAGCTTCTTCAGCCAGAGGCTGCTTGGGCACTGCAACAGCCTCCCCAGGGAAGGGGGCACAGCACCAAGGCTGACTGAGCTCCAAAAGTGTTTGGACACTGCTCTTGGGCACAGGCTGTGATTGTTGAGGCTGCCCCGGGCAGGCCCTGCAGTTGGGCTCAGTGATCTTTCAGAATCCCTTCCAAGGCAGAAAATTCTGTGCTACTGTGATTGTGCTCTTGAGGAGATGGCATTTGACGGCCGCCCCTGAGCATGAGGTAGAACCAGCCCTACCTGCACTGAAAAAAGAATCTCTAAAGATATTAAAATAGAAGGGATCTATAGGCGATGTAAATACGTAAGTAGATAAGAATTGCTGATCCCAGATGGTTTTTGAAGTTGAAAGCCTGTGTTTGCAGAGAAGCCCAGTCAAATGCTTCCATGCCCTGAACGACAGGGATGCCAGAGGAGAAGTGCCATCATTGTGCTGTTTGAAGCTTTGGAGCGGGTGTGAGCAGAGTCAGGGCATAAGGGGATTTGTTGACACTGAAGCCCTGACCTGCTCAGCCAGGAACAATTTGTTTTGGGGTCAGCACAAGATAGTTTGAGGACTGAAATGGGTGCCAAGAACGTTTAATCAGGTGATGCGTGGACGAGGATCTGCAACTGCACTGGGACACCTCTCTAGGTCCTCTATGGAAAGGTCTGTGTTTCCCCTGGAGGCAACACAATTCCTTCAGAAGCTGCACCCTGCTTTCACGTGGAAGCTCGTCTGGGGAAAGTGAGCACGCAGCCTGTGTGTCGTGCTTGGTGGGAGAGGCAGCTGGAGCCTCCTGCCCTTGTGCTAGTGCTTTGAGGGCAAACGGGGATTTTCTTACCTTGGAGGGTTCCCAAGTGCTCTGGGGATGCCCGGAGGCAGACGAGGAGACCAGGATGTCGGTGCAGAGGCCGGGTCTGGCGCTGAGTGCAGAAGGCGGCTGGTCAGGGACAGCCCAGGAGCTGATCCTGCAGCTGCTGCTCCAGCGCTGCTCCAGCAGTGTTCCAGCAAGGGCCGCAGGAGCAGGAGACAACGACAGTTGCTATGGGCACAGCCCAACATTCCATCTAGAACCCCTGGGGGAGCCATGGGACAGAAAGGGGCATGGGCCGCCTCTGCCCCTTGTACTTCTTCTGCTGCAAGTTTGCTCTGAGAAGCTTCCCATTGGGCCTTTTCTCCTCAGTCGTCTGATGAGACGGGCAAAAGCAGTGCAGGGACAGCCCTGGCTCTTCCCGGTGCTTCTCTGCAAGGTTCCTCCAGCTGAAGGTGCACAGGAGCCTGCCTCTGTGCAAGGGCCCAGACCTCATCTCCTGCCCTGGAGAACCAGAAGGGCTCCTCCCACTGGCTCTCCTCCAGCTCTGAGAGGAGCTGGAATTTGCAAGTTGCCTAGCGCAGAGCCAACTCCAAAGCTTCCTCTCAAAGTGGAGGCATTCATCCTGCCCCCTTTCTCAATTCTCCTTTTGCTGCCCAATAATGTCACTGCATGGTTTCCCTCCTTTGGGCCTCTGAGCTGGTCTCTCACCTCATCACTCCTCCCTTGAAACTTGGAGAAACAGGATCTTTTTCAGGCCAACTGATGGGGACACACACACACACGCACAGGGACAGCACACGGGCATTTCTCTAGCAAACATTCAGGCGGAATTTCTAGATCCCTCTTCCAGCTCCCTTGGAGAAGCTCGGTGGTTGTCCCAAAAGACTCTGGCATTCCTCTAAGGAAGCAACACTTACAGAATTGCCTTTCCACACTGCTGGCCTTCACATTGCTTTTAACGCCTAGATCCCAGATATGAGAAAAAGCCAGGCAGCTTTGCTGCTTTCCTGCCTGTCCTTAAGGAAAAGCAAATCTTGCTTCAGTCCCAATCTTGCTTCCTTCCCAGCCTGCATGTTACCCACTGGCCAGCAAACTGAGGGGGCAGCTGGAACAAGTCCCACTGCAAGGCAGATACTTTGTAGCCTCCAAAGCCCACCTGCACCGGCTCCATCAGACAAGGGCAAGCTTGCCTCGGCTTCCCAGAAGCAGCCTGCCAATTGCCCCCTCCCTCGCCCCCTCTCCATCCACCCTCCACAGCCCCTGCCACCAAAGCCTTGCTAGGCAGGGCCATTTGCTGGCCTCCATAAAAGAGTGACTTGGATTCTTCTTTGGCGCAAGTGCCCCAGCTGTGACAAGTCAGAGGATAATGATCACACCCGCTCGGCTTTAGCTAAGGAGATTGCTGGAGGCCCAGAGCGGGACACTGGTCCTTTCAGGAGAAACTGCAACTGAACTAGCCATGCCTTTGTGGTGCATGCCGATAGGAATTGGATAGAATCGGAGGGCTTAGAAACGTCCTCCAAGCTGGTCAGCTCCATCAGTCCCCCAAAATGAAAGAAATTTTTCTGTCTGGGCTCCAAAAAGGACTCAACCCGCTGCTTTTATGCCAGAAAATATGGTGAGACCAGACCACTCATCTAGATGCAATTCAGTGAATTAAACAAAGCCTCCCTTTCCACTCCCAGCTGAGATGTTGAGGAATCAAAGGCTGAAGCCCCAGCGGTATTTCACTGGCAGTAAAGGAGACACACCTCAGGAAGTCCTGCCAGCTGAGCAAGGGGCTGGGCCTGGGGGAGGTGGCGCCTGCCCAGCTTCTTCTCTCAGGGCAAGTGCCGTCTTTGCAACACCAGGCAAATGGAACAAACATTGCTGGAGTGCTTTCATACAGACAAACAGACAAAATGGAACAAACATTGGTTTAATGATAAAGACAGATTAGGTCTCAACAAAGGCAAAATGACAAAGAGCATATGGCAGAGCATACAAAACACCCAACCTCTGACATTTACTGATAAATCTAATAATACTAATGAGTCCTGAATAATACTAATGTACCTTAACTACTAAATTGAGGAGGTTACTATCATGTAAACTAACGAAGTAGAAGATTAAACAACCCAAAAAGCTTAAAAAACAGTCCTATTCCTATCTAACTAATATCTAACAGTTGTATTCCTATCTAACTAATCTGCCTAACTCTTGCTAGCCCTGGACAACCTGCAGGGTTGTCTAATTTGGTCTTTTCTTCTTGGGGAGAGGCTCTGCTGTCTTCCGAGGCCGATGTCTTCTGCTGTGTTTGTTCCTTTCCTTCATGCTTTCAAACACCCTGCAAGATAGGAAGCAAACCATCCATTGCTCACGCTAGTACACACCATGAAACCAAGTGCCAAGATCTCCGTTTGAGTATGAATTTCTGTCTTTTCGGGCAGTGGCACATTTGTCAATGGATCAGCACCATGAGTCTGATGGTTCTACTTTCAATGCCTTGAAATGTCTTCCTCCTTTTGCTGCATCCTCTTTTGAATTTGATCAGCAGCATCAAACCAAGCTTTGATGGATCTATTCCTACTTGTATCAACTGTGTCTTGTTGGGGCACGGCAAGGTTTCATTGTGAAGGCTGGGTTTTACCTAAGCTCTTTGGGTTTGAGGTGGGTGTTAAGCTTGAGCACGGCTGCCGGGGGCGATGCTGCAAGTGCCCCCAGCTTCCCCTGCGGTGCCTTTGAAAAGGGTCAGCCCCTTTTAGTCCAAAGGCGCAGCTTTGAGCAGAAAGAGGAGGAACTTGCGCACCGTTTGCACTGCCCGCAGGGAAAGGGGCCTCCCGCCGAAGGGGGCGGCTGGCGCGGTTGGCAGCAGGGACACTCGGCGCTGCGAGCCCTCTTGCGGCTTCTCTTCCCTGGCTCCCCGTTCTCCTTTCTGGGAGGGCTTTTGCTCCTCTTTGCTTTGCCCACGCTCTGGAAATCAAAGAGTCCTTATCAATGCTTCCTTCCTCTCACAAAGCTGGAAATCAGAGCATCCAGCACAAAAATCTATCGGCCTAAGCAAATCCTTCCAAAGCCTCAAGAGCTGAGAAAACGGCTGCCTTTGCCAATGGGCTGCGGCGGGCTGCCAAGCCAGAGCTTGGAGGAAAATACTCCTCTTTTCTACAGGCCAAAGGGGTGGGAGAAAGACCTGGCTATTTAGAGCTCTACATTTCTTATTTCTACCTTTCTGCCTAACATCTATTTCTCTCTGCTTTTCCTCCACAAATGTCTAGGCAATGGCATTTCAATTCAGTCCAATTAGGGTAGACACATGCTTAGCCATTTTCTAGTCCCCAAAATAATCTCCCTCCCTGTCTCTCTCTCTCTCTCTCTCTCTCTCTCTCTCACATGATGGGAAGCAAATTGCTCTTTGCCGCTAAGGAAAGTTTTAGGGGAGCCACAGCACCAGCAGCTCCTTCTTGGGGACTATGCTGGCATGCTAGAAAAACTCCCTGAAAATCTGCAGCATATCCACAAAGGCAGCCTGGACTGCTGATGTCAGCAAGCAGTGGGGAATTTGGGGTCTGATTGGAGTCAGCGAGGGTGCCAGCCCTTGAGAAGCCCATCTGTAGAGAGTCAAAGCCCATTTTGGTGGCGGTGCTGCTTTCTTGGGTCAAAGTTAGGCTCCAGAATTGCATACTTCAGGGCAGCAGCACAAGGAAGGCCCGGGCAGCATCTGCTGTGCCTTTCCCAGCACATGGGACGATGTGATCCTGGCAAAGGGGCATCTGGCATGGCTCGCCAGCAGCTTTTCTCCCCTTCTCCCAGTTTCTCGACCTTCCTGGCACCTCTCCATTTTCTTGCCCCTCACCTGAGCAAGAGTGCTGGCAAGTTTATGCTCCTTTTTCCAGGAGTAGTAGTACTCCACACACTGGGCCACGGTCTTAGTCTGGATCTGTTGTGAAGAGAAAAAGAAGGAATCGAAAATGGTGTCGGGGGCACTGGGGAAAAAGTAGACTATGGAGTGAACTAGGAAGTAAAAGCATGAATGAAATGGAGTAGGGTGTAAAATGAAATCAACATGGAGAAAGAGAGGCATCATGCAATGTCTTAAACCCTGTATGATGCTAGGTGCTAATACACGCAATGCACAGATCAACAACAAATCCACCTAGCACAGTTCTTCTTTCCCCGCTTCACTCCAGTTATGCCAGCACAGCGTCTTGTGGAAGCAGCAGCAGACCTGTGCCACAAGTCTGACAGAATAAAGCTTCATCTTCCAAAAGAGCTTGGAGAAAAGGGCTGGAGAGGCAGGATCATCCTTTTGACACAGGCTTTTGATGTCCCCTTTTGTTACTACTTGAAGATACTTGCTCCTTGAGAAGAGAGAGACTGAAGCCCAGTGCTTGTTCCCAGAAATAAGCAAGCTTTCCTGCTGCTGATCTGCTCGGGTAAAGAATGTCCCGTGGCTTTACCTGCTTCTGGATGAGATGAAAATCCTTGCCGTAGGTGTGGAAAGCCTTTTGGAAGGACTCCTTCTCCTCAGGTGTCCATCTATCAGAGCCTGGCAATAAAAAGCAGCGGCTAGTAAACAGATCCCTTGATCCACACCAAGTAGATTCCTCTGGCTGCCGAAAGAAAACGGTCGCAGGCCGTCATTCACGTGGGTGTACGTGTCTGCTCCCTCAGAAGGGCGTGAAGACAAGAGCAGGCATTGCCCGGGGAGAAGGATTGGAAAACAAGTAAAGCTGAAGGACTAGATGCTGGTGCTTTGCCCACCCACAGAGGAGACAAGACCTTGTGCTGGTGTTAAGCACAATTTCTTGAAGCAGAAACGCTTGCCACAACAATGAAGGGGACGGCAGCATCTGTCAGGGACGCAAGAAGCTCTGCTTTGCTTACCTGCGTAATGATAATCAGCCATGGGATGGCCTTGAGCTGTTGCAGGCCCCTCTGAGAGCAGCATCTCCAGAGCCTCCTGCAAGATCAAGAGGGAAAAGGCTTTAGCCACCCCAGCACATTAAAAATGAGCCAAAAAATCACAGGTGCTGCCTTTCAGCTCCTTTGCCTCTCCAGACATTCAAGCAACTGTATCCCATGTGGGTGAAACACTGTCATTTGCTCCCAGTCCCTAGTTTTTGCTGCCCGACCCTTTGATCCTGGTCCCCAAGAGTGGCCTTTTGCTCACCAAGCTGAGGATTTTGCTGCTCCTGCAGCCAGAATGGCCTCAGCTGACTGAGGCTTCTGGGAATTTCCCCTCCAAATGTCTTAGAGAAGCCAAATCTCCAGGCCATTTACAAGGCAGCAGGACCTTCCGCCGCCGCCGCCTCCAGGAGGGAGATTCTCCCTGCTGGAGCCCTTTGGGCTCAGCCCTGACGCAGCTGGAGGAGACCCAGCAGGCAGCAAGTGCTCTGCTCCCTGTTAAGACCCTTCTTCCAAGAGCAGCCAGGAAAGGCTGTCCCAGTGCCCAGGCCTTCTGCATTCCCTGTGCCCTCTCCTCTGCGCCCAAACAGCCGCTTCTTACCGGAACGCTGCCGCGTGCCTGGTGCAGGCAGTGCAGGGCGCGCTCCAGGTTAGCTGCTGCCCCGGGAATGCCACGGGAGCTGGCCATGTCCAACAGTTCTCTTACTGCAAGCACAAGAAAAAACCCACCGAAAGTCAGCCTGGAGGCCAGCAAAGGGCAAAGGTTGCCATGCAAGGCAGAAGGAAAGGCCGGCAGCTAAAGACAGCAGCTTGGAGAGAGAGCATGAAAAGGAGAGCAAAGACAGAGCCAGCTGAAGCAAGGGCCCACGCAGTGCTGGCTCTCCCTCCAAAGCAGCTTCTGTAAGAAGAAGTGGGGGCCAATCTCCCCTCTTCCAGTGGCAAACGGCCCTGACCAGTTTGGAGAGCAAGGTGCTTGCTCTTTCTCCTTGCCTCTAACACTTCTACATGGGAAGATGGGCGAGACAAGGAGAGAAGCAGAGCCTGCAAAACGCTGCCTTTTTAGGCATAAGGAGCCTTTTCAAGACCCAAGTAGCTCAGGGCTGGAAGCAAAGCTTGAAGCAAAGCTACCTCTGTCAGGTTTTTCCATGTCAGAGTCATCCTCTCCCCAGGGCTTCCAGACCAGGGTTGCAGGCTCTTCATCCTCACTTGGTGCTCTGTTCTGCAGCTCTGGGAGCTCAGCCTGAAAGTCGCTGCCAACATTGATGTGTCTAAAGGAAGAAGGAGGTGGAGGTGAGAAAGGCAAGTGGTCAAGAGAGCCTTGCTGTGCACCCACAGGCTTGAACCAATCCCAGCCTGACTGTGAAAGAGCAGTTCTCCTCCTCGCCATTCCTCCAGTTTGCTGTGCTTTAACCCTAGGCCAAAACTCACGGCTGAATCTGGGCTCTTGCTTTCCTTTTCATTGTGCCTCTCCTTTCCACCTGAAAGACATCAAAGCAATGCTCCAGTTCAAAATCCTTCTGCCAAGGATGTGTCAGTAGCCTTCCTTCTCATCCTCATCATTGCAAAGCCCGAGCTCCCGTGTCCCAGCTCCTTTCTCTTTGCTGTCATTGCTGCCTTTTTGACATGGAATGTCCTAGGCAGGACCCTCCAGCAGTCAGCAGCTTCCTCAGGAGGGCAAGCAGAAGGCCATGCACTACTCTCTTCACTCCCGGGGCCACGGAGAAGAGCCAAGAGAATGGCAGGGGAGATGTGCCAGTGCAGGCTTAGGTTGGATCGAAGGAAAAGCTTCTTCAGCCAGAGGCTGCTTGGGCACTGCAACAGCCTCCCCAGGGAAGGGGGCACAGCACCAAGGCTGACTGAGCTCCAAAAGTGTTTGGACACTGCTCTTGGGCACAGGCTGTGATTGTTGAGGCTGCCCCGGGCAGGCCCTGAAGTTGGGCTCAGTGATCTTTCAGAATCCCTTCCAAGGCAGAAAATTCTGTGCTACTGTGATTGTGCTCTTGAGGAGATGGCATTTGACGGCCGCCCCTGAGCATGAGGTAGAACCAGCCCTACCTGCACTGAAAAAAGAATCTCTAAAGATATTAAAATAGAAGGGATCTATAGGCGATGTAAATACGTAAGTAGATAAGAATTGCTGATCCCAGATGGTTTTTGAAGTTGAAAGCCTGTGTTTGCAGAGAAGCCCAGTCAAATGCTTCCATGCCCTGAACGACAGGGATGCCAGAGGAGAAGTGCCATCATTGTGGTGTTTGAAGCTTTGGAGCGGGTGTGAGCAGAGTCAGGGCATAAGGGGATTTGTTGACACTGAAGCCCTGACCTGCTCAGCCAGGAACAATTTGTTTTGGGGTCAGCACAAGATAGTTTGAGGACTGAAATGGGTGCCAAGAACGTTTAATCAGGTGATGCGTGGACGAGGATCTGCAACTGCACTGGGACACCTCTCTAGGTCCTCTATGGAAAGGTCTGTGTTTCCCCTGGAGGCAACACAATTCCTTCAGAAGCTGCACCCTGCTTTCACGTGGAAGCACGTCTGGGGAAAGTGAGCACGCAGCCTGTGTGTCGTGCTTGGTGGGAGAGGCAGCTGGAGCCTCCTGCCCCTGTGCTAGTGCTTTGAGGGCAAACGGGGATTTTCTTACCTTGGAGGGTTCCCAAGTGCTCTGGGGATGCCCGGAGGCAGACGAGGAGACCAGGATGTCGGTGCAGAGGCCGGGTCTGGCGCTGAGTGCAGAAGGCGGCTGGTCAGGGACAGCCCAGGAGCTGATCCTGCAGCTGCTGCTCCAGCGCTGCTCCAGCAGTGTTCCAGCAAGGGCCGCAGGAGCAGGAGACAACGACAGTTGCTATGGGCACAGCCCAACATTCCATCTAGAACCCCTGGGGGAGCCATGGGACAGAAAGGGGCATGGGCCGCCTCTGCCCCTTGTACTTCTTCTGCTGCAAGTTTGCTCTGAGAAGCTTCCCATTGGGCCTTTTCTCCTCAGTCGTCTGATGAGACGGGCAAAAGCAGTGCAGGGACAGCCCTGGCTCTTCCCGGTGCTTCTCTGCAAGGTTCCTCCAGCTGAAGGTGCACAGGAGCCTGCCTCTGTGCAAGGGCCCAGACCTCATCTCCTGCCCTGGAGAACCAGAAGGGCTCCTCCCACTGGCTCTCCTCCAGCTCTGAGAGGAGCTGGAATTTGCAAGTTGCCTAGCGCAGAGCCAACTCCAAAGCTTCCTCTCAAAGTGGAGGCATTCATCCTGCCCCCTTTCTCAATTCTCCTTTTGCTGCCCAATAATGTCACTGCATGGTTTCCCTCCTTTGGGCCTCTGAGCTGGTCTCTCACCTCATCACTCCTCCCTTGAAACTTGGAGAAACAGGATGTTTTTCAGGCCAACTGATGGGGACACACACACACACGCACAGGGACAGCACACGGGCATTTCTCTAGCAAACATTCAGGCGGAATTTCTAGATCCCTCTTCCAGCTCCCTTGGAGAAGCTCGGTGGTTGTCCCAAAAGACTCTGGCATTCCTCTAAGGAAGCAACACTTACAGAATTGCCTTTCCACACTGCTGGCCTTCACATTGCTTTTAACGCCTAGATCCCAGATATGAGAAAAAGCCAGGCAGCTTTGCTGCTTTCCTGCCTGTCCTTAAGGAAAAGCAAATCTTGCTTCAGTCCCAATCTTGCTTCCTTCCCAGCCTGCATGTTACCCACTGGCCAGCAAACTGAGGGGGCAGCTGGAACAAGTCCCACTGCAAGGCAGATACTTTGTAGCCTCCAAAGCCCACCTGCACCGGCTCCATCAGACAAGGGCAAGCTTGCCTCGGCTTCCCAGAAGCAGCCTGCCAATTGCCCCCTCCCTCGCCCCCTCTCCATCCACCCTCCACAGCCCCTGCCACCAAAGCCTTGCTAGGCAGGGCCATTTGCTGGCCTCCATAAAAGAGTGACTTGGATTCTTCTTTGGCGCAAGTGCCCCAGCTGTGACAAGTCAGAGGATAATGATCACACCCGCTCGGCTTTAGCTAAGGAGATTGCTGGAGGCCCAGAGCGGGACACTGGTCCTTTCAGGAGAAACTGCAACTGAACTAGCCATGCCTTTGTGGTGCATGCCGATAGGAATTGGATAGAATCGGAGGGCTTAGAAACGTCCTCCAAGCTGGTCAGCTCCATCAGTCCCCCAAAATGAAAGCAAGTTTTCTGTCTGGGCTCCAAAAAGGACTCAACCCGCTGCTTTTATGCCAGAAAATATGGTGAGACCAGACCACTCATCTAGATGCAATTCAGTGAATTAAACAAAGCCTCCCTTTCCACTCCCAGCTGAGATGTTGAGGAATCAAAGGCTGAAGCCCCAGCGGTATTTCACTGGCAGTAAAGGAGACACACCTCAGGAAGTCCTGCCAGCTGAGCAAGGGGCTGGGCCTGGGGGAGGTGGCGCCTGCCCAGCTTCTTCTCTCAGGGCAAGTGCCGTCTTTGCAACACCAGGCAAATGGAACAAACATTGCTGGAGTGCTTTCATACAGACAAACAGACAAAATGGAACAAACATTGGTTTAATGATAAAGACAGATTAGGTCTCAACAAAGGCAAAATGACAAAGAGCATATGGCAGAGCATACAAAACACCCAACCTCTGACATTTACTGATAAATCTAATAATACTAATGAGTCCTGAATAATACTAATGTACCTTAACTACTAAATTGAGGAGGTTACTATCATGTAAACTAACGAAGTAGAAGATTAAACAACCCAAAAAGCTTAAAAAACAGTCCTATTCCTATCTAACTAATATCTAACAGTTGTATTCCTATCTAACTAATCTGCCTAACTCTTGCTAGCCCTGGACAACCTGCAGGGTTGTCTAATTTGGTCTTTTCTTCTTGGGGAGAGGCTCTGCTGTCTTCCGAGGCCGATGTCTTCTGCTGTGTTTGTTCCTTTCCTTCATGCTTTCAAACACCCTGCAAGATAGGAAGCAAACCATCCATTGCTCACGCTAGTACACACCATGAAACCAAGTGCCAAGATCTCCGTTTGAGTATGAATTTCTGTCTTTTCGGGCAGTGGCACATTTGTCAATGGATCAGCACCATGAGTCTGATGGTTCTACTTTCAATGCCTTGAAATGTCTTCCTCCTTTTGCTGCATCCTCTTTTGAATTTGATCAGCAGCATCAAACCAAGCTTTGATGGATCTATTCCTACTTGTATCAACTGTGTCTTGTTGGGGCACGGCAAGGTTTCATTGTGAAGGCTGGGTTTTACCTAAGCTCTTTGGGTTTGAGGTGGGTGTTAAGCTTGAGCACGGCTGCCGGGGGCGATGCTGCAAGTGCCCCCAGCTTCCCCTGCGGTGCCTTTGAAAAGGGTCAGCCCCTTTTAGTCCAAAGGCGCAGCTTTGAGCAGAAAGAGGAGGAACTTGCGCACCGTTTGCACTGCCCGCAGGGAAAGGGGCCTCCCGCCGAAGGGGGCGGCTGGCGCGGTTGGCAGCAGGGACACTGGGCGCTGCGAGCCCTCTTGCGGCTTCTCTTCCCTGGCTCCCCGTTCTCCTTTCTGGGAGGGCTTTTGCTCCTCTTTGCTTTGCCCACGCTCTGGAAATCAAAGAGTCCTTATCAATGCTTCCTTCCTCTCACAAAGCTGGAAATCAGAGCATCCAGCACAAAAATCGATCGGCCTAAGCAAATCCTTCCAAAGCCTCAAGAGCTGAGAAAACGGCTGCCTTTGCCAATGGGCTGCGGCGGGCTGCCAAGCCAGAGCTTGGAGGAAAATACTCCTCTTTTCTACAGGCCAAAGGGGTGGGAGAAAGACCTGGCTATTTAGAGCTCTACATTTCTTATTTCTACCTTTCTGCCTAACATCTATTTCTCTCTGCTTTTCCTCCACAAATGTCTAGGCAATGGCATTTCAATTCAGTCCAATTAGGGTAGACACATGCTTAGCCATTTTCTAGTCCCCAAAATAATCTCCCTCCCTGTCTCTCTCTCTCTCTCTCTCTCTCTCTCACATGATGGGAAGCAAATTGCTCTTTGCCGCTAAGGAAAGTTTTAGGGGAGCCACAGCACCAGCAGCTCCTTCTTGGGGACTATGCTGGCATGCTAGAAAAACTCCCTGAAAATCTGCAGCATATCCACAAAGGCAGCCTGGACTGCTGATGTCAGCAAGCAGTGGGGAATTTGGGGTCTGATTGGAGTCAGCGAGGGTGCCAGCCCTTGAGAAGCCCATCTGTAGAGAGTCAAAGCCCATTTTGGTGGCGGTGCTGCTTTCTTGGGTCAAAGTTAGGCTCCAGAATTGCATACTTCAGGGCAGCAGCACAAGGAAGGCCCGGGCAGCATCTGCTGTGCCTTTCCCAGCACATGGGACGATGTGATCCTGGCAAAGGGGCATCTGGCATGGCTCGCCAGCAGCTTTTCTCCCCTTCTCCCAGTTTCTCGACCTTCCTGGCACCTCTCCATTTTCTTGCCCCTCACCTGAGCAAGAGTGCTGGCAAGTTTATGCTCCTTTTTCCAGGAGTAGTAGTACTCCACACACTGGGCCACGGTCTTAGTCTGGATCTGTTGTGAAGAGAAAAAGAAGGAATCGCAAATGGTGTCGGGCGCACTGGGGAAAAAGTAGACTATGGAGTGAACTAGGAAGTAAAAGCATGAAGTAAATGGAGTAGGGTGTAAAATGAAATCAACATGGAGAAAGAGAGGCATCATGCAATGTCTTAAACCCTGTATGATGCTAGGTGCTAATACACGCAATGCACAGATCAACAACAAATCCACCTAGCACAGTTCTTCTTTCCCCGCTTCACTCCAGTTATGCCAGCACAGCGTCTTGTGGAAGCAGCAGCAGACCTGTGCCACAAGTCTGACAGAATAAAGCTTCATCTTCCAAAAGAGCTTGGAGAAAAGGGCTGGAGAGGCAGGATCATCCTTTTGACACAGGCTTTTGATGTCCCCTTTTGTTACTACTTGAAGATACTTGCTCCTTGAGAAGAGAGAGACTGAAGCCCAGTGCTTGTTCCCAGAAATAAGCAAGCTTTCCTGCTGCTGATCTGCTCGGGTAAAGAATGTCCCGTGGCTTTACCTGCTTCTGGATGAGATGAAAATCCTTGCCGTAGGTGTGGAAAGCCTTTTGGAAGGACTCCTTCTCCTCAGGTGTCCATCTATCAGAGCCTGGCAATAAAAAGCAGCGGCTAGTAAACAGATCCCTTGATCCACACCAAGTAGATTCCTCTGGCTGCCGAAAGAAAACGGTCGCAGGCCGTCATTCACGTGGGTGTACGTGTCTGCTCCCTCAGAAGGGCGTGAAGACAAGAGCAGGCATTGCCCGGGGAGAAGGATTGGAAAACAAGTAGAGCTGAAGGACTAGATGCTGGTGCTTTGCCCACCCACAGAGGAGACAAGACCTTGTGCTGGTGTTAAGCACAATTTCTTGAAGCAGAAACGCTTGCCACAACAATGAAGGGGACGGCAGCATCTGTCAGGGACGCAAGAAGCTCTGCTTTGCTTACCTGCGTAATGATAATCAGCCATGGGATGGCCTTGAGCTGTTGCAGGCCCCTCTGAGAGCAGCATCTCCAGAGCCTCCTGCAAGATCAAGAGGGAAAAGGCTTTAGCCGCCCCAGCACATTAAAAATGAGCCAAAAAATCACAGGTGCTGCCTTTCAGCTCCTTTGCCTCTCCAGACATTCAAGCGACTCTATCCCATGTGGGTGAAACACTGTCATTTGCTCCCAGTCCCTAGTTTTTGCTGCCCAACCCTTTGATCCTGGTCCCCAAGAGTGGCCTTTTGCTCACCAAGCTGAGGATTTTGCTGCTCCTGCAGCCAGAATGGCCTCAGCTGACTGAGGCTTCTGGGAATTTCCCCTCCAAATGTCTTAGAGAACCCAAATCTCCAGGCCATTTACAAGGCAGCAGGACCTTCCGCCGCCGCCGCCTCCAGGAGGGAGATTCTCCCTGCTGGAGCCCTTTGGGCTCAGCCCTGACGCAGCTGGAGGAGACCCAGCAGGCAGCAAGTGCTCTGCTCCCTGTTAAGACCCTTCTTCCAAGAGCAGCCAGGAAAGGCTGTCCCAGTGCCCAGGCCTTCTGCATTCCCTGTGCCCTCTCCTCTGCGCCCAAACAGCCGCTTCTTACCGGAACGCTGCCGCGTGCCTGGTGCAGGCAGTGCAGGGCGCGCTCCAGGTTAGCTGCTGCCCCGGGAATGCCACGGGAGCTGGCCATGTCCAACAGTTCTCTTACTGCAAGCACAAGAAAAAACCCACCGAAAGTCAGCCTGGAGGCCAGCAAAGGGCAAAGGTTGCCATGCAAGGCAGAAGGAAAGGCCGGCAGCTAAAGACAGCAGCTTGGAGAGAGAGCATGAAAAGGAGAGCAAAGACAGAGCCAGCTGAAGCAAGGGCCCACGCAGTGCTGGCTCTCCCTCCAAAGCAGCTTCTGTAAGAAGAAGTGGGGGCCAATCTCCCCTCTTCCAGTGGCAAACGGCCCTGACCAGTTTGGAGAGCAAGGTGCTTGCTCTTTCTCCTTGCCTCTAACACTTCTACATGGGAAGATGGGCGAGACAAGGAGAGAAGCAGAGCCTGCAAAACGCTGCCTTTTTAGGCATAAGGAGCCTTTTCAAGACCCAAGTAGCTCAGGGCTGGAAGCAAAGCTTGAAGCAAAGCTACCTCTGTCAGGTTTTTCCATGTCAGAGTCATCCTCTCCCCAGGGCTTCCAGACCAGGGTTGCAGGCTCTTCATCCTCACTTGGTGCTCTGTTCTGCAGCTCTGGGAGCTCAGCCTGAAAGTCGCTGCCAACATTGATGTGTCTAAAGGAAGAAGGAGGTGGAGGTGAGAAAGGCAAGTGGTCAAGAGAGCCTTGCTGTGCACCCACAGGCTTGAACCAATCCCAGCCTGACTGTGAAAGAGCAGTTCTCCTCCTCGCCATTCCTCCAGTTTGCTGTGCTTTAACCCTAGGCCAAAACTCACGGCTGAATCTGGGCTCTTGCTTTCCTTTTCATTGTGCCTCTCCTTTCCACCTGAAAGACATCAAAGCAATGCTCCAGTTCAAAGTCCTTCTGCCAAGGATGTGTCAGTAGCCTTCCTTCTCATCCTCATCATTGCAAAGCCCGAGCTCCCGTGTCCCAGCTCCTTTCTCTTTGCTGTCATTGCTGCCTTTTTGACATGGAATGTCCTAGGCAGGACCCTCCAGCAGTCAGCAGCTTCCTCAGGAGGGCAAGCAGAAGGCCATGCACTACTCTCTTCACTCCCGGGGCCACGGAGAAGAGCCAAGAGAATGGCAGGGGAGATGTGCCAGTGCAGGCTTAGGTTGGATCGAAGGAAAAGCTTCTTCAGCCAGAGGCTGCTTGGGCACTGCAACAGCCTCCCCAGGGAAGGGGGCACAGCACCAAGGCTGACTGAGCTCCAAAAGTGTTTGGACACTGCTCTTGGGCACAGGCTGTGATTGTTGAGGCTGCCCCGGGCAGGCCCTGAAGTTGGGCTCAGTGATCTTTCAGAATCCCTTCCAAGGCAGAAAATTCTGTGCTACTGTGATTGTGCTCTTGAGGAGATGGCATTTGACGGCCACCCCTGAGCATGAGGTAGAACCAGCCCTACGTGCACTGAAAAAAGAATCTCTAAAGATATTAAAATAGAATGGATCTATAGGCGATGTAAATACGTAAGTAGATAAGAATTGCTGATCCCAGATGGTTTTTGAAGTTGAAAGCCTGTGTTTGCAGAGAAGCCCAGTCAAATGCTTCCATGCCCTGAACGACAGGGATGCCAGAGGAGAAGTGCCATCATTGTGGTGTTTGAACCTTTGGAGCGGGTGTGAGCAGAGTCAGGGCATAAGGGGATTTGTTGACACTGAAGCCCTGACCTGCTCAGCCAGGAACAATTTGTTTTGGGGTCAGCACAAGATAGTTTGAGGACTGAAATGGGTGCCAAGAACGTTTAATCAGGTGATGCGTGGACGAGAATCTGCAACTGCACTGGGACACCTCTCTAGGTCCTCTATGGAAAGGTCTGTGTTTCCCCTGGAGGCAACACAATTCCTTCAGAAGCTGCACCCTGCTTTCACGTGGAAGCTCGTCTGGGGAAAGTGAGCACGCAGCCTGTGTGTCGTGCTTGGTGGGAGAGGCAGCTGGAGCCTCCTGCCCTTGTGCTAGTGCTTTGAGGGCAAACGGGGATTTTCTTACCTTGGAGGGTTCCCAAGTGCTCTGGGGATGCCCGGAGGCAGACGAGGAGACCAGGATGTCGGTGCAGAGGCCGGGTCTGGCGCTGAGTGCAGAAGGCGGCTGGTCAGGGACAGCCCAGGAGCTGATCCTGCAGCTGCTGCTCCAGCGCTGCTCCAGCAGTGTTCCAGCAAGGGCCGCAGGAGCAGGAGACAACGACAGTTGCTATGGGCACAGCCCAACATTCCATCTAGAACCCCTGGGGGAGCCATGGGACAGAAAGGGGCATGGGCCGCCTCTGCCCCTTGTACTTCTTCTGCTGCAAGTTTGCTCTGAGAAGCTTCCCATTGGGCCTTTTCTCCTCAGTCGTCTGATGAGACGGGCAAAAGCAGTGCAGGGACAGCCCTGGCTCTTCCCGGTGCTTCTCTGCAAGGTTCCTCCAGCTGAAGGTGCACAGGAGCCTGCCTCTGTGCAAGGGCCCAGACCTCATCTCCTGCCCTGGAGAACCAGAAGGGCTCCTCCCACTGGCTCTCCTCCAGCTCTGAGAGGAGCTGGAATTTGCAAGTTGCCTAGCGCAGAGCCAACTCCAAAGCTTCCTCTCAAAGTGGAGGCATTCATCCTGCCCCCTTTCTCAATTCTCCTTTTGCTGCCCAATAATGTCACTGCATGGTTTCCCTCCTTTGGGCCTCTGAGCTGGTCTCTCACCTCATCACTCCTCCCTTGAAACTTGGAGAAACAGGATCTTTTTCAGGCCAACTGATGGGGACACACACACGCACGCACAGGGACAGCACACGGGCATTTCTCTAGCAAACATTCAGGCAGAATTTCTAGATCCCTCTTCCAGCTCCCTTGGAGAAGCTCGGTGGTTGTCCCAAAAGACTCTGGCATTCCTCTAAGGAAGCAACACTTACAGAATTGCCTTTCCACACTGCTGGCCTTCACATTGCTTTTAACGCCTAGATCCCAGATATGAGAAAAAGCCAGGCAGCTTTGCTGCTTTCCTGCCTGTCCTTAAGGAAAAGCAAATCTTGCTTCAGTCCCAATCTTGCTTCCTTCCCAGCCTGCATGTTACCCACTGGCCAGCAAACTGAGGGGGCAGCTGGAACAAGTCCCACTGCAAGGCAGATACTTTGTAGCCTCCAAAGCCCACCTGCACCGGCTCCATCAGACAAGGGCAAGCTTGCCTCGGCTTCCCAGAAGCAGCCTGCCAATTGCCCCCTCCCTCGCCCCCTCTCCATCCACCCTCCACAGCCCCTGCCACCAAAGCCTTGCTAGGCAGGGCCATTTGCTGGCCTCCATAAAAGAGTGACTTGGATTCTTCTTTGGCTCAAGTGCCCCAGCTGTGACAAGTCAGAGGATAATGATCACACCCGCTCGGCTTTAGCTAAGGAGATTGCTGGAGGCCCAGAGCGGGACACTGGTCCTTTCAGGAGAAACTGCAACTGAACTAGCCATGCCTTTGTGGTGCATGCCGATAGGAATTGGATAGAATCGGAGGGCTTAGAAACGTCCTCCAAGCTGGTCAGCTCCATCAGTCCCCCAAAATGAAAGAAATTTTTCTGTCTGGGCTCCAAAAAGGACTCAACCCGCTGCTTTTATGCCAGAAAATATGGTGAGACCAGACCACTCATCTAGATGCAATTCAGTGAATTAAACAAAGCCTCCCTTTCCACTCCCAGCTGAGATGTTGAGGAATCAAAGGCTGAAGCCCCAGCGGTATTTCACTGGCAGTAAAGGAGACACACCTCAGGAAGTCCTGCCAGCTTAGCAAGGGGCTGGGCCTGGGGGAGGTGGCGCCTGCCCAGCTTCTTCTCTCAGGGCAAGTGCCGTCTTTGCAACACCAGGCAAATGGAACAAACATTGCTGGAGTGCTTTCATACAGACAAACAGACAAAATGGAACAAACATTGGTTTAATGATAAAGACAGATTAGGTCTCAACAAAGGCAAAATGACAAAGAGCATGTGGCAGAGCATACAAAACACCCAACCTCTGACATTTACTGATAAATCTAATAATACTAATGAGTCCTGAATAATACTAATGTACCTTAACTACTAAATTGAGGAGGTTACTATCATGTAAACTAACGAAGTAGAAGATTAAACAACCCAAAAAGCTTAAAAAACAGTCCTATTCCTATCTAACTAATATCTAACAGTTGTATTCCTATCTAACTAATCTGCCTAACTCTTGCTAGCCCTGGACAACCTGCAGGGTTGTCTAATTTGGTCTTTTCTTCTTGGGGAGAGGCTCTGCTGTCTTCCGAGGCCGATGTCTTCTGCTGTGTTTGTTCCTTTCCTTCATGCTTTCAAACACCCTGCAAGATAGGAAGCAAACCATCCATTGCTCACGCTAGTACACACCATGAAACCAAGTGCCAAGATCTCCGTTTGAGTATGAATTTCTGTCTTTTCGGGCAGTGGCACATTTGTCAATGGATCAGCACCATGAGTCTGATGGTTCTACTTTCAATGCCTTGAAATGTCTTCCTCCTTTTGCTGCATCCTCTTTTGAATTTGATCAGCAGCATCAAACCAAGCTTTGATGGATCTATTCCTACTTGTATCAACTGTGTCTTGTTGGGGCACGGCAAGGTTTCATTGTGAAGGCTGGGTTTTACCTAAGCTCTTTGGGTTTGAGGTGGGTGTTAAGCTTGAGCACGGCTGCCGGGGGCGATGCTGCAAGTGCCCCCAGCTTCCCCTGCGGTGCCTTTGAAAAGGGTCAGCCCCTTTTAGTCCAAAGGCGCAGCTTTGAGCAGAAAGAGGAGGAACTTGCGCACCGTTTGCACTGCCCGCAGGGAAAGGGGCCTCCCGCCGAAGGGGGCGGCTGGCGCGGTTGGCAGCAGGGACACTGGGTGCTGCGAGCCCTCTTGCGGCTTCTCTTCCCTGGCTCCCCGTTCTCCTTTCTGGGAGGGCTTTTGCTCCTCTTTGCTTTGCCCACGCTCTGGAAATCAAAGAGTCCTTATCAATGCTTCCTTCCTCTCACAAAGCTGGAAATCAGAGCATCCAGCACAAAAATCGATCGGCCTAAGCAAATCCTTCCAAAGCCTCAAGAGCTGAGAAAACGGCTGCCTTTGCCAATGGGCTGCGGCGGGCTGCCAAGCCAGAGCTTGGAGGAAAATACTCCTCTTTTCTACAGGCCAAAGGGGTGGGAGAAAGACCTGGCTATTTAGAGCTCTACATTTCTTATTTCTACCTTTCTGCCTAACATCTATTTCTCTCTGCTTTTCCTCCACAAATGTCTAGGCAATGGCATTTCAATTCAGTCCAATTAGGGTAGACACATGCTTAGCCATTTTCTAGTCCCCAAAATAATCTCCCTCCCTGTCTCTCTCTCTCTCTCTCTCTCTCTCTCACATGATGGGAAGCAAATTGCTCTTTGCCGCTAAGGAAAGTTTTAGGGGAGCCACAGCACCAGCAGCTCCTTCTTGGGGACTATGCTGGCATGCTAGAAAAACTCCCTGAAAATCTGCAGCATATCCACAAAGGCAGCCTGGACTGCTGATGTCAGCAAGCAGTGGGGAATTTGGGGTCTGATTGGAGTCAGCGAGGGTGCCAGCCCTTGAGAAGCCCATCTGTAGAGAGTCAAAGCCCATTTTGGTGGCGGTGCTGCTTTCTTGGGTCAAAGTTAGGCTCCAGAATTGCATACTTCAGGGCAGCAGCACAAGGAAGGCCCGGGCAGCATCTGCTGTGCCTTTCCCAGCACATGGGACGATGTGATCCTGGCAAAGGGGCATCTGGCATGGCTCGCCAGCAGCTTTTCTCCCCTTCTCCCAGTTTCTCGACCTTCCTGGCACCTCTCCATTTTCTTGCCCCTCACCTGAGCAAGAGTGCTGGCAAGTTTATGCTCCTTTTTCCAGGAGTAGTAGTACTCCACACACTGGGCCACGGTCTTAGTCTGGATCTGTTGTGAAGAGAAAAAGAAGGAATCGCAAATGGTGTCGGGGGCACTGGGGAAAAAGTAGACTATGGAGTGAACTAGGAAGTAAAAGCATGAATGAAATGGAGTAGGGTGTAAAATGAAATCAACATGGAGAAAGAGAGGCATCATGCAATGTCTTAAACCCTGTATGATGCTAGGTGCTAATACACGCAATGCACAGATCAACAACAAATCCACCTAGCACAGTTCTTCTTTCCCCGCTTCACTCCAGTTATGCCAGCACAGCGTCTTGTGGAAGCAGCAGCAGACCTGTGCCACAAGTCTGACAGAATAAAGCTTCATCTTCCAAAAGAGCTTGGAGAAAAGGGCTGGAGAGGCAGGATCATCCTTTTGACACAGGCTTTTGATGTCCCCTTTTGTTACTACTTGAAGATACTTGCTCCTTGAGAAGAGAGAGACTGAAGCCCAGTGCTTGTTCCCAGAAATAAGCAAGCTTTCCTGCTGCTGATCTGCTCGGGTAAAGAATGTCCCGTGGCTTTACCTGCTTCTGGATGAGATGAAAATCCTTGCCGTAGGTGTGGAAAGCCTTTTGGAAGGACTCCTTCTCCTCAGGTGTCCATCTATCAGAGCCTGGCAATAAAAAGCAGCGGCTAGTAAACAGATCCCTTGATCCACACCAAGTAGATTCCTCTGGCTGCCGAAAGAAAACGGTCGCAGGCCGTCATTCACGTGGGTGTACGTGTCTGCTCCCTCAGAAGGGCGTGAAGACAAGAGCAGGCATTGCCCGGGGAGAAGGATTGGAAAACAAGTAGAGCTGAAGGACTAGATGCTGGTGCTTTGCCCACCCACAGAGGAGACAAGACCTTGTGCTGGTGTTAAGCACAATTTCTTGAAGCAGAAACGCTTGCCACAACAATGAAGGGGACGGCAGCATCTGTCAGGGACGCAAGAAGCTCTGCTTTGCTTACCTGCGTAATGATAATCAGCCATGGGATGGCCTTGAGCTGTTGCAGGCCCCTCTGAGAGCAGCATCTCCAGAGCCTCCTGCAAGATCAAGAGGGAAAAGGCTTTAGCCGCCCCAGCACATTAAAAATGAGCCAAAAAATCACAGGTGCTGCCTTTCAGCTCCTTTGCCTCTCCAGACATTCAAGCGACTCTATCCCATGTGGGTGAAACACTGTCATTTGCTCCCAGTCCCTAGTTTTTGCTGCCCAACCCTTTGATCCTGGTCCCCAAGAGTGGCCTTTTGCTCACCAAGCTGAGGATTTTGCTGCTCCTGCAGCCAGAATGGCCTCAGCTGACTGAGGCTTCTGGGAATTTCCCCTCCAAATGTCTTAGAGAACCCAAATCTCCAGGCCATTTACAAGGCAGCAGGACCTTCCGCCGCCGCCGCCTCCAGGAGGGAGATTCTCCCTGCTGGAGCCCTTTGGGCTCAGCCCTGACGCAGCTGGAGGAGACCCAGCAGGCAGCAAGTGCTCTGCTCCCTGTTAAGACCCTTCTTCCAAGAGCAGCCAGGAAAGGCTGTCCCAGTGCCCAGGCCTTCTGCATTCCCTGTGCCCTCTCCTCTGCGCCCAAACAGCCGCTTCTTACCGGAACGCTGCCGCGTGCCTGGTGCAGGCAGTGCAGGGCGCGCTCCAGGTTAGCTGCTGCCCCGGGAATGCCACGGGAGCTGGCCATGTCCAACAGTTCTCTTACTGCAAGCACAAGAAAAAACCCACCGAAAGTCAGCCTGGAGGCCAGCAAAGGGCAAAGGTTGCCATGCAAGGCAGAAGGAAAGGCCGGCAGCTAAAGACAGCAGCTTGGAGAGAGAGCATGAAAAGGAGAGCAAAGACAGAGCCAGCTGAAGCAAGGGCCCACGCAGTGCTGGCTCTCCCTCCAAAGCAGCTTCTGTAAGAAGAAGTGGGGGCCAATCTCCCCTCTTCCAGTGGCAAACGGCCCTGACCAGTTTGGAGAGCAAGGTGCTTGCTCTTTCTCCTTGCCTCTAACACTTCTACATGGGAAGATGGGCGAGACAAGGAGAGAAGCAGAGCCTGCAAAACGCTGCCTTTTTAGGCATAAGGAGCCTTTTCAAGACCCAAGTAGCTCAGGGCTGGAAGCAAAGCTTGAAGCAAAGCTACCTCTGTCAGGTTTTTCCATGTCAGAGTCATCCTCTCCCCAGGGCTTCCAGACCAGGGTTGCAGGCTCTTCATCCTCACTTGGTGCTCTGTTCTGCAGCTCTGGGAGCTCAGCCTGAAAGTCGCTGCCAACATTGATGTGTCTAAAGGAAGAAGGAGGTGGAGGTGAGAAAGGCAAGTGGTCAAGAGAGCCTTGCTGTGCACCCACAGGCTTGAACCAATCCCAGCCTGACTGTGAAAGAGCAGTTCTCCTCCTCGCCATTCCTCCAGTTTGCTGTGCTTTAACCCTAGGCCAAAACTCACGGCTGAATCTGGGCTCTTGCTTTCCTTTTCATTGTGCCTCTCCTTTCCACCTGAAAGACATCAAAGCAATGCTCCAGTTCAAAGTCCTTCTGCCAAGGATGTGTCAGTAGCCTTCCTTCTCATCCTCATCATTGCAAAGCCCGAGCTCCCGTGTCCCAGCTCCTTTCTCTTTGCTCTCATTGCTGCCTTTTTGACATGGAATGTCCTAGGCAGGACCCTCCAGCAGTCAGCAGCTTCCTCAGGAGGGCAAGCAGAAGGCCATGCACTACTCTCTTCACTCCCGGGGCCACGGAGAAGAGCCAAGAGAATGGCAGGGGAGATGTGCAGGCTTAGGTTGGATCGAAGGAAAAGCTTCTTCAGCCAGAGGCTGCTTGGGCACTGCAACAGCCTCCCCAGGGAAGGGGGCACAGCACCAAGGCTGACTGAGCTCCAAAAGTGTTTGGACACTGCTCTTGGGCACAGGCTGTGATTGTTGAGGCTGCCCCGGGCAGGCCCTGAAGTTGGGCTCAGTGATCTTTCAGAATCCCTTCCAAGGCAGAAAATTCTGTGCTACTGTGATTGTGCTCTTGAGGAGATGGCATTTGACGGCCACCCCTGAGCATGAGGTAGAACCAGCCCTACGTGCACTGAAAAAAGAATCTCTAAAGATATTAAAATAGAATGGATCTATAGGCGATGTAAATACGTAAGTAGATAAGAATTGCTGATCCCAGATGGTTTTTGAAGTTGAAAGCCTGTGTTTGCAGAGAAGCCCAGTCAAATGCTTCCATGCCCTGAACGACAGGGATGCCAGAGGAGAAGTGCCATCATTGTGCTGTTTGAAGCTTTGGAGCGGGTGTGAGCAGAGTCAGGGCATAAGGGGATTTGTTGACACTGAAGCCCTGACCTGCTCAGCCAGGAACAATTTGTTTTGGGGTCAGCACAAGATAGTTTGAGGACTGAAATGGGTGCCAAGAACGTTTAATCAGGTGATGCGTGGACGAGAATCTGCAACTGCACTGGGACACCTCTCTAGGTCCTCTCTGGAAAGGTCTGTGTTTCCCCTGGAGGCAACACAATTCCTTCAGAAGCTGCACCCTGCTTTCACGTGGAAGCTCGTCTGGGGAAAGTGAGCACGCAGCCTGTGTGTCGTGCTTGGTGGGAGAGGCAGCTGGAGCCTCCTGCCCTTGTGCTAGTGCTTTGAGGGCAAACGGGGATTTTCTTACCTTGGAGGGTTCCCAAGTGCTCTGGGGATGCCCGGAGGCAGACGAGGAGACCAGGATGTCGGTGCAGAGGCCGGGTCTGGCGCTGAGTGCAGAAGGCGGCTGGTCAGGGACAGCCCAGGAGCTGATCCTGCAGCTGCTGCTCCAGCGCTGCTCCAGCAGCGTTCCAGCAAGGGCCGCAGGAGCAGGAGACAACGACAGTTGCTATGGGCACAGCCCAACATTCCATCTAGAACCCCTGGGGGAGCCATGGGACAGAAAGGGGCATGGGCCGCCTCTGCCCCTTGTACTTCTTCTGCTGCAAGTTTGCTCTGAGAAGCTTCCCATTGGGCCTTTTCTCCTCAGTCGTCTGATGAGACGGGCAAAAGCAGTGCAGGGACAGCCCTGGCTCTTCCCGGTGCTTCTCTGCAAGGTTCCTCCAGCTGAAGGTGCACAGGAGCCTGCCTCTGTGCAAGGGCCCAGACCTCATCTCCTGCCCTGGAGAACCAGAAGGGCTCCTCCCACTGGCTCTCCTCCAGCTCTGAGAGGAGCTGGAATTTGCAAGTTGCCTAGCGCAGAGCCAACTCCAAAGCTTCCTCTCAAAGTGGAGGCATTCATCCTGCCCCCTTTCTCAATTCTCCTTTTGCTGCCCAATAATGTCACTGCATGGTTTCCCTCCTTTGGGCCTCTGAGCTGGTCTC
Organism: Agelaius phoeniceus; assembly: GCF_051311805.1. Classification (NCBI taxonomy): domain Eukaryota; kingdom Metazoa; phylum Chordata; class Aves; order Passeriformes; family Icteridae; genus Agelaius; species Agelaius phoeniceus. The sequence continues at coordinate 32,361,076 of NC_135303.1, read as the reverse complement.
TCACCTCATCACTCCTCCCTTGAAACTTGGAGAAACAGGATGTTTTTCAGGCCAACTGATGGGGACACACACACGCACGCACAGGGACAGCACACGGGCATTTCTCTAGCAAACATTCAGGCAGAATTTCTAGATCCCTCTTCCAGCTCCCTTGGAGAAGCTCGGTGGTTGTCCCAAAAGACTCTGGCATTCCTCTAAGGAAGCAACACTTACAGAATTGCCTTTCCACACTGCTGGCCTTCACATTGCTTTTAACGCCTAGATCCCAGATATGAGAAAAAGCCAGGCAGCTTTGCTGCTTTCCTGCCTGTCCTTAAGGAAAAGCAAATCTTGCTTCAGTCCCAATCTTGCTTCCTTCCCAGCCTGCATGTTACCCACTGGCCAGCAAACTGAGGGGGCAGCTGGAACAAGTCCCACTGCAAGGCAGATACTTTGTAGCCTCCAAAGCCCACCTGCACCGGCTCCATCAGACAAGGGCAAGCTTGCCTCGGCTTCCCAGAAGCAGCCTGCCAATTGCCCCCTCCCTCGCCCCCTCTCCATCCACCCTCCACAGCCCCTGCCACCAAAGCCTTGCTAGGCAGGGCCATTTGCTGGCCTCCATAAAAGAGTGACTTGGATTCTTCTTTGGCGCAAGTGCCCCAGCTGTGACAAGTCAGAGGATAATGATCACACCCGCTCGGCTTTAGCTAAGGAGATTGCTGGAGGCCCAGAGCGGGACACTGGTCCTTTCAGGAGAAACTGCAACTGAACTAGCCATGCCTTTGTGGTGCATGCCGATAGGAATTGGATAGAATCGGAGGGCTTAGAAACGTCCTCCAAGCTGGTCAGCTCCATCAGTCCCCCAAAATGAAAGAAATTTTTCTGTCTGGGCTCCAAAAAGGACTCAACCCGCTGCTTTTATGCCAGAAAATATGGTGAGACCAGACCACTCATCTAGATGCAATTCAGTGAATTAAACAAAGCCTCCCTTTCCACTCCCAGCTGAGATGTTGAGGAATCAAAGGCTGAAGCCCCAGCGGTATTTCACTGGCAGTAAAGGAGACACACCTCAGGAAGTCCTGCCAGCTGAGCAAGGGGCTGGGCCTGGGGGAGGTGGCGCCTGCCCAGCTTCTTCTCTCAGGGCAAGTGCCGTCTTTGCAACACCAGGCAAATGGAACAAACATTGCTGGAGTGCTTTCATACAGACAAACAGACAAAATGGAACAAACATTGGTTTAATGATAAAGACAGATTAGGTCTCAACAAAGGCAAAATGACAAAGAGCATATGGCAGAGCATACAAAACACCCAACCTCTGACATTTACTGATAAATCTAATAATACTAATGAGTCCTGAATAATACTAATGTACCTTAACTACTAAATTGAGGAGGTTACTATCATGTAAACTAACGAAGTAGAAGATTAAACAACCCAAAAAGCTTAAAAAACAGTCCTATTCCTATCTAACTAATATCTAACAGTTGTATTCCTATCTAACTAATCTGCCTAACTCTTGCTAGCCCTGGACAACCTGCAGGGTTGTCTAATTTGGTCTTTTCTTCTTGGGGAGAGGCTCTGCTGTCTTCCGAGGCCGATGTCTTCTGCTGTGTTTGTTCCTTTCCTTCATGCTTTCAAACACCCTGCAAGATAGGAAGCAAACCATCCATTGCTCACGCTAGTACACACCATGAAACCAAGTGCCAAGATCTCCGTTTGAGTATGAATTTCTGTCTTTTCGGGCAGTGGCACATTTGTCAATGGATCAGCACCATGAGTCTGATGGTTCTACTTTCAATGCCTTGAAATGTCTTCCTCCTTTTGCTGCATCCTCTTTTGAATTTGATCAGCAGCATCAAACCAAGCTTTGATGGATCTATTCCTACTTGTATCAACTGTGTCTTGTTGGGGCACGGCAAGGTTTCATTGTGAAGGCTGGGTTTTACCTAAGCTCTTTGGGTTTGAGGTGGGTGTTAAGCTTGAGCACGGCTGCCGGGGGCGATGCTGCAAGTGCCCCCAGCTTCCCCTGCGGTGCCTTTGAAAAGGGTCAGCCCCTTTTAGTCCAAAGGCGCAGCTTTGAGCAGAAAGAGGAGGAACTTGCGCACCGTTTGCACTGCCCGCAGGGAAAGGGGCCTCCCGCCGAAGGGGGCGGCTGGCGCGGTTGGCAGCAGGGACACTGGGCGCTGCGAGCCCTCTTGCGGCTTCTCTTCCCTGGCTCCCCGTTCTCCTTTCTGGGAGGGCTTTTGCTCCTCTTTGCTTTGCCCACGCTCTGGAAATCAAAGAGTCCTTATCAATGCTTCCTTCCTCTCACAAAGCTGGAAATCAGAGCATCCAGCACAAAAATCGATCGGCCTAAGCAAATCCTTCCAAAGCCTCAAGAGCTGAGAAAACGGCTGCCTTTGCCAATGGGCTGCGGCGGGCTGCCAAGCCAGAGCTTGGAGGAAAATACTCCTCTTTTCTACAGGCCAAAGGGGTGGGAGAAAGACCTGGCTATTTAGAGCTCTACATTTCTTATTTCTACCTTTCTGCCTAACATCTATTTCTCTCTGCTTTTCCTCCACAAATGTCTAGGCAATGGCATTTCAATTCAGTCCAATTAGGGTAGACACATGCTTAGCCATTTTCTAGTCCCCAAAATAATCTCCCTCCCTGTCTCTCTCTCTCTCTCTCTCTCTCTCTCACATGATGGGAAACAAATTGCTCTTTGCCGCTAAGGAAAGATTTAGGGGAGCCACAGCACCAGCAGCTCCTTCTTGGGGACTATGCTGGCATGCTAGAAAAACTCCCTGAAAATCTGCAGCATATCCACAAAGGCAGCCTGGACTGCTGATGTCAGCAAGCAGTGGGGAATTTGGGGTCTGATTGGAGTCAGCGAGGGTGCCAGCCCTTGAGAAGCCCATCTGTAGAGAGTCAAAGCCCATTTTGGTGGCGGTGCTGCTTTCTTGGGTCAAAGTTAGGCTCCAGAATTGCATACTTCAGGGCAGCAGCACAAGGAAGGCCCGGGCAGCATCTGCTGTGCCTTTCCCAGCACATGGGACGATGTGATCCTGGCAAAGGGGCATCTGGCATGGCTCGCCAGCAGCTTTTCTCCCCTTCTCCCAGTTTCTCGACCTTCCTGGCACCTCTCCATTTTCTTGCCCCTCACCTGAGCAAGAGTGCTGGCAAGTTTATGCTCCTTTTTCCAGGAGTAGTAGTACTCCACACACTGGGCCACGGTCTTAGTCTGGATCTGTTGTGAAGAGAAAAAGAAGGAATCGAAAATGGTGTCGGGTGCACTGGGGAAAAAGTAGACTATGGAGTGAACTAGGAAGTAAAAGCATGAATGAAATGGAGTAGGGTGTAAAATGAAATCAACATGGAGAAAGAGAGGCATCATGCAATGTCTTAAACCCTGTATGATGCTAGGTGCTAATACACGCAATGCACAGATCAACAACAAATCCACCTAGCACAGTTCTTCTTTCCCCGCTTCACTCCAGTTATGCCAGCACAGCGTCTTGTGGAAGCAGCAGCAGACCTGTGCCACAAGTCTGACAGAATAAAGCTTCATCTTCCAAAAGAGCTTGGAGAAAAGGGCTGGAGAGGCAGGATCATCCTTTTGACACAGGCTTTTGATGTCCCCTTTTGTTACTACTTGAAGATACTTGCTCCTTGAGAAGAGAGAGACTGAAGCCCAGTGCTTGTTCCCAGAAATAAGCAAGCTTTCCTGCTGCTGATCTGCTCGGGTAAAGAATGTCCCGTGGCTTTACCTGCTTCTGGATGAGATGAAAATCCTTGCCGTAGGTGTGGAAAGCCTTTTGGAAGGACTCCTTCTCCTCAGGTGTCCATCTATCAGAGCCTGGCAATAAAAAGCAGCGGCTAGTAAACAGATCCCTTGATCCACACCAAGTAGATTCCTCTGGCTGCCGAAAGAAAACGGTCGCAGGCCGTCATTCACGTGGGTGTACGTGTCTGCTCCCTCAGAAGGGCGTGAAGACAAGAGCAGGCATTGCCCGGGGAGAAGGATTGGAAAACAAGTAGAGCTGAAGGACTAGATGCTGGTGCTTTGCCCACCCACAGAGGAGACAAGACCTTGTGCTGGTGTTAAGCACAATTTCTTGAAGCAGAAACGCTTGCCACAACAATGAAGGGGACGGCAGCATCTGTCAGGGACGCAAGAAGCTCTGCTTTGCTTACCTGCGTAATGATAATCAGCCATGGGATGGCCTTGAGCTGTTGCAGGCCCCTCTGAGAGCAGCATCTCCAGAGCCTCCTGCAAGATCAAGAGGGAAAAGGCTTTAGCCGCCCCAGCACATTAAAAATGAGCCAAAAAATCACAGGTGCTGCCTTTCAGCTCCTTTGCCTCTCCAGACATTCAAGCGACTCTATCCCATGTGGGTGAAACACTGTCATTTGCTCCCAGTCCCTAGTTTTTGCTGCCCAACCCTTTGATCCTGGTCCCCAAGAGTGGCCTTTTGCTCACCAAGCTGAGGATTTTGCTGCTCCTGCAGCCAGAATGGCCTCAGCTGACTGAGGCTTCTGGGAATTTCCCCTCCAAATGTCTTAGAGAACCCAAATCTCCAGGCCATTTACAAGGCAGCAGGACCTTCCGCCGCCGCCGCCTCCAGGAGGGAGATTCTCCCTGCTGGAGCCCTTTGGGCTCAGCCCTGACGCAGCTGGAGGAGACCCAGCAGGCAGCAAGTGCTCTGCTCCCTGTTAAGACCCTTCTTCCAAGAGCAGCCAGGAAAGGCTGTCCCAGTGCCCAGGCCTTCTGCATTCCCTGTGCCCTCTCCTCTGCGCCCAAACAGCCGCTTCTTACCGGAACGCTGCCGCGTGCCTGGTGCAGGCAGTGCAGGGCGCGCTCCAGGTTAGCTGCTGCCCCGGGAATGCCACGGGAGCTGGCCATGTCCAACAGTTCTCTTACTGCAAGCACAAGAAAAAACCCACCGAAAGTCAGCCTGGAGGCCAGCAAAGGGCAAAGGTTGCCATGCAAGGCAGAAGGAAAGGCCGGCAGCTAAAGACAGCAGCTTGGAGAGAGAGCATGAAAAGGAGAGCAAAGACAGAGCCAGCTGAAGCAAGGGCCCACGCAGTGCTGGCTCTCCCTCCAAAGCAGCTTCTGTAAGAAGAAGTGGGGGCCAATCTCCCCTCTTCCAGTGGCAAACGGCCCTGACCAGTTTGGAGAGCAAGGTGCTTGCTCTTTCTCCTTGCCTCTAACACTTCTACATGGGAAGATGGGCGAGACAAGGAGAGAAGCAGAGCCTGCAAAAGGCTGCCTTTTTAGGCAAAAGGAGCCTTTTCAAGACCCAAGTAGCTCAGGGCTGGAAGCAAAGCTTGAAGCAAAGCTACCTCTGTCAGGTTTTTCCATGTCAGAGTCATCCTCTCCCCAGGGCTTCCAGACCAGGCTTGCAGGCTCTTCATCCTCACTTGGTGCTCTGTTCTGCAGCTCTGGGAGCTCAGCCTGAAAGTCGCTGCCAACATTGATGTGTCTAAAGGAAGAAGGAGGTGGAGGTGAGAAAGGCAAGTGGTCAAGAGAGCCTTGCTGTGCACCCACAGGCTTGAACCAATCCCAGCCTGACTGTGAAAGAGCAGTTCTCCTCCTCGCCATTCCTCCAGTTTGCTGTGCTTTAACCCTAGGCCAAAACTCACGGCTGAATCTGGGCTCTTGCTTTCCTTTTCATTGTGCCTCTCCTTTCCACCTGAAAGACATCAAAGCAATGCTCCAGTTCAAAGTCCTTCTGCCAAGGATGTGTCAGTAGCCTTCCTTCTCATCCTCATCATTGCAAAGCCCGAGCTCCCGTGTCCCAGCTCCTTTCTCTTTGCTCTCATTGCTGCCTTTTTGACATGGAATGTCCTAGGCAGGACCCTCCAGCAGTTCAGCAGCTTCCTCAGGAGGGCAAGCAGAAGGCCATGCACTACTCTCTTCACTCCCGGGGCCACGGAGAAGAGCCAAGAGAATGGCAGGGGAGATGTGCCAGTGCAGGCTTAGGTTGGATCGAAGGAAAAGCTTCTTCAGCCAGAGGCTGCTTGGGCACTGCAACAGCCTCCCCAGGGAAGGGGGCACAGCACCAAGGCTGACTGAGCTCCAAAAGTGTTTGGACACTGCTCTTGGGCACAGGCTGTGATTGTTGAGGCTGCCCCGGGCAGGCCCTGCAGTTGGGCTCAGTGATCTTTCAGAATCCCTTCCAAGGCAGAAAATTCTGTGCTACTGTGATTGTGCTCTTGAGGAGATGGCATTTGACGGCCGCCCCTGAGCATGAGGTAGAACCAGCCCTACCTGCACTGAAAAAAGAATCTCTAAAGATATTAAAATAGAATGGATCTATAGGCGATGTAAATACGTAAGTAGATAAGAATTGCTGATCCCAGATGGTTTTTGAAGTTGAAAGCCTGTGTTTGCAGAGAAGCCCAGTCAAATGCTTCCATGCCCTGAACGACAGGGATGCCAGAGGAGAAGTGCCATCATTGTGCTGTTTGAAGCTTTGGAGCGGGTGTGAGCAGAGTCAGGGCATAAGGGGATTTGTTGACACTGAAGCCCTGACCTGCTCAGCCAGGAACAATTTGTTTTGGGGTCAGCACAAGATAGTTTGAGGACTGAAATGGGTGCCAAGAACGTTTAATCAGGTGATGCGTGGACGAGGATCTGCAACTGCACTGGGACACCTCTCTAGGTCCTCTATGGAAAGGTCTGTGTTTCCCCTGGAGGCAACACGATTCCTTCAGAAGCTGCACCCTGCTTTCACGTGGAAGCTCGTCTGGGGAAAGTGAGCACGCAGCCTGTGTGTCGTGCTTGGTGGGAGAGGCAGCTGGAGCCTCCTGCCCCTGTGCTAGTGCTTTGAGGGCAAACGGGGATTTTCTTACCTTGGAGGGTTCCCAAGTGCTCTGGGGATGCCCGGAGGCAGACGAGGAGACCAGGATGTCGGTGCAGAGGCCGGGTCTGGCGCTGAGTGCAGAAGGCGGCTGGTCAGGGACAGCCCAGGAGCTGATCCTGCAGCTGCTGCTCCAGCGCTGCTCCAGCAGCGTTCCAGCAAGGGCCGCAGGAGCAGGAGACAACAACAGTTGCTATGGGCACAGCCCAACATTCCATCTAGAACCCCCGGGGGAGCCATGGGACAGAAAGAGGCATGGGCCGCCTCTGCCCCTTGTACTTCTTCTGCTGCAAGTTTGCTCTGAGAAGCTTCCCATTGGGCCTTTTCTCCTCAGTCGTCTGATGAGACGGGCAAAAGCAGTGCAGGGACAGCCCTGGCTCTTCCCGGTGCTTCTCTGCAAGGTTCCTCCAGCTGAAGGTGCACAGGAGCCTGCCTCTGTGCAAGGGCCCAGACCTCATCTCCTGCCCTGGAGAACCAGAAGGGCTCCTCCCACTGGCTCTCCTCCAGCTCTGAGAGGAGCTGGAATTTGCAAGTTGCCTAGCGCAGAGCCAACTCCAAAGCTTCCTCTCAAAGTGGAGGCATTCATCCTGCCCCCTTTCTCAATTCTCCTTTTGCTGCCCAATAATGTCACTGCATGGTTTCCCTCCTTTGGGCCTCTGAGCTGGTCTCTCACCTCATCACTCCTCCCTTGAAACTTGGAGAAACAGGATGTTTTTCAGGCCAACTGATGGGGACACACACACACACACACAGGGACAGCACACGGGCATTTCTCTAGCAAACATTCAGGCAGAATTTCTAGATCCCTCTTCCAGCTCCCTTGGAGAAGCTCGGTGGTTGTCCCAAAAGACTCTGGCATTCCTCTAAGGAAGCAACACTTACAGAATTGCCTTTCCACACTGCTGGCCTTCACATTGCTTTTAACGCCTAGATCCCAGATATGAGAAAAAGCCAGGCAGCTTTGCTGCTTTCCTGCCTGTCCTTAAGGAAAAGCAAATCTTGCTTCAGTCCCAATCTTGCTTCCTTCCCAGCCTGCATATTACCCACTGGCCAGCAAACTGAGGGGGCAGCTGGAACAAGTCCCACTGCAAGGCAGATACTTTGTAGCCTCCAAAGCCCACCTGCACCGGCTCCATCAGACAAGGGCAAGCTTGCCTCGGCTTCCCAGAAGCAGCCTGCCAATTGCCCCCTCCCTCGCCCCCTCTCCATCCACCCTCCACAGCCCCTGCCACCAAAGCCTTGCACGGCAGGGCCGTTTGCTGGCCTCTCCCATTCTGGTAACACTTTGGATAACTTCCAATGGTTGTCACCTATTGCTAGTAGGGAGAATAGAAAAGGTTGCTGTAGTTTAACCAAGTCACTTCCCACTGTGATTAATTTTTTCAGCACCACTTCTGAATCGATGGTATTTAGCACTCTCAGTCCAGTCTCTAGCAGCCCAGTGAGATCCCTTTTACTCTTAAAGTTAGAGGGCAATCGTTTCTGAAGCTAAGTTGTCCAGTCCATGAAAGGATTTCCGAGAAATGGGGCACACTCCGGTCAGATGTCCGAAGCATTTACTTGTATTCCCATTCCTACTCGCTTCAGAGACCATTCTGGATTAACCAGCAGTCTCTGAATTCCTGTTTTCTTAATATCATACGGCCCAATTCTAGGAATCATAGGAACTGTAGGCTCCTCTTCTACTTCTGGAATAATTGGCTTTTGGGCCAATAACAGCTTTCTTTTGCATTGGTGGGGTAGTTCTGGTCTTGTTCTTAGGATATTCAGTACACACTTGAGTGATGTTAAAGTCAAGATCATACCTTCTTACTGCACACCCCTCTATTTTTAGTCTAAACTCTGGACACTTACTCAAACATTTGTCACAGCATTCAGAGCTAATCCGAATGAGTTTCACAGGTGGATGGTAAGCCTCATGGAAGCCATCTTGCACCAATGCATAGTTACATCCCTAAACATTTCTCCCTTCTCACAAATGTGCATTCGTGACCTTTAGAATCTCATTTATGGCCTTAGGAGAGTGGGAATCGTAGGCCCTCCCTTGGCACCAGTATATTCCAGTTACGTTGTACCCCATGGTATTGCATTGGCTCCTGTTCCAACCATGGCAATGGATATAATGGTTACGACCTTCTCCATTATGTCTATGATTTCTCTAAGTCCATTTATTCGCTGTTCCGGGTGAGCTTCAGCCTCAGTTCATTGTCGCCTGGTATCACTTTCCGGACTCTCTCAGGGGCTTTCTTCACTCGGGAGTGATGGGTCCAGGCCTTCTGTTCTTTGATTTTGATTGTAGTAAAGGTGGTGAGGAGCACTTGGAATGGTCCTTGCCACTGCAGTTCCAGGGTCTTTTCTGCAAAAGATTTAACATATACATAATCCCCAGGTTGTACATCGTGTACTGGTCCATCTAATTATCTGGTTTGAGCTCCAGCCACATATTTTTCAATTTCTCTCAGTTGTTTATTCAGGGCTACCATATACTTGTGTAGGGTTTCCTCCCCTACTTGTGTAGCTGTGGTTCCTTCTTGAACTGCATATGGTCTCCCATAATATTTCAAAGGGGCTCAATTTTTCTTTTGTCCTTGTTTTTTTCCAAATTTGCAATAATGCTAATGGGAGAGCCTGGGGCCAAGGAAGGTTTGCCTCCTGTCCCAATCTTACAATTTGCTGCTTAATCAAATGATTCATCTTTTCCACCTGCCCACTTGATTGAGGATGATATGGAGCAGCTCCCAGTCTATTCCCAGGTGGTGGCTAATTTGTTGCTAAATTTTTCAAATAAAGTACAGCCCTCTATCTGAGGATATGGTGGCTGGAACTCCAAACTTCAGTATTATTTCTTGCAACAGCACTTTGGTTACTGTGCGCCGGCAGTTCATATACAGACACAAACGGGACGGGGCTGCTATGACAAGCGTCTTGAGCTCTTTATTTTCAGCATCAGTCTCATTACAGGGTTAAGGCAATGAAGAGATGCTAACAGCAATGAAGGGATGCTAACAGCTCGCTGGTCAGGTAGCAGGCTAAAGAAACTTAATGTTACAACATACCATAAAGCTGTCTTAGCCAATTACATAGAGCAAAAGCATACTGACGGTAGTTCTATCCAATCACTTTAAGCACATATAGCTTTGGTTAAAACAATGGTGACCTATTCTTGCATACAATAGCCCGTTTATAAGAGACAAAGCACAGAGCACCATTCACATTTAACCTTCTAAATATCTACTAAATAAACTTGGTGCAACTTAGAAAGCTAAACTACACAGCTCTATTGTTCTATTTCCCATGTCTTCGCTATAGCTTAGATATCTTTTCTGCTGCTTTAGCACTGTTCAGTATTTCGGCTGTAACTGAGGCCTGTCTTCTGCAGTTTTCCCAAAACCTTCTGATTTTATGGATTCCCACAGTTATCTCTCATGCCTTAGCTGTCCTAGTAGGGAAAGTTTCTGGCCAACCTGAAAAGGTATCAATCAATACCAGGAGATAACGATATGCCCCCTTCCTGGCTAATTCTGTGAAATTGATTTACCACTGTTGCCCAGGTCTGCAACCTTTCCCAGATTGTCCAACTTTAGGCTTTGGGATGTTTTTAGGATTAGTTTGGAGGCAAAGGCTACACTGATGAGTTATCTGAATTACTGTGCCCTGTAGGTTCCTGGCCATAATTTTCCTTTCAGATGGTTATAGAGGGGATCTACTCGCCAATGTGTTTTTTCATCTTCCTTTTGCACTAATGACTACAGCAAGTAGGAAGGCATTGCAAGTTTCCCTTCCTCTGTTACAGGCCATCCTTCTTGATTATAATCTGCTTTTTCTCTTTTAATAAGTTTCTTATCCTTTTTATTGTACACTGGCTTACCTTCAATATTTTGAAATTTTTCCATCTGGGATCGATGTTGCCTCAATTGTCTCCTCAAATACCTCACCTTTGGCTGTGTCTTTTGCCTCTCTTTCTGCCAGCATGTTTCCTTCTTCCAATTCAGAGCTCTTTTTTTGGTGTGCCTTAATGTGCATGACAGCTACATTCTTAGGTAGTTGTACTGCATCTAGTACTCTCAGTACCTCTTGTGCATGTTTAATATTCTTCCTTTGTGAATTCAACAGTCCTCTCTCTCTCCAAATGGCTCCATGTACATGAACCACTCCAAATGCATACCTTGAGTCTGTGTAGATGTTAATCTCTTTTCCTTTTGCCAGCTCTAAGGCTCAAGTTAAGGCAACTGTTTCAGCCTTTTGTGCAGAGGTGTTTGCTGGCAAAGGTCCAGGGACTCGATTACCTCTCTGCTTGTAGTAACCACATACCCAGCATGCCTTTTTTCACTGATGACATAGCTGCTTCCATCAGTAAACCAGGTCTCAGCATCTTCAGGTGGGGTGTCCTTCAGATCTGGGCAGCTGGGGTAGGTGGCTTCAGTGGTCTCTAGACAGTCATGGATCACTGGTTCTCCCATACTCCCGCTGAGGAAGGAAGCTGGGCTCACCATGTTAGTTATCACGATTTCAACATCATCTTGTTCTACTAGTATAGCTTGGTACTTCAGAAACCTCTGTGGGACGAGCCAATGTCCCCCTTTTGCCTCAAGGACTGCAGACACCATGTGGGATATTAGCACAGTCATCTTCTGGCCTGGGGTGAATTTGCGCGCTTCTTGGATGTTCACTGCCACTGCTGCAACGGCTCTGAAACACCTTGGCCATCCTTTAGCTGCCGTGTCCAGCTGTTTGGAGAGATAAGCCACTGCTCTCTGGTACGGGCCTAAGTTCTGTGCTAATATTCCAAAGGCAATCCCTTCTTTTTCGTGGGAAAACAGGAAAAATGGTTTACTCGCATCTGGAAGTCCCAGAGCTGGAGCTGACATGAGGGCCTTCTTTAGCTGGTTGAAGGCTTGGGTTGCTTCTTTTGTCTACTGAAGATCTCTGCTCCCTTCTGTGATCAGGGCATATAAAGGTTTAACAAGCAACCTATAGTTATAAATCCATGGCCTGCACCACCCAGTCATGCCTAAAAAGGTTCTCAGTTCTTTCACTGTCTGAGGTCTCAGGGTCTGGCATATTGCTTCTTTGTGATCCTGCCCCAAGGTCCTTTGTTCAGCACTCACTTCATAGCCTAGGTAAACAACTGTTTGCCTCACCATTTGGGCTTTCTTCTGGGACACTTGATACCCCTGTAGGCCCAAAAAGTTTAGGACGCTTACTGTTCAGTCCACACGTCTCCTGGGTCTGGGCAGCTATCAGGACGTCATCCTCATACTGGAGCAACTGTCCTTCTCCTGGTGGAGGTTGCCAAGACTCTAAATCCTTGGCAAGTGTCTCCCCAAATATAGTGGGGGAGTTCTCGTACCCCTTTGGTAGTACACACCATGTGAGCTGGTTCCTCCATCCAGTTCTGGGATTCTCCCATTCAAATGCAAAAATCTTCTGGCTGGCTTCATGGAGAGGGAGGCAAAAGAAAACATCCTTTAAATCTAAAATGGTAAGCCAGGCTAGTTCAGGTGTTAAACGAGTTAACAAGGTATAGGGAAGGATTAGCAACTACTGGATACAAGTCTGCAGTTATTTTGTGAACAGCCCTCAGATCTTCTACTAACCTGTATCACCCATCAGGCCTCTTTACTGGCAAAATGGGAGTGTTAAAATCAGAATGGCATTCTTTTAACAGTCCTGTTTGCAAAAAGTTTTCTATGATTGGGCTAATCCCTTCTCTGTCTTCCTTCTTTAGGGGGTATTGTTTACCCCTCACTGGTCGTTCTCCTTCTTGGAGCTTGATTTCTGTGGATAATGCATTCTTTGCTCTCCCTGGTATATTAGAAGCCCATACCCCAGGGAATACCTGATCCATTATTTTCTTGAAGTTTTCCTCTTCTTCAAGAGAAATTTCAGTTTCTTTGGTTATTAACATTAGGCTTAACAACTCCACATATTGTTGGTCCATTACCTCTAAACTAAACTAATTTCTCTGTTTTTAAATAGTATTTTTGCATCCAGTTGCTCTAGCAGATCCCTGCCCAAAAGTGCAGATGGAGCATTAGGCATATATAAGAGTCAGTGAATCCCCCGTTGCTTTCCCAATTTATACCTTAATGGTTTGCAAAAATATGCTTTTTCAGATTGACCAGGAGCCCTCTTTACTATAACATTATAATTTGTTAGAGGTATTAGAGCCTTATTCAACACTGAAAATGTTGCCCCTGTGTCCACTAAAACTTCCACTTCCTTTTCTTCATTCCTCAGTTTAACTATAACCAGAGGGTCCCCTAGGGTAGGGCTCTCCAGTCCTCCTCAGTCCTCCTTCATATGAACAACCACCCTTTCTCCTCTCCAATCGCCATTTCTCTGTTCATCACCCCTTCTTTGTTCTGGGCACTGGTTTTTCCAGTGTCCAAATTTCTTGCAAAATGCACATCTTTTCCGAGTCAGGGTGGTCCTTGTCTTGGCGGGCCTTGCTCATGTTTCTCCCTTTCTCCCTCCCTTACTACTGCTACTAATTTCTTCATCCCTTATCTATACCCTTCTTCCCGATTCCTAAAGACTCTCCATGCTTCATCCAATACAGTCTCCAAGTCCTGGCTATTTGGGCCCCGGATCTTCTGGAGTTTCCACCTGATATCTCCTGTGGATTGTCCTAAAAATAAATTGATTAGTTGTTGTGTCCCTTCATCCGATCCAGGGTCCAGGGATTGTGTCCCTGCATTGTGTCCCGCAGGTGATCTAAAAGTTCAGAAGGTGTTTGAGAGGGACCTTGTTTAGCAGCATATAAGGCTGACCAATTTATGGTTTTAGGAATTGCTCGTTCTAGTCCTTTCACTATAAAGTCTCCGTATCTCTTAAGTTGTGCTAATTCATTGGGTTCATTGGGATCCCACATCGGATCCTGAAGAGGAAATAGATCTTTGATATACTCTTGTGCTGGCACACAAGCATCTTCAGCTAAATCTTTGGCTACCTTCAAAACCAACTGCTTCTCTGTTTCTGTCAAGGCATCAAGTAGTAACTTCATGTCTGCCCAATCAGGTGAATGCTGCTTAATCATAAACTTCAACCTTTTAGCAACCCCTATTGGGTCATTCTGATAACCCTTAGCAATCCTTTCCCAAGCCTCCAAATCCATTGAGTAAAAGGGGACCTCAATTATCTTTGGTTCCGTTTTAGGGTTGTAGCTTGCCTTAAGGGTACTTGTATAACTCCTTTAGTTTGTTTTCTGGCTATTTGTGAGTTCATTCTAGTTTGCTTTCTGGTCCTTAATGCTATCAGACCTTGTGGGGAAAGCTTGGGGCTTGGTTCAGATTCATCCCATTCACTATCGCTACTAGGCAACGGTGGGTAAAGCCTCCATGGTTCCCTTGAGTCAGGAGTTGGTGGGGAAACCTCTACCTCAATTACTGTTTTTCCCAGGGCAGATGAACCAGAAGATAAGTTAGGGCAGGCTAAAGTTGGTGAGGGTTCTGATTTTACTCATTCCTCTACCCTCCCTCCTTCCTGTTTTCTAGGGGGTGGTAAAAGTGCCTCTACCATCCCTTGTTCTAAGATCTCTGTTGGATGCAATTTACTTGGGTGTGAGCATCTTTCATTTATTGAGCATGTGCTACAACACCGTTTGAGCTTTTCCCTGTTAGCTTTATTATCCTTTTCAAGAGCCAGTACCAGTGGATCAGATGGTGGCCTAATCCCACAATCCCTTTGCCACTTGGGGTGACTTTGAAGGCTGATATCAGCATAAGTCACCTCTTGCCACTTCTGCTCACGCCTAAGGAAAAGCATTAACTGTAATAGTGTCTCACAGTCCAGTGTACCACTTGCTGGCCACTTCAGTCCTCCATCAGGTCTATCGAGTGTCCACCACTGTGTGCAAAATTTGACAAGTTCTCTTTTAGTTTCACTCCCACCATAGCCCACCAGCTCTTTCTAGTGTGTTAAGATACACCCTAGAGGTCTTCCTCTGGGAATCTCTTTGCTCTCATTTGCCCCCAAAGCTTAAGATTTTATTTTTCACAATGTCTTTTGACCTTATCCCAGTTCTTTAGTTTCACTTGGGTTCCCTCTGGTACAAAAATATGCTGGACACACTCAGCTCTAAGAATTTCCACTGGTTTCTTTAAGGTTCCTGAAACCCCATTTTCCCACAACTCGAATATTTTACTGCTGCTGTGGGCCTCCCGACCAATTGCCAACAAAATCCGTATAGCTGTCTGGGTAGTCTTTTGTTCTTTTGTAAGACAGGGAGCACAAGTTCCTCTCTTAGGTATTAGCTACCTATACCTTTGTGGGACCCACAGACTGCACACGGAAACACAATCCATGGGTTACAGTAGCAATCTTCCTCTGGGCAGGGGAATACCCCTGAACCAAGCTCTGGATTCTTGTGCCTCCTGTTCCTGGTCATCCAGTTGTGCTAGCAATCAAAAGGGATAAAACAGCTTGTTAATTAATTTTTCTCTTTCCTTTAAAAGAAAGGCTTAGCAATATGTCCTTCAAAACAGGGTTCGGAGCAGCAGCTAAGGAAAGAACTCACAGTTCGACAAAAGTGGGGGGGGGGAACCTCCTTTTTCTTCAATCTAAGAAAACCACACAATGTAGTCAGGCACTCTACCCAAGGTGCAGGTTATTCATTACTTATTAAATCAGGTCCTCTGTTATGCTTTGCTCTGGGTATATTGCTATTAAAATACGTTTAAAAATTGTAAGTAACTTTTCATACACTGTAGCGAGTGTGCAGCTGAAAGCCAAGGCTATCTCTTGTCCCGCTGTAACCAAAGAACAGATGGGAACCTTGCAAAGTATCAGCCGAGTTTCGGCAGAAATTTCACGATTCCGCGCTGCACCAACAACTGTGTGAATCACTACTATTACCCGTTCCAAAGCTTTTCGGATTCCCCACCAAATTTCTCTCACTCTAAGATCAAAAAAAATACAAACCACGGAGTTCAACTGCGTACCTCAGCAGCAAAGAAACCCCTCCGCTGCCTCTCCCAGCAGTAGTTCAGGGCGCTCTGCCTTCTGCATTCAACCAAAGCCTGAGTTTCTTTTCCTGGCAGAGACCTGACTCCAAACACAAATAGTTTAGGCTCACAAAGAAAACAGCTAGGGGTTTTTTCATGACCCCAAACACACTCAACAAAAAATTTAACAAGGTCTTGCTAAAAATCACACAAATTTTGGCCGGCGCACAGCACACAAATCCCTCCACAAGAAGTGGGAGGGGGGGGGAGGGTAAGCCACCAACAGTTTAAAGTATTACCACACACTCCAGCAACTGCAAACCTCACATAAAAGTAAAAATCATCAAAACACTCACTTGCCAAACTCTCTCAGGGGTTAAAAAGACATATCCCAAGGCTACAAAGCCTGGACTCCCCTCCGGTTACCCGAGAAACAAATGACTCCCAGATAACCAGGACTCTTTTAACTAAGAAGTGAACGAATTTAGCTCACTCAAAGCCCTTTTCACCTAACAATACATCAAGTAAAATTTTACAGACAAAAACACATACGACCCAGGCCCACACACAGCCTAATTCCCCTCTAACACGCAGTCCAAGCACAGTACAAACACTTTAAATCAGTCTGCTCTCCCAAACAAAGTGTCCCTCCACAAATCAGGTGGGGGTTTCAAAAACCTTTTGCAACTTCAAGCTTATAAAACTCTCAAAAACACTTACAAAGGTTAATAACACACCCCAAATCAGACAAATTATAATACTTACAACACAAACTCTCACAAACCACAGCAAATACGGTACATAAATAGTTTTCTACAAACCAAACACACAAAATCACAAAACCACCAAACAAACATAGATCCATTTACAATACACACACAGAGTGGGGCCACAACCAAGATTGTCTGCAACCCACAACGGGACCCTTCGTGTCCCAAAAATTCGGACTAGCCACTCAAATGATGGATCACTGAGGTGCACCTTTAGATTACAGACTGAAACTGGAGCCACCACTGCTCCGATCCAAATTCACAACACTGCTGCCGCCGTCTCCACTAGGAGACACAGACTACCAGACCCCTGGGTCCCCACTACGGGACACGGATACCCAGATCCCCACTATGGGACACAAGTTACCAGACCACTGCAACGAGACATCTCTCGTGTCTTATTTACTGCTTATATAATAAGGTACCTTTCCCCAAATAGAAACATACATTTTGTTTCCAGCAGGTTCTGGTCTTTCCCCAGGTAGTCAGTGGGATCGCAGGATCCCTCTTCCTGGAAATTTCTGGTGGGCGCCCAGAAGAGTCCCGGACCCCCACTGGCCCCACGGCCAGAGAGAGAAGATTTGCTACCTGGCTCGCCAGATGATTTATCAAAAATATGGATATTGATCTAGTACCGATATCCAACTGTGTCGGACAAAGACTCTCTAACAGTTTAATGCTAGAAAGTGTATGTTTATTGTGAAGAGTGCAGGACAACTCCCAAATACACACCGCAATTTACAGGTGATTACAGAGTCCTTTTATCTATACAAGTATAGAATACCCAAAATACAAATGCATAGTCATAACTTTGGTACATCCCATTCCCTGCTTTGTATGGTAATTAGTTCAAAAGCTATTAAGCATGTGCAGTTTGCTCCTTTAAATGGGTATGTGGTCCCTTTCATGGGGAGGGGTCCCAAAATCAGGAAGTAAATGAAGTCTTCCTCATTCTGACCTTTCTACCATTTCAATGCAAATATGACAAATGAACCCTTGGTAGAACTCCCATTCCCTGTCCTCAATTACTAGTTAACTACTAACTCTTAACTTCATCAAGGCCTACTCATTTTTTTTATTATTTTTTTTATTAACTCTAATAAACCTTATCTCTAACTAAAACCTCAGCCCCTCTAAAATCCCTAAATTCCTTGAAGTTTATGTCTCAAGAAGATGCTCTGATGGAGCCCTTGGTTTTAGCAGGACTGGCAATACAAACTCCAAAGCCTCCAGAGCCCTGGAATGTTCCCTCCTGTGTCATGGCGTGCCTAAGCTGCTCAGTGCTTGGAAGCTGTGTGCTCCCGACAGGCTGTCCCATTCCTGGCTTTGCGCTGCTTCCAGGTGGCCCAAGGCCCTCCCCCTTGGCAGAGGGGCCCTGCCCCGCCCCACCCCACGCACCCCCTGACAGCTGCCCCACACTGCCCTACCTGCCTTGCAGAGATGTTATTCCCCTGTGCCCTGGTGTCCCACAGTGCCAGCTGCAGTTCAGAGCAGGGCAGGAGGAGGGACCAGGCCCTGCTTGTCCCCCCTTGCTGGCAATCACTTGGTATAGAAGAGTAAAGGAGGGCTGAAATGGGACATCCTCCTAACAGTGGCCTCTCTTAATTAAACCTTTGGGACACCAAAGTGCTCTGCCCTGAGGGCCCACACTGGGCTTTCCATGCTAAGGTGCCATGCTTCCTTCTCTAAGCCCTACACATGGCTGGTTGCTGTGAGCTGACTTGGAAATGGGGAAAATGAGATACTTTCAAATGGAGGGAACTCTTCTGGGTAACAAGTGCAGTGTTTCAGCAAGAGAATTTCAAGGTAGTTCTGGGCCCTTCAGCAATTGCATAGATTTTCAGATGCCACCCTCAGCATTCAAAGTGGGAAGAGCCCAGGTAAAGCTCCTTTCAAGGCCCTGTACTGTCCACCATCAGAGGACATGTCTGCGCTGAGTCACCAGGAAAGCAAGCTAAGCCAAGGCTCATGGGGTGAACAGAGTTGATTTGCAGAGGAGTTGCGTGCACTTTTTTCCCCCTCCCACCAGGATTTTGTTCCACTTTCAAGATGCCTCCTGTGTCTGCCTCAAGATTTTGACAGAGAAGGGAATGACTGCATCTCATTTGTACTGGGATGTGGCTATCCAAATTTCTGCACGGAATCTTACAGGGAGCATGGAGCTTGGGCAAACATCTGTCCCACTGTCAGCAATGGAGAAAGACAGGGAAGCTGACTCAGTGATCAGAATCCGATTTTATTGTGGGATACAAGCACTCATAGACTATTTTAGGGAGACTAGTAAGGTGTACTACAATGATTAGGTTGAAATCACATACACAAACTTATGCATATAACAGCATCTCTTGCTTGCATTGTTTAATAGGATTTTCTTTTTCTGCTAAACCTGTCTCATTAAATCTTCTTGCTATCTAGATCTAATTTTCAAAGTTCCGTTTGCTTTTGCCAAGGCATTTTATCTATCAATTCTCTTATGCCAATAAGGTCCAAAGTACTCTCTGTCTCGTGCACCCCAATATCTCCCCCTTCTGTGTCAACCAAAACCACCCCTTTAATGGTCTTATTAATTAATCTCTGCACACATTGAAACAAGCAAGGTATCACGATTAATATAATTATTATCAAAATCACCACATGCATACCTATCCTAAAGAAATCCTTTAGCCAGGGAGCTAGACCCCAGCCACTAAACAGGTTATCTAGCCAAAATCCAGATTCTACTCATAGTTTAAACACACTATCCTTCAGCTGTTGTTTGCTTTTATGGATAGATTCCAAGTGATCAGAAAGGTTCATGCAACACATTCTATCAAAATCTTCGCAGCCATGACCTTGTGCTTGGAGCACAAAAATCTATTGCAGCTCTATTTTGCAAAGTAGCATGCCTTATACTACACACATCCATTAATAGGTTTGACAAAGCAGAGCTAGTGGCATTTGTCTGTTTTGCCAGCCAGCAAGCCATCTCATTTAATTGGATTAAGGCCTTTTTTGCAGCCAGTTTTGGCAAAAGTAAATAGGCCAAATTCATTTGGGTCTCAGACCACAGAGACATTTCATCATTGCAGTATTTATCAAATGCATGTAAACTGCACCTTATTCTGTGGGGATATTTGTGCTGTAAAATCATGGATGTGTTAGGTGTTAGCACAGTCAATCGTCCCAGACTACAGGAACCTCCTTGTACGTGCAAAGGGGTTGCAGCCCAGGCCTGATCTCCACAGACCAAAAACATTCCTGATGGCAGCCTTAGGGGGGCATTGCTAGATTTAGAAGGGCTGCCAGAATTGTAATTACACCAAAAGGTTTGATTCTTATACACAGGGTGATAGGGAGAAACATCCCAAGCTTTAGACTGATTTCTTCCTGTGTATTTAAAATCAACACAAAAATCCATTTTTACAGAACCCAGGAGCTCCAAGGGGAGCTTCTTGGGGATCCAAGGGTGCTTCAGGAAGGTAGGGGGTCCACTGATCTCATGCATCAACAGGATTTGAACTCTGCACCACACTTTCAGTATTTTTTAGTATTGGCCAATTGTCTAATGGCAAGGCCGACTAGACAGGTTGAAAATGGATTTTCTGGGGATGCAGTGGCCAAGCATAGGGTATCTTGTTTTGTTGCATTGGCTAGAGTTATCCAAACATTTGTTTTGGGTTGGTCAACAGGCCAAGCTGTGTTAGTAAAACAAAGCAGTGCTAACAAGCATAAGCAGAGCATCCATTTTAACTCCATTCTATGTTGCAGCAAAAAAACCCTTTTTTGATTTTAATTTCCAAGCATATCTTTTAGCACATTCCCTTTTTGTCCTCTCCCAAGCTTGTTCAGGGACTGGCCAGATATAAGGCACTACATTTTTTTATTTGCACTCTACTTTGCAAAGATGGCTATTTTCAGCTTCCCTCAAAACTTCCCTCCTGAGAATAGGGAGGCGAGGGCTATCCCTTTCCTCGTGGCCTACTACAGTTAAAAATTCAATGGCTTTATACTTTATTTGTAACTCCACGTCATAACATGATGCACACCATGCTTTTGCCAAAAGGGCTCCGTGATACCACCGATCTCCACACTTTTTACATTGACATAAAACCCAGGGTCCACAGTTTCCTTTGCAGGTGGGACAGAAGATGTTGGTCATGAGCTGCAGTCTCTGTGTGGTTCCTCCTCCCCCTCCTCTTCTGAGAGCTGGGTAGCAGCCTGGTCTCTGTCAGGTGCTGTTAGAGGTTCCCAGAATGGTTTCACATTTCTTGCAGGGATCCAACGAGGTCCCTTTTCTGTGGAAATACAAGCAAACCCCCCCTCCTCCCCCCCCTCCCCCCGCCATGTGACCAAAGGGTAAGGGCCAAGGATTTTGCCAGATTCTAGGTCACAGATCAGTACCAGTGGTTTTTCCTTGCAGGAAAGAGATGTGGATGATGCAAAATGCCTAGTCATAGGGGGATTTAAATCCATCATGGAACAGTTAAAAAAATTAAAAACATATAGGGCTTTCTGTAGTCTTTCAGCAGGTGTATCTCTGGCTCCTGCCTTCTGTTTGGCCAGGAGATGCTTGAGGGAGCCATGGGCTTGCTCTATAATGGACTGCCTGCTGGGTGAGTGGGGTATGCCTGTCTTGCGGGTAATTCCCCATAAAGAGAAAAAATTTGCAACTTTATGGGAAATGTATGAGGGGCCATTATCTGTCTTAATCTGTTGCAGAATTCCTAATGTGGCAAAGGCAGCAGTGAAATGATGACAAGTGTTCTCTGCTGTTTCTCCTGTGTGGGCTGAGGCAAACAGAGCACCTGAAAAGGTATCAATGGAAGCATGCACAAATTTCAAACAACCAAATTCAGGAAAGTGTGTCACGTCTGTTTGCCAAATTTGTAGGCTCTGTAAGCCTCTCAGGTTGACCCCTGTGCATTAGGAAGAGAGCAATGCTGACAATCAGGACACATAGCAATGATACCAGAAGCTTGTTCTGGAGTAAGCTCAAAAAGCCTTACTAAAGCCCCAGCGTTCTGGTGAAAAAATGAGTGATTTACCTGAGCGTGCTCTATTTTGTTTGGCAAAACATGTTGCACCAATAAGGTTAACAAGTCTGCCGGGGTGTTGCCTTCTGTAAGAAACCCAGACAAATTGGAATGCGACCTTATATGCATAACAAAGTAAGGAACAGCCCTTTGATCCAAAAGAAAAACTAGTAGTTTCAACCAGTAAAAAAGAACATAATTTCTAACTTGTTTTAAGACAGAGGCTTCTGCTCTAGGCACAATTTCGGCTACATAGGCAGAGTTTGTTATTAGGTTAAAAGGTGAGCTGAATTTCTGAAACACTCTGACTATAGCAGCTAATTCTACAATTTGTGGAGACCCTTCAAAAACAGCAATATCAGACTGCCAGGTTCCGGTATCAGAATCCCTCCACACAATCACTGATTTATGGGTTTTCTCAGAACCATCCGTGAATATTGTCATAGCTTGCAAAGGAGTCTCACTTCTCCGTGGCTTTGGGACCAAGTTAAAAGAACAGCTTAACATCTTGTGCCTAGGTGGATGGATAGATATCTGCCCTGGGTAATCTGCTAAAGCAATTTGCAATTTCTCAGATTTCTGTAGCAACCAGTCCAAACAGAACTTTGTAAGAGGTAAAAAAGATGCGGTCAAAATCCCTTCCAGCCAAGGAGGTTAGTCTTTGATGAGCTTTGACAATTAACACGGCCATAAGTTCATCTTGCATGGAAATAGTCTTGGGCGTATTGTTAGGCAAAAAAGACCCATTCAATAATTAACAGATGGTCTGGTTTTTCTGAGTCCCATTGAAATATCAAGGCACATGCTTGCCTGTCAGGGTTTAGAATATTAGCCAAAGTGGTAACTCTGGAGCCCAGCAAGCTGACTGTCTCTGTGAGATAGCATCAGCTACCTTTTGAAGCACAGCTTGTGCCTTTGTGTCCAAATGTCTAGGTGATAAGAGAGGTCAGGCTCTCTCTTTAGCTGGGCAAACAATGGCTCCAATTCTGCATTTGAAATTCCAAGCAAGGGATGAACCCAGTTCATAGTCCCTAGTAATTTTTGTGCAATCGTGCAGAGTTTTGATTTCAGCTAAAATTTGCAAAGGTTGTGCCGAAATTGAGTGTGCTCCAATGCGCCAGCCCAGATATTTCCATGGGGAAATACGGGTCTGTAGTATATGGTAGAGATAATTCATGCTATAGAAGTAGATATATATATGTGTATAAAATATTGGAAAGATCAAAAGTTATGTTTCTGACCACTCTGGCTAGGAAGAGAGTTCTATTCTTATTTTAACCAGTTCCCAGACAGCAGTAAGATAATATCAGGTCTTTTAGCGTATGAATGGAATGGTCCCTGGCTGTTATGGGCGATTTCCTCTGGCTCCAACTTCGGGAGATAGCATCAGGACCTTCCCAGAATGGAATGTCTGGAGGAGCTCACAAGACATACACCTGGACATTACTTCATGGCGGTACTCAGAAACTAGTACATGTGAATGCATCTTCTGCCTGGACACTCAGACGTTCCTCTGCATCTCTGAGCTCACCTTTGTCTGTTTCTACATCTGTATGGATTCAACTATACATAAGAAGGAACACAAAGAAATATGTGGTCATCCCTGCCCCAGGCAGAATAAACTGTATATAAGCTGGCCACTGGAAGCACTCGGGGTGTACCTCTGGGGAAACGCTGTCTCTCTGTCAGCCGGAACCCTAGGTCACCCAGCGCTGTTCCCGGGACTGACGCTGTCTTGGCTGTGGTAATTTTTCCTTTTTTTCAAAATTTCTATTTTTGTTATTGATCTCATAAATCTTTGTTAAATTTTTCATAAATTTGGCTACCAATTTGATCATTTATAACAGGTCTTTTTAACCTTTTCAGAAGCAATGGTCAGACCTGGCAATGGGACAGCCTGGCTGACAGCCAGCACACCTTCTTCAATTCCAATCACAGTTTCTGCAGAGATCAAAATATCATCCATGTAATGATACAACAGAACATCAGGCATACGTTCCCAGATCGGACATAGGGTCCTTGCAACATAACGTTGGCAAATAGTGGGGCTGTTGCGCACGCCTTGCAGTAATACTGTCCAATGATATCGAATTAGTGGTTCCTGCATATTAATGGTTGGCAGAGAAAAGATGAATTTTGGCACATCGTCTGGATGCAGTGGAATATCAAAGAAACAATTTTTTAAATCAATCACTGTCAAATGCCAGTTTCTGGGGATCACGGGAGGGGAAGGGACCCCCGGCTGGAGGGCTCCCATTTCTTCTATTACTTCATTTATTTTCCGCAAGTCATGCAACAGCCTCCACCCCCCAGATTGCTTTCTTATCACAAACATGGGGGAATTCCAAGTGCTATTAGACGGGACCATATGTCCATTTTCCAGCTGTATTTGTACAAGTTCTTGTAATATGCACAGTTTGTCTAATGACAGGAGCCACTGGTTCACCCACACAGGATCAGAAGTCTTCCAAGTCAGTTTGGGGGTGTCGCACATCCCAATAACCCCTATATGAAAATTTGAATGCATAAAAATCCCCCACTGTGTTAAGACATCCCTTCCCCACAAAACCAGAGGAACAGAAAGCACAAAAGGTTTTACTCTGGCTATCTGCTTATCAGGCCCTGCTATCTGCACTAAGTGTTGCCTCTGCACGCTTTCATGGTTCTCACCCATGCCCTAATGTATCTGAGGCACAGCCATCAGTGGCTACTCACCGGGCTATTGGCTTTTTGAGATAACAATCACATTGGCTCCTGTATCAATGAGTCCTGCCACGACTATGTCTTTACCTTTCAGAGTCCCTTTGAATTGGCATGTTGGAATACTCAGAGGTAATACATTGTGTCCCTAAAATCTGTGGGACCCCTGTAGAACCAAAACCCCCCTCCCTTTATTCAGCTACCGGGGGTGCAGGCAGGGGTGCTGCAGGAAAGGGTATAAGTTGAGCTATATTGCTCCTACACAGGGCGGATGGGGGGGTCCAAGCCATCATCTTTATTTCCCCAAGGGAATCAGAGTCTGTAGCCCCAGGGAGAACAAACAACCCAGTTATCGAGGTGGAAGATCTGCCTATAATCAAAGTGTGCATATTTTGTCCTGGCGGTCTGAAAACTCCTGTGAGAAGCAAATGGACAGATGAATCAAGCAATGTTACTGTGTCGGAGGTTGCCAGGTCCGTTCCTGCGCTGCCTGGAGTGGCTGGTTGTAAGTCAGCGACAATTGCTCGGCGGGCGAGGGCAGGGCCGATTGGAAGTTCACGGTTGCTCCCAGCTGCTGCGTCGGCTGTGGAATTTGTGTCCTGGCACGTCGCCGTCCCGCGCTGCGAGAGAAGTTTCCCTGCAAAGGCTGGCCATTGGGGTGGAACTTGGAGCGACATCTATTAGCAAGGGGAGGGCCTTTCCCGCAGCAAGGGCATACATCCGGAGCTTTAGGTTTCTGCGTTCTTTGGCAGTTTCTGTGGCTATGTCCACATTCCCCGCAGCCAAAACAAGCCACCTGTTTCCCAGGGGTTAATTTCAGGATGGCAAAAGCATCCACTATGCCTTGCCCACAGCTTGATTTGTGACTGCTGTGGTGTGTTGTAATGTCCCCAAGCGGTGGCACACTTGTATCATTTGGAGTAAAGTGGGTTCAGGTTCAGGGGGGTAAAGATTTTAAAAGCTGCTTACAGTCCAGGTTGCTGTTCTCGATGGCCAGTTTGAGGAGTATAATCTCCCTGGCTTGCTCGCTATCGATTTGTCTCTCCAATATTTGTTTCCATTTGTCCACACACTGCAAGTAAGGCTCTTGCGGACCTTGTTTGATATTCATGAAGGAACTGTTGTGGAGTTTTGGCATCAGGAACCTTAAGGAATGCCAGGCGAGCTGCCCTAATATCCTGTAGGGCTTCTCTCGGTAAGGTGCCTCGGCCATTAGGCTTGGTATGCGCCCCCTCCCCCACAAGGTGGTCAACAGTTAAGGAAGCCAGGGCTTGGCTTGCATGCCCTGCATACATTGCAATTAAATTTTCCAGTGCTTTTTTCCATTGCGGCATAAATATAGCACATTGTGTCAGTGTGAGCAACAGATGTGCAAAAAATTTACCATCATGAGGAGTCATGAGGTGAATAGCAAAGGTTGCTCTTAACAAATTACTGAAGTAGGGGGACCCCAGCCCACTCCACAGCGGTATGTACGGCACAGTTCCTTAATTTCTGAATGATCTAGGGGCTCCTATTGTGTATTTTCCCCCCTCCGGGTGAATTGCTCAGGGGCCAGAAAGATTTCTGCAGCAGTGTCAAGGTCTCTGTCCTTAAGGGCTTTCCTTTTTATCCAGAACCAATTGTTACGCGTATCTGAAGGAAGTAAGCTCGCATCTTTTTCAGGGCCAGGGTTGAAAGAGTCCAGCTCCCCTTCACTGCTAGAGTCAGTGTCTGTCGCATAAGCCAGAAGAGCCCGGCGGCTCTGGGATGGCTGGCGGTGTGGCGGTGGGACTGGGGGTGGTGACCGGGCTCTATCCCTGGCACTCGCTAGGGAGGGCGTGCGGACAGGGGATGGGGAGCAGGATCTGGGCAGGTTTTGATCCGGCGCAGTTGCTGGGACTGTCTCAGGGTAGCCTCATAATCTGTAGCCTCGCAGTCTTCCCTGCACCCTCCCAGTTTTTAATTGCGTCCATGACCGCCTTCCAAGCAGGAAGCATTCGGAGCTCTGGCTCGTGCACAGGCAGCATAGCAAGGTCATAGAGCTTTATACCGACCTTGTCCCAGAAGTGGGGAGTAAATACAGAAGAAGGGGTAGTGTTGGGGACCATGCGTGACACCCATCGTAGAAGTGACTTAAGGTCATGCTTTGGGATGGGGGAGCCACACCTGTCCAGAAGGGCAAGCATGGTTTCACAGACGTCTCTCTCTTTGAACATTTCCTTTCCCATTCCTTTAGATCCCCTGGCTCATCTGTCAAGTTGCAGCAGACAGGGATTGCGGGCCCAAATGCTGTTCTCTCACCGTCACGATCAGTTCCAGGGACTCGCTGACTGCCCACCAGTCAGGCCGGGTTTTCTTCTTCACTTGGGGCACCGAATGTGCAATGGGGAAATATGGGGAGACTGACTTGGTGATCAGAATCCGATTTCATTGTGGGATACAAGTACTTATATACTATTTTAGGGAGACTAGTAATGTGTACTACAATGATTGGGTTGAAGTCACATCCACAAACTTATGCATATAACATCTCTTGCTTGCATTGTTTAATAAGAGCTTCTTTTTCTGGTAAACCTATCTAATTAAACCTTCTTGCTATCTAGATCTAGTTTTCAAAGTTCTGTTTGCTTTTGCTGAGGAATTTTATCTATTATTCTCATATGCTAATAAGGTCCAAAGTATTCTCTGTCTTGTGCACCCCAATAGCTGCTCACGGCAGCCTTTTCATTCTGCAAGCTCTGTATGGAGAGTGAGTTCCCCCCCTGTTTGGTCCTGGAGACCAGGGCCTTTCATCTGCAGTCCCAGGTGGCACCAAGGGCTGCCCAGTGCCTCAGGCTGGTGTGACCCTAGCACAAACAACAGGAGACAGTGGTAAGCGGTTGTTCCTAAAGTCACATTCTTCCGGGACAATGTGCCGTATGTGTCCTTTGTCCAGCCCAATCCCAGACCTAGGGATCAGATGCAGGCACTGCTGCTGCTGCTGCCGCTGAAATCAGCGAGGATTTGGTAGTTGGTTTCCATCCCCACAGAACGGGTCACTTATGAAGCCAGGTGCTGATGGTGCCCTGCAGATCTCTGGGCTGCACGGCTGTGAGGGAGCTGTCCCTTGTTGTTATTCTTCATCAGAGAAAGCCCTGCTGGCAAGAATGGCGTCTATGGAATATTATTCCCAATATTTCCGGGTGGGACGTGCCTGGCCTCATCTGACCCTTGCTGCTGGGCCAAATGTGGCAGCTGTGCTGTTTCACCTCAGAGATACCTTTGGCTGGCTGGATGCTTCAGCTAGACACTTGGAACAAATCCAGGTATTGTAGAAACTCAGTTTACCTCTGGTGGAAAAGGTTCAGGCGACGGTGAAGAGAAAAAGGAGAGGATTCTATAAAGAGTTTTCATCCAGAGTTTTATTCCAGGATGATAGACCTCTGAATCTTGTAACATCTCCCAACAGAATCCCGACTGCATGGTCCCGTCTCCTTTTAAGCCTGGGGACAGGGGGAGGGGAAAGCAGAGGTTGGCACACCTGGGGGTTGGGATAGGTGAAACAGGAAATGGCATCACACTGACCCATGCGTCAACAGAGCAAACCGGGAGTGCGCGAGTCTCTTCCATCTGTGTCTGTGGAGAGTGGTGACCTTTGAGATTAAGTGGGACAAAGTCAATTGCTTGTGGTCCCTCTGTGTATCTCCATATTTGGTAATGCTGCTTGTTTGGTAAATCTGCCCGTAGCACAGCAGCAGGGGAAAAAGCCTCTCAGCTCTGCAGGTGCGATAAGCTGCCTCTGATGCACAGAAAAACTGCATGTTGTCTTTATGAGGCAGAGAAGAACTGGTTTAGCAGTGAGAGAAGGTGGAATGATTCTTCTGATCTTTCCTTCTGTCTCGTACAGGCAGATCTCTGTGGCTCATAGGTGTGCCCCCGACTGGCAGCAAACGGGGGAATCCCCGGCGCCACAGCCAGGTGGGGCCATGAGATGCCGGGACCCACCGGGAGCACAGCCCTGGGTGGGCTCACCTGCAAATTGTGGGCAGACTGTGTCTTGGAGGTAGGTGCCACAGGCAAATCCATCAGTTTTGCCTCACCGGTGGCCAGGTCACAGAGGATGCTCTGCGGTTTGATATCCCGCTGCAGGACCCCACAGCTGCTGCAGTCTTGCACAGCCTCAGCACCTGGAGGAACAGCCCCTGCACCACCTCCTCCAACACGGAGCCCCCATGCCAGAAGGAAATCAAAGAGGTCCTGCGACCGCTCAGGGCACTCCATCACCAACGAGAAGTTATTAGGGAGCTCACATCAATCCATGAGCTGAACAACACCATGGAACCCAGTGGACACTTTGTCCAGCAGCTCCATCTCCCTGGGTACGTGGGTTCCGTCGGGCTCCAAGAAGACCACAAAGCTGTCAGTGAGGCTGATGCCGTGCCAGGGGTCTAGAAGCCCTCACCCAGCTCAGGATGCTCTGAGCCCTCCACTGAGCTCACGCCGCTCTCCCTCCAGGCGTCCTGGCGGCTTCCACTCTGCCGGGCCTGGGCTTACCCTTCCTGTCTTGTGCCGGGTTCTGCCGCTGGCCCCGGTCACTCACCAGCTCGCCCTAATGACGGATGCGATCCCGCAGCACACTTTTGATGGCCACCTGTGAGCCAAGAGGAGCAGCGGGCTGAGTTCAGATCCCGCCCTGCCGAGCCCCGTCCTCCACCTCCGCCGCCCACCACCATCCCCTCCACCCACTGGGGTAGCGTCCGCTGTCCACGTCCCCGAGCAGACGTTGCTGAAGCCACTGTGCAGCAGCAGCAGCAGCAAACCCAGCAGAATCGCTCTTGCAGGGCCTCCTGCGCTTTCCCTGCGGGTGAGATGTGGCTGTCGGCGTTCGGGCCGGGGCTGGGAACGGTCCCCGGCACCACCCTACGGCTCCCCAAGCGCCCCGGGCCGGGCTTCCCCATCTGAACGGGGCACCGGCGGCTCGGGCCGGGCGGCTGCTCTCTCCAGCTGCGGAGCTCGGTCCGGGCAAAGCGCTGCCGACTCCTCTATGGACTTCATCATTTGAGCAATGCTGCTCCAATCCGCAGACCATGAAACAAAAAGGGAAAAATCACCCACTTGCAAGAATGCCCAGAGTGTGCAGTGAAAAGAGGAAAAAAATGGACCCTTGCACAAGTCCCAGACTTAGATGCAACTCAAATGGAAAAATAAAGACGCTTGCATGACTTTGCAGGCTGTGCAAAAAAAGGAGAACGGAAGGACACTTACACTAGTTCTCAGACTGTACAGCAAAACAGGGGGAAAAAAAAGGGACACCTGCACAAATCCCCAGACTGTACAAGAGAAAGGAAGAAAAAGGGAGACCTGCATGTGTCTGCAGACTCTACAATCGCAGAGAACAAAAAGGATGCCTACACACACCCTGCTGGGCAAGAGACACCCCCTTTTTACCTGAAGCTTTTGGCAGGAGCTTTACCAACATGGCATCTTTATGCCATTTTGGCTTCAATATGCTGCCCCAGCAGAAAACTTCTACTTACCCGTCGCACCATTAAAAACTTTGTGCGATAACACCAACAAGAAAGCCCTGCCAACTGCTCTGTGGGTTCACTCCATCATTTGATCAGTGCTGCTCGAGTCTGCAGGCCAGGAAACAAAATGGAACAAGAACCCACTTGCACAAGTCCCCAGACTGTGCAAGGAAAAGGGGAAAAAGGGGACACCCGCAGCAATCGGCCGACTGTAGAAGAAGAAGGCAAAAATAAAAGACACCTGCACATATCTGAAAACCCTACAATCGCAGAGGATGGAAAAAAGGATGCCTGCATTTGTCCACAGATTTTACAACAGCAGGCGACACAAAGGACTCCTTTGGCAGGGCGCACACTGTCCCAAAGCAGCACAAAACCTGCTTGCAGTGCATAACCCATAGCTCAAAGGATCCAAGAGTAACACAGAACAGGCACCAAGCCCACACCCCCTGTACTTTGGCCACCAGTGCTTCTGACTAAAACTAGTTCCCTAAATTGGAATGCCTGTCATTCCTGCCCATTTCCTGCATGGACTAACATCAACCAGCACATCCTAGGGCTCACTGAAGGAAGAACGACTTTCTGCTGGGGAAAAAATGCTGACCAACAAACTACCCATATGTGTTTGCAGGACACTGGAGCAGCGTTTGTGTTGTCAATATGGCAGAGACACATCCTCTGCATGGGGCAGTGCCCATGTCCTGTGCATGGCAATCGGTGCCCTTGGAGCAGCCCTCACAGTGGGGCTGCACCCATGGGCGCATTTGCCCGTTCTCTCCACTTCCACCAGCTCCCAAGTCAGCCCTTCTCTTGAAAAAGTTCTCTATCCAACACTGAGCTCGTGGTGCCTTTGCAAAAACCCACTTCCTTTGGCTTGTGGGAAACCTGCAAGTTCAGATTCCTCCGTGGATGTGGGTTTGAAATCTCTGTCATGCCCATTTTGGATACCTGCTGCACAGTACTGCATTTTTCAGTCATTTGCTGCACTCTCATTTCTGGCCTGCAGGAGCTGAGTCAGTTGATCCTGGTTTTCCTCAGCTAACTTAGTCTTTTCTTTTCTGGCCTGCACAGCTCACTGAACCCCAAACTCCACATCTACCAAGGACAGCTGCAAGCACCAAATGGGGCAGACGATCCCAAGTGCAGGTTCTGTGGAATTCTCCTCCACCATTTCGTTCTAGACCTCCTCAGAACATGCCTCAGGTGCCAGCCTCACGGGTAACAGGAGAAGGCCGCAAGTCAAGAGCAGCAGTTCAGCCAATGGCTACAGGAAGCAGAGGAATTTGGAAGGCAGGTGAGTGCTGGAGATGGTGGAGGCCTGCCAAGCTGCCTGCTCTTGTCTTCCTGCTGAAATCCTGAACTGCAGTGATCTTGAGAGCACTACTTGAGCCTAATTCCCACTGGAATCAGCATTTCTTACATGGATTGGCATTTGCTGAGGAACAGCTTATACTGCTCATCCTCCTGGCAGCTAACCCGGGCCATGTGTTAGAAAGGAGGAAGCTAAGTGAGTCTGTGGCGTTTCCTGGCAGGAACAAAGCCCTGTGACAGCAAGCAGCATTCTCAGGCTGCTCTCAGAGGAAAATCCCAACAAGTTGAAGACACCTGGGTAAAGGAGTGAATACGATTGTGAGCTATGCTGGCCTGCAATAGCAAGGTCCCAGACATGAAGGTAAGGGGCACATAGTGTCCTCGTGTCCTGTTTCTGCATCTTTCTGGGAAGCAAAGGAATCCTGCCTCCGCCTGTGAGGAATTCAGCCTGGGAACTAATAGTTCCCTTCTGGTTTGGCTTTTCCCTTTTTTTCTTTTGGACAGCATTGCTTTGTAACATCAGCCGAGCCTGTCCCCAGGGTGCCTGATTGGACCCTGTCGGCAAAGGAAGTGCAGGAAGCCTGGAGAGGAGGCACCTGTGCTTGAGGAGGCTTTGTGGCCTGCTAGCTCAGCACAGGACTGGGAATGAAAACAGCTAAATCCTGCACTCCATGGGAAGGTTCCCTTGCCGGTCAGCGTGCGCTGAAGCTGTGCTTTGCCCTGGCGCTGTGCCTTGTGGACAGACAGTCCCGTGCGTGGCTGCGCAGCTGCCCGAGGCTCTCCTCCCTCACAAAGGGGCCCCGCCCCGCCCCGGGCGCCCCCTGGCGGCTGCCCCGCCCCGCCGGCCCCGCGCAGGGGCGCTCCCTTCCCATGGCGCCGCCCAGCGGCAGCCGCCCCTCACTGCAGGCAAGGAGGAGGGACCGGGCCCTGCTGCTCCTCCTGTCACGTGTCTCCTTTCTTTTCCAAGACGGAAGAAGGCTCGAAAGGAAGCGTTTTCCAGCTGTGTCCCTCTGCTTTACTTGGTGGGGGCCGACAGTCTCCCCTGAAGGTGGCCCTAGTGCATCCATAAGTGCTGGTGCAGGAAAAGGCGCCCTCCTTCTCCCACCAGCTGTCATTAGTGCCTCAAAAGCACCGCCCAGCTCTGGAAGGAGAAACAGCCCAAGGCACAGTGGTGCCATCCCTGCTCAGCCGGGGCTGTCTCGCACAGCAGCAGCAGCAGCAGCAGCAGCAGCAGCAGCAGCAGCAGCAGCAGCAGCAGCAGGGCTTGCCTTGGCTTCACCTGGGAAGCCAGAAGCCTCTGTAAATCAGCACGTTCCCAGGCTGCATCAGCTCCTGATGCTGGGTGAATCCTGCGAGCCCTGACCATTTCCAAAATGTTATAGAGGCAGAAGTGTCGACATACATGCAGAACAACCAGCATCCAATAAATGTGTATAACTATGCGGGTTTCTGTGGCATCATTAGGGCTTTCATGCTGATAGTGCCTCCTGCACAGCCTGTGTGCAATGCCGTTACTGGGCCAGCTTCCTCCCCAAGCTGTCACCCCCATTCTCTGGCTGCGGTTGCATCTCAAAGCACAGTTGCCCAAGTTCCTGAGTTCCAGCTCTCGGGCTGGAGCACCAATCCGTGCTGTTGCACATGAACAAATGATCTGTCTCCACTTCACTTTGCTGACAGAGACCACTTTTGCTAAGACTATATAGGATGTAGAAAGTAGAGGAAAAAATTGTTTGGAAACTCTTGGGGTGGGGGCAGGCTGCTAGAGCTTTCTGTTGCTTTCCTTTGAGGAAACGGCAGTGTTTTGTCAATGGCGGGCAGAAAACGGTATGCATGGCACTGGGGACAGTTTTAAGAGTGCTGCATACGTGAAACTCTTCCCTGATCTCTAGCCTAGAGGAAATTGAGGTCACCCAGCAACATTTTAAAGCTTGGGGATTATGACACCAGTAAGGCGCAAATGTGCTGTCTGTAGATCCAAAGGTGTTCCCCATCTAATCAGAGATTTCTTGAGAATTGTCCTGACTTTCAGTCTGACATGCAGAGGAATCTGCATCAGGACAATATGCAGCCTCCCACATGTCACATGTGGTGCCTGACCAGCTGCTCTCTCTGCTACACTTGCTGGGCTCATGCCAGTGGTGGTCCTGGGGCTGGGAAACACCTGGACTTGTGTAGAGCCCTTCCAAAATGCTACCATGGCTGCAAAAGCAGGCAAAGAGCAAAAGCCCAGATCTTTCTCCATTCTTTTTAGTTTTTAACAGAGAAAGAAAATCACTGGTGGTTTTCCAGGCACTTGCTGCTAATGCTGAAGCAATTATTTTTAGGAGGGAGACAAAAACTGGTTTCAAGGGCAGAGGAGAGGAGGGGGAAGGAAGCTTCCGAACTTTGGAAAGCTTGTGGTGGCTCTGTTTTCCTGAGCCTGCCTTCCTCAGGTGTGCCCACCAGCTGGACCACCCATTTGGTCTCTGCCTCATAACTCCCTTTTAGCTGGGACTTGCCCATTTTGGTGCACTGGTCACTGGTTTCCTCCCCCCACCAGCTTCTATGTCGTCCCACACTGGGATTTTACGTTCTTTTCCTTCTTCCTGTGCGTCCATTAGAGTCATATCCCTGTGACTGCCAGATGCCTACTGCAGGGAAGCTGCCAGAAGTGAGGCACAGGCCCCAAAGGCTTCTTTGAGGTGCCGTCATTGTGCAGCAGCAGTGTGCTGCATGTGCAGCAGGTTGGTTACTTGGCTTTTTCACCCCACTCAGGTGTCATTCTTCCTTCAGCGAGCCCTACAATTTGCTGGTTGATGTTAGCCATGCAGCAAATGGGCAGGAATGACAGGCATTCCAATGGAGGGAACTCTCCGGGATACCAGCAAAGCACAATTTCATCCAAAGAATTTAAGCAATTGTTCTTGGTTTTAGTCAGAAGTGCTGCTGGGCAGAAGGGCACGTGGCCTTTGGTTTCCTCACATCCTGGCTCTTTCTCAGAGTCCAGCTTGGTGCACAAGGCGTATAGGCTTGGTGCCTGTTTTGTGTTACTCTTGGATCTTTTCAGCTGTGGGTTACGGACTGCAAGGGGGTTTTGTGCTTCTTTGGGGCAGAGAACTTTCTGGGCTTTTCTTTTGCGTTAGCTGTAGAGAAGGTTTGGTTGCTATGCATGGATTCACTGACCAACCCACAGCAGCTGCTATTGTGATGTCAGCAGAGGGCTGCCACATCAGGGCCTTGTCAGCAGGAGGTTGTTCTGCTGCTTGCAAGGCCTCAGCGTCCAGAGCAGCTCTTGGCACGCTCGGTGCAGGAGGATCACCTCGACTGAGCAGTTCTCAGCTTACAGCGGGTGTTCTGCTTCTGTATTTTCTTGCACAGTCCGTGGACTCGTGCAAGTGTCCTGTTTTTCCCTTTTTCCCTTGCACGGTCTTAAGACCTGTGCAAGTGGGGTTTTGTTTCCATTTTTGTTTCCTGGCCTACGGACTCGAGCAGCACTGCTCAAGCGATGGAGCAAGTCCGTAGAGCACTCAGCAGCGCCTTTTCATTGGCGGCTTCTCGGAAAGCTTTTCGTCGTTTGACTGGTAAATAGAAGATTTTTTCCTTGGGGCAGCGTGTTGGAAAAACAAGGGCATCAAGATGCCATAGGTTTGGTAAAGTTCCTGTCAACAGCTTCAGCTGAAAAAGGGTGTCTCTGGCCCAGCAGGGTGTAGGAACTTCCAAAATGCAGACTGGGAGAGCTTTGCAGGCGTCCTTCTAAAAACTGCGCTTCTCTGCAGAGCTGAGGAAAAGCATCTTTTTTCTGCATTCCCTCCTTAAAGGATGTGCCTGTCTAACTGGGCCCCTCTGTGTGCTACAAGAGCCACTGGCTTTGCACTGAAGGGCAAAGTGCCAAGCAGTTTGTGTGTGCTCCTGAAGCCCGGAGCTGGGCCTGTGCTGTGTCCCAGCAGAACTGCAAGCGCTAAGAGGGGTTTGCTGGAAGCTTTTGTGGGGAATTGTTTACAGCAACCATGAGGGACATGCTGCATGCAATGTACAAAAAGAAAAAGCATTTTTCATTCAAAAGACCCAAGTCTAGGAAAGAGAGGAGAAAAAAGCTGCTTTAGCTGTAGGCTGGACAATGAGCTCCCATGCAGGCACTGACTGCTAAGGAACAATTTACATCTTCATGACCAAGTTCCTAGTTCCTTAGTGGCAAAGCCGAGCAAAACGTAGACACAGCCTAGGGTATTGGCCTGCTGTCCTGCTTGCTGTGCTAAAGAAGTGTTGCTCCTGGAGGGATGTTGTGAAAGGAAAATGCTCTCTGCTTGGGTGGACTTGTTCTGTGGGATTCCTCAGCAAAAACAGTTTTCTAACAGTGCCTGGTTCATTTTCCCTTGCCCCTGGCAGGTTGCATCAGGCGTGGAAGGAGTGAAGTCCAGGGTTTGGTGAGTGGGAAGGGCACCCTTGACATTCCTGCTGTCTGAGGATTTGGAGAAAGCTGTGGGCTTGGCCTGGCAGGCCGAAGGAAAGTCCACATCAAAGTCTGCATGAACACTACCAGAAGGATTCCATCAGTTTCCTCCTTTTCACCTGAAGAGCTTTGAACTAATGAAAGTCAAGCTTTGCAGACAGGAGGCTGCATGCTAATTATAGCCTAGCTAAAGTATCTCCTTCAGAAGCATGTGCAATCCTGTCTAAACATTAGTCTCATTAGCCCACTTGAATTGCGTTTTAATGAGTGAGCATCCCACTTTTATCCAAATTCATGACTTCTCTTCAGGACATCTGGGGATAGAGCTCAGGAGAAGTCAGGTTCCAAATGACAGGTTCCTCCCTGTCCCTCATGCTGCTGCCTGTCTGCAGAGCAGCACCGCAGCAGCAGAACCTGCTCTGGCTCGCTCTCTTCCTCCAGAGGCTAAAGAGGAGGCAAAAGACAACAAAGGTGTTGTCAGTCCAGGGCCTGAGCATACTGCAGCAATCAGTGGCAGCTTTGGTTGCTTCAGTGCAAAGCTTTGGTGCAGTGCAGGGCTGCAAGTTTCTGAGCAGGCAGCACTTGCCCTTTGTGGCTGAGGATGCTGTGGGCTGGAGTCCTGCCATGACCTAGCTCTTCAGCCCAGCCACGGACCACCCACGTGAAATGGCATCTGAACTTTTACATGCAGGCATCATTGTCCTGGCATTCTCACAGGGACTGTGAACTTCCCTTGGTGTCAGATATGCGGTAGCATGATGTCCTTTAGGGCCACTGCTGTGAAAGGCAGCCCCTTTGTGCCCAGAGTCTGTGCAGGCTCCCTGCTGTCAGCAGAGAGAGAGGTCCCAAGGTGCAGTTCACAGCCTTGTGGGGTGTGGAGGAGCCACTGTTGCCTGCAGGGACCTACCCCTCTCCACGCCCTATCTAGGTAGCTACAGGCCCTGCTTTGACTGCACCCTTGACTTTGACGTGACCCAAATTTTTTGAGAAGACTCCTGAGCAGCTCTGTGTGGCAGAGACAAGGTCTGTCTGTGAAGGGCTGGAATGCGGTTCCTATTGGCTGCTCTCTAAGGCCTGAAATCCTGAGGGGAAGCCACTTGAGCAGAGCAGAGCAGGGGAATGTTCCCTGCTTCTACTCAGACACTTCCAGAGCAACTCAAGGGTTAGTTGGGACATAAACACCACATAAATACCACATGAACAGCCCCACACATGAGCTTTTGCCTTCAGTGAGCTGTGTCACTGCTTGCTGCTTCTGCCAGCTCTCAGGAGCCAACTTGCCTGCTCCTTATTGCTTGTTTGTGCTTTTTCCCCGCCCATTCCTTGCAGGCCCCACTAGGAGAGGTCCTTGCCAGTCAGGACTCCTCGGCCCAGGCAGGAAAGGTGGAGCGGCAGGAGAGCACGGATGCGGTGCGCGGCATCCAGGAGTTCAGGTGTGTGTTAAGCTTTTTCGCTTTCTCTCAGCAAGGGTGGGCATTGCTGGGCTTTAGGAAGCCAAGTGTCAAAGAACAAATTTGGCTTTCTCATCCTTTGACTTGCTCAGCACAGACAGGGGAAGGCAGCCCAGGGCAGGTCTGGCTGCTGACCCAGCTAGAGCAGAGCTGCCGGCTGGGACTCACTTCTTAAACCTTGACAAAAAGCATTCTGAACTAGACCAGAGTAAAAAGCAAGGGAGGTTCAGGCTGGCCTTAAGGACAGCAAAGCATTGAACTGCAAAGGCAGTCATGCAGCAGAACAAGCGCCTCAGAGAGCTTGTGCAGATTCCACCCCTGGAAATTCAGAAGTCTCAGATGGACAGAGCCTTTAGCAGCCTGTCCAGATGCTGACCTCAATTGCTTGGAACTGAAGACTGGGCTAGATGCTTCCTGGGGTCTCTGCCTGCCTAAACCATCCTTTGATAATTGGATTGGAAAATCATACCCACCTCCTCCCCAAGTTATAGCTTGCAGGCTCTTTCCTTATTTCACTAGTGAGAGCAATAGGAATTGTGGGAGTATTCATCTGAACTTCCCAAGTGTGTCTTAGCCAAAGAAAAGCTTTTGCAAGTCTGGTATCCACTGTAATCAGAACGGAGCAGGCAGGAAGCTCTGTAATCAGCAGGCAGGAAGCTGCTACGCTGAGAGTACCTGAGCTTTCTGGAAATGTTCTGTGGAAGCTTGTTTGACTTCCTCAGTGGTAACTCTTTCACCTGCACAAAGGACAAAGAGAGATACTGGTCTAGGGAGGGAATTGCAGCATTCTCTTGAGGTGGAAGTAGGGGGCTGTTGGAAGCCCCTGAGACTGCCTTACGTGGGACATGGTATGTAGTCCTGGTTTTGCAAGGAGACCGTGTTGCAATTAAAGGCTTGTTTGTCTGTCTGCTTGTCCTAGATGGAAGCAGTTGGCTGCATTTGAGAGAAAGCGCCACTCCTCACTAGAGACGGTGTCTGAAGTGGTGGCAGAGACGGAGCAGGATGAATGGCAGCCTCAAAGGGATCTGCTGAAGGAAGCCGTTCCTCTGGCAGTACCAAAGGTATGCTCCCTTTGTTCCTAGGCAGCACTTGTGGGAGAGGGATTTGTCCTAGCAAGACCCCCCCCGAATGCTGCTTCTGGCAGCAAGCTGAGACAGAGACTGTGCTGTTGTTGTTGCTGTTCCTCTTGAAAAATGGTGCCCCCCCACTTCCAGGTTTGCCGCCCACAGCGGCCAGCCCGCAGGGGTCTGGAGAAGCTGCTCCAGGAGTTCTCTCGCCAGGTGTGCAGAGAGAAGGCGGTGCTGGCGCAAGAGAACGCTGCCCTGGAAGTCCGACTGGCAGCCACGGAGCGGGACCTACGAGGCCTTTCAGAGCAGCTGGCAGAGGCCAGGTAAGGGCAGGGAGGAGACCCTGGGTGGGACATTATTGAAGGTCTGTAATTACAAAGATGCTGGGCATGATGTTGTGATTTACAGCCTTCTGTGTGCTCTCCAGATGTTTCTCGGACAGAGTATCAAAGAGACACAAGCAAAAAGAAAGGGATACTGTGATCTGAATGTTATTTTTCTGCTAGCTCAAGCTCTCACAGATCTTTTTGAGTACCTGCTTGGGAGCCCTTGCACATTCCTGTGACAAGTGCAAAGCAAGCCAACTTGGCACTGCATTGAGTACCAGGGAAACCGTGCAGATGTTTGCTAAAACTGGAAGTTTCCCTCTGTTTTGCTTTCTCCTTGGGTGCATCTGACCGTCAATCTTTCCTTGCCAAGTAGTTTGACATGGGATTTTTGGAATTCAAGGCTCTTCCATGTGAATGTTGTGAGTCGGGTGCTGATGCCTCAGATGGAGCTGGAGGGTCATGCTGAAAATCTTGAGACCCTTCAGAGCTCGCTCCTGTGAAGTATAGTGCGGGACCTAGATCTGCTTACAAACAGCAGCAGCAGCAGAAGGGAAAGGTCTTGTGACTTCTTGACAGTGTCTGGGGATTCTTGCTGAGCACTGATTCTTGCCCACTTGTCCATCCACCTCTGAAACCTGTCCAAGTCCCTTTGGCTGCTGCTTCTTCCTTTTTAAAGAGTGCCAAGATATTTGGGCACTGCTGGCTTAGTTAGCCAAAAATAAAGGTAGCGAGTGGTCTTGTTCGTCAAATTGCAGTCATTTAAATAGCAGGAAATGGTTTCTACCCTGAGATAGTTCTTCTTCAGATAAAAACCTAATTTGGCTTCCCTACTCATGCTGCTGAAAGCCGGAGGCTTCACTATATCGTTTGGTGAATTCCCTTAGTCCCTTTTACTCAGAGAGTGCCTGGCAAACAAAGTACCGGTCCGTACACTATGAATGGCACGAAACATTGATGAGTCAGCCAGGAGAGTACTGTTCTGTCCCCCTGCAGAGTGACTTGGAAGTACTGATGAGCTCAGGGCTGTGAGCAGAGGCTGGGCTTCTGCTCCTTTGCAGATACTTGGTGGGCACACCCATGTGTGATAGGTCAGGCAACAGCAATTTGAGCTTTGGCTGCTGAGATCAAACTCAGGGGGGCGTTCTGTGCTGGTCTAGATCATGAGGAAAGGCTGCCCAGTCACCTGAAGAGGCCTGCTTTGCTATGTGAAGTGGTAAAATAGTCCTGCTGTATCTGAGTTGCCATGCAAGACGTTTTCCATACTAAGGTGTAGGATCTTAAGGCACAGGTTACTGGAGAAACTGTCCCTGTGTGCCAGGAACAATTGCTCTTCATCTTCACACCTTGTAGGTCAGAGAAGGAGAGCCTGCAAAGCAGGCTGCTGGAGGCTCAGCAGCACATATTGGAGCTGGAGATGGCCAGGAGCCGTGTGCAAGCCCAAGTGCGCGCAGCCACGCAGGCCCAGGAGGCCATACTCGGTGAGAGCCTCGTGCGCTTTGTTTCTGCTGATGGCCCTGCCTAGTGCAGCTGCTCCCAAGCCAGCTCTGTCCGCAAGGCTCCTGAGGAGTGAAGGAGCTGAGGGCAGGTCCCTCCTTGCCTGAAACGGAAAGGGCTTCACTTCAGCACATTCCTCTGCTTGCGAAGTCTCTGACTCTTGCCATGTGTCATGTTTGCAGAGGATGTGAGGGGCCTTCTTCGTGAGCTGCTGGCTGTAAGATCTCTCAACCAGCAGCAAAGTGAAGACGTGGCTCAACAGCTCCGCTGGGCAGAGGAGCAGTGCAGGAAGGCTCTGAGACTCTGGCAACCTGCTCAGAAAGTGGAAGAAAAAAAGCTCGTGCAAAAACTGGTAAGGAACAATACGCACCTGAAGGGTGCACAGAGCCTGGCACTGTGCTTCCAGGCTCCAGCCCTGAGTACCAGGATGGAAGGGCTAGAGCTGGGTAGAGAAGCAGAAGGAAGTGGCTGAATAGAAGCGCTTTTGGGACTGGCAAAGAGGAAACCTGAGCGTGATGGCAGGTGCCAGTAAGATTTCTCCTGATGGAATATCAAGGACAAGCTGCAGGCAGAACTGCAGGAAGCTCAGAGGAAGATGAAGGCAATGGAGAAGAGGCACCAAGAAGAATTGCAAAGGATGCACAAGGTCCTGCTGCAGTACAGTCTGGCTGAACAAAAGCAGGTGAGTGAAAGAGCAGGAGGCAGTGCACTCATGCAACAAGTGGTCTCTGCCCTTGTTGCCTTTCCCCTGCAGAGCAGCAGGTGGATGGGGAAATGTCTCTGAGTGCCACACTCTGTGGTCTCCATGGCAGCTGGTCAGAAGGACACTTACTGGGCCACTGAATCTCAGCTGCTGCCCTGGGCAGCAGGGCTGGTGCCTTGGCCAGTGGGCCAGCAATCCTGTGCATGTATTTCTGCTGGCCTCTTAGAGCTTGCTTTGTTTTTTGAGGGGTTTGTTCAGGTGAGCATGGGGACCCACACAGATTCTGAACAAGTTGTCCCTGTCCATGGTGAATGCAGTCCGCAGAACGGGGTGAAATGTACAGTCGTTCTTTCCCTGTCACAGTCTCTCCTATGGCTGGCTGTGACAAGCTGTAGTCTCTGACTGCTCTTTGGGTTTGACTTGAGGAGGAAGAGTTGACAGCTCAGCTTGCAGCCTAACACCAGTGTTGTTCCTAAGGGCTTGCCTTTGAAATGCTGTGTCTGGGCCATCGCTGCCAGGCACCCTTCTGACACAAACAAATTTCTTGTCCCAGAGGGACGCAGGATCTGCCATCAAAGCTTCCGCAGCAGCAGCATCCTCTGAAGAAGCCTCCTCTCCGCAGCCTGAAAACCCGAGCGTAAGCAGTTCGCCCCGCTTGAGCCACGAGAGAGAGAAGCACTTCCTGAAGCTGCTGAGTACGTCCTGGGGATTTCTTGTGCAATCCAGCAGTGTATTATAGTGTGTGTGCCTCAGCATGAGCTGTAGCACATGCTCCTCCTCACTCTGGTGTCAGACTGACATTTTGGACTCCCTACAGAAGCCAGTGTTGTGCTTGGAGGCAGCCAGAGAGCACTGTGAGGCGTTCCTTTGGCCTTAAAGGCAAAAGCTGGGAGTGGGTGGGCTTTACCTGAGCTTCCTTGTGCAGTAAAGACAAGAGCTGGGATTGTGTCCCGAGCAGCAGAAGTCATTGACTCAGTGAAGGTCATTGAGTCAGTGAAGGTGTGTGTGCTAGTCCTGCCAAACTGATGAGAACACTTGGCTTCCTGGATTCCCTTTAGACTCCTGACTTGTCACCAATCATTGAAGACTAAATACTTCAGCGAAATTGATTGGCTGTGCGGC
This sequence comes from Agelaius phoeniceus, assembly GCF_051311805.1. NCBI lineage: Eukaryota > Metazoa > Chordata > Aves > Passeriformes > Icteridae > Agelaius > Agelaius phoeniceus. The sequence continues at coordinate 32,319,430 of NC_135303.1, read as the reverse complement.
TGATTTAATGCTGGTGTTATTTTTATGACTTTCAGTACTTCTACTATTCCTTCTATGGTTTGGTTTGATAAGAATTCTACATTTTGGTCAGCCTGACCTCCTTGAAGAGAACATCAGGTGACAGCATAAATAAGAGTGGAAGTGGTCTTTTTCAGTATGCACTACAAGTTAAAAAGTTCCATTCTTAGAACAATCCCAAGGTATCTGAGAGGAAGAGTTGTTTGGAAGTGCCCCAAAAGAAGAAAACCAGGACATTTTGTTACAACCCCTGTTTGATATTTTAGTTATGTCCTTAGGAAGACGCATCAAAGAGACACATCTATGTGGCGTGGTCAGATAAAACTGCCCTGCAAGCAATTCTCAGGAGGAAGCCTGCAGCCCCTCTGTTGCATGTTCTTCCTGTACCAGGCACTTTGTCACTGCTAATGCCCAGCTGGTAAATATTCTTGGAATATTGAGCATTGGCCTCAATCCCAGCACAGATTCACGCAGTCTAGGAAAGCACACCAAGGCTTAGCGACTCTGCAGTAAAACTGAGTTGCTTCTTACAACTAGTAAGAGCTGCCAGTGCAGCGCTGTCAGAGAATAACCGGTCAGGTACAGAACAGAGCCCAGTTCACTCAAGTGTCTGCATCTCCTGGGGAAAAGCCACTTGGGTAAGCATTCAGGCAGGCAGTCAAGTCCACACACACCACACTCACCACGGCAAGCTCAGCACACAGAGGCAGAGAGGCCTTTTATAAGGTCAGTTCCAGACAGGCTTTTTTGAACATGCCAAATGGGAACCAGAGGCAAAAGATGAGCCATGTCCTCTGCACAAGGTTCCAGTAGGGGCGGGCATGAGGGCGGTACCAAGGGGAAGGGCAAAGGGAATTGGCTGTCAGGGAAGAAGGGGCCATCCACCAGGGATATCACAACCAATGAGGAAACAAGGAAAGAAGAAACCAGGGAAAGTTGGGACCTATGGGGAAAGGAAGTGGGATGTATCGGTGTTATGCAAGCGTCCATGAGGAAGACTCATGGAAGTCCATGAAGACTTTTCTGTCTGCCCAGGTGGGGTGGAACTCCATTGTAAGTATTCCTCCCTTCATGGGAGGGCTCTGGGGATTTCCCTGAGGGACAAGGAATCAGAGGATTCCACAGTCAACAGCTTGTAACACAGCTGGCTCTGGCTCTGGCTTCTTCACAGTGGCTGTCAGTGGCCATTGGTGGGCTTTGCCCAGCTTTTTGTCATACCTGCCCTGCCACTGACAGTGGTGTGACTGCAGAGGCTGCAGCCTTCCTTAGCTGTGAGGTTTCAGCTGCCTTCACCTGGACTCGTGAGAGGATCAGCATCTCATTTGTGCAGGTGTCTGTGTCACAGCAGCGCCTGAGGAGCGGCGCTGTCCTTGCGGCCCATCTGGGCTGTGCCCTGTGGGAAGATGGGACCCGTGGGTGGTTTTAAGGGGCCGAGTGCAGTGCTAGTGACTGCTGCTGCCCAGGCTGAAGACAAGGCCTTGTAGTTCTTCACTACATGGGGAACGGGCAAAGTAGTCTTCAGAACTCACAAGAGAGTGCTTCTTCCCAAGAAAATGAAGGGTCCAGAGTTTTCAGCCCTCCTTCCCGTTTGTAGATGACAACCACTTGCCTTGGTGTCCATTCTTTTCTGGTCTCTGTCTGTTCTGATGGTTTTTCCATGGGCTTAGTTTCCCTTCAAGGCAACCCTCCAAAGGAGTGTGGGAGAATCAGACTCTGTGCAGGCCAGAGCTGCCTGTCTTGCTGGGGCTGCTGCTGTTGTTGTTGTTGTTCTTGTTGATGTTACTGTTAGCCAAGCGACCAGAAATTGCTCAGAGCCCCAGAGAGTGGAGCTGGGTTTCAGCTGTCCTGGAAGTCAGGATCTCTGTTTTGAAGTTTGCTTCTTGCAATTTGTTTCTTTCAGGGCGTGTTGTGAGTGTGGGAGGTCCGGAAAAGAAGTACACGGGATGGAGACCTATTGGCAGTGGGTGAGTGCAGCCAGGCTTACTTCTACAGAACCATGGGCCAGGAAGTTTGGTGGTGCAAGATCACATGGGAAGTCAGGCAAGCTGCAAGCATCTTCAGACTCTAGCTTTAGCTTGTCCCTGTCTCAGTGCTGAGGCAGTACAAGGCTTCATCAAAGATAATTGGATGATGACAATGTCTTGGCTGCCTCAAGGAGCAGGACCTGGAAGCCCTCCTGTCTTCCAAGATGTGCCACCAGTTTGCCTGTTTTTCCGGGAGACATGGTTTTATATGATTCCAAGTAATATGGCCACATTCATGAAGGAGGAAAACCTGAGAGAGCAGTTTCGCACCTGTTAGCTGTCAGATAACAGCTCTCAGTAGCATTTCTTAGTAGTATTTTGCTGATAAAAATATTCAGTGGTTGGGAAAATAACAGAGGCTGTGTGGTGTTGCCTGAGTTTGGCAGGTAGGATCAAAAGAGAGTGGCGAGAAGGCCCAGCAGGCCTGTGTGTTTCATTGGCTGGACAGGCACGCCACAGGCACAGACACGAGAAGGAAAAGGCAAAGAACACCCCTGCATGCATAATCTAGTGTGTACATTTGAGATTAGTAGCAGCCCTTTTTCTTCCTGTTGGACTCAGCTTTTCTCTGGGACACTCTGCATGGCAGAGGGCTGCTGGGCTGCTGGGCCATTGGCTGAAGAGCAGACAAAGCCCAGTGTTTTAGAGGCACTGCAGGCAGCAGAGAGCTCCTGCCCTGGGCTGCCTTTTGCTTCTGAGCACTGAACAACTTCTTTGTTCTTGCCACTGCTCTGTTTCTAGGGGTTTTGGAACTGTTTATAAGGCCTTCAATGCTGCCACAGGACAAGCGGTAAGTGCCCATGCGGATTTTGCAGCTCTTGAGTGCTTTCCCTTGGGATGTGATCTGTGGCCAGAGCTTTGGGCTGCCTGTCTTTGCTGCAAAGGCTGTCCCGCAGAAGCAGCCTGTCTAGAGGCAGGCTGCAAAATGCATTTTGGACAGACTTTGTCCTTCCCACCTACCTGAATGAATGCAAGGATGGCAGTGGTGTCTTTCAGAGAAGGACACCCTAGCTTGGACCTACTGGATAAATATGCATAGATTAGCTGATAGAAGGAACGAGCATTCTGGCCAAATTCAAACAAAATATCAGTTCCGACACACAGATATTTTGTTTTTTATCATATGGTTCAGTTGGAAAATATCATGCAAGACCTAAAGAAGGAGAGATCTTGTGCGGAGCACAGTCTTGCCTTTCAGTCCTAGGGAACCTAGTTCACTTACTCACTCACATACGCACACGCACACACACGCATAGATCAATGAGAAGAAGTTGATGCAGAGCCTTAAATAGTACAACCTCGTGTTGATCCTGTGTGGGTGACATTCCACTAGAGAGATGCTGTCTGTACCGCACAGACATGGCAGTGTCTTGGAGCATCCTGCGGCTCTTTGGGGCTAAAAGTTCAGAGTTCTGAATTCTGGTTTTTGGCTCTCAGCACATACATTTCATCTTTCTTAATGGTAAGGAATTAGATAAGGTAGTTCCTTATCCACCTGCAGCACTGGGCGCAGGAACTGCACTTGGAGGGAGGTCTAGGAGGCATCCAAAAGACCAAAGCCCTGTGCTTATAACCTGGGGCGCATCCACAGTGTACCACAGAAAGGGTTATTCATTTTTAAACCCATTAAATAATTTCAAGTCTTAACCTTGTTCAGGATTGTTCTTCAGAGTTGCAAAACCCAAACTGAAGAAGTTCGGATGTTCTAGGATTGTAACTTACTTTGAGTTGCTTTGGAGTTCTTCTTTGGACAGCACTTTCCCTGTCATGTATGTGTGTGTTTACTTTGGCACACAATGGAAATGGCAGCCGTCTCTGAAAGGCTGGTCAAAGCCCCTAGAAATGCTACCGTATTTCCAGTGGTTTCAATTTGTCTTCAAAGGAGCAAAATTATTTTTGGCTTGCAAGATGTGTGTAAGCGATGATAGTAGTGCTAAACAAAGTCTCTTAGAGAAGTCTGTGGGTGCAGAGAGTGCTGTTAGCGCTTTGTGGTTGATGGTTCAGAGTCCCTTTTGACCGAGGTGTCAAGGCATCCAGGCCTGTGAGTGCACGGAGAAAGAGGCTCTGTTGATGTCTGTCCCTTATGGCTTTCGATGTCATCGTAGGTGGCCATAAAGCAACTTAGTCTCCAGCACCAGAGTTGTAAGAAAGTGTTGAAGGAAATCCTGGTCATGCGGGAAAATAGAAACCCCAACATTGTCACCTACATTGAAAGGTAAGTGGTTCTGGCAGAAAATGGATCTTTCAATTAACATCAATCCACTCCTGTATGAGGCATGGGAGGAGATTGCATTTTGTCCCCATCAGTGGTTCCTGGCATAAACAGCTTGAAGATTGATCTCAGAAACCTGGCTCTCTTACTAAGCCAGCAGCCTGTATGTTCACAGGCTGCACATTGTTTTGCTGTTTTGGGGCGTGATTTTTTCCAAGTGTTGGAGGAGAAGTGCTGAGAAAGCATCCCAGAGATGATTTCCCTTGCACTGTTCCCACTATTTTCCATTGCCTTGCATGCCAAAAGACAAGGCAAGGAGGCACATAATTTGCCAGGTTTGAAATTGCTTTTCCTGTTGGTGACTGTCCTTTCTACAAAGTTTTCCAAAGGGTGTTGGCAGTGCTGCACACCCATGTGCCCTGTGTAAAAGCTGTGAAAACTGTGTCTCCTTGCTGCTGGAGTTAATGGTGCAGTTTGTGTATGAAGATGATGAAGCAGCTGCTGGGATGTGTCCGCTTCCAGATTGATCTTTGCCCTCACCAAACTGCCTTTTTCCCCTTCTTGCCACCTAAGCCATCTCGTTTTCCACGGGTGTGCCTTCCTCATTGAGGCAGCAGAGCAGGCAGGCCCTGGATAGCCTGGGTGGAGTGTGTCTTCATTTGATTCTGTCTTCATTTCCCAGTGACCTGGAAACAAAACTCAGCTGCAGTCTTTTCTTCCATACGGCAATTTAGCTGTGCACATTCAGCTCCACGCTGTTGCTTTCATCTTGCAGCTACCTTGTCCATGACGCTGTCCTGCTGGTGTTGGAATATATGGATGGAGGCTCCTTAGCTGATGTGGTCAGCCTGGGAAGCATGGCTGTAGGACACATAGCAACAGTGTGTCGGGAGGTAAGGGGTCCTGCTTGTGCTTGGGATGGCTTGGATGGGCTCAGTGAGTGATTCCATGTTCAGAGCTTTCTTTCTGTGTTGCTCTCATGCTTCAGAGAAGAAGGGGCATCTGCACTGAACTGCCTGCCAGTGTCCCTGTCCTTACTGTAGTCTGTTCTTTACTCTTAGCTACTGTTGTTGAACTCCCTGTCTCTTTTTCATTTTTATTTTCTGTTCTGCCCGTGCCTCTCCAAGCCTTTGCCCAGTACCTTTCTGCGTTGCCTTCTTTGCCTGTAAGTGCAAAGGTGCTGGTGTGTGAGTTTTCAACCAGCGGCAAAGCCAAAGAGAGACTCACCTGTCACAGGTCTCCACTTCAAAGGATGGCATAGCACCCAGCATGGTGCTTGCCGCTGAAAACTGACCAATGAGCTACTTCCAGGTTCTGTCGAGGCAGACATATAACCCTTGTCCTGCAGCCTCCCGCCCGACAGTGATCCCCTTGGTACCCAAGGCAGGGACTTTTTCTCTTTTGGCAAACCCTTGTTTGTCCTCCAGATGGGGAGAGCGCATCCGCTGCAGCAGCGGTCATTCTGACTGCCCTTGCAGGGGACAGTCTCCAGCAACGACTGATGTTTCCCCTCAAAAGCTAATATGCCTCCTTTGGAAAGATCCTGCTCTCCTAGTGTTGCAGCAGCAAGCTCTTCCTCTTGCCAGCACTCTCTGCTCCTTTGGGATCTGTGAACCTTCAGGAGCAGCCTCCATTTGCGTGTGATGCAATCAGATCAGGCTGACTTTTGGCTTCCTGTTTCTTTTTTCTCTCACAGTGCCTGCAAGGCTTGGCTTTCCTTCATGCCAACCAGGTGATCCACAGAGACATCAAAAGTGACAACATCCTTCTGGGCCGGGATGGCTCCGTCAAGTTGGGTGGGTATTCCCGGTCAGGCGCAGCGCTCCGGGGAGGCGGTGTGTGGCTGCTTGGGAGTGGCTGCTGGGTGCCCAGCAGTGGCGCTGGTGAGAGTGCAGGGAGTGCTCTGCAAGCCCAGGGCGCAGCTGGAAGGTGCTGAGTGGTCTAGAGGGCAACAAGGTGCCAAGAGTAACTCTGGTTTCTGTGTGTGTTCCTTCCAAAGGGAGGGAGTTACAGTGTAAACGTCCAGGGGAATGAGGAAAAGCCAGGGTGGGAATGGTGGGTGGGTTGTTAAGTGGACAAATGTCCTTGGCTGCAGCCCTGAGGAAAGAGAGCCCAGCTGCTTTTCCAGCTCGATTCACCCACTTCATTCTGGGACTGAGAGTGAGGAACTCTTTTCCTTGGTTTCCTACTTGAAGCAGTGTTTGTTTTTCTCCTCAGCTGATTTTGGCATCTGTGCTCTGCTCAGCCCTGAGCAGAGTAAACGGAGGTCAATGGTCGGCACCACCTGCTGGATGGCACCCGAGGTGGTGAGAAGAGAGCCCTACGGCCCCAAAGTGGACACCTGGTCCCTTGGCATCGTGGGAATTGAAATGGCCAAAGGAGAGGCTCCTTATATTCGGGAAAACAGTGACAGGGTAAGGTGCAAATACGCTCAGATAGCCGTGTCCTTCTGGTCCTTGTCTATTAAACAAAATCCCATTCCCACAGCCTGAAGTGCTTCCAGCAAGGCCCACTTCTAAAACCGTCCCTGGGGCTCCCATCAGCTGTCAAGGCTAGACCTGGTGCAGCTTGGAATAGCTGGGGCTGCACTGGGACCTTTCTTCCTTTGGGAGAGAAGGCTCATGTCTAACCGTCTGCTAAGGCGAGAAATTGCCACTGTAGACTGCAGCTTAAAAGATGGGGTCTAGGTGAGCACTGAAGGCTATGGAAAAATCACATAGAGTCTCCTGTTTCCTTTCGCTTCAGGCCAACTACCTGATAGGCAAGATCGGGGTACCAAATCTGCACCAGCTCAGGCTACCCCGTGGCTTGTGTGAATTTCTGGGCTGCTGCCTGCAGATGGATGTGGACAGGCGAGGCTCTGCCAAGGAACTTCTGCAGGTACAAGGCAAAGGGGCTGCAGGCCAAAGAGCTGTTCCCTGTCAGGGTTTGCTCCTCGGCCAAACTCCAGGCAATCAGATGGGCCCCCACATAGTAATCTCTGCTCTGGATGCTTTTCAAATGGAAACCAAGTAGGATCCAAGACTGCTTGAGGTTAGAAGGGATCTGTGAATGTCATCTACTCCAAAGCCACGGCCCCTGGCAAGGACATCTTCAAGTAGATCAGATTGCTCAGAGTGCCATCCAACCTTGAATGTTGCCAGGCTTGAGGCTTCTCCCAGCTCTCTTGGCAGGCTGGGCCAGTGTTCCAGCATTCTCCTCATAAACAGCTTCTTCCTTAGAGCCAATGTGAATTGAGTGTTATTTAGCTTCAAACCGTTGCCCCTTGTCCTCTTGCAATTGGCCCTGCTAAAAGATATGTCCCCATCTTTCTTAGAAGCCCCTACAACTATGGAAAGGTGTCCTTGGGGCTTGCTCTTCTCCAGGGTAAACAAGAACAACTCTCCCTGCTGTGCCTTAGAGGAGAATTCCCACCTTCTGGTCTTTTCTGTGGCCCTCTTTGGCTCTCAGGTGGTGTATTCAGGTTTACCTGGTAGCAAAGGAACCGAACTATTGCAATGCTGAGGACGGGGGCTTGAGGAACACAATGAAAGCAATCCCTGCCAAGCGGTTTTAGATTGGTCTGTGTAATAGCAGGGGCTGTGGGGGAGCTCACTGGGAGCACCCGAGGGTACCCAGCTTGTCCATCCCAGCCCACTCTTAGAGGTTTCTGCCAGCCAAACGGGGACAGCTGTGCAGGATTTGTGCCAGCCCCATGTGCTGCCTGGCCTAGCTGTGGCTTTGCTGCCAGGTTTTGTGGCAGACAAGGAGCTGCTGACCAGGACACTTCCTTGGCTGTGCCTGCTGTGAAGGAAGATGCCAGCCGGCACAGGATAGGGGGTGCATGCCGAGGCAGAGACCGCTCTTCCTGCAAGCCAGAGCTGAGCACATCTGTGCCCTGCTGCTTGTGTCCTTGCTCCTGGCTTGCTGCTGAAAACCTGCAAGTCCAGCGGTTCTGAGAACAACACGTGGGATCAATATTTTTCAGAGCTCTTGGGAGTCTCTTGAAGAATGTCTTAGGCCCCACTTCTCTCGTGGACACTCAAATAGCCCATGTCTAGAGCAAAGAGGATCTTGAATAAGTCTGTTGGCTTTCCTGAAAGGAACAAAACCTTTGGACAGCAGGCAGCAATCCCACAGTGATATCAGGACCTAAATCCCAGAGAGTGACGACACCTTGAGGAATGGACTAGTGCAGTTCTGGGCCATGTTTTCCTGCAATAGCAGCATCCTGGACATGAAGGCAGATGTGCTGCTGGTGCCCTCAGTCCGATGTCTGTGTATTTCTGGGTGCTTGAAGAATCCAGCTTGACCCTGTTAGGAACTCAGTTTGGAAAAGAATGGCTCCTTTTTCCTTTGTCTCTTTTAATTTGGTTTGTTTTGTTTCTTTTTCCCTTTGGGCAGCATCCATTTCTTCAATCAGCGGAGCCTCTCTTAAGCCTCTTCTGACAGGCCGATTGCTGTCATCCCTGCAGCAAGGAAATGCAGGAAGCAAAGGAGATGACAAGGACCACTTCAGCACTTGGAGAAGAGAGCCTCTGAGAGCAGGTAGAAATCTTGAGCAGAGAGGGGCCAGGGAACAGGCAGCCATCAGAGCAGGAAAGCATGGTGGCATCTCCTTTTCTTCCAGCTGCTGACACTCCCTCTAAATTTTGAGTTAGAACAGCATTGCTGGAAGGTGAAAAGTCACTACTGATGTGCACTTTTCAGGTGGGGGGTGGTGCAAAGCATGACGCTTCCACTGATTCCTGGGGGAGATGGCTGGGACTTCATGTGGAAGTGTCTTCCTCCCCTCACCAGGAGCTGGAAGGGCAGCGTTTGCAGGCACAGCAGCTGCTGGGACAAGGGGCAAACCTCCTGGCAGAGGTACAGAAGGAGCAGGAGAAAAGGCTGCTTGAGATAAAGCAAGAAGTTGCCACCATGCAAGCTGAACAAGAAGAGGTACGAAGCAGAGCCAGTCAAAAGGCAAAGGCTGTGAAAAGAGAGCTTGTGTGTTGTTTTGGACTGCTCTGCGCTCCTTATGGGCACTGTTTCTCTGGACACTGTCTGTCTGGGTGGCATTGTCTCTTAGCTGGCCCTTGGTAAACAGTGCTGGAGAGACCTTGGTGCCAAGAGGGCAAGGACCGGTCAGGTGAGAGGCTACCAGAGCGCAGGTTTGAGGAAGGCAGCAATGGTGTTGCAGGCCCAAAGAGAATGGGAAAGCCAGAGCTTTGTCTCAGAAGGAGGGAGGTCCCACAGGAAGCCCCCTGCAGAGCCAGGCTAGAGCTGTGGGAGTGGGCTGCCAGTCAGGCTGCTGAGGAGGTGCCTGAAGCTGCTGAGTACATCCTGTGCATCCTTTGTCTGATCGAGCAGTGTACTGTGTGGGTGCCTCAGCATGAGCTGTAGCACATGTTCCTCCTTGCTTTGGTGTTGGACAGACATTTTGGAATCCCTACAGAAGCCATTGTGGTTCTTGGATGCAGGCAGGGAGCACTTGGGGCATTCCTTTTGCCTTAAAGGCAAAAGGTGGGAGTGGGTGGGCTTTGCCTGAGCTTCCCTGTGCAGTAAAGACAACAGCCGGGGTTGTTTTGCGAGCAGCAGAAGGCTGCAGCCTAGACATTAACTCATTGAAGGTGTGTGCTAGTCTGGCCAAACTGATGAGAACGCTTGGCTTCCTAGATTCCCTTTAGACTCCTGACTTGTCACCAGTCATTGGAGACAAAACACTTCAGAGAAAATGATTTGCTGTGCGGCTGATTTAATGCTGGTGTTGTTTCTATAACTGTTTGTACTTCTGTTATTCCTTCTGCAGATCACATGCCCCACCCCCGCCATCTAAATCCCCACTCTAAGGGCTTTTCAAATGAAAATGAAGGAAATGTGCAGCGAAGCAATCGAGGAAACGGAAGAGATGACCAGGACCACTTCATGATTACTTTCTGCAATGGCAGCTGGACTCACAATAATAGTCCCATACACCCTCATGCCTGTTGGAAGGCTCCCCTCCATGTAAGCCCAGGATTAAATAAGGTTCTACATTTTCTTCTGAATTGGCCATTCTTTCTTAAAGATGGAAAGTCCCTCCTAAGGGCATTCTGGTGTGGCTTGGAATTGGGAACGGTTACCTTCCTTTATCAACTCCAACCTACACTGCCTTTGGAATGCTGCCCATTGGCCAGTTTTTGCCTGGCCGAGGACTTTGGGAGGAGGAAGAAAGTGCAAATGCATTTCCAGCCAAAAGCCAGTGAAGAGCAGGGCAGCCTGTGAGAGACGGTCTGAAGTTCCCCTCATTTGCCTCACGACCGTTTCAAGGACCGACATCGGGACCCTGAGGAGCCTGATCAGAATCCTGGCCTGCCGACGGTGGATGAAAGCCCAAAATCCTGAGGCCCCTGTGTCACAGGCATCTTTTGACTGAAAATCCTTTCTTTAGGATTTTTCCTTCTGAGAAGCTATGAGTCCTCAGAGACAGAATGTAAACAATGGTATCTGCTGCTGTGGAATGCAACAGGTGCACCTGTGATTGGCCCATCTTGGATGTTTATAATTAATGGCCAATCGAGGACCGGGCTATCTCAGACAGAGTGCGAGAGAGCTGCCTTTGTTATCATTCTTTTCTTTTCTATTCTTAGCTTAGTTAGCTTCTGAGAAAACCTTTTCCTTTCTATTTCTTTTTAGTGATTATAGTGATAATGGAATATATATATCATAAAATAATAAATCAAGCCTTCTGAACATGGAGTCAACATTCTCATCTCTTCCCTCATCCAAGAAGCCCTGTGAACACGGTCACACCCCTGAGCAGAGTTCTGGCCTGCCAAGCGATTGTTCGCAGCTGTGTCTACAGTGACTGCTTCCAGCAGGGCCTGCCAGGGGGCGAGGCGCCCCATGTGCTTGCACCTGCTTGGCAACAATAGCCCGGGAATTCTCCCACCTCTTGGCCTGGTTGGACTTTTCTGGGGTAACCTTTGGTAGTCCAAAGAAGACCCCTCATCTGCTTTTCAACCACCGTAATGGACGGACTGAGATGGAAGAAGCCTCTCTCTCAAGGACTGAGACATGAGACCCCTATTTGGAGAAGCTCCCCCCAGCTCCCCCTTCCCAAGGGCTGAGACTGAAACCCCCAACACAGGGGAGCTGTGTGGGGGAGCCAACCTGACCAAAGAGAGATATTTGCCTGCAGGTGTGGCCACTGGACCAAGAAGACATTGGTCCTCGCCAGCTGCTGAGAACATAGACTACCTGTTACATCTGTTCTTTATTGTATCTTTTTCCCCCTCAGCGATTTCAATAGAAGATCTGGTTCTCCCCACTCAGCAATGGACTATAACAGAACCTCGAGTTAACCAGAACCTTTGAGATCTTCCCGACGTGACTAGACAAACTCCATCAGCTGGATTACGAGGACTTTGTCTTTCTACACTTGCTAGCTATATCCCCTCTCTCTCTTTCTCTCTCCCCCTTTCTCTATCTTTTTCTTCTCCCTTAATCCCTCTATTGCATTTGCTGTGCTCATTCAATAAAGGTGCATTTGTTTGGATTAACACTGAAATCCCCACTGTGCTGTGTTTTGCACTCTGAGATCAGAAAAATGAACCATCACAACTCCCCACTCGCATGAGCGGATCGTGACACAGCCAGAACATCCTGTGCAGATCCAGGCTTTCAGCTGTGCCCATAGATGCTTTTGGTTCCTTCTCGGTGTAGCCGGCACATCTCCAGAGCTCCCACAGCTCCCGCCTCCCAGGTGGCCGTGGCTAATAGGTATGAGGCTCTGAGAGTACAACCAAGAAGGTGGGCACATCTGCTGGCAGTACAGGAGAACAGAGAGGAAAGTGCCTGGCAGGACCCTGGCCAGCGAGGCAAAACACCCGCTGTACCTGCTCTTTGTCAACAGTACAGGACTGGTGGGTGACATCACTCTTGGGGTTGTCTGGGGCTCAGCAATGATGGAAAGTCTGTGTGCTTGAGTGGCTTTGTCCCTCTTACTGTGCCTTCTGTTGTCCCTGTGCTCCGCGGTGTCTGCCCAGGGCTGTGTAGCTGCGTGGCAAAGCTGAAGTGCAGGAGAGCCTCATTTGTCTGCCCTTTGAGATGGCTGCTTGTTGTCAATGGAGAGAGATGGGGAGACTGACTTGGTGATCAGAATCCGGTTTTCTTGTGGGATACAAGCACCTATAGACTATTTTAGGGAGACTAGTACTGTGTACTACAATAATTAGGTTGAAGTCACTTACACAAACATGCATATAACAACATCTCTTGCTTGCATTGTTCAATAGGATTTTCTTTTTCTAGTAAACCTGTCTAATTAAATCTTCTTGCTATCTAGATCTAATTTTCAAAGTTCCGTTTGCTTTTGCCAAGGCATTTTATCTATCAATTCTCTCATGCTAATAAGGTCCAAAGTACTCTCTGTCTCGTGCACCCCAATATCTCCCCCTTCTGTGTCAACCAAAACCACTCCTTTAATGGTCTTATTAATTAATCTCTGCACACATTGAAGCAAGCAAGGTATCAGGATTATTATCACAATTACCACATACATACCTATCCTAAAAAGAATCTTTTACTTTAAAACTCCAGCTACTAAATGGCTCAGGCTTGATGTTTATAAACTAAAGGCATTCTCAATGGCAGCTGCATTACTGGATTTAGAAAGGCTGCCAGAAGTGTAATTGTGCTAAAAGTTTTGATTCTTATACACAAGGTGATAGGGAGAAGCATTTTTAGACTGATTCCTTCCCATGTATTTAAAATGAAGACAAAAATCCAATGTCACAGAACCCAGGTATTCTAATTCTCAGGGTTCCATGTATGGTGTTTCAGGAAGGTAAGAGATCCAATTTGATGTGTTTTGATCTACTTTCAAAACAATTTTTTTAGTGTAAAGTTATGGAGGAGCTATATTCTCCCCTATTTTTTTGGTTTTTAATAACGTGTGTGTTTCTCATGATGAACATGAAGGTAACATCAAGGCAAAACAATATGTAACATACCAATAAACTTACTTAGACTAAGTAAAAATAAATCAGATAATAGATAGGATTAGTAGCACATGAAAAATAGAATGGTGATTTAAAACAATACATTCTCAATTTCTTGAATATTGTACCATTACTTAGAGTCTGTAGTAATCGGCAAGCTTTATTTTTTTAAAGTGAGGGCTTGGAAAATCATTCTCGGGTAAGATTTCTATGTTCACCTTAAAAGGAGGTTTAGCTGTTCTAGGTCTAAATTTGGTAAGCCAAAATTACTTGAATATAATTTTTGTGCAGAAAATTTTCTCTACTAGTTAAAGCTAGGACTTGGCTAGGGTCTAGGCTTTTAACTGGATGAGTCTTTTTAATAGATTTTAGAAACCTCTTAGTAACAGTAGTTAGAAAAATAATATATGTCTTATAAATAGTTAGAGAACAATAAGTGAAGGTTTGAAAAGTAGCTGGTTTTCTCATTTATCGTTAGTTAAATAGTTAGTTAATGGTACCATAGACAAATAGCAAATAAATAAAGTAATGTTTGTTATAAAAAGACAGGGAATACACATCACAAAATCAACACCATAGTCAGGGTTACTTACTATATCAGTAAAAATGGTCTCAAGAAATCGAGGTTATATTTCCCTAGACATATATGACATTAAAGCAAAAAAGTAGAAGAAGGCATTAAATAACTCATAACTAATTACAGTCATAATATGGAATTGTTTCTCACTCTTCAGTATTACTTATAAAAAATAAAATAGCAAAAACTGTTCTTATTTCTAGAGCAAAATATTTTATCTTGTAATTTAAAGGAGCAAATTTTGACAAAAATTCATTCAGACTTTATGTCATTCACTTGTTATAGCAAAGGAATTATGTCTTATAACTCAAACAGGTATACTTCAACAAAACTTGAAATCAACTTCACTAAAACTTAACCTTAATCAAGTATCTCTAAAAGAACTTAAAGTTAACATCACTGAAACGAAACAAAAATCAATCTTAACAAGAATTAACTTTTTTAAACTCTATTATTACAAAAATGTGACTGAAATTTTGTCATATAAGAGTTAAACATCAAAGGGAACAACATGTGAGTAAACAACTCTACTGAAATCTTTACAATAAAATTACCTTGTTAGAACTATGGAGTAAAAAGCAAGCACTTAACAAAGCTGACAGTGGAATTAAATAATTAAATCTCAAAAAATCACTACAGATAAAGTTCCAGATTTGTCTTGAATGTGAGCCAAAGAATCTTGAATTTATCACTTACCTAATTACTCTCAGTGAACCATGCAGTTTTCCTATGTTATTAATAGGTAAAAAGACACCACCTCTATACCAACACCTTTGAATTTTTCTAGTAACAATCCTGTTAAAAATCACAAGTTGGAAGATAAATCTCAACGCTGGCTGGTGCCAGGCAGGCGGGGCTGCAAGCCCTGCAGCAGCTTTTAAAGATTTCTTGTAGGATAGATTTAAGTTTGGCTTAGTAAGAGTAATGGCATGTAAACATTGAAGGCTAAACTAAAAGAGATTTAGTAATAGAGTACTAAATAGCTATACCAAAGAATTCACAACAAATACCTTGTTACAAAAAAGGGCAAGTAACTGGAAAATTGACCAGGGCTAGGTGTCCTTCAGGGCTTTAGATCTGTATGAACTGTGCCTTTTAATAGCTGGGCTGCTCCTTCCAATGCCTGAAAGTGCCTGGGGCACTTCAGCTGGGGACCATTGTGGGGGTGTCGAGGGTCCCAAATGACTCCTGTACAAAATTTAAATGCATCCAAATTCTCCACTGTGTTAAAAAATATTACCCCCACAAAACCAGGGGGACAGACATCACAAAAGGTTTAACTGTGGCGATCAGGCACTGGTATTTGCACCAAGTGTTGGTTTTGCAAGCTTTAGCTCCTTCCATCCATGCCGGAGAGTCCCTGAGTCATTAATCGCCGCTCATTGGGCTATTGGCTGCTTCAGATAACAGTCACACCGGCTCCTGTATCAATGAGTCCTGTTAGGAGTGTCTCTGCCTTTCAGAGTCCCTTTGCATTGGCATGTTGGACGCTCAGATGTAATACATTGTGTCCATAAAATCTGTGGGACCCCTGTAGAACCGAAACCCCCCTCCCTTTATTCAGCTACCGGGGGTGCAGGCAGGGGTACTGCAGGAAAGGGTTTAAGTTGAGCTATATTGCTCCTACACAGGGCGGATGGGGGGGTCCAAGCCATGATCTTTATTTCCCCAAGGGAATCAGAGTCTATAGCCCCAGGGAGAACAAACAACCCTGTTATCCAGGTGGAAGATCTGCCTATAATCAACGTGTGCATATTCTGTCCTGGCGGTCCGAAAATTCCTGTGGGAAGCAAATGGACAGATGAATCAAGCAATGTTACTGTGTCGGAGGTTGCCAGGTCCGTTCCTGCGCTGCCTAGGGTGGCTGGTTGTAAGTCAGCGACAATTGCTCGGCGGGCGGGGGCAGGGCCGATTGGAAGTTCATGGTTGCTCCCAGCTGCTGCGTCGACTGCGGAATTTGTGTCCTCGCGCGTCGCCGTCCCGCGCTGCGAGAGAAGTTTCCCTGCAAAGGCTGGCCATTGGGGTGGAACTTGGAGCGACATCTATTAGCAAGGGGAGGGCCTTTCCAGCAGCAAGGGCATACACCCGGAGCTTTAGGTTTCTGAGTTCTTTGGCAGTCTCTGCGGATATGTCCACATTCCCCGCAGCCAAAACAAGCCAGCTGTTTCCCAGGGGTTAATTTCATGGTGGCAAAAGCATCCACTATGCCTTGCCCCACAGCTTGATTTGTGACTGCTGTGCTGTGTTGTAATATCCCCAAGCGGTTGCACGCTTGTATCATTTGGAGTAAAGTGGGTTCAGGTTCAGGGGGTAAAGATTTTAAAAGCTGCTTACAGTCCAGGTTGGTGTTCTCGACAGCCAGTTTGAGGAGTATAATCTCCCTGGCTTGCTCGCTATCGATTTGTCTCTCCAATATTTGTTTCCATTTCCACACACTGCATGTAAGGCTTCTCTCGGTAAGGTACCTTGGTCATTAGGGCTCCCAGCTGAAATAAACAGGGCAGAAGACTTTTTCTCCTTTTAATGTCTTTATTAAAAGTGATCAGCTCAAGACTGGGAAGCTGGACGGATCTGCTGTCTCCTTCGTCTCTCCAAGGGTGACTTGGAGGAGGAGGATATGCACAGCTTTGTCAACTAGGAGCAAAGCTAAGAGTCCAGTCCTCGTGGGAGCCGTCATGGGCATGAGTTAGGTGTAGACCTTTCTGACTTTTTTCTCTGGCTCCTGGTTTTGCGATGACTTTTCCTGGTGAGGGGCCACGAAGGTCTCCAGCATCTCTGCAGGCTCAGCACTTTGTTCCTCACGTTCAGACATCACTCTAATTTCTCAACTCTATATTGGCTCCTTGTTTTGGGGGTCTTTTCAGTACCTTTGGAGTAGTAGCCTCTCATGGCATGCTGGTCCTGAGGCTATTTTGCATGCTCCCCCTCCTACATCTCGTCCCTTCTCCTCACTGTCTGGGGAGGTCCCCGCCCTTCACTGTCTCGGGAGAAGAGCCAGCGGGCCCTTTACTGATACAAAAAAAAAAAAAAAAACATTAACGACAACGACTTGTAATTATCGTAACATACAGGTAGTGCTTTAGCAGCCACAGTGGTCTGACTAGTTTTTGTAACCTTTTTCTCACAAATATAATTGGCAGATTTTTTTTTTATAACATTATGTGCCCCCTCCTCCACAAGGTGGTCAACAGTTAAGGCAGCCAGGGCTTGGCTTGCATGCCCTGCATATGTTGCAATTAAATTTTCTAGTCCTTTTTTCCATTGTGGCATAAATATAGCATATTGTGTTGGTGTGAGCAACAGATGTGGAAAAAATTTACCATCATGAGGAGTCATGAGGTGAGTAGTAAAGGTTGCTCTTAACAAATTACTAAAATATGGGCACTTCAGTCCATATTCCACAGCGGTATGGTGCAGTTCCTTAATTTTCTGAGTGATCTAGGAGCACCCATTGTGCATTTACGCCCGTGGGGCCGAATTGCGCAAGGGCCACAAAGATTTCTGCAGCAGTGTCAAAGTCTCTGTCCTTAAGGGCTTTCCTTTTTATCCAGAACCAATTGTTACGCGTATCTGAAGGAAGTAAGCTCGCATCTTTTTCAGGGTCAGGGTTGAAAGAGTCCAGCTCCCCTTCACTGCTAGAGTCAGTGTCTGTCGCATAAGCCATAAGAGCCCGGCGGCTCTGGGATGGCTGGCGGTGTGGTGGTGGGACTGGGGGTGGCGACCGGGCTCTATCCCTGACACTCGCTGTGGAGGGCGTGCGGACAGGGGATGGGGAGCAGGATCTGGGCAGGTTTTGATCTGGCACAGTTGCTGGGGCCGTCTCAGGGTAGCCTCACAGGCTGTAGCCTCGCAGGCTTCCCCGTTCCCTCCCTCTTTTTTAATTGCGTCCATGACCGCCTTCCAAGCAGGAAGCATTCGGAGGTCTGGCTCGCGGACAGGCAGCGTAGACAGGTTGAAGTGCTTTATACCGACCTTTTCCCAGAAGTGGGGAGTAAATACAGAAGAAGGGGTAGTGTTGGGGACCATGCGTGACACCCATCGTAGAAGTGACTTAAGGTCATGCTTTGGGATGGGGGAGCCACACCTGTCCAGAAGGACTAGCATGGTTTCATAGATGTCTCTCTCTTTGGACATTTCCTTTCCCATTCCTTTAGATCCCCTGGCTCACCTGTCAAGTTGCAGCAGACAGGGATTGCGGGCCCAAACGCGGTTCTCTCACCGTCACGATCAGTTCCAGGGCCTCACCAACTGCCCGCCAATCAGGCCAACTCATTTCCTCAAACAGGGCACCAATTTTCGGCAATGAAGAGAGATGGGGAGACTGACTTGGTGATCAGAATCCGATTTTCTTGTGGGATACAAGTACTTATATACTATTTTAGGGAGAGTAGTAATGTGTACTACAATGATTAGGTTGAAATCACATACAAAACTTATGCATATAACAACATGCTTTCAAGGCATTTTACCAAGGCATTTTATCTATCAGTTCTCTATGCTAATAAAGTCCAAAGTACTGTCTGTCTCATGCACCCCAATATACCACAGAAGCTTTGGAATGTTCCAAAGGGGCCTCCTTTAGGCTCAACATCTGCAGGCCATTGCAGAGCAGTGGGCTGCAGGCCGCTGCCTGAGCTCCGACACGCCACAAGTGTGGCAGCCCAAGAATCAGCGCACATCTCTTCCAGATGTTCTGAGACTTTCAGCTGCCAGAGAAACAACAAGCAGGACCAGAGAAGCTTTGTGTCAAAAGCTAAGCCAGGGTCTTCCTCCACAAAGGGAGGTCAGCCTCCAAAGCAAGTCAGAGCAAAGGTCAGCATGCTCCCACATGCTCAAGAAATGACTGCAGCCAACAATAGTCCTGGAAATTTATTCTCTTTGCTTCTTTTGCCCCCTAAATGACATTGAAGAAGTGAGGCTTTTCAGAACCAGCCAGGATGCCTTCTAAAAGAACCAGACTTGCTTTCAGTCAAAGCTTTTGGGACCAAAAGTCTTGTTTGCTTGGGTTCCTTGGATGCCGCTTGGGTTGGCGCATTTTCTGAGTTCTCCTGGGATGCCTTGAGCACTGCCTTATGGGCTGGGAGGACATTTTCTGCTGCTTTATGAGTGAGGAGAACTTCCCAGGCTTTTCTTCCGCATCAGCTGTACAGAAGGTTGGCTTGCTGGGCACAAGAAAGCCACAGAGCAGCTGCTATTGTGAGGTCAAAGGAGCGGTGCCACGTCACAGTGCTGTCAGCACAGTGTTGTCCCGGTGCGCACAAGGCCTGGTCGTCCAGAGCAGCTCTTCCACTTGCTCCCTGCAGGAGGATCCTTGTGCTCAAGGAGTTCTCAGCAGACGGCTTGCACCCCGAGAGGAGTCTTGGCTTTCCCTGGGGTGGCATTCAGCGTGCAAACCCACACAGTGCTGCCAAAATGATCGGGCAAGTCTGTGCCACGGTTTGCACCGTCTTTTCCGTTGTCTATTCTGGCTACTACCTGACCCAGCTGACTCGTAAGTAAAGGTTTCTCCTGGTGCTGGCATCGCCCAGCTTTTGCTTCACTCTGCTCTTGATGCCGCACCAGTGACCGAGTTCATTTGGGAACAAAATGGCCATGAAGGTGCCACCGCTTTGGTCAATGTTCTTTGCCGTGCAACCTGCAGCGGTTGCCTTCCCTTCCCCGAGAGAGTGCATGGCAGCGGAGTCCGTCATTTCCTCAGCTTGCTGCTTCAAGCGAGACAAGCTGCAAATTGCAGACTCTGAGGGGAGATCCTCAGAAGTACTTCCACCAACTCAGTGGTTCTCTCCAGGAGCAAAGAGCCTTTCCCTCCAAATTCTGCCCCTTAGAGGCCTTGGCTGCGTGACTTGACCCTTTGATGGTGTGCCAAGACTGCGATTCCCTTGGGGATGCAGCACAAACTCCAATGCAGGGAGGGTTTGCTGCTGAGCCCAACAGCTGTTCCTGGGCTGCTTCAGCAGGGAGCTGCCACGGGGAAGGGGCCCTTTGTGGAAGCTTTGCTGGGCTATCATCTTCAGCCAAGGGATGGGAATTAGGGCATGCCATTTAAAAGAATAGAGATCTAAAATGCAGGAAAGAGAAGAGGAAAATGCTGCTTGAGCTGTTGGGCACAAGAGAAGCTCAAACTTTTGAAGACCAGCGGGCATTTCCACCACTCTGTTTCTAGTTCTCTCTTGGCAAAAGAGGCCCAAATTTAGACAGAGCCTACTATAGCGCCCTGGTTGTTCTCTTGCTTGCTGTGGGAAAGAGCTGTTGCTCCTGGAGGCACGTTGGGAAAGGAAAATGCTCTGTGTTGGGACTGCCTCATGCTGTGGGAGTCACCAGCACGGGCACTTTTCTAAGGGTCTCTGGTAACTTTTGCCTTGCTCACTGCAGGTCACCTGACACGTGGGTGGAGACAAGCCTGTCCTTTGGTGAGTGGCAAAGGAAGCTGAGACGTTGCTGGCGTGTGAGAATTGTGCAGCAATTCTGCCAGCTTGGCCTGTTGCAGTCGAGTGTGGAGTGCCAGCGTGGGAGGCTGAAAGGAAGGCCAGCTGCCCAGTGGCATCAGCAGTAGCAAAGGGAGCACTAGCCGTTTGCTGATTTTCCAGTGAAGAGCCTTTCAAGAGATGAAAGGCAAATGGGACAGCTCCAAGGCATCTTCCTGCTTCTAGGCAGCAGGGAAGTTCAAATGCACAGCAAAATGGAGTAGCACCTCATGCAGCCAACTTCCTCGGGTTTTCGTGACTCAAAGTCCCACTTGTATCAAAGTCTATGATTTCCCCTTCTTCTGGGTCCTTTCCCAGCTCAGTAGAAAGCAGCTCCTAAGGGATTGGCTTTTGCCCATCTCTCTCACTTCTGTCTGTCTGCAGGGCTCAACAGCAGGGTCAGCTACTCCTCTGGCTGCCTCTGTCATTGAGGAAGAGGCTGAAGAGCAGCAAAGGAACATCAAGCCTCCAGCTGCTGTCCCTCCACAGCCTGAACTTGCAGAGCCAGTAAGTGGCAGCTGAGCTTGGCACTGCCTTTGGTGCAGGGCCAGGCTTCCCGTTTTGGAGCAGCCCTTGTTGCTCGTGGCTGAAAATTCTGACGGTCTGTCTTCCTGCCATGACCTAGTGCTGCTTCAGGCAAGCCAGGGAGCTCCGGCCAATGGGTTCTGAAGTTTGACATTTAAGCTGGGATGCTGAAAGGGCCCGAGAATGTCTCTTGGGATCAGACAGGAGGCAGCATTCCATGATTCCCAGCGTAGGAGTCAGCCCCTTGTGTCCATTGTCAGTGCAGGCTGCCCATGGTCAGCGGACAGAGTGGCCCAAAGACACAATTGACAGCCTTGCAGGGTACCTGGGAGACACTGGGCCCTGGAAGGGACCTGCCCTCTCCTAATGGACTAATTTGCTTCAGGCTGTGCTTCGCTTCCAGCCGGTCAGAGCAGAGTTTGGAGAGGAGAATCCTCGGCAGCCCTGCATTGTAAAGGGCGGGTGGGTCTGGGCAGGGCTGGAAGGCGGCTCCAAAGGGCCGCTCCCTAAAGGCTGCCATAGAGAGGGGAAATCCGTGAAACAGATCAGAGAAGGGACACACTGCGGGCTTCTGAGCAGACCGTTGCATGCCAGCTCCGGGGTGATTTCATTGCCCAGGAAAAGACAGGAGGAGGAAAGCAACAAGGCTCTGGGGCCATGCTCTGATCTCTTTCTGGATCTTGGCAGCCCCAGCAATACCTTGTTGCCAGTGTCTTGCAGAAAAGCTGAAAACATGGAGCATGGAGGTGGCTGTGAGGGGCTGGATCCAAGTAGCCTTTGGGCTTTTCCCAAAGTTGCCTTTGAGAAGGGGACGTGGGAAACGCCCTAGCAGGAGAGGCCTGGCGGTGGCTGACAGCACCTTCCCAAGGCCTTGCTTTTGCCGTGCACTCCGCGGGGCATGTGTGCCAGCCACCCTTCTGACGGGCAATCCTTTCTTGTCCCAGCTCAAGATGGGCTCTGCAATTCAACCTGGTGCCACTGGACCAGCATGGCCTGCAGCAGCCGGCTCGCCCCCCGCTGCTGGCACTTCCTGCAGCAGCGCAGCCCAGCAGCCCGAGATGAGGGAGGAGCAGGGCCTGAAGACACTGAGTACATCCCGTGCATTTCTTGTCTGCCAGAGCAGTGTGTTGTGTGCGTGTCTGGGTGTAGGCTGCGCCAGAAGTTGCCCCTTGGTCTCAGAGGCACTTAGGCCTCTCTGCAGAAGCTGTTGTTGTGCTCTGAGGCAGCGCGGCAGCGCTCAGGGAGTCCCTGCTGCCTGTGAGGGCAGCTGGGCCTGGCTTGGCTCTGCCTGGGCTGCCTTCTGGGCCAAAGACAAAAGCCGAGCTTGTTTCTGCTTGAGCAGAAGGCTGGCACCTAGCAAGTGCCTAGGCCCCAGGGGGCTCTCTGGCCCCAGCTGTTTTCTGGCTCTCCTTCTTACTCCTCCTCCAGCTCAGACACTTTGTGCCCGTGACAGTGGACCTGCCAGTGATGATGCGTGTGACTGCAGAGGCTGCAAAGGCCCTTGGTTACCTCTTAGGGCCCCCTTCTTAAGGGCTCATCATTTTGGCTTATTGCATGGGATGCTGCGCTTGAAAGAAATAAAGGCCTTCTTGGAAAGGCCACCTGATGAAAGGTCGAGAAGACGGCCCTCCCACGTGTTGGTCTCAGCTGCTGGAGGCCAAGGGACCGCAAAGGGCCCAGAGCTGTTGGCAGTGGGGCTGTCTTTGGGACGCTCTGGGGAGTGGCGTCTCTGTGTGCGAGTGAGCGCCCTGCACTGCTTTTGTCTTTCAGGGAGCATCGTGCGTCTAGGCCAGCCAATGAGCAAATACACGGCATTTGAAGAACTTGGACGAGGGTAAGCGTGACATTGGCTCATTTTACAAAAGTGTGGGCCAGGTCTTTGGCCAGTGCAATATCAAGCGTGAAGTCAGGCAAGCTCCAATCATGGTCAGGCTCTGGCTTGACCTCCTGTCGCCTGCCTGGACTGCTTGGTCAGAGCAATCCAAAGGCCTCATCAAAGACAAGTTGATGCTGGCAGTGTCTTGCTTGCAGCAATGAGGAGCAGGAGCTGGGAAAACCCCTGCCCTGCAGCTTTCTAGCCTGAAAGAGCACCTTGCCATTCAAGAAATGTCAGATTCTCAAGGACAGTCTTCTGACTCTAATTGTTCTCACTTTTTTGACACACACATGCATGCACACCGGCACAAGGAGAGAGCTCCCCCTTAGGTTTGGAAATTACCTGGCTGGGTGTGTGCCTTGGAGATTTCCAGCGGCCCTTGGTCTTCATGCTGGACCTTAGTGTTCCCTTGGACAGCCTGCCCCGCATGGCAGAGGGCTCACGAGCTGACGTGCTGCTGGCCGGAGAAACGCCGCAGCCAGGCATTTTCTAAGGAAGGCGTCCAGGCAGCCGGGGGAGATCTTCTCCCTGGGCTTGCTTTCACTGCCAAGGGATAAAGGGCTCTTTCTGCTGCTTTGACTTTCTAGGGGGTTTGGAGCTGTTTATAAAGCCCTTGACACCAGCAGCAGACAACAGGTAAAGTGCCAACAGCCCCATGCCATTTTGCAGCTCTGGAGCGCTTTCCCCACTGCTGTGAGCTCTGCCTGGAGGTTTGGATGGCTGCTCCATCTCTGCAGCAGTGGCTGTTCCTCTGAAGTGCAGTCTAGGCTCAGGGGACAGAATGCATTTGGGATGGCCTTTGGTGCTTCTGCTAAGCTCTGCTGTCTAGTGACAAGGCACTTTGGCACAGCCCGCTGCCTCATTGCACCAGCACTCGCTCCGTGCTCCTTGTGATCTCCAGCAGGGTGCGTCTTCTCAAGGTAACAGTTGCCAATGTCATTTCAGGTGGCAATCAAGATCATGTCACTCGAGGAGGAGATGTCCGAGGAGCTGGCTGCCAATGAAATCCTGGCCATGAGGGACAATAGGAATCCCAATATCGTTACCTACTTAGACAGGTTGGCGTATTCTCATGTCAATGTAGCTTTAGCTCGTGCAAGCCAGAAGAGGCGATGCCCTTTGGTCACTGGCAGAGAACAGAGCTGGTGATGATTTCTCTGCCCGTCTCCAGAGCGTGGAAGGAGGTGGAGCTGGTGTTCAATAATCTCTTGTGGCACATGTAGCTTGGAGAGCAGTTGCAAAAACCTGGCTCAGGCCCTGGGGTGACTGAGGCTGTGCCCACTGCTGTCTCTCCATGCCATGGTTTTCTTCTTTCAGCTACCTGGTGGATGCGGAGCTCTGGCTGGCCATGGAGTTCATGGACGGCGGCACCTTGTTTGATGTGCTCAGGGCAGTGTACCTGGAGGAAGGACAGATAGGCGCTGTCTGTCGGGAGGTGAGGATTCTGCTTGTGCTTCCCCAGGCCTGCCCAGGATGCTGCTTGTCAGCTGGAGGTTAAGGAGAGCTGAGATTTCTTGCTCTCACCTTTCTTTTGCTGCTGCTGCTGCTGCTGCTGCTGCTGTCACAACACACAGGAGAAGAAAGAGCGTGGGAAGTGAACTGCCTGCCGGTGTCCCCGCACTTCTCAGGCTCTGTTCTTGCACTCTTCCATCCTGTCTGTCCTCTGGCGCTGGTGCTCGCTCTCTCGCTTGGTTTCACTTGCTTCCTCTTCTCAGCTTTGCCTGGGAATGTTTGCCTGGAGCCTGTCTGTCTGTCCTACATTGCTTGCCACTGGAAGGCAGCATGCAGGTGGCAGAATTTCAAGCTGAGGGCAAAGAGCTGTCCTCAGCTTCAAAGGATAGCATTGCAGCCCAGATGGCGAGGGATTGTGGAACAGCTCGAAGGTGCTGCTTCCTCCTCTGCTGCCACTAGGCTTCCCCAAAAATCTTTGCCGTGCCGCCTCCCAGCCAAAGGTGACGCGCTTCCTACCGAAGGCTGGTGGAACTTTTGGGAGACCAGATGCCTTTGCTTGGAAATCTAGAAAAAACTTCCAAGAGTGTTGAAGCAGCAAGCTCTTCTTGGTGACAGCACCATGGTGCTGCACCCTCACTCACAATTCCCTGAGAAAGCCGTCAATCCCGTTGAGCTCTTTCCTTGCTGGTGGGATGAAATCAGATCCTGCACGTTAACTTTCCCTCCCTCCTTTTTCTCTCTCAGTGCCTGCAAGGACTGCATTTCCTTCATTCCCGCCAAGTCATCCATAGAGACATCAAAAGCAGCAACGTTCTTGTGGGCATGGATGGATCTGTCAAGTTGGGTGGGTATCCCTGCTGGGCTGCAGTATTTCCAGCATATGCCTTGCGCTCACATTTTGGTGACTGCCACTTGGGCAGAAGCGCCGCTTGGCCAGTGCGTGAATCGTCAGGGTGTTTTTGAAGTGACCAATGCCTTATTTGCCTGGCTCCAGCCACATGGAAGGAGAGCTCAGCTGCTTTTTCAGCGAGATTCAGCATGGCCTGGTCAGGCCTGGAGTGGGCAATGGTTTTGGCCCCTTTGCCAGTGGTAGCTGGCTTTGACAGGCTTTGTTTTTGTCCTCAGGTGACTTTGGCCTCTGTGCTCAGCTCAGCCCTGAGCGCAGCAAGCGCAGCTCCAGCGTCGGCACTCCCAGCTGGATGGCACCGGAGGTGGTGAGAGGAGAAGCCTACGGCCCCAAGGTGGACATCTGGTCCCTGGGGATCATGGGGCTGGAAATGGTGGAAGGGGAAGCTCCTTACCAGCGGGAAGCCCGCCTCAGGGTAAGGTGCAGCTTAGCAAGAGGGCTCTGTGTGGAGAGAGCTCTGTGTGGCTAGCAAAGGAGCAGGTGGAGTGTCCTCTTGCATCCATGTGCTGTAGGTTTTTGAGCTGATAGAAAGGAACGGGCCCCCAAAACTGCAGCACCCCAGGCACCACTCGGCTCTCCTGCGCGACTTCCTCCGCTGCTGCCTGCAGGCAGATGAGGACAGGCGCTGGTCTGCCCAGGAACTCCTGCAGGTAAGAAAAAGCAAAGGGGCCAAAAGCCCTGGGAGCTGAGGACACCTGCAGGGAGGGATGAGGAGGAGTGTGGGCCACGTGGCACAGACAGCTCCCAGCACAGGAAGGCACAGGGGGACATGCTGCCCTTGGTGCTCTTTGTGTGTCTTCCTGGTAGCCAGGGAATCCTGCTTGAGCCCATGAGGATGGGATCCTGGAAAGTAAGAGTTCCTTTCATTCTTCTTTTCCTCTGGGTAGCATCCCTTTGTGACCTCAGGCGATCCTGCCTCCAGCCTGGCTGCTCTGATCATCTCAGCCAAGCAAGTGCAGGAAGACTGGAGAGGAGACACCTGCACCTGAGGAGGTCCTTGTGCCCCACCAGCCGAGAGGAGGGAAAAGGGGATGTGTCATCTCTCGGCAGAGCTCCAGCCATCCCCCGAGTATTAAGAGGAGCTGTGTCGTAGATAGGAAACGTGATCGTTTTGATATTTGCTCAGTTTAGCTGTTAGGTTTGGTTCGGTTAGGTTTGGTTCGGTTAGGTTAGGTGTGTTGTTAGGTTCAATTTAAAGCTCTGTTGTTCTTCTTTCTCAAAAAGATGAAAGTTTCAAAAAAGTAGGAAATATAGGGATCAGCTTTTAAGGACTACAGAATGTGGATAGCTTAGATAATAGAGGATAATTGTTTAGCTTAGAATAGAGTGTTGTTAATTTAGGGAAGCTCTGAGGTATCTTTTAAGTAGAAATGAAAGAGTTTTCATAATAAGAATTAAACTGTGAGAGGAAAAGCTGGGCTGCAGCAGAGCTGGAGCCTGCAGGCACTCCAAGCTGTCAGCCTAAACAGGCCACCTGCAGGACAGAATGATGAAGATGGAGAAGTAGTGAGGGGATACTTTGTTTCAGCCAGAGAGGCAATAAAAGTCTAAAATATCCAGAGTGTTGTAAGACTCCCTTCCTTGCCAGGCTGTAGCTAAGTGGACAGTCCCTTTCAGAGGCCCAAAGAACATAGTGAGGTAAGCAGCTTTGCTTGCCTTAATTGGGAAAAGCAAGTGCGGGAGGACTGGAGAGGAGATGGCTGTGTCTGAGGAGGCCCTTTTGCCCCGCCAGCTGAGAGGAGGGAAAAGGGAATGTATCATCTTTAAGCAGAGCTTCAGCCATCCCTTGAGTTTTCTAAGGAGCTTTGCCATCGATAGGAAATGTGTAGCAGACATCTTTTCACTAAAAATCCTTTCTTTAGGATTTTTCCTTCTGAGAAGCTATGAGTCCTCAGAGACAGAATGTAAACAATGGTTATCTGCTGCTGTGGAATGCAACAGGTGCACCTATGATTGGCCCATCTTGGATGTTTATAATTAATGGCCAATCGAGGACTGGGTTATCTCGGACAGAGTGCGAGAGAGCTGCGTTTGTTATCATTCCTTTCTTTTCTATTCTTAGCTTAGTTAGCTTCTGAGAAAACCTGTCCTTCTTTTACTTTTTAGTATAGTGATAATGTAATATATATATCATAAAGTAATTAATCAAGCCTTCTGATCATGGAGTCAACATTCTCGTCTCTTCCCTCATCCAAGAAGCCCTGTGAAGACGCTCACAGAAATGTAATGATTTGAGGTTTCCTTGGCGAGGCTTTTTTCAGTTAGGACTATAGAGCATAGAAAGCTTCATTCCTGATGAATTGCTTAGATAAGAGAAGAGTATTGTTGATTTAGGGAAGCTCAGAATTATCCTTGAAGGAGAAATGAAAGAATTGTTCTAAGAAGAATGAAACTAGCAGAGAAGAAGCTGGGATGCAGCAGATGTCCTGTGAGCTGTCAGCCTTATCTGGCCACCTGGAGGACAGAATGATGGCAATGAAGATGGTGAAGTAACCAGAATGATTTATTAAAAGTACGGATATTGATCCAGTACCGATATCCAACTGTGTCAGACAAAGACTCTCTAACAGTTTAATGTTAGAAAGTGTATGTTTATTGCAACGCTGGGCAGCGTGCAGGACAGCTCCCAAATACACACCACAATTTACAGGTGATTACAGAGTCCTTTTATCTATACAAGTATAGAATACCCAAAATACAAATGCATATTCATAACGTTGGTACATCCCATTCCCTGCTTCGTATGGTAATTAGTTCAAAAGCTATTAAGCATGTGCAGTTTGCTCCTTTAAATGGGTATGTGGTCCCTTTCATGGGGAGGGGTCCTAAAATGAGGAAGTAAATGAAGTCTTCTTTGATCTGACCTTTCTACCTTTTCAATGCAAATATGACAAATGAACCCTTGGTAGAACTCCCATTCCCTGTCTTCAACTGATTTCCGAACAGAAGAGGCCTACAATTGTCTTGTGTTCCTAAAAGCTATTTACCAGTCTCTATAGTCTTCATTATAAACACAGCTAACCAAATATTATGTTGACAAGCAATCAATTATTAGTTAACTTCTAACTCTTAACTTCATCAAGGCCTACCCATTTTTTTAAATTAACTCTAATAAAGCTTATCTCTAACTAAAACATCAGCTCCTCCAAAATCCCTAAATTCCTTAAATTTTATGTCTCATTCCCCACTTCTTCTTTGGAATGAGTAAATTCTTTTACTCAATATGCAGATTCTTCTTCATCTGCCCAAGATATGTGCCTAGTGTCTCTCAAGACAAAACCATCTGCGTTTGGTAGTGAAATAAGGGCCGTCATCTGTCTTACTAACTTCCAATTCCAAACAAGTATTGCAATCGACAAAATTAAGCCTATAGTAACTAAAATAAGCAACACAATAATAGGATGAAATAAAGCATTAAGTATGCCAGTTGCTGTTGGTGACCATCCAAAAAGCACATCCCACCAATGATGAGACAAGGGTTCCTCAACTCATTTAAAAACTCCTTTGATGGTTTCTGTGTCATGGTGTATAGTGATTAAGGTCTTTTTCCCTGCATCTCTAATCCCTTTCAAAATTTCTCTCAGTTCTTGATGTTTCAACAACTGAGCAGCTAAAGTCAAATTCATTCCCATGGGCACAGGCACTATTTCTTGCACAGTAACTAAGCTGGCTTTTATATACTGGTGTGACACTACAGGTGCCCACTAGGAGAAGTCACATCCTTCAATTTTGACAAATTTACAGACATATAAATTAAACTGAGTCTCATTCATGCTTAGATTGTCTATCATTACAGTGGGGCATGCTGTCCTGAGACAGACACAAACCTTGTCCTATATATACAAGCAAAGTTGTCTGATTCCCTGAATGCATTTGAATGTGGCAAATGCTTTGGTCTGTGTCCAAACATGTGTCTCTATCACCTTCTAATGTCCCCTCGCAGTTGTTTCCTCACAGAGCAGGGCTCTAGGTTGATGGTTTGCCACTTTCCCCTAATTTCTTGTGCCCATGTTCTATGTTCAGAAGGATACAACACAGTCCCCTCATGGTTTAATCTCAGGGGAACTGCTGGGTGAATTAAACTCACTGATACATTATGTATTGTTAAAACAAAGGCTGTTACTTTATTAGTCACAGGGTTATAAGTGAAAATAACCAAGGTCCACCAAGCTTGCAGTTCCCTTTCCATATTAGATGCACTATCCCAAAAATTTTGTAGAGTTCAGTAGAGAATATTCCTTCTCTGCCTTCCCTGATGACTGCAGTGGCCACTGACTGCATCCATAGCTGTGCTTGAGTACACGCAAGAGGTAGCGAAACGTTTTCACTGGCTGTGCCTAATGCATTAATTATTACCTCACGATCCTGTTCTTCAGTGTTCAATAAAAGAGTGACTTTGATTCTTCTTTGGTGCAAGTGCCCAATCTGTGAGAAGTCAGGAGATAATGATCACACCCGCTCTGCTTTAGCTAAGGAGATTGCTGGAGGCCCAGAGCGGGACACTGGTCCTTTCAGGAGATACTGAAACTGAACTAGCCATGCCTTTGTGGTGCATGCCGATAGGAATTGGATAGCATCGGAGGGCTTAGAAACGTCCTCCAAGCTGGTCAGCTCCATCAGTCCCCCAAAATGAAAGAAAGTTATCTGGCTGGGCTCCAAAAAGGACTAAACCCGCTGTTTTTATGCCAGAAAATATGGTGAGACCAGACCACTTATCTAGATGCAATTCAGTGAATTAAACAAAGCCTCCCTTTCCACTCCCAGCTGAGATGTTGAGGAATCAAAGGCTGAAGCCCCAGCGGTATTTCACTGGCAGTAAAGGAGACACACCTCAGGAAGTCCTGCCAGCTGAGCAAGGGGCTGGGCCTGGGGGAGGTGGCGCCTGCCCAGATTTCTTCTCTCAGGGCAAGTGTCGTCTTTGCAACACCAGGCAAATGGAACAAACATTGCCGGAGTGTTTTCATACAGACAAAAAGACAAAATGGAACAAACATTGGTTTAATGATAAAGACCCATTGGCTCGCAACAAAGGCAAAATGACAAAAGGCAGAGCATATACAACACCCAACCTTTGACATTTACTGAGAAATCTAATAAAACTGATGAATCTCCAATAATACTAATGGATCTTAACTACTAAATTGAGGAGATTCCTATCATGTCAACTAACGAAGTAGAAGATTAAACTACCCTAAAACCTTAAAACCAGTCCTATTCCTATCTAGTCCTGTTGATACCTAACTCTTTCTAGCCCTGGACAAGCTGCAGGGTTGTCGAATTTCAAAGTCTTTTCTTCTTGGGGAGAGGCTCTGCTTCCTTCCGAGGCCGATGTCTTCTGCGGTATTTGTTCCTTTCCTTCATGCTTTCAAACACCCTGCAAGATAGGAAACAAACCATCCATTGCTCACGCTAGTACACACCATGAAACCAAGTGCCGAGATCTCCGTTTGAGTATGAATTTCTGTCTTTTCGGGCAGTGGCACATTTGTCAATGGATCAGCACCATGAGTCTGATGGTTCTACTTTCAATGCCTTGAAATGTCTTCCTCCTTTTGCTGCATCCTCTTTTGAATTTGATCAGCAGCATCAAACCAAGCTTTGATGGATCTATTCCTACTTGTATCAACTGTGTCTTGTTGGGGCACGGCAAGGTTTCATTGTGAAGGCTGGGTTTTAAGTAAGCTCTTTGGGTTTGAGGTGGGTGTTAAGCTTGACCACGGCTGCCGGGGGCGATGCTGCAGGTGCCCCCAGCTTCCCCTGCGGTGCCTTTGAAAAGGGTCAGCCCATTTTAGTCCAAAGGCGCAGCTTTGAGCAGAAAGAGGAGGAACTTGCGCACCGTTTGCACTGCCCGCAGGGAAAGGGGCCTCCCGCCGAAGGGGGCGGCTGGCGCGGTTGGCAGCAGGGACACTGGGCGCTGCGAGCCCTCTTGCGGCTTCTCTTCCCTGTCTCCCCGTTCTCCTTTCTGGGAGGGCTTTTCCTCCTCTTTGCTTTGCCCACACTCTGGAGATCAAAGAGTCCTTATCAATGCTTCCTTCCTCTCACAAAGCTGGAAATCAGAGCATCCAGCACAAAAATCTATCGGCCTAAGCAAATCCTTCCAAAGCCTCAAGAGCTGAGAAACCGGCTGCCTTTGCCAATGGGCTGCGGCGGGCTGCCAAGCCAGAGCTTGGAGGAAAATACTCCTCTTTTCTACAGGCCAAAGGGGTGGGAGAAAGACCTGGCTATTTAGAGCTCTACATTTCTTATTTCTACCTTTCTGCCTAACATCTATTTCTCTCTGCTTTTCCTCCACAAATGTCTAGGCAATGGCATTTCAATTACGTCCAATTAGGGTAGACACATGCTTAGCCATTTTCTAGTCCCCAAAATAATCTCCCTCCCTGTCTCTCTCTCTCTCTCTCTCACATGATGGCAAGCAAATTGCTCTTTGCCGCTAAGGAAAGTTTTAGGGGAGCCACAGCACCAGCAGCTCCTTCTTAGGGAGTATGCTGGGATGCTAGAAAAACTCCCTGAAAATCTGCAGCATATCCACAAAGGCAGCCTGGATTGCTGATGTCAGCAAGCAGTGGGGAATTTGGGGTCTGATTGGAGTCAGCGAGGGTGCCAGCCCTTGAGAAGCCCATCTGTAGAGAGTCAAAGCCCATTTTGGTGGCGGTGCTGCTTTCTTGGGTCAAAGTTAGGCTCCAGAATTGCATACTTCAGGGCAGCAGCACAAGGAAGGCCCGGGCAGCATCTGCTGTGCCTTTCCCAGCACATGGGACGATGTGATCCTGGCAAAGGGGCGTCTGGCATGGCTCACCAGCAGCTTTTCTCCCAGTTTCTCAACCTTCCTGGCACCTCTCCATTTTCTTGCCCCTCACCTGAGCAAGAGTGCTGGCAAGTTTATGCTCCTTTTTCCAGGAGTAGTAGTACTCCACACACTGGGCCACGGTCTTAGTCTGGATCTGTTGTGAAGAGAAAAAGAAGGAATCGAAAATGATGTCAGGTGCACTGGGGAAAAAGTAGACTATGGAGTCAACTAGGAAGTAAAAGCATGAAGTAAATGGAGTAGGGTGTAAAATGAAATCAACATGGGGAAAGAGAGGCATCATGCAATGTCTTAAACCCTGTATTATGCTAGGTGCTAATACACGCAATGCACAGATCAACAACAAGCACAGTTCTTCTTTCCCCACTTCACTCCAGTTATGCCAGCACAGCGTCTTGTGGAAGCAGCAGCAGACCTGTGCCACAAGTCTGACAGAATAAAGCTTCATCTTCCAAAAGAGCTTGGAGAAAAGGGCTGGAGAGGCAGGATCATCCTTTTGACACAGGCTTTTGATGTCCCCTTTTCTTACTTCTTGAAGATACTTGGTACTTGAGAAGAGACAGACTGAAGCCCAGTGCTTGTTCCCAGAAATAAGCAAGCTTTCCTGCTGCTGATCTGCTCGGGTAAAGAATGTCCCGTGGCTTTACCTGCTTCTGGATGAGATGAAAATCCTTGCCGTAGGTGTGGAAAGCCTTTTGGAAAGACTCCTTCTCCTCAGGTGTCCATCTATCAGAGCCTGGCAATAAAAAGCAGCGGCTAGTAAACAGATCCCTTGATCCACACCAAGTAGATTCCTCTGGCTGCCGAAAGAAAATGGTCGCAGGCCATCATTCACGTGTGTGTACGTGTCTGCTCCCTCAGGAGGTCATGAAGACAAGAGCAGGCATTGCCCGGGGAGAAGGATTGGAAAACAAGTAAAGCTGAAGGACTAGATGCTGGTGCTTTCCCCAGCCGCAGAGGAGACAAGACCTTGTGCTGGTGTTAAGCAAATTTCTTTAAGCAGAAACGCTTGCCACAAGAATGAAGGGGCCGGCAGCATCTGTCAGGGACGCAAGAAGCTCTGCTTGTCTTACCTGCGTAATGATAATCAGCCATGGGATGGCCTTGAGCTGTTGCAGGCCCCTCTGAGAGCAGCATCTCCAGAGCCTCCTGCAAGATCAAGAGGGAAAAGGCTTTAGCCGCCCCAGCACATTTAAAATGAGCCAAAAAATCACAGGTGCCGCCTTCCAGCTCCTTTGCCTCTCCAGACATTCAAGCGACTGTAGCCCATGTGGGTGAAACACTGGGATTTGCTCCCAGTCCCTAGTTTTTGCTGCCCAACCCTTTGATCCTGGTCCCCAAGAGTGGCCTTTTGCTCACCAAGCTGAGGATTTTGCTGCTCCTGCAGCCAGAATGGCCTCAGCTGACTGAGGCTTCTGGGAATTTCCCCTCCAAAGGTCTTAGAGAACCCAGATCTCCAGGCCATTTACAAGGCAGCAGGACTTTCCGCCGCCGCCGCCGCCTCCAGCAGGGAGATTCTCCCTGCTGGAGCCGTTTGGGCTCAGCCCTGACGCAGCTGGAGGAGACCCAGCAGGCAGCAAGTGCTCTGCTCACTGTCAGGACCCTTCTTCCAAGAGCAGCCAGGAAAGGCTGTCCCAGTGCCCGGGCCTTCTGAATTCCCTGTGCCCTCTTCTCTGCGCCCAAACAGCCGCTTCTTACCGGAACTGGAGTTGACTTCCTAGCACATGAGCAGGATTTGCTCTCTTTAAAATACCAAGTTTTGGGGTAAGAGATTTAGGGCTGGAAGGGGGGGAACCAGGGAGAGCAGAGGTACATGGCTTGAGATTGG
This sequence comes from Agelaius phoeniceus, assembly GCF_051311805.1. NCBI lineage: Eukaryota > Metazoa > Chordata > Aves > Passeriformes > Icteridae > Agelaius > Agelaius phoeniceus. The sequence goes on along the minus strand of NC_135303.1, from coordinate 32,285,797 downwards.
GTTTTTTTCTCCAATTCCCTTTGTTTCAGTAATGCTGTCCGAATATGTAAGCTCCAGAACACAAATTTAGCTGAGGATGTATTCCCAGACTGTCCCAAGGTTATCAATTCATGCCCTACTTTATCCCATAATTGAACATTGTGGACTTCCTCAGGAGAAGTTTGTGGGAAGTGTAGAAATAGCCACCCTATAAACTGTTTCAATTTTCCTTTAGAGAACTTTACATTTGCACTAACTAAAATTCCAATAATATGATAATACACTCCTTTTTGTGCTGTGCTTAATTTCGAGCCCATCTTAGATGTAAATGGCACAGAACAAAGTCCTGCCGACCGAATGCAAACCAAAATCAGCTATCAATTTCTAAAAAGATTACAGTAAAAAAGTGGTATCAGACGAAAGCTTTCACAATGCAGCTGTATATGCTGCTTTTAAAATTGCCGCGGCAGCAGTTGCAGCAGGGAATGGGGACCTGTCCCGGCCGCGTGGAGAGACAGGCAAAGCCTCCCCCGCCCGCGAACGCAGCCCCCCCCCCGCGCCACGTGGCGAGCCGAAACCGGGGCCGCTCCGCGCCGCGTGTAGGGAGCACCCCCCGCCCCTGCGCACCGAGAGAGAGCAGCCCCCCCGCACCGAGAGAGAGCACGCCGCGCTGCCGAGCCGGGGGAAGGGGCAGGCAGAGCTGTCCCGCTCCTCCGACTGACGGCGCGAATTCCAAAAGCGGCCAAAACACGCCGCAGAGTTAAAGCTTTACACAGGGAACCGCCTTAGCTCCGCAGGGCTGCGCAGCCTAAATACAAGAGCAAAAAAGAACAACTCTCACTGCAGAGACAGAGTTTGAGCTTCTACCCCCCCAAGGAGCAGAAATACTCACCGAAATTGAAGCCGTTGCTGGCAAAGTCAGGCAGGCTGGTCTCTTCACTGAATAGGACCCCTTGGGCAGGAGGGGTTCCCCTATCCTCCCCTGGAAAATTCGCTCACCACAAAGGAGCTGCACTTTCCAGAGGCGCAATGCGTTCCTCGAGGCTTCTTGTGGGTTCAGTCCCAAAGTCTCTCTGGAGAGCTGTGCAACCACAGCTCTTCCAGTGGAAGCTTAAGCTGCCGTAACACTTTTCCAAGGTTCTGAGGATCCTTTTGGGGCTGCAGGTCCGTGCAGCCACATGTCTGGGCGCCAATATATAGAATATTAATCCCGATGTTTCTGGGTGTGGGGTGCCTGGCTTCGTCTAGCCCTCGCTGCTAGACCAAAGGCAGCAGCTGTGGCGTTTTACCCCAGAGATACCTTTGGCCAGCTGGATGCTGCAGCTAGGCACTCGGAACAAATCCAGGCAAAGTAGGAACTCAGTTTACCTCTGGTGGAAAAGGTTCAGGCGATGGTGAAGAGAAAAGGAGTGGGTTCTATCGTAGAGTCTTAATCCAGAGTTTTATTTTAGGGTGGTAGACCTCTGAGTGTTGTAACATTTCCCACTAGAACTCCCGGCCCCATGGTCTCGTGTCCTTTTAAGCCCCGGGGACAGGGGGAGGGAAGGGACAGGTGAGGGCCAACCAGGTGTGAGGAGGGGAAGGCTCAAGGGATATAGATGCTTGGACAGGCCAATGAACCCAGACCTGAAGGGCATCTTTTGAACTTATGCCAATCACACGACGCCTTGCTGGAATGTTAAGATTGATTGACAGCTCTTAGGCAGGAGGGCAAAAGGGGGATGGGAAAGGTTGGCACACCTGAGGGGGTTGGGAAAGGTGAAACAGGAAATCACGCTGCAACAGGTACCAATGAAGAAGCACATATTTACACCTGTCAATGATGTTTTAACTGGATATTTTTGGCAAATGAATGGCCCACATGGGGCCTAAAAGCAGAGCTTTATCTTTGTGAAGGCATGACAGGCAGAGAATACTAGAAGCTGTCATCAACATCCTGCTAGAGCAGAGTCCTAAAGCAAATGTCACAAAAAAGTAGCAGAATAGGAGAAAAAGAAAATCCTGCTAGAATTGTGTGGGAACTTAGGACATCTCTCTAGCTGTCCAGAATGGCCAAGACCCTGCCAGGAGGCTCAGAAGCCCTGGCACGGAGCCCAAAACACCTGTAGTTTTGATTATGACCCGTGGAGCAAATTAACAACCCTATATGAAGATCAGCAAGCCACAACAGTTTAAGGTACACAACAGGTAAAGTAATAGTGAAGTTATCACAGAGTGGAAAAGTAGATTTTGGCGTTTCTAGAATGGGAGTTCAGGAGGCAAGAGGGAGGGATCTGGGTGTGTCCAGCCTTTCTCCTTCTTCTTCTTGGCCTCCATCTTCTGCTGTGGTCTTGGCACTTTTAGATGGGTTTAGAGTAGAAGCTCACTGTCAACACAGGTGATAAGTATTAGAAAGTGATTGTAAACATTATATATGTAGTTTTTAGTATAAAGACATAACACCACCCTGGGGGTAGGCAGTGTGCCTAGAACTGTCCTGCTGGACAGAGCTCAGCAGAGTAAGAGAAAATTTTTTATAGATAAGACGCAATAAACAACCTTGAGGCCAAGAACTGAAAAGCTCTGACTCATTCCTCAAGCACTCAAGCTGAGGAAAGAGACTTTTAACATTTCTCAAAGTCACGGTGACCAGCAAAAGATCCTGAAAGAATTGTACAACAGCAGTTGTATGATAACTTAAAGCTGAATTTGTTTATTGGTTGACTTTTAACCAATGTGGTCATTTATGCTGCACTAAGGCAGCAACATTCCCTAAACCAGTATTTGAATTAATATGTTGTTGCAATGGAGCTGACTTTTAAATTTTTATGTATCCAAATGGACACCATTACATTGCCTAATAAACAGAATTTTGAGCAAGAACAATTTTGTTCTAAAATGACAAGGACAAAACATCTTTGTGTTTCAAAGTCGTATGTAATTTACATCACATTTTAAACAAAATTGTTCTTCCAATGGTGCAACCTAAGTAAGTTCACAGAGTTAATCAGTACAATACTCAATCTTCATTCCACGTCAGTTAAAAGTTATTACAACAGAATTAAGATAGTTTCTTCAAACATGCCATGGAATCAATAGTCTATGAATTGCAAATACTGCCTGATTATCTAAGTACTTCCATTTTTAATGCATAATTTATTGTGCATACTATATATATATATATATATATATATATATATATATATATATATATATAAAATAGTATTAATAATGATGATTTTATATATATAAATATACATATAAATATATATATAAAATCATCATTACTATTACTATTATTCTCCTCCTCTTGCAAGGCCACAGGAAAGGAGCAGTAATTTATCCCAACACATATAAGAAATTTGCAGAGAACTAGATTGAACTCATACCTGCTGGGGTAACCTTCTTTTTACCCTTTGATTTTGATAAAGGCTGGCTGTGCACATGATACAATGAGGAGCTTGCCTCTTCAGAAAGGTGAATTTTCTTCCCTTTTGTACAGTTATCATGGTTGCACCTTAAATCTGTGTGGAAGCCTAGGGGCCTACCATTGGAACTTTAACCTCAGGGCAAAGATGACCAAGGTCAAAGAGAGATACTTCTCAGAATGCAATAGTCTTGTCCATGGGCATTTGCAGGCTCATGCTGATGCAGCAGGTTTTGTTGGTATCACCCAGTTCAACTGCCATTTTTTCCTTCTATGTACACACCCTAGAATGTTCTCCCCTCACTTGTCACCTATTGGTCCTGGCTTACTGTGTTGCTCCACGCCTTATTCCTCCCATATAAAACCCTGTGTCCTCAGCCTCATTTTGTCTCTGTCCCTAGACCCTCTTCAGTGCAATAAACAATGTTTGGAGTTCAACACAAAGACCCGTCTCTTGCCTCATTCGTCAGCAGTTTAAGCAAGCGTGCTCTGGGCTCTGGGAGTGCAGGTCACTCACAGAGGCTAGTTGCAGACTAGCCGCAACAAATCTGTGTATAACTGCAAATCTCAATCATTTCTTCTTGAGATCTTGCTCCCAGGACACATCTTTCTTTTCCTTTCTGTGGGGAAACTTCTCACACATTTATTGGATGCTGGTTGCTCTGCATGTATGTCTACACTGCTGCCTTTATAAAAACCTTTTGGAAATTATCAGAGCTAGTAGGATTCACCCAGCATCAGGAGCTGATGCAGCCTGGGAACGTGCTGATTTACAGAGGCTTCTGGCTTCCCAGGTGAAGCCAAGGCAAGCCCTGCTGCTGCTGCTGCTGCTGCTGCTGCTGCTGCTGCTGCTGCTGCTGCTGCTGCTGCTGCTGTGCGAGACAGCCCCGGCTGAGCAGGGATGGCACCACTGTGCCTTGGGCTGTTTCTCCTTCCAGAGCTGGGCGGTGCTTTTGAGGCACTAATGACAGCTGGTGGGAGAAGGAAGGGGCCTTTTCCTGCGCCAGCACTTATGGATGCACTAGGGCCACCTTCAGGGAGACTGTCGGCCCCCACCAAGTAAAGCAGAGGGACACAGCTGGATAACGCTTCCTTTGGATCCTTCCTGTCTCTTGGAAAAGAAAGGAGACACGTGACAGGAGGAGCAGCAGGGCCCGGTCCCTCCTCCGTGCCTGCAATGAGGGGCGGCTGCCGCTAGGCGGCGCCATGGGAAGGGAGCGCCCCTGCGCGGGGCCGGCGGGGCGGGGCAGCCGCCAGGGGGCGCCCGGGGCGGGGCGGGGCCCCTCTGTGAGGGAGGAGAGCCTCGGGCAGCTGCGCAGCCACGCACGGGACTGTCCGTCCGCAAGGCACAGCGCCAGGGCAAAGCACAGCTTCAGCGCACGCTGACCGGCAAGGGAACCTTCCCATGGAGTGCAGGATTTAGCTGTTTTCATTCCCAGTCCTGTGCTGAGCTAGCAGGCCACAAAGCCTCCTCAAGCACAGGTGCCTCCTCTCCAGGCTTCCTGCACTTCCTTTGCCGACAGGGTCCAATCAGGCACCCTGGGAGCAGGCTCAGCTGATGTTACAAAGCAATGCTGTCCAAAAGAAGAAAGGACAAAAGCCAAACCAGAAGGGAACTATTAGTTCCCAGGCTGAATTCCTCACAGGCAGAGGCAGGATTCCTCTGCTTCCCAGAAAGATGCAGAAACAGGATACGAAGACACTGTGCCCCTTACCTTCGTGTCCAGGACCTTGCTATTGCAGGCCAGCGTAGCTCACAATGCTATTCACCCCTTTAGCCAGGTGTCTTCAGCTTGTTGGGATTTTCCCCTGAGAGCAGCCTGAGAATGCTGCTTGCTCTCCCAAGGCTTTGTTCCTGCCAGGAAACGCCACAGACTCACTTAGCTTCCTTCTTTCTATCACGAGGCCCAGGTGAGCTGCCAAGAGGATGAGCAGTGTAAGCCATTCCTCAGCAAATGCCAATCCCTGTAAGAAATGCTGATTCCAGTGGGATTTCCAAGTGTTGTTCTCAAGAGCACTGAAGTTCAGGGTTTCAGCAAGCAGCTTGGCTCTTGCGGTTTGTTTTGAGGATCCCTGCGGAGTCCTCGGGGGCCCCCTTAGCTTTATGTTCGCTGTAGCTGCAGGCAGGCAAGGAGACTCCACAAGGCTTCTGAGTATGATCATTACATGAGGGTTTATTGAGGGTGCCACCCCAGGAGCAGCATGGTTTCTGAGGGAGAAGAGAGGGAGGGTGAGAAAGGGAGAAATGGGCCAAGAGACAGTCTGGTCTCCCTTGCACATCTTACCAGCGAGATTCAAAGTAGGCGAGGAATAAAACTCGGGTCAATGGGATTACAGATACATGATACTTCAGGGGAGGATCACAGGCTTGGAATAAACGGAACATTTTCAAGGGGTGAAACAGCATACCATTGAACTAAAATGAAACACCACAGTCTGTCTCCACTGTGCCGGCAGAAACCACTTTTGCTAAGACATAGGATGTAGAAAGTAGAGGAAAAAATTGGTTGGAAACTCTTGGGGTGGGGGCAGGCTGCTAGAGCTTTCTGTTGCTTTTCTTAGAGGAAATAGGGGTGTTTTGTGAATGGTGGGCAGAAAACGGTATGCAGGCACTGGGGACTGATTTGTACGCAGTGCATGTTTGAAACTATTCCCTGATGTCTAGCCTGGAGGAAATTGAGGTGACCCAGCAACATTTTAAAGATTGGGGATTATGACACCAGTGAGGCGCAAATGTGGTATCTGTGGATCCAAAGGGGTTCCTCATCTAATCAGAGATTTCTTGAGAATTGTCCTGACTTTCAGTCTGACACACAGAGGGAATCTGCATCAGGACAATATGCAGCCTCCCACACGTCACATGTGGTGCCTGACCAGCTGCTCTCTCCGCTACACTTGCTGGGCTCATGCCAGTGGTGGTTCTGGGGCTGGGAAACACCTGGACTTGTGTAGAGCCCATCCAAAATGCTACCATGGCTGCAAAAGCAGGCAAAGAGCAAAATCCCGGACCTTTCTCCATTCTTTTTAGTTTTTAACAGAGAAAGAAAATCACTGGTGGTTTTCCAGGCACTTGCTGTTAATGCTCAAGAAAGTATTTTTTGGAGGGAAAAAAAACTGGTTTCAAGGGCAGAGGAGAGGAGGGGAAGGAAGCTTCCAAACTTTGGAAGGCTTGTGGTTGCTCTGTTTTCCTGAGCCTGCCTTCCTCAGGTGTGCCCGCTAGCTGGACCACCCATTTGGTCTCTGCCTCATAACTCCCTTTTAAGTGGAACTTGCCCATTTTGTCACACTGGTTTCCTCCTCCCATCAGCTTCTACGTTGTCCTACATTGGGATTTTACGTTCTTTTCCTTCTTCCTGTGTGTCCATTAGAGTCAGATCTCTGTGACTGCCAGATGCCTACTGCAGGGAAGCTGCCAGAAGTGAGGCACAGGCCCCAAAAGCTTCTTTGAGGTGCTGTCATTGTGCAGCAGCAGTGTGCTGCATGTGCAGCAGGTTGGTTACTTGGCTTTTTCTCCCCACTCAGGTGTCATTCTTCCTTCAGCGAGCCCTACAATTTGCTGGTTGATGTTAGCCATGCAGCAAATGGGCAGGAATGACAGGCATTCCAATGGAGGGAACTCTCTGGGATATGAGCAAAGCACAATTTCATCCACAGAATTTACGCAATTCTTCTTGGTTTTAATCAGAAGTGCTGCTGGGCAGAAGGGCACATGGCCTTTGGTTTCCTCACATCCTGGCTCTTTCTCAGTGTTCAGCTTGGCATACAGGCTGTATGGGCTTGGTGCCTGTTTTGTGTTACTCTTGGATCCTTTCAGCTGTGGGTTATGGACTGCAAGGGGGTTTTGTGCTGCTTTGGGACAGAGGAGAACTTTCCGAGCTTTTCTTTTGCGTTAGCTGTAGAGAAGGTTTGGTTGCTATGCATGAATTCACAGACCAGCCCAGAGCAGCTGCTATTGTGATGTCAGCAGAGGGCTGCCACGTCACAGTCTTGTCAACAGGAGGTTGTTCTGCTGCCTGCAAGGCCTCAGCGTCCAGAGCAGCTCTTGGCACGCTCGGTGCAGGAGGATCACCTCAACTGAGCTGTTCTCAGCTTACAGCGGGTGTCCTTTTGTTCCTGTATTTTCTTGCACAGTCCGTGGACTCGTGTCTTGTTTTTCCCCTTTTTCCTTGCACGGTCTTAAGACCTGTGCAAGTGGGGTTTTTTTCCATTTTGTTTCCTGGCCTACGGACTCAAGCAGCACTGCTCAAGCGATGGAGCGAGTCCGTAGAGCACTCAGCAGCGCCTTTTCATTGGCGGCTTCTCGGAAAGCCTTTCGTCGTTTGACTGGTAAATAGAAGATTTTTTTCCCCTTGGGGTAGCGTGTTGGATGAAAAATGGCATCAAGATGCCATAGGTTTGGTAAAGTTCCTGTCAACAGCTTCAGCTGCAAAAGGGGTGTCTCTTGCCGAGCAGAGTGTAGGATCTTCCAAAATGCAGACTGGGAGAGCTTTGCAGGCATCCTTCTAAAAACTGTGCGCTTCTCTGCAGAGCTGAGGAAAAGCATCTTTTTTCTGCATTCCCTCCTTAAAGGATGTGCCTGTTTTACTGGACCCCTCTGTGTGCTACAAGAGCCACTGGCTTTGCGCTGAAGGGCAAAGTGCCGAGCAGTTTGTGTGCGCTCCTGAAGCCCAGAGCTGGGCCTGTGCTATGTCCCAACAGCGCTGCAAGTGCTAAGAGGGGTTTGCTGGAAGCTTTTGTGGGCAATTGTTTACAGCAACCACGTGGGACATCCTGCATGCTTTTTACAAAGATTAAAAGCAAATCCAGGAAAGAGAGGAGAAAAAAGCTGCTTTAGCTGTAGGCTGGACAATGAGCTCCCATGTAGGCACTGAATGCAAAGGAACAATTTGCATCTTCATCACCAAGTTCCTAGTTCCTTAGTGGCAAAGCTGAGCAAAAGGTAGACACAACCTAGGGTACTGGTTTGCAGTCCTGCTTGCTGTGCTAAAGAAGTGTTGCTCCTGGAGGGATGTTGTGAAAGGAAAATGCTCTCTGCTTGGGTGGACTTGTTCTGTGGGATTCCTCAGCACAAACAGTTTTCTAAGAGCACTTGGTTCTTTTTCCCTTGCCCCTGGCAGGTCGCCTCAGACGTGGAAGGAGTGAAGGGCAGGGTTCGGTGAGTGGGATGGGCACCCTTGACATTCCTGGTGTCTAAGGATTGTGGAGAAAGCTGTGGGCATGGCCTGTTGCAGTGGAGTGCCAGCCAGGCAGGCCAAAAGAGAGTCCACCTTAACGTCTGCATGAACACTACCAGAAGGATTCCATCAGTTTCCTCCTTTTCACCTGAAGAGCTTTGAACTAATGAAAGTCAAGCTTTGCAGACAGGAGGCTGCATGCTAATTATAGCCTAGCTAAAGTATCTCCTTCAGAAGCATGTGCAATCCTGTCTAAACATTAGTCTCATTAGCCCACTTGAATTGAGTTTTAATGACTGAGCATCCCACTTTTATCCAAATTCATGACTCCTGCTCAGGACAGCTGGGAATAGAGCTCAGGAGAAGTCAGGTTCCAAATGACAGGTTCCTCCCTGTCCCTCATGCTGCTGCCTGTCTGCAGAGCAGCACCGCAGCAGCAGAACCTGCTCTGGCTCGCTCTCTTCCTCCAGAGGCTAAAGGGGAGGCAAAGGACAACAAAGGTGTTGTCAGTCCAGGGCCTGAGCATCCTGTAGCAATCAGTGGCAGCTTTGGTTGGTTCAGTGCAAAGCTTTGGTGCAGTGCAGGGCTGCAAGTTTCTGAGCAGGCAGCACTTGCCCTTTGTGGCTGAGGATGCTGTGGGCTGGAGTCCTGCCATGACCTAGCTCTTCAGCCCAGCCACGGACCACCCACGGGAAATGGCATCTAAACTTTCACATGCAGGCATCATTGTCCTGGCATTCTCACAGGGACTGTGAACTTCCCTTGGTGTCAGATATGCGGTAGCATGATGTCCTTTAGGGCCACTGCTGTGAAAGGCAGCCCCTTTGTGCCCAGAGTCTGTGCAGGCTCCCTGCTGTCAGCAGAGAGAGAGGTCCCAAGGCGCAGTTCACAGCCTTGTGGGGTGTGGAGGAGCCACTGTTGCCTGCAGGGACCTACCCCTCTCCACGCCCTATCTAGGTAGCTACAGGCACTGTTTCAACTGCACCCTTAACTTGGACGTGACCCACGTTTGTTGAGAAGACTCCTGAGCAGCTCTGCGTGGCAGAGACAAAGTCTGTCTGTGAAGGGCTGGAATGCAGTTCCTATTGGCTGCTCTCTAAGGCCTGAAATCCTGAGGGGAAGCCACTTGAGCAGAGCAGAGCAGGGGAATGTTCCCTGCTTCTACTCAGACACTTCCAGAGCAACTCAAGGGTTAGTTGGGACATAAACACCACATAAATACCACATGAACAGCCCCACACATGAGCTTTTGCCTTCAGGTGAGCTGTGTCACTGCTTGCTGCTTCTGCCAGCTCTCAGGAGCCAACTTGCCTGCTCCTTATTGCTTGTTTGTGCTTTTTCCCCGCCCATTCCTTGCAGGCCCCACTAGGAGAGGTCCTTGCCAGTCAGGACTCCTCGGCCCAGGCAGGAAAGGTGGAGCGGCAGGAGAGCACGGATGCGGTGCGCGGCATCCAGGAGTTCAGGTGTGTGTTAAGCTTTCTCGCTTTCTCTCAGCAAGGGTGGACATTGCTGGGCTTTAGGAAGCCAAGTGTCAAAGAACAAATTTGGCTTTCTCATCCTTTGACTTGCTCAGCACAGACAGGGGAAGGCAGCCCAGGGCAGGTCTGGCTGCTGACCCAGCTAGAGCAGAGCTGCCGGCTGGGACTCACTTCTTAAACCTTGACAAAAAGCATTCTGAACTAGACCAGAGTAAAAAGCAAGGGAGGTTCAGGCTGCCCTTAAGGACAGCAAAGCATTGAACTGCAAAGGCAGTCGTGCAGCAGAACAAGCGCCTCAGAGAGCTTGTGCACATTCCACCCCTGGAAATTCAAAAGTCCCAGATGGACAGAGCCTTTAGCAGCCTGTCCAGATGCTAACCCCAAGTGCTTGGAACTGAAGACTGGGCTAGATGCTTCCTGGGGTCTCTGCCAGCCTAAACCATCCTTTGATAATTGGATTGGAAAATCATACCCACCTCCTCCCCAAGTTATAGCTTGCAGGCTCTTTCCTTATTTCACTAGTGAGAGCAATAGGAATTGTGGGAGTATTCATCTGGACTTCCCAAGTGTGTCTTAGCCAAAGAAAACCTTTTGCAAGTCTGGTAGCCACTGTAATCAGAAAGGAGCAGGCAGGAAGCTCTGTAATCAGCAGGCAGGAAGCTGCTACGCTGAGAGTACCTGAGCTTTCTGGAAATGTTCTGTGGCTTCTGGAAGCTAGTTTGACTTCCTCAGTGGTGACTCTTTCACCAGCATGAACGACAGAGATGCTGGTCTAGGGAGGGAATTGCAGCATTCTCTTGAGGTGGAAGTAGAGGGCTGTTGGAAGCCCCTGAGACTGCCTTACGTGGGACATGGTATGTAGTCGTGGTCTTGCAAGGAGACCGTTTTGCAATTAAAGGCTTGTTTGTCTGTTTGCTTGTCGTAGATGGAAGGAGTTGGCTGCATTTGAGAGACAGTGCCACTCTTCACTAGAAACGGTGTCTGAAGTGGTGGCACAGATGGAGGATGAATGGCAGCCTCAAAGGGATCTGCTGAAGGAAGCCGTTCCTCTGGCAGTGCCAAAGGTATGCTCCCCTTGTTCCTAGGCAGCACTTGTGGGAGAGGGATTTGTCCTAGCAAGACCCCCCCCCCAGAATGCTGCTTCTGGCAGCAAGCTGAGACAGAGACTGTGCTGTTGTTGTTGTTGTTGTTCCTCTTGAAAAATGGTGCCCCCCCACTTCCAGGTTTGCCGCCCACAGCGGCCAGCCCGCAGGGGTCTGGAGAAGCTGCTCCAGGAGTTCTCTCGCCAAGGGCACACACTGTCCCAGGTGTGCAGAGAGAAGGCGGTGCTGGCGCAAGAGAATGCTGCCCTGGAAGCCCGCCTGGCAGCCACAGAGCGGGACCTACGAGGCCTTTCAGAGCAGCTGGCAGAGGCCAGGTAAGGGCAGGGAGGAGACCCTGGGTGGGACATTATTGAAGGTCTGTAATTACAAAGGTGCTGGGCATGATGTCAGGATTTACAGCCTGCTGTGTGCTCTCCAGATGGTTCTCACATGGAGTATAAAGGAGACACAAGCAAAGAGAAAAGGATACTGTCATCTGAATGTTTTTTTCCTGCCAGCTCAAGCACTCAAAGCCCTTTTTGGGCACCTGCTTGGGACACCTTGCACATTCCTACACTTTGCACGAGTGCAAAGCAAGCCAACTTGGCAATGAATTGAATAGCAGGGAAACCGAGCAGATGTTTGCAGAAAACGGAAGTTTCCCTCTGGTTTTGCTTTCTCCTTGGGTGCAGCTGATAGTCGATTTTTCCACGACAAGCAGTTTGACATAGGATTTTTGAAATTCAAGGCTCTTCCATGTGAATGTTGTGAGGAGGGTGCTGACGCTTCAGGTGAAGCTGGAGGGTCATGCTGAAAATCTTGAGAGCCTTCAGAGCTCACTCTTGTGAAGCATAGTGCCAGAGCAAGATCGGCTTACAAACACCAGCAGCAGCAGAAGGGAAAGGCCTTGTGACTTCTTGGCAGTGTCTGGGGATTCTTGATGAGCGCTGATTCTTGCCCACTTGTCCGCCCACCTGTGTAACTTGTCAAGGTCCCTTTGGCTGCTGCTTCTTCCTTTTTAAAGAGTACCAAGATATTTGGGCACTGCTGGCTTAGTTAGCCAAAAATAAAGGTAGCGAGTGGTCTTGTTCATCAAATTCCAGTCATTTAAATGGCAGGAAACGGTCCCTACCCTGAGATAGTTCTTGTTCAGATAAAAACCTAGTTCTGCTTCCCTACTCATGTTGCTGAAAGCCGGAGGCTTCACTATATCGTTTGGTGAATTCCCTTAGTCTCTTTTACTCAGAGAGTGCCTGGCAAACAAAGTACTGGTCCGTATACTATGAATGGCACAAAACATTGACGAGTCAGCCAGGAGAGCACGGTTCTGTCCCCCTGCAGAGTGACTTGAAAGTGCTGATGAGCTCAGGGCTGTGAGCAGAGGCTGGGCTTTTGCTCCCTTGCAGATACTTGGTGGGCACACCCACGTTTCAGGCAACAGCAGTTTGAGCTTTGGCTGCTGAGCTCAAACTCAGCTGGGCTAGGTCATGAGGGAAGGCTGCCCAGTCACCTGGAGGGGCCTGCTTTACTATGTGAAGTGGTAAAATAGTCCTGCTGTATCTGAGTTGCCATGCAAGACGTTTTCCATACTAAGGTGTAGGGATCTTAAGGCACAGGTTACTGGAGAAACTGTCCCTGTGTGCCAGGAACAATTGCTCTTCATCTTCACACCTTGTAGGTCAGAGAAGGAGAGCCTGCAAAGCAGCCTGCTAAAGGCTCAGCAGCACATATTGGAGCTGGAGATGGCCAGTAGCCGTGTGCAAGCCCAAGTGCGCGCAGCCACGCAGGCCCAGGAGGCCATACTCGGTGAGAGGCTCGTGCGCTTTGTTTCTGCTGATGGCCCTGCCTAGTGCAGTTGCTCCCAAGCCAGCTCTGTCCGCAAGGCTCCTGAGGAGTGAAGGAGCTGAGGGCAGGTCCCTCCTTGCCTGAAACGGAAAGGGCTTCACTTCAGCACATTCCTCTGCTTGTGGAGTCTCTGACTCTTGCCATGTGTCATGTTTGCAGAGGATGTGAGGGGCCTTCGTCGTGAGCTGCTGGCTCTAAGATCTCTCAACCAGCAGCAAAGTGAACACATGGCTCAACAGCTCCGCTGGGTAGGGGAGCAGTGCGGGAAGGCTCTGAGACTCTGGCAATCTGCTCAGCAAGTGGAAGAAAAAAAGCTCCTGCAAAAACTGGTAAGAAACAATACACACCTGAAGATTTCAGGCAACTTTGGAGGGCTGGCTTAGCAGAAGAGCAGCCTGAGTATGTGACATGGCCATAAGCATCTGCTGTGGGCTATACCTTGCTGAGCCAGGCAGCAGGGGGCTTCAAGGGCTCATAGTCCAAGGTCTGTGAAGACCCAGAGGATAATGCTGGGATAGTATATGCAGCCACAGGTTCAGGATGGGCATAACCTGGAGGCTGGTGGACCCACCACCCAAAGCATGGCAGCGAAGGGGCAGGATCTTCCCCACAGCCTCGTGCCATGCAGCAGATGGCTGCTGAGCTTGCTGCCAACTGCAGTGCCAGCAACTGGGTTCCTTGCTTTCTGTCCTTCCATGGTGGACAGAGGTCTTCCCTTTGAGCCTGAAGCAGATGCAACAGGCCCCATGTTGCTGGTGTTTCAGCTGGTGGCCTGCCTAGTGACTGGGTCATCGAGGTGCTGGCCTCGTCCTCGTCCTGCAGTCCATCTGCAGCTCTTCCTTGATCAAAGGGCAGGGGGACTTTGAGAACAGAGCCTCTGAGAAGAGGCAGAAATCCTGAGGAGAGAAGGGCCAGACAACAGGAAGCCAACAGAGCAGGGAAGAAAGGTGGCATCTCCTTCCTTCCACCTGCTGACACTCCCTCTAACTTTTGGGTTAGAACAGCATTGCTGGAAGGCACAAAGTCACTACTCATGTGCACTTTTCAGGTGGGGGGGGGGTTGTTGGAGGGTTGAAGCTTCCATTTTTTCTTTGGAGATCATTGCAGGGACTTCATCTGGAACTGTCTCTCCCCCTCATCAGGAGAGACAACTGGCACAACAGCATTTGGAGGCACTGGAGCAGCTGGAGGAACGGGCAAACTTCCTGGCTGAGGTACAGAGAGAGCAGGAGAAAAGGCTGCTTGAGATGAAGCAGGAAATTGCCATCCTGCAAGCTGAACAAGATACCAAGCAGAGCCAGTCAAGAGGCACAGATTGTGGAAAGCGAGTTTGTGCGCTGTTTTGGACTCCTCTGCTCTCCTTATGGGCGCTGCTTCTCTGGACACTGTCTGTCTGGATGGGATTGTCTCTTAGCTGACCCTTCATGAAAATGAGAATGAGAACAAAATGCTTTTGGAAAGCGTGAGCACAATAGTCTTGCTTGCCACACAAGTGGTGGGTGGGAAGTTTAAAGCTGTCTTCATTTGTGTGCAGGTCCTGCAGGAAGAGCAGCGTCAGAAGGCTGCTGTCCTACACAGGGTGTACTGGCTGCAGAGAGAGCTAAACCAAAGAGAGCAGCTGTGGCAGGTGCTGAAGGAGGAGTGGGAGAATGGGCAGGTGAGCCTGACTAGCCAGCTAGCAGAGGGAAGGGCAGTGATGGGGCATGAACTGGACATCTCAGGCAAGGGGAGGCAAGGACTACTGCAGGCATTGGGAGCACAGAGCCTGGCAGGTTCCAGCGCTGAGCACCAGGAAGAAGAGCTAGGATGGAAGGGTTAGAGCTGGGTAGAGAAGAAGAAGGAAGTGTCTGAATAGAAGTGCTTTTGAGACTGGAAAAGAGGAAACCTGAGCATGATGGCAGGTGCCAGTAAGATTTCTCCTGATGGAATATCAAGGACAAGCTGCAGGCAGAACTGCAGGAAGCTCAGAGGAAGATGAAGGCAATGGAGAAGAGGCACCAAGAAGAAATGGAAAGGATGCACAAGGTCCTGCTGCAGTACAGGCTGGCTGACCAAAAGCAGGTGAGTGAAAGAGCAGGAGGCAGTGCACTCATGCAACAAGTGGTCTCTGCCCTTGTTGCCTTTCCCCTGCAGAGCAGCAGGTGGATGGGGAAATGTCTCTGAGCGCCACGCTCTGTGGTCTCCATGGCAGCTGGTCAGAAGGACACTTACTGGGCCACTGAATCTCAGTTGCTGCCCTGGGCAGCAGGGCTGGTGCCTTGGCCAGTGGGCCAGCAATCCTGTGCATGTATTTCTGCTGGCCTCCTAGAGCTTGCTTTTTTTTGAGGGGTTTGTTCAGGTGAGCATGGTGACCCACACAGATTCTGAACAAGTTGTCCTTGTCCATGGTGAATGCAGTCCTCAGAACGGGGTGAAATGTACAGTTGTTCTTTCCCTGTCACAGTCTCTCCTATGGCTGGCTGTGACAAGCTGTAGTCTCTGACTGCTCTTTGGGTTTGACTTGAGGAGGAAGAGTTGACAGCTCAGCTTGCAGCCTAACACCAGTGTTGTTCCTAAGGGCTTGCCTTTGAAATGCTGTGTCTGGGCCATCGCTGCCAGGCACCCTTCTGACACAAACAAATTTCTTGTCCCAGAGGGATGCAGGATCTGCCATCAAAGCTGCCGCAGCAGCAGCATCCTCTGAAGAAGCCTCCTCTCCGCAGCCTGAAAACCGGAGCATGAGCAGTTCACCCCGCTCAAGCCAGGAGAGAGAGAAGCACTTCCTGAAGCTGCTGAGTACGTCCTGGGGATTTCTTGTGCAATCCAGCAGTGTATTATAGTGTGTGTGCCTCAGCATGAGCTGTAGCACGTGCTCCTCCTCACTTTGGTGTCAGACAGACATTTGCACTCCCTACAGAAGCCAGTGTTGTGCTTGGGGGCAGCCAGGGAGCACTTGGAGGCATTCCTTTTGCCTTTGAGGCAAAAGGTGGGAGTGGGTGGGCTTTGCCTGAGCTTCCCTGTGCAGTAAAGACAAGAGCTGGGATTGTGTCCCAAGCAGCAGTAGGCTGCAGCCTAGCCAATGACTCAGTGAAGGTGTGTGTGTGCTAACTGATGAGAACACTTGGCTTCCTAGATTCCCTTTAGACTTCTGACTGGTAACCAGTCATTGGAGACAAAAGACTTCAGAGAAATCGATTGGCTGTGCAGCTGGTTTAATGCTGGTGTTGTTTCTATGACTGTTGGTACTTCTACTATTCCTTCTACGGTTTGGATTGATAAGAATTCTACATTTTGGTTAGCCTGACCTCCTTGAAGAGAACATCAGGTGACAGCACAAATAAGAGTGGAAGATGTCTTTTCAGTACCCCCTATAAGTTAAAAAGTTACATTCTTAGAACAATCTCAAGCTATCAGAGAGGAAGAACTGTTTTCAAAGTGCCCCTAAAGAAGAAAACCAGGACACTTTTCTTACAATCCCTAGTTGGTATTTTAGTTGTGTCCTTAGGAAGATGCATCAAAGAGACACATCTATGTGGCATGGTCAGATAAAACTGCCCTGCAAGCAATTCTCAGGAGGAAGCCTGCAGCCCCTCTGCTGCATGTTCCTCCAGTAGCAGGCACTTTGTCTCTGCTAATGCCCAGCTGGTAAATATTCTTGGAACACTGAGCATTGGCTCAGTGTTCCAATCCCTGCACAGAGTCCTGCACTCTAGGAAAGCACACCAAGGCTTAGTGACTCTGCAGTACAACTGAGTCGCTTCTTACAACTAGTAAGAGCTGCCAGTGCAGTGCTGTCAGAGAATAACCGGTCAGGTACAGAACAGAGCCCAGTTTACTCAGTGTCTGCCATCAGCTGCTGGGACAAAAGGGGGGTTGGATCGACTCCTCCAGGGGTCTGAATTCAAAGACAACCATGTTCTGTCTTGAGTGGGGTCAGCTGTAGCAGCGGGGGGGGTTTAGATGCTGGTTGCTGCTACCTATTTCCCAATAAGCATCTCCTGGGGAAAAGCCACTTACCTGAATGGGTAAACATTCAGGCAGGCAGTCAAGTCCACACACACCACACTCACCACAGCAAGCTCAGTGCACAGAGGCAGAGAGGCCTTTTATAAGGTCAGTTTCAGCGAGGTTTATTTGAGCACGCCCGAGGGGAACCAGAAGACAAAAGATAAGCCACGTCCTCTGCACAAGGTTCCAGTAGGGGCGGGTACGAGGGCGGTACCAAGGGGGAGGGCAAAGGGAATTGGCTCTCAGGAAGAAGAGGCCGTCCACCAGGGGTATCACAACCAATGAGGAAATAGGGGAAGGAGAAACCAGGGAAAGTTGGGACCTATGGGGAAGGGAAGTGGGATGTATCGGTGTTATGCAAGAGTCCATGAGGAAGAGTTTTCTGTCTGCCCAGGTAGAGTGGAACTCTATTGTAAGTATTCCTCCCTTCATGGGAGGGCTCTGGGGATTTCCCTGAGGGACAAGGAATTAGAGGATTCCACAGTCAACAGCTTGTAACACAGCTGGCTCTGGCTCTGGCTTCTTCACAGTGGCTGTCAGTGGCCATTGGTGGGCTTTGCCCAGCTTTTTGTCATACCTGCCCTGCCACTGACAGTGGTGTGACTGCAGAGGCTGCAGCCTTCCTTAGCTGTGAGGTTTCAGCTGCCTTCACCTGGACTCGTGAGAGGATCAGCATCTCATTTGTGCAGGTGTCTGTGTCACGGCAGCGCCTGAGGAGCGGCGCTGTCCTTGTGGCCCATCTGGGCTGTG